>NC_062215.1:164345220-165039386 GCF_902686445.1 Sciurus carolinensis
ACTGTCACTTATGTCATTCATTCTTTCAAGTAAACATGGTGTCCCACAGAAAAATCTTGCAATTCATATAATCACACAGTGCTTTATTAGAAAGAGCCTTTATCCCCTGTATGCATCGTGTGTGTTGTATGTGCTTTCTCTCTCTCTCTCCCCCTTTTGCAGTGCTGTAAATGGGACCCAGGTCCTCACACATGTGGTCTACCCTTGAGTCTCCAATGCCCCTACCTCTAATTTTATTATACAGAATATTAAGAGGCATACTTAAGGGTTGAGATTCAATATGATTTTGACATTGTCATCAAGCAAAACTGACATTCTTTCACTGTGTGGCAAAGAAGTATATAATAGTGATGGGTCGAACTTGGCATTGTCCTGATTCATGCTAAGGTGCCGCTGTTTTACTCATTATTGGTTTAACAAAAGCACTGCTCTAAGATCAGCACAGAAAAAGAAAAAATGTATATTCTGTCTTAATTCTGATGCGAAAATAGTTTTGACCCAGCAGAATCTCTGAGTCTCAGTGTCCTCTGAGGGTCTGTGAACCAGGCTTTTAGTGCTGCCACTACAGTGTTCACCTGAGGAGGAAGGAGTTTCCTTTCATAGCTGATAAAGGTCAAGGCTTCAGGAGAGCTGGTTGCCAAACTCTACATAAAACCTTTTCAGTAGTAGATTTACCTCCCTCTGCTCTAGCTGCTGTAACCTATATCTTTTCCTCAGTTTTGCATTACTGAATTGTGTTCTGCCAAAGCTTCCTGTGACTTCATTTATCTTTACTTGTGATACTGGCACTCCTCCTTATGTCTTGGAAACTGATCTTCCTCAGTATGGCTTTAAGTTGCTCATTCAATTTTCTTTAGGGAGACATAGTTTGGAATTTATCTTATAAGAGAAAATGGGTCTGATTCCTACACTTCTCCCTTGTCAGTTTGGTACCAGGTGAGTCATTTATATCTTCTAACAACTATTGAGTAGTTGGAGTAATGTCATCAGAGATCTTGTGGATTGCATACTCCTAACCATTTCTGATGTCCTGAGTTCCCCTAGTGATGAGGGAAAACACCTAGATGAAGGAGGAAAAGAAAACTGCAGATCTCAAGTGCCACATCCCTGGTGCAATCTAGGAGAATGATTTAATCAGTGGGTAATGAATAATTGCTTTTTGTAGAAATAGAAACCTGTCCAAGAAGATCTGGGCCTGTTCCTTAGAGACTTGGTGGTTTGAGACAACAGCAATAGATTCTCTGGCATAGGCCACTAATCCTTCATGCCTGCTTGAGGAAATTTGAGAAAAAATTACCACAGAGATTGGACTGAACTGGACAGGCAGTTTCTGAATGTTGTGGATGATCAGTTCTTCAGACTGGTTGCTTTTAGAAGGGGAGAATCTGGAGTCTGGGACTTTGGTGGGGATGCTATTGCAGCAGTCCTGTCCTTGACAATAGTGTCTTGGCACTGGGCTAGAAAGGAATGTTTGAGGCCATTTTGTTTGACCTGTAGAAAACTCTGTAATTCTTTACCTCCATTCTTATCCCTTTAGCCAATTTTTTATTGGTGTTTTATTTTTAGCAGCTTTGTGGACATATGATTGACATTGAACATGTTCATTACCTCCAAGTCAGTTTTTAAACTTTGTTCTGGGAAACCTAGTGCCCATGAAATTGTTGGGGGAGGAGACTTGGGCAGTTACTGTTGAGTGGTAGACCAAACTGGGGCAGTACTCATTCCACATCACTTCTACTAGAATAGTTCTGCATTTGTCTCTTGTAGATATATATGATTTCTTGCAAAAAACATGGCATTTATATGGCATTACCACATGGAAGGAGTTTTGGCAGAGTATCAAATGGGTAGAATATACAACAGGTACTCATAGAGAAGGTGGGACTTGAGCCAGGTCAGGAAAAGGTAGATAAAATATGTAAGGATTCAGAAGGAAGAGACTTCATTAGTAAAGCTCTGTAGGTAGGCATTTGAAAGGTTTATTTAGGAGTTTAGTGTAAGCACAGTTCATATGACAGAGTTCAAGATGGGAAGAAATGGAAATAAGCCTAAAAATATATGTTATATAGACTAAGGGGTCTTACAACTCAAATTTAAGAAATCTGGATTTTTTTAAATTGACAATCACAACAGTTTATTTGAAATGTTTGTTAAACATATAGATTCCTAGCTGCACTCCAGAACAACTGAATGATCACTGAAGGTTAGGCTCAGGTCTGTATCTCAGGTTATTCTGATGCAGGTAGTTGGTGGACCACCGTGATGTGTAGTGAGGGTTCATGGGCAGTTTTTGAAAAGGGAATGAGCTGAGCAAGCAGTATTTGAGCAAAATTATTCCGGAGATTTTCTGCAGGATGAATTTAGGAAGGGCAGACCGTGGAGGCCCAAATTTCTGTTTGGATGCTGTTGCAGCAAGTCCGCATCTGGAGTGGTGGTGGAAATAATAAAAGAAGAAGAATGCTATGAAGACAGACTCTCATGTTTCATGAGTGGTTTGACTTTGGTGAAATCAAGGAGAGGGTTCTCCCATTCACTCCCACCCCAGAAATGGGGTTAGAACCCAGGGATGCTTTATCCCTGAGCTACACCCCCAACCCCTTTTTATTTTCTTTTATTTTGAGACAAGGTCTTGCTAAGTTGCCCAGGCTAGCCTTGAACTTGTGAGCCTCCTGCTTCAGCCTCCGGAGTAGTGGGAATTACAGGTGTGTGCCACTGTGCCCAGGTGGGGAAATAAGAGAAAGGAAGAAGTCAGAAATACTTAAGTTTTCCTCTTAGGTGACTAGGAAACCGAAGTTTCCACTGAAGGGAAGTGGAAGGTCAGGAGTAGAGAGCCAGTTTGATAATGCTAGATGGAAGTGATTGGATATGAATTTGGATTAGGTGAAGCAGGCAGTTGGTGATGTAGACATGAAGCTTGAGAGTGATCTGGTCTGCAGTGATTCTCCTCCTGCAGGTAATATTTGAAATTGTGAGGACAGATAGGTTTGATGTGAGAGGAACTATAGAGAATTTTGGAGGGTGCCATGGAAGAAGAAAGACACTAGCTCTAGAAGGAGTTGGGCGTAGCTGTGACAGAGT
Source organism: Sciurus carolinensis (assembly GCF_902686445.1). Classification (NCBI taxonomy): domain Eukaryota; kingdom Metazoa; phylum Chordata; class Mammalia; order Rodentia; family Sciuridae; genus Sciurus; species Sciurus carolinensis. The sequence goes on from NC_062215.1 coordinate 164,348,299, forward strand.
TAATGTGCCAAGTAAATAAGTAGCAACGAGGAGATGGAGGTAAGGGGCACGCATTTAATATGAAGAGGTCAATCTGACTTTGCTGGTGTGATATGTTATAATAAAAAAATTAATGTTTGGCCTCTGCCCTTGTTTTTTGGCACACAGTTTGTAATATCATTTAATCTTTTAAGTGATGAGTGTCTTTTTGTGTGCTAGTTAGATGACCCTGGCTTCCGGAAAGCCTCTGCATAGGAGGCTGGTTGCCAGGGGAACCAATCATGTGATTAGACAGCTGGAACTTTCAGTCCCACCCCCAGTCTGGGGAGGGGTGTGGAGCTGAGGTTGAGTTAATCGCCAGTGGTCGTTGATTTAATCAGTTGTGCCTATATAAAGAAACCTTCCTAAAACCTACAAAGGGCAGGGTTTAGAGAGCTTCCAGATTGCTGAAACTTGGAGGTATGTGGAGGGGGTGCGGAGGGAAAAAGTTTCCTTCAGTTCTATAAGCTACTTTAGCATATTCTTCATAACCAAGGACAGGCTTGTGGGAACCCGAATTTTTAGTTGATTTGTCAGAAGCATGGATCACAGCCTAAGATTTACTACAATCTTGAATGTAAGGTGGAATTAAGTCCTTAAACTTTGGGATCTCAGCTATCTTAAGGTAGATAGTGTCAGAGTTGTATTGAACTAAAGGACACCCAGCTGGTGGCCACCAGAGAACTCCTTGGTATGTGTCCCCCACATAGCCTTTTTGATGACCAGAGGTGAAGTCTTCTGTGCTGTGTTGTGAATTAGCACATTAAAGCTTAGCTGGTCATAATTGTTGTAGATGCATTTGTTTATTTAGTACATATTTAATGTGACTTGATTACATTTCTATTGCTGGACATACAGTGTATAAATAAAATCCCTGTTCTGAAAGAGTTGTCATTCTGGAAGATAGGCAAGTAACAAAGAAATGCATGAGTAATTGAATTTTTCATTTTTTAATATACTAAATAGGTTATTAGGTGATTCATTTACGTAACTCAGATATTAAAATATTAGAAAAGGTATACACAGGGAAGTCTCTAATCTCAGTGTTTCCAACCCTGTTGGTAATCTTTTGTAAAGAATCAGTTCTTTACCCTTTTATTGTATTTTTAGGCAAGTATAAGGAAGTATTAAAATATAACATGTTTAGATAGTAGTGGAATGAAATGGAATAAAACAAGGTAGTACAATAGGGAACGATTGTGGGTGGGACAATATTAGATAGTGTTGACAGGGAGACCTCTTTAGCTCAATACTGAATGAGGGGACTGAACTGGCCATTCAGGGATCTGATCGTTTCAGGAGCAACAAAGATGCAGCAGTGGGAACATGCCTGGTGAGGATAGTGGCTCTGGATAAGGTCAGACAGACAGTCAAGAGTCAGATCACTTACGCCTTGGAGCATCAGACGGCTTTAAGCTATGTTTAAGAAGAGCACTGTGGCCACTGCCTCGAAAACAGATTATAAGGAGGAGGAAGAATAGAAGCAAAGGAACCAGCAGGTGAGAGGTGATGGTGTCTTGACTGAGCTAATGACTATGGGAGTGGGGAAGAACAGACCAATTTAGAGACCTGTATTTGAAGCTCGAAAGACCTGTTGATGGATTGAGTGGAAGTGAAGATCTGCTGAGGTTAGGGAGAAGTCCTTATTACTGCAGGCCTGTTGGGAATTTCTGTTACTTGGGTGCCTGTTCCAGGGCCTGGATTTTTTTTTTATTCAAGTCTTTATTTGTGTGTGTGCAGTTGCAGCTTATTTCCTGCCCCTAGCTCTAAAAGGTTAATTGGGCAAAGGAGGAATATGATTGATTCGTTAGTGTTCTTGCCATGACCCCTGGCACAGCTTTGCTAAAATCTGACATTCCTGTCTAATTTAAGGAGATTAAAAGATAATGTGTTCCCTCCTTGAATAACAGTGGTTACAGAAGCTCTTGAACTTCCCAGTTTCCTTGCTTCTATCTCTTTAGTCCTGAGTTGTTATCCCAGCCTCTTGGGTTTCTGTTTCTTTGCTTGCTGCTGATGGCACCTGTTTTTCTATTAAGGGCAAGACAAGGACTTGGGTTTTGCTGGGCAGTGAGGTTTTCATGTAGAATCAGGTTTAGACACACTACCCTCTAAGTATTGGAGGCCTCCCCTGCCACTGTTGTGTGTTGATGGACCCCAAAGTGCTTCTGTTAAACTTAATCTGCCAGGCTTGGGTGTTTGCCTTCTCCCTGGATTGAGCCAGAGTTTGCAAATTCATTGGCAGTTTAGGGTGGTATGTAGTGGATGAATAGTTCATCTTTAGGTGGCTACATTTAAAAGATGCCTGTTATAGTGTTCCTCATATTAAGTATGTGACTTTTGTTCTTTTTTTGGGGTGAGGTATACCAGGGATTGAACTCAGTGGCACTTGACCACTGAGCCACATCCCCAGACCTATTTTGTATTTTATTTAGAGACAGGGTCTCACCAAGTTACTTAGTGCTTTGCTTTTGCTGAGGTTGGCTTTGAACTTTCCATCCGCCTGCCTCAGCCTGCTGAGCTGCTGGGATTACAGGGGTGCACCACTGTGCCCAGCAGTGACTTTTGTTCTTATACCTTAGAAATGACAGGTGGATTCCCCAGTCAAGCCCACTGCAGGTAATGGATCAAGGAGCAAGGTCATTGATTTGGGCTGTTTACGTGCAAAATCCATTTCTGTATACTTTACAAGAAAGTCCAAGTTCATTGTGTGCTACCTGCCTTCTGGTCTGAGGAAAACCAAGCTTTCCTTTAAATAGCAATGATTTATTTAAAAAAAGTTTTATTTAGAAATGACAAAAAAGTTACAAAAAAAAAAAAATAGTATGAAGAATTCCCGCTACGCTTTACCCAGATTCATTTAATGCCAGTATTTTTACCATACTTGGGTTATTATTCATTAATATTCTCTTATATGTATTCTCTTTTTAAGTTATTTGAAAGTAAGTTCCATACATGATGCCCTTTATATCTGAATACTTCTTTAAAGTATCCTGAATGTTTATTAAAATCAGGATATTCTCTTACCTTGCCACAGTATAACCATCAAATTCAGGAAATTAACATTGATTCAATATACTGTTATTTAATCTGTAGACCTTATTCAAATACTGTCAGTTCTTCCAACAATATCCTTTGCATGGCCCAGGATCATACATTGTATTTATTTGTCATGTCTTAGTTTCCTCTAATCTGTAATAGTTTCTTATTCCCAGTCTTAGAGGAGAAACATCTGGTGTTTTACTATTAAGGATGATAATAGGGGCTGGGGGTGTAGTTAAGTGGTAGAGCACTTGCCTAGCATGAATGAGTCCCTGGGTTCCATCCCCAGCACTTGGGGGGCAGAGAAGAGATTGACTGTTCCTTTAATCTTATGATATTTCTATCAGATTTTTAGCCCTTCCTTACTTTTTGACTGTACAAGGTGTTCTGGGCTTATCTCCTGCTTCTCTACCCCAGCCTGGGAATGAACCATTTCTTGCATAGCTCTGGCTCCTCATATTAACAAATAGTATTTAGAAACAAGGTCTGGGCAGTTGAGTAACAGTTACTTTTTAACTCTTTCACCTAGTGTTTTCAGAAATGCTAGCCAAAATGTAATTATAAAAACCATAACAAGACCTGAAAGCAAAGGAATGGAAAGGTTTTGTTTTCTCCATACCTTCTCCTGGAATGTCCCAAAGTACTTTTCAGTTGCCCTTTAGTGCCAAGTCACACCTGCAGCTAGAGAATCTAGTTGCTGGTAGTATAATAAATTTCACAAAAGCTCCCAAATAACAAGACAGTTAGGTATTTTATAAAAGAACATTGCTGTCCTAGCTAAAATTTTGTGGTGGGATAATTATTGCCTGCTCCTTGTATCTTCCCCCTTCTGGGAAGCTTGTAAAAAGGGCTGAGGGGAAAAAATGAGATCATTGGGTGCCAATAAAAGGGAGGGTCTGAACTACCATGACACAGATGTTTAGTATGGGCCAGGTACTATGCTTTTATATGCTTCATGTGTTCTTTCTTTCTTTCTTTTCTTTTCTTTCTTTCCTTTCTTTCTTCTTATTCCTTTTTTTTTTTTTGGTACTGGGGATTGAACCCAGAGGCCCTTTACCCATGAGCTACATCCCCAACCCTTTTTATGTTTTTTTATTTTGAGACAGGTTGCTTAGGGCCTTGCTAAGTTGCAGAAGCTAGCCTTAAACTTGTGATCATCCCAAGTTGCTGGAGTTATAGTCAGCCCCACTAGGCTGACTTCATGTGAATTTTCTAATTTGATCTCTCACAACTACTCAGTGGGGTACTCTCTCCTGTCTTTCCTGGAATATTCTAGCTGTGTAGATTCAGCACTGGAATATAATTCACTGCTGACTAGGGCTGGGCTTGGCAGAAGTCACCAGGAGGTGATAGCTGCTGGTGCAGCATGACTGAAGGGAGGAGGATTGCTCTAGAGACTTCCTGGGCAACTTTGCACAAGTAATAACATGGTTTTGGTTTAAAAATTAAGCAAGACAGATGCCTTGAAGTCAACTATCAAATATCCCCCTCACATTCCTTTGCTCAGTCCTCATCCCCTCTTCTCCCTTGACCATCATTAACAGTGGAGTGTATATTCTTCCAGACTTTTTTTTTTTAAGTTGTAGGTATATACAATACCTTTATTTTATTTTTACGTGGTGCTGAGGATTGAACCCAGAGCCTCATGCATGCTAGGTGAGCACTCCACCACTGAACCACAACCTCAGCCTTCTTCCAGACTTTTGGTTTTGCACAGTCTAGTCAGATGTCCTGAGAACGATCCAGAGGGAATTTTCTTCCAAGTTAGGTTCTCCCAACTAAACTTTACTTGCCTTTCAGCTGGGTGCTTTCCTGTTTGGACCAAGATTGAAGAACTTAGCCACAGAAATATACTTATTTTCTTCTAAACTTGAACTCTGCAGGCTATAATAGGTCAGCGTTTGTGCCCTTTTAGCTTTTTAAGCCCTCCTGTTCCCCAGGGATCATATGTAGGAACAAGAAAATGTTAGATCATTGACTCTGTAAAATGTTAGATTATTCAAAGTTATTTTCCAGGTAAGGTGAGTTTATTGGCTCCTAAAGTGAATTCTTTGCAAGCTACTAGTTGGACTGTCAGCAAATGGAGAATCCTTTGGACTTAGTCAAAGACAGTAAGTACGAATGCTTTTGCTTGTCTTTCAGTGGCATACATATGTGGCTAAAAGTGTATGTAAACTGAATGAAAATAGCAGAGCTTGTGGTAAATCCTTTTAAAACTTGCATAATCATCATTTGGTCTTTATGAGTTTAGATTTGTATAAGTTGAGTATATTTGAAGCAAGATTTACATCAGTGGCCTTTTACATACACAAATATCTTTCTGTTCTTTTTTCTTTGATGTCTTGTCCTAAATATTGCCTGGGAGATGGGCAGTTTGTCTTGGAATTAAAGTCACACACATAGAGTTTGTCATTTGGTGCACTTAGAAATTTAAGAGAGTCTGGGAGAGGGTCTCCCAGACATTGTCTCGTAAGCCAAGAGTATACTACAGGGAAGGACTTGATGACCTTGCAAAAAACTGCCTTGGAGTGGTACCATGGTTTTTGGTTCCCAGACATTCTTTGCCTGTTGTGCTTTGACTTTATGGCAGAACTCACTATTATTGATGCGTTAGCTTTTGGAATTATTTTCTTGCTTTTCAACTTCTTAGATTTTGAACCTTTGCAAGTTTTTTTTTTTTAAGTTTTACTACTTAACACCCCTGTAGCCACTGGATAACATACAGGTAAAGGGGACCTGTGGCAGAGGTTGGGGGCCTAAGACAAAGTCTTCCTGAATGTTCTAGCTAGGTTTCCGCTTCTCATTGTGTGAGGTTTTAATTTCACTAGGAATCAGTACAAGGAGAAAGAAAGAAGTTATATTAGCAACCATCATGTCTTTCTGTAAGCCAGATAACTACTTCTGAACCAGAAACACTGAAACCAGTTTGGAATCCTCGTATATGATAACTGTTGTGGAGTGTTACTATTTACTTCCCATTCTTGGAGCTATTCTCTGCAGAGTATGTGACATGACAAATTTGTCTTTGCTCAGCACTACCTGACACAGCCATCCTAGCCAACGTAGATGTCTCTGACTAGCTGTGGAGCTCTTTCTCAGAGTTATAGAAACACCTTATGAACTTGGCCCTTGCTGCACGTATCTTTCTTTAGGAAGACAGGTGCCCCTTCAAGTTGGCATCCTACACATCATGGGAACTGTGAGAGGAGACTAGGAATGGAAGTGTCTGGTGTAGAGACCGGAGCTCTGAAATCCCATCAATTGGAGAGAAGAGAAGAGAATCTACCCTGCTCTGGCATTTGCTGATCTGGCCTGCTTCACACTGTCTGGGATTGGGCCACCCAAAGCTTCTAGGAGGGTGGGAGTTTGTTCTTAGCCTTCTTCCTCATTTGGATTAAAAGGCAAGCCAGTTGGATATCAGACTGCTTGTGTCCATGTTCCTAGCACTAAGGATTTACATGGTGGGACCCAGGCAAAACTGAGCAGTGTGTGGTGACAGAGAGGAGCTCGTCACCTAGCCCCGAGGTATTATGCAGTGAGTGCCAGTGGCTTTGGGGGAGTGTGGGGTTGTCTGTGGCATTGATGTGGCAGCAGTGGTGTGCTCCTACATGCTTCACCCATGAAGGCCTATACCAGCTCTTACTAAGGCATGAAAGTCTGAGATAGCATGATGCACATGGGGAGTCCTGAGTGGGATTGTTTTTCAGGGGATACCAGCCTGAATTTTGATTTCCTTAATACTTTTTTCTCCTATCACTTTGGTGTGTCCATTGTGTTACATTGCTAGGGCAAGACGTGGGTTCCTGAAAGAGGACTGAGTTGGGACTAAATCTTGACAATAACCTAACTCATACACATGTGCACACATGCAGTCTTGTGAAGTCTTTGGCAGGATTTGCCTCTTCCTGTTGTGTGTGCTTCCCTATCATACGTGCACAGGGTAATTGTTCCATTTACAGTTTCCACAGTTAGGACTTATGTGGAGATCTATTTTATGTCACCTCATTTTGAGGTAAAACTGACCTCAAAATCTAGTTTCAGCATTTATGCTGTTTTTAGCACACTATTATTTTGAATATTGGTAGTGATACATTGTGACTTTTTGTACTCTCCTTGGGGAAGAATCCATGGAGGTCAGCCTTTTCAGGAAAAGAAGGTGATGTCCACATGGCTTTTGCAGGTTGTTTGTAGGTGTCATCCTTTCTTTGGAAACATCTGATGAGGATAGCAGGACTCCATTCAGAATTATCCCAGATATCTGATTTCTTACAGATGGACTTGGTTATCCCCACTCCCATGCTGCTGTGAAAGCAAACACCTTTCCCTGCAGTTGTGAAAACTGGGGAATATTTTGTGAATTTGATTTAGAAAGAGAGTGACCATGCTGAAGAGATTAAGACTCAGAACTACAAGACTGGTTCAGAGATTCTGCATGAGAGGAAACGATGAATGAGAAGACAGACTTTCTGTCCCCGAGAGCAACCCAAACTGAAGTCTGGGCTTTGGAGTAAAGAAAACTTTTCTCCTCCTCTTGCCTCTCCATTCCCTGAACTCTTCTGTCCCATTGTGGCTGCTGGGAATAAAGTCACTGTAAGTAAAAATAATGTTGGTGTTTAGTTTCATTTTCTTTCTTCTTTTTCCTGTTAACATGTTGCTTGGGATTTAAGTCTGTATGATTTCAAGATTTTTGAACAGATGAAATTTTTGTTTTAACTCCAGAATAAACTCCAAGGTTAGCAGGGGAATTCTCTGCTCCTGTCTGAATTTGTCATGCTTAACTGTGAAAAGCAGGCCAAACTAGGGGTAGCTGAGAGCAAGATTGGGGAGAAATAGAGGTCAAATGCATTCTCAGATGATCTTTGAGTGTTCAGAACTGGTAGGTGAGGAGGAAGATATTGGCTTGTCTCTGCCACTTCCAGACTTGCCTCATTCCCAGCCACATTGGTTTTAGGTGAGGGAATGTGGCCTCTCAGGGAAAATTGTGTATGGTGAGACAGAGAGATGTACCTGTTTTTGGAGAGGAAAGCACGCCTTCTGAGTGAGAGGCGGATACAGGGAGCAGCCTCACAGTGGTGGAACCTTAAAGTCTGATTGGATGAGGGCAGCAGGAAGACCACTTGGAATTCCTTGGAAACATAGTGTTCTTCTCGCAGGGCCCCAAATGGCGATCAAGACTGGTTGCCTAAGAAAGGCCGAAGCGGGACTTGTTGCTTACCTGAGGGCCACTCTAGCATAGTTTCCATCCTCCCAGGACTACAGCATTCCCATCCCTCTCTCCCCTGCAGCCGACAGACTTCAGGGATGCAGCTGTTGCCACTGGAGATGTGTGGCATCTTACCTGAGCCAGGCCCTGAGGCCACATGGCCATGATGTGGGCCCCTCATGGCCTCAGCAGGAGCAGAGCACTACAGCATTGGCCTCCGCCGGGGAAGCAACTTCAAGCAGCGTGGTTCCTCAGACACAGTGCCTGCCCCACCTCCTGAGAAACCATCAGAGTGCAAAGTCTGGTCACAGGCCCATCAGCAGGTGAAGCCAATCTGGAAGCTGGAGAGGAAGCACGTGGGCACACTGTCGGCGGGGTTGGGCTCAGGCCTCTTGGGGGTTCCACCCCAGCCAGCCTATTTATTTTGCCCCAGCACTTTATGTAGCTCTGGGACCACAACTGTCATTGCAGGCCACAGCAGCTCCTGTTACCTGCACTCTCTCCCAGACTTGTTCAGCAATACCCTGCTGTACCGTCGCTCCAATAGTAGGCACAAGCCATACCAGCAACTGGAGTCTTTCTGCTTGCGTTCAAGCCGATCAGAAAAAAAAACCTTTTTCTCTCCCTCAGAAGAGCCTCCCTGTCAGTCTCACTGCCAGTAAAACCGCTTCTTCCACGGTCTTCCCCATGGCTCAGCCCATGGCATCCTCATCCACAGATCCATACCTCTTACTGGCAGCAGCTGGGGAAAGCCCTTCAAGGAGGAGCCTGGCCTCTGCCATCTCAGGGAAGATCCCGTCTCCACTGTCCTCTTCCTACAAGCCCATGCTGAACAACAATTCCTTCATGCGGCCAAGTAGCACTAAAGTGCCTTTATCTCAGGCTATAGAGGGCCTGAAGCCAGTATCCTCACCCAAGGTCCAGCCTATCTCCTGGCGTCATTCGGGGGGTACAGGAGACTATGCACCCCAGCCTGTTGATCATAAGGTGCCCCAAAGCACTGGCACTGTCCTAGAACATGCCACTGCCCATATCACCCCGGCTACTCTGTCTACTCCTAGCTCCCTCAACACATCCACCACCAGTGTTGCCTCTTCCCAGTATAGCCAGAATAAATTAGCCTTGAGGACAGAGCCACATCCCTGTGGTCTGGATGACAATTCTGATTCCCAGGCTCCAGCTAAAGAGGTTCGTTTCACAGAGGCTGTGAGGAAGTTGACTGCAAAAGGTTTTGAGAAGATACCACGGCAAGGCTACCAGTTTGAACAGTCTTGTTTTGTGAACCCCAGCCTCCAGTGGAACCTCCTCAACAGGAGCAGGCAGTGGAAATCTGTGGCGAGCCAGCAGTTTCCTCAGGAGGATGCTGGATCAGATAGGATCCTCCCTGGTGCCTCAGATACCTTGGGGTTGGACAGTACAGTCTTCTGTACCAAAAGGATCAGCATTCACCTCCTTGCCTCACATACCAGTGGACTCAGTTCCAGCCCTGCCTGTGGGTCTGTAGTTGACCCCCCACCACCTGGAGAAGATAAAACTCCTCCTATTCCCTCTCCTTCCCTTCAGCCCCTTGGGGTAGCTGAAGTGGCCACCCATCTGTCTTCCATCCATCTGGACCAGCCTGGAAAGGAGAAACTTGAGGAAGGCAGGGAGCTGGGCTCACCTGCTAGGGATATTGGGTAAGTTGGAGAATGTTTTTGGTTCATTTTAGTGATACTGACCCAGTACCTCTGAAGTTCGATTTTATTTTTTAACTGTCTTAGAATTTTTGGCTTTCATTTTGGGGCAAGGATTAGGAAATTATAGCTTGCAGACCAAATCCAGCTTGTAGCTTGCTTTTTAAAATAAACTTTTATTGAAATGTAGCCATGCCCATTTACTTCCTATTGTCTATGGCTGCTTTTTTGTTTTGTTTTTTTTTTTTTGGTACTGAATATTGAATCCAAGGGCACTTTACACTGAGCTACCTCCCTACTCCTTTTTATTATTATTTTGAAATAAGATCTCACCAATTTGCTTAGGGTCTTGCTAAGTTGGTAAGGCTGACTGCAAACTTGAGATCCTCCTGCCATGGCCTCCTTGAGGTGCTGGGATCACAGGCCTTACAGTGGCTGCCATCTTGTTACAACAGAGGAGTTGAAGAGTTGTAAGAGATTGAATGGCCTGCAAAACTAAAAACATTTACTCTTCTGTCCTTTAGAGAAAGAGTTTGCTAACCCCTGTTTTAGGTTGGAGATAAGACATAAGAATTCCACCACCAAGTGTTAGAATCTGTGACTTTTCTGTGTGTTCCAAGTCAAATCAGGTTCCCAGGCATTGCTGGTATGACAGCCAGCTGTTCAATCGGGAGGACATAGACATAGCTGATTCCTTCTCTTGTGTCTGGTTACTTTTCTGGAACCTTGGTCTGCCAAGTCATTCTGAGTTCCCAGTGAGCGACCTTGGAACATTTGAAGTTAATTGCCAAATATTAATTGATGGCATTTTATATGCATTGTTTTGCACTTACATATTATGAAGTGAAGGATTTCAAAGAAAATGGAAGACATAGTGCTTCTGTGAAGATGGGGTATATAAAGAACTATGACTAGATGTAAACTTTGAGGGCAAGAGAAATGAGTTGTGAGATCCAGGCAGGAGAGAGCAGATTGGCGACAGGGAGGAAACAAACATTTGGAGATAAAAAAGGAATGAAGCTGTGTGTGGTGGCACATACCTGTAATCCCAGTGACTCGGGAGACTTGGGCAGGAAGAATTCAAGTTTGAGGCCAGCCTTATCACCTTAGTAAGACCCTGTGAAATTAAAAAATTAAAAGGACTGGGGAATGAGACTCTTAACTGTGACAACTTATGGAGTTGGTTGGGCTGGGGGCATGATTCTTTCTTTTAGTTCAGCAACTAACCCCCAGCCAGACCAGGTTGAGGCTGAAGATACAGAAGAAGAACTAATAGACAGTTTGGAGGACTGCTGCAGCCATGATGGGAATGAAGAGGAGGAGGGTGAGTAGGGAACCCTTTTCCTCCAGGTTGGGGTTGGTTGCAGCTCACTAGGGAAGGGGGCTCACAATTGTGTGCTGCACTTGATTCCTATTATCACCCTCATTAATCCACTTTGGGGGCCTTACGGGGAGCTTCTGGATGACTTTTGGTCCCTAATCCTCCTGAGCCATCAGTTTTGTCTTCTCTCTGCTGCTCTTGAGCTCAAGAAAGGCAGGTCAAGGTAGAGGGTGGTGTGTCATGGCTTCCAAAGAAGGGCTGAGCACAGAATATTCCAGGAAGAACTGCCTAGGCTTGGTGAGTGTGTGTGACAGCCTCTTTCAGTGGGAACTTCTCTGCTTTTCCTCCCCCAGGAGACTCAGAGTGCTCCTCCTTAAGTGCTGTCTCCCCCAGCGAGTCGGTGGCAGTGATCTCTCGGTGAGTGTCGGTGGTGTAGGTCTTTGGTAGATACTCATTTTCGGTCTTTTTTCAAGATCATGAAGAAACTGGCCTAAGAACCCTGACTCATTTCCCCCAGTTGGTATGCTCGTTCCTTTAGTTTTTGAACAGGGAGCAGTGGGGGACCAGTTCTCACTCGTTATTTGGGTTTAAAAACAGTACCATGTTTCTTAGGTTGCAATTTGGTCTTAGGCTCCAAGAAATTGTTCAACTAAAAAGAAATATTTTCAAGAAGTGTTTAAGAAATGAATAAACCAATTAATTAAGAAACATATTTGAGGTAAATTCTCAGTCTTCATGAGGTAATTGCCACCTTGTATTGTAAAATGTATCCCATTATCAGAAATGGTTCTGAGATAGACAAATAGGAACTTTTAAAATGCTCTTTGGCTCCCTTCTGAGGTTAGTTTTATATTGGGGAAATAAGACTGATATTAACCTAATAATAAATTAAGATTAATATCCTAATTAAGGTTAATACCTTTGGATGGAGTCTGATGTTCATCCCTAACTAGGGAACCAAAAAAGTCAATCTCTTAACAAAGTCCTTTGGCAAAACAAATGATTATGGGGTTCCGCATAGGTGGGGAGTTGGGGGAGAGGAAGGAATGCAGGACTATAAAGACATCTCTATAAAGGAGAGCACTCATTGCATGGAAGATTTTTTAGAACTTATTAAAGGATCATTTAAACTACCTTTAACATTCTCCACCATAATCTCCTGTTCCCCTAACCATTTCCCTTGCCTCAGAATGCTTTGTCTTCATTAATTGATTGTATATATTTATATATTTATTTATAAAATTAATTGATACATAATTCAAATGCAATTACATATAATTGACACAAAATATATACGTGTGTGTGAGTGTGTATCCATATATGTATGTATATATGTATGTCTGTATTTTGGTACCAGGGATTAAACCCAGGTTGCTTTACCACTGAGGTACATCCCCAGTGCTTTTTATATTTTATTTTGAGACCAGGTCTCCTTTAGTTGCTTAGGCCCTTGCTTAGTTGCTGAGGCTGGCCTCAAACTTGCTATCCTCCTGCCTTGGCCTCTTAAGCCTTTGGGGTTACAGGTGTGTGCCACCACATCTGTCCTTTTATGTTAAGTATTAAAAGAACCCCCTGAGGGAAAAGGTACACTCAAACGTTGCTGGTAGGACTGCAAATTGGTACAACCACTCTGGAAAGCAGTATGGAGATTCCTCAGAAAACTTGGAATGGAACCACCATTTGTCCCAGCTATCCCACTCCTCAGTTTATACCCAAAGGACTTAAAATCAGCATACTACAGTTATGCAGCCACATCAGTGTTTATAGCAGCTCAGTTTATAGCTAAGCTATGGAACCAACCTAGATGCCCTTCAACGAATGAATGGATAAAGAAAATGTGGTATGTATACACGATGGAATATTACTCAGCCTTAAAGAAGAATGAAGTTATGGCATTGGCAGGTAAATGGATGGAGTTGAGAATATCATGCTAAGTGAAATAAGCCAAACCCAGAAAACCAAAGGCCAAATGTTTTCTCTGATATGCGGATGCTAATCCATAATGGTGCTAGGGAAGAAAGGAGGAACATTGGATTGGGCAGAGGGAAGTGAGGGAGTGGGGAGTGAGGGGAGGGGAGAGGGTGTGGGGGTGGGAACAATGGTGGAATGAGACAGACATTATTACACTATGTACATGTATGTTGTACAAACGGTGTGACTGTATCATGTACAGCCAGAGAAAAGCGAAGTTGTGCTCCATTTGTGTAAAATGAGTTGAAAAGCATTCTGCTGTCATGTATAACTAATTAGAACAAATTTAAAAAATAAATAAATAAAGAACCCCAGGGCTGAGATTGTGGCTCAGTGGTAGAGCACTTGCCTAGCATGCATGAGGCCCTGGGTTCGAGCCTCAGCACCATATAAAAATAAAAAAATAAAATAAAATTCAGAAAGAAAGAAATGGTAAAAAAAAAAACCAAAAACAAAAAAAAAAACCTGAAAGTACTAAACATAAAATTTCTTTTAAAAAAATTTCTACTGAAAATACAAAAGAAAATATAAATATAAGAGCTGGGGCTGTGGCTCAGTGGCAGTGTGCTTGCCTAGCACTTGTGAGGCACTGGGTTCGATCCTTAGCACCATATAAAAATAAGTAAATAAAATAAAGGCATTTCTCTCCATCTACAACTACAAAAAAAAAAAAAAAAACTTTAGGGACCTGGGGTTGTGGCTCAGTGGTAGAGCGCTTGCCTAGTATGGGTGAGGCACTGAGTTCGACCCTCAGCACCACATATAAACAAATGAATAAAAATAAAGGTCTATCAACATTTTAAAAAAAAATAAAAATGAAACAAATATAGAATATTGGTGGTTTTTTAGTTTAAAATTTTTATTCTAATTTCTAGTTAAAAGGTAGCCACACATGTCAAGGCTTATCTAACACATGGAGCATCCACTCTGGTTGCTTTTCTTTGTGTCAGCCTACCTTAGGGGAAGCTGAGAGAAAAAGCTTTCCACACTGTGTTTAGTGTGGGCAGGGGTAGCTGCGTCCCCATGGTGCTGTGGCTGTAGCTGTACTACCTATAGAGCCCCAAGGCAAGCTGGTGAGGCAGAGCAGTCTGAAAAGTGGGAGAGAGAGAGAATTGGGACTTTTCTGTGAAGGTGGACAGAAGTCCTGTCACAGGTACTTGAGTCTGAGGTGTGAATTGTTACTTAGGATTTATAACATCCTTTAAAAAGCTCAGCTCTTTCTAGTTGTAAATAATGGGTATCGATTAAGAGATATCTTATGGATAATGGGTATCCATAAGAGAAAAATATATAGCATGGAATTGGTTTGGAGTCCTGCCTTTTCCATACTTAAGAATTGTCTGTGTGTATCCGTAGGCCTGCTTCATGACAGCCACACAATTTTTATTTGTCATCTGATATGTAAGATAAAATTCATGATCTGGTAATATAGTTTAAAGTAAGAACACATTCAAGTGTGAGGGAGGCCATGGGGTTTAGTCCCCAGCACCTCAGGATAAAAAGAAGAAAGAAATTCACCCAAGGTGTGTGTTAAGCATTTGATGAGTCAGTAATTCCTATAAATTTTACAAACCTTCCTAGCAAGTATGAGGCTTTAAACATGGTTTTCAAGAAAATGAAGATTGATGCATCCCAAACCACTGTGGTGCACGTCTGTAATCCCAGTTACTTGGTAGACTGAGGCGGGAGGATTACAAGTTCAAAGCCAACTGTAGCAACTTAGTGAGACCCTGTCTCAAAATAAAAAATAAGAACTGGGGATATAGCTTAGTGGCAAAGTGCCCCTAGATTCAATCCCCACTACCAAAAATAAAATTAAGATGATTAAAATAAAAAATGCTTTGGATTGCCAAAAAATCTTAACTTTTTCCTCTATTATCATAAGATTTTTCCATTTCTTATAGAATATTTGACAATTACTGAAAAAGCAGAAAGATCATTTGAGAACACTGCCTTTATTCCTCTATCCAGCAGTTCCCCATGCCCCTTCACATTAGTTGGTTGGTTGACTTTTGTGAGAAAGGATCTTGTGTTACCAGACTGGCCCCGACTCCTGGGTTCCAGCCTCCTGTCTCCCACCAGTAGCTTTATTACACTTCCTGCTACTGCTCCTCCCCCGCACCAAGAATCATGTAATTTTAGAAATGGCAGTCATCAAGTCCGGTGAAAAAATCGAGGACCAGTGACGTAAGTGTTTCAAGATCATAGGTTGTAGGCTTCCTAGACTAAAAGTCAGGTCTTTTGAGGGTGTGTCCAGTACCCTTGAGAGGCAGCTAACAAGGGCTTTCTCCTCTTTGGTTTTAGTTAAACTTTTGAATTTAAGATAATTGCAGTTGTAAGAAATTAACAGAAAGATTCTCTATTCTTTACCCAGTTTTCCTCATGTTGTAAAATGTTGCAAAAAAACAGTAAGATGTAGTGTAGTTATTATTATCGAAGGATGTTGACATTGACCAGGGCAAGATGCAGAATATTTCTGTCACTGCAAGAATCCCTCTATAATTTTGTCACTTCAAGAATGTTACACAAATGAAGTAATATCAGTATGTAACCTTTTGGGATTGGCTTTTCTTCACTTAGCATGTTCTGTAGAAGTGAATCCAGGTCATTGCAATTGCATGTATTAATAGTTCATTCCTTTTTGTTACTGAGTAGTATTCCATGGTATAGATATGCCACAGGGTTTTTGTTTTGTTTGTTTTTAAACATGCATCTATTAAAGAAAATTTGCATTGTTTCCAGCTTTTGGCTATTATGAATAAAACTGCTATGAATAATCATGTAGTTTTTTTTCTTTTTTCTATTGTTATGTACATATTTTTATGTGAACATAAGCCTTTTTCTCTCTGAGATAAATACTTGGGAGTTCACTTGCTGTTCATATGGTAGTTGCATGTTTAGTTTTTTGGGAAACTGCCAGAACTATTCTCTAGAGTGACTTTTATGTTCCTATCTTTGTTTCTGTATTTTAACTCATTCTTCTTGATTTTCAACAATCTTAAACATCTGATGTTCAGTCTTTGAAGGAAAAACTGGGAAATGAAGAATAGGGTTGAATTCATTGGAATTTTTAAACTAGGAGTTAGTATTTAACTTGACCCAATAAAGTAAAAATCCATTAAAATCTCTAAGATTTGGAATACTGAACTATTTTACATATAGTACTTATTTCTATTGTACTGAAAATGATAATAGGTAAAATGACCCTTTTTCTCCCGGTGCTGGGAATCAAACTCAGGAACTTGTGTGATAGGCAAGCACTCTACCACTGAGCTATACTCACAGCCTAAAAGTGACTTTTTATGATAAAAATCAAATTTTATAATATATGTGAATCATAGAAGCTCAGTGTAGAGAATGACTATTCTCTCTATTTTTCAAAGATATATGGTCTCTTTAAAGATGTGGTCTGTGTCAATTGGCTTGTACTGACAGATGGTTGTACTGACAGGGCTACCCTTTGAGGTAGCCCTGACTGAGCCATTGCTAGAACAACAGTAGGCATTCCCCTGGTCTGCTGGCCCAGCATCCTGGCTTACTTGCCCATGAGATCCAGAAAACTGTATGGCTAGTCTGTCAGGTGAAAGTCCAGGTACACAAGCTATTTGTGACTTTACATGAACTTAAATATAAAACAAGTTGCAAAATATTGTTTCTTTTTTCCCCTTTTTCTTTTTAAGAATTGCTATACCTTGGGCTGGGGATATAGCTCAGTTGGTAGAGTGCTTGCCTCATGAGCAAAAGGCCCTGGGTTCAATCCCCAGTGCCGCAAAAAAAAAAAAAAAAAAAAAAAAAAGAATTGCTATACCTCTTATTCATCATCATCTTTTCTTTTTTGGGGGGTGGGGGGAGGGTACTGGGGATTGAACCCAGGGTTGCTCTACCACTGAATCACATCCCAGCCCCTTTTAGATTTTAAGAGACAGGGTCTTGCCAAGTTGCTTAGGGCTTCCCTAAATTGCTAAGGCTGGCTTTGAACTTGAGATCCTCCTGCCTCAGTCTCCTAAGCCACTGGAATTACAGGTGTGTGCCACCGTGCCCAGCTCTGTATCTGTTCCTTGATCATTTGTTGTTTTCCTCTTTTGATTATCCATATCATTTTTTTTTTCTCCTGATCTAGCTCTTTGTCTTAGTGTAGCAGTTTTCTACTTGTGTCTACTCAGACTCATTTCCCTCTTTTAGAACATAGGGACATTACCAGCCTGTGGCTTGTCACAGTAAGTTTTGGAGATGTATTATCTAATGAAGTGTTGGAAAATCTTATCTCTAGGTTACTTTTTTGGGGGGCGGGGATTGCCAGGGATTGAACTCAGGGGCACTTGACCATTGAGCCACATCCTCAGCCCTGTTTTGTAATTTTTATTCAGAATCGGGGTCTCACTGAGTTGCTTAGCACCTCACTGTTGTTGAGACTGGTTTTGAACTTGTGATCTTCCTGCCTCAGCCTCCCAAGCTGCTGGGATTACAGGCGTGCGCCACTGTGCCAGGCTCTAGGTGACTTGCAGTGGTGTAGCTGTATGTAGGTCAACTCTAACACCTAATTCGTGAAATAATTACTGAGCACTTGTCTTTTCAGAATCTAGCTGGGCACAGTGGCGCATGCCTGTAGTCCCAGTGGCTTTGGAGGCTGGAGCAGGAGGATTGCAAGTTCAAGTCCAGCCTCAGCAACTTATCAAGGCCCTAAGTAACTTAGTGAGACCCTGTCTGAATATAAAATATAAAAAGAGCTGGGGAAGTAGCTCAATGGTAAAGCACCCCTGGGCTGGGTCCCCAGTACCAAGGGGAAAAAAAAAAAAAAAAAAAGAATCCTCTGTAATACTGTGACACCTCAGGCCTGTTGCTTTTCCTTACTCTGCCATTTGTTTTTTATCTTAGGAACTGTGCAGAGATTCTTACCAAACCTCATCATTCCAATCATGAGAAAGTTGTCCGACCAGCCCTTATCTACAGTCTCTTCCCCAATGTGCCCCCTACCATCTATTTTGGCACTCGAGATGAAAGAGGTAAATGTGCCCAAGTGACAAAGCCCAGAAGAGCCCTGGGAGGTGGTGATAAAGGTGGGAGGGGGCTTCCAGAATGACTTTTATGGTGGTTAGCACACTGTGCTCGGGTTTCACCTGGTTATCGGTCCAATATGGGGACCTTTTCTTGCCTGTCCTTTAGCTGTTCCTTTTCAGCCTCATAATCTTAGACTTAGCGCACGCCTTCTAACCTTGTTTCTTTCCTCTTTCAGTCTCCCCTTTTTTGCTTCTCATTCCTGCCCAATCCCCTTTTTTCTCTAAAGTGTGCTCCTCTGAAACCCTGATCTGGACCAATTCGTAGGGATTTGCCTACCCAGGAAAGATGGGCACCAGTGTCTTTTACATCTGCTCACCACACACTTCTCCTGCTCTTCTCACTCCTGCCCTACCTCCCATCCTGTGCCTTTCCCCCAGTGGAGAAACTCCCCTGGGAGCAAAGGAAGCTCCTCCGGTGGAAGATGAGCACAGTGACCCCCAACATTGTCAAGCAGACCATCGGGCGATCACACTTCAAAATCAGCAAGAGTGAGTTGCTCGCCTTACTGTGAGCCTGTCCTCTTTGTTCCACTAGTTGGGCTTTGGGTAGGAGGAAAGCCCTGGATTCCCTTTGGGCACAGCTGGAGACCCTGTTTGAAGTTTCAACCTTATAGTGGTGGCATAACTGTGGAAGCCCTCTGGACTGAACCTGTTGCTCGGAGTTGGGAGACAGAATGTCACTGTTTTGTCCCTGGCCCCAGGGCCTCATGTAGGACAGCTCCATGGCAAGTCTTGGAAACCTAGTCAGGGAGCTGTGCCCAGATGAGCCCCTTATCTCCAGACTTACTAAAGGCCCTAGTATTTCTGTTCCCTCTGTGTCTCGGGGACTGAGCTGCCAGAAGGACTGACTTCCCAATTGCCCTCTTCAGGAAATGATGACTGGCTGGGCTGCTGGGGTCACCACATGAAGTCTGCTAGTTTCCGATCCATTCGAGAGCATCAGAAGGTAGGGGTACTTTCTGAGGAACTGTTCCCCTGGTCTTTGGGTTAGGCCAAGAGGAGGGTGGTGTCAGTAGTGGTGAGAGTGAATGTGGAGAGAAGAGGGTAACTGCAGAGATATGAGGAAGGTTTATAGAGAAAGGAGTTCAAGGAGGGGTGTAGGGTGAGAGCCTAACAGACAACTCTACTTCTGCTGCAGTGTCTTGGCCAGTTGCCGCTTCTCAAAGGTACTTTTTCCTCTGGTGTACCTTGATATGTAATGTTTGTTTTCAGATGATGTTTCCCAATAACCACTGCACATCGCTTCCGTACCCCATGCTGAGTTTTTGTAAAGAGGATTTCTGGTCTCATGTTGGAACAGATGAGCCCCTTATCTCCAGACTTACTAAAGGCCTAGTGTTTTTCTCTTCTTGTCCCATAGTCTGTGATGGAAAAAATTGCAACAGATTTTTCTTTGCATTCAAGGTGATATCATGCCTATCTTAATCACAGTTGTTTTTCCTTGTCTTTTTTTTTTTTTTTTTTTTTTTTTTGAGTTGTAGATGGACACAATACCTTTATTTTATTCATTTGTTTTTTATGTGGTGTTGAGAATTGAACCTAGTGCCTCACACATGCTAGGCAAGTGCTCTACAAATGAGCCACAACCCCAGCCCTTTCCTTGTCTTTTACTTATCTTTTGGTGAGTGCTCAGTGTTGGATACATGAGGACCATAAAGCATTGTCAGTGATATGGAATAGGAGTGTGCCCTGCTGCTGAGGAAGTTGGAATGACCTAATGGGGCTTGTCTTCTTTGTAGTCTCACCTCACCCTATCCCTGCTCTCACCTTTTGTCCCTTCTGTAGCTAAACCACTTCCCAGGTTCTTTCCAGATTGGAAGGAAGGACCGACTGTGGCGGAACCTGTCTCGAATGCAGAGCCGCTTTGGCAAGAAGGAGTTCAGTTTCTTCCCCCAGTCCTTTATCCTGCCCCAGGATTCCAAGCTCCTGCGCAAAGCCTGGGAGAGCAACAGCCGCCAAAAGTGGATTGTGAAGCCAGTGAGTGGGTCACAGTGGGCAGTAGGTGGTGGTCTGAGAATAGAACAACATAGTTTTGTGCCTGGAGCAAATCTCGTCTCCTTTCTGCTTCCTTCTAGCCGGCATCAGCTCGAGGCATTGGCATCCAGGTCATTCACAAGTGGAGTCAACTCCCCAAGCGCAGGCCCCTCCTGGTACAGAGGTGAGCCCATCTGTAGCTCACATCCCTCTCCCCATCTTCCTCTCTCCTTGACCTGTAGGTTTCCCTCTTAACAATGTTCTTCTGCCTCTTGTCCTCCCTGCTAAAGACGTTCCTTAGCCAACTGTTTTAGTGTCTTCGTTTTGGGGACTTTGAACTGACTTTTGCCCTGACTTAGCTGCCCACCAAGCCCCACAGGCTGAATGGGGAGCTGCCTTTCCTCTGCGCAGGTATCTGCACAAACCCTACCTCATCAGTGGCAGCAAGTTTGATCTGCGGATCTATGTTTATGTCACTTCCTACGATCCTCTACGGATTTACCTCTTTTCAGATGGACTTGTCCGCTTTGCCAGTTGCAAGTATGTGATTGTGGTGAAGTGTTACCTCATAATTTGGGGGATTTATTTTCCTCAGAGGGAGGAAAGCTAGAAGATGCCAAACAGAAAATAACATGTTTTAATGATTTTTTCTTAGTGAGGGGGGAGGCAGGAGGGAATGAGAAGTTCTCTACCTCACTGAATTTGCAGGACTGAGGTGGGACAAAGGAGGTGATTACTGACAGATAAACTTCTTTGGTCCTTTGGATCTGAAAAGATCTGTGTACTTGTCCTTTACCTTCTCAGGATTTGGGGAATTATTTGATCCATTCTCTGCTTGCTCACTGTCTTACCTCTGCCTTTCTTCTCCTTGTTTCCAGGTATTCCCCTTCCATGAAGAGCCTTGGTAACAAGTTCATGCATCTGACCAACTACAGTGTCAATAAAAAGAATACTGAGTACCAAGCCAATGCAGATGAAACCGCCTGCCAGGGTCACAAATGGTATTGAGGGCAGAGTGTTCCAGTCAAATGAAGTCCTAGAGAGTGTAGAGTCCTGGGACTTGGAAGGTTCAGGGGCCTGGTAGTAGTGGAATATTATAGCAACTGGAGATTACATAAGCAGTTGTAAATTTAGAGTTGATCTGTGTGTAGTCAAGTTCATCTCAATTCAGAATGTCAAAGGAAGAGATATGAAAAATTTATCTTTAGGCCTTTTATTTCCTGTTCTTCTCATTTCTTCATCATTCATTTCTAGAATATTACCCTAAATACTCCCTTTTCCTCCCCCTGCAGGGCGCTGAAGGCTTTGTGGAACTACCTGAACCAGAAGGGAGTCAATAGCGATGCCATCTGGGAGAAGATAAAGGATGTTGTTGTCAAAACCATCATCTCGTGAGTTACACTGCCACTCTGGGTGTGGGGCCTGCTACTGGGGAGCTCCCGTGATTTCTTATTGGCCTTATGCTGCTGTCCTCTAGGCTTTCACCATGCTGTGGTTCTGTTCCAAGGACAGGGAATAATTAAATTCTGCTCATTTGCTGAACTTTATACCTCAGGAGTTGGTCTGGATCCCATAAATCTCTTAGGAGCCACTTTTCCTGTGTGGCTTCTCCCTGCCTCACTCTAGGCCACTCCATTGGCAGAGCAGCTCTGAGTATGGACCTTTAGGAGAAGCTGGACTGAATTCTTCTTTATCCCTGTGTCCAGATCAGAGCCCTATGTCAACAACCTGCTCAAGACGTATGTGCGGCATCCCTACAGCTGCCACGAACTCTTTGGTTTCGACATCATGCTAGATGAGAACCTCAAGCCCTGGGTCCTGGAAGTGAATATTTCCCCAAGGTAGGGTGTATTTTCATTATACTTGCAATAGAATTCATCCCATATCCTAAGGATCTCTTTGTCACTCTGGTCTTGTAAGTTTGGGGAAGATATTTCCTTCCCTAGAATTTGTGTTTAACCTTCATGGTCTGTGTTTGCTCATTCACTTATTCTTTGCCATTATCTCAAGGTTCTTTAAGGATGTAGAGGGGTTGTTAAAAGTTGCTCTTTTCAGGTTGATCCCTACTGTTCGTTTTCCTCTAGCAATCCAAGGTCATGGGCAGGCTTACCAGGCTGGGTGAATTATTCACTATCTTGGGACATGAAACTTCCATGATGATGTTTGAGCGCTGGGGCATTGGAGCCCCTTTTGTCCTAGGGAAGCCAAGGACATAGGGTCAGGAACTGTTAGAGTGCTGCTTTGGACATAGGGTCAGAAACTGTTTGGAGTGTTGCTTTGTCCACACTGTGCATCCTTTTCCCCAAAGCCTCCATTCCAACTCTCAACTGGACATCAACATCAAAGGCCAGATGATCCGGGACCTTCTGAATCTGGCGGGATTTGTTCTGCCCAATGCAGAGGATATTTCCAGCTCCAGCAGCTCTGGCAGCTCCAGCAGCTCCAGCAGCTCCGGCAGCAGGTCAGCCTCCTGATTTCCCTGAGCCTTCGCTGGCTGCATGAATAGCCCATTGTGATTCTGAGAAGGAACGGGTTCTGGATCTTCTCTTTTGCTTGGTTTCCCTTGGTGCTCAGTCTGACCCTCCTGTCCATCTGCACATCCCTGCCATTAGAACTCCTAAAAGTAAGTTTGGTTATTTTGCTCCCCTACTCAGGAATCTCCACACGGCCTGGGAACCAAGTTAACTCCTTATCTGGACATTTGAGGCCTGGCCTTCTTTTCCTGAGTGCATTTCTCTCTACTCCTCTTCCTGGCTCCTGAGCTCTGACAGACCAGATCACTCACAGAAGCTAAAGGTTGGGAGGATCCTTAGGACTAGTTAGAACAGTCTTGTTCTCTGAGAAGTTCATTGCTTCTTACCATTCTCCTTAGTGTCCTTTCCTCGGCTCATGGGGTTTCTTCCCTCTGAAATACTCCTCAGCCAGACCCCCCTTTACCCACCAGAGCCTCTGCAGACAACATCTTCATGAAGCCAGCTTACTGTGGTTTTTTTTCCTCCATTCCCCCAAAGCACTGGACCACTCTTATGTTTATTAAGTGTCTGTGCTGTGTAAGGAAACACCTGTGTAAGTAAACCCTAAAGGTTACTATTAGTATCATAGTTTATAGAAGAAACTAAAGATCCCTACATTAAATAACCCTTCCAGGGTCATTCAACTAGACAGTGGTACAAAGTTGAAGTAAAATCCCAAGTTGCCTGGACACAAAATTTGCTTTTTCTACTTTATACCTTATTGACTTAACTTTGACTCTGTCCTGTGGTTATTTGTCATTTAACTTGTTCCACTTGCTATACTGTAAGCTCCTTGGAGGCAGGGCTGCTTTTCAGTCATCCTTGTATCTTTCTCAGTGTTGATCATAGTAACATGAATGATGACACAAGTGTGGGGGTTTAGTCACTTGCCCGGCGTCATACAGTCAGTAGGTGTGTGGTAAGTTTTCACTAAATTAAACTAAACCAAAGTATTCAGCAATTAGGCTTACTCCATTGTCCTCTTTTATTTGTTAAATTCAGAAGAGGGTATCTTGTACTCAGTTCTTCCATGATAGTTGGTGCTGGATGACTCTCAGTCAGGCTACTTGAGTGGATTGCATTTTAATGTGATCCATTCAAGTGACAAACATTTTCCACACGTCTTTGTCTTCTCCTAGGAAATGTGTCTTCCTGGGTTGGACCTCTCTGAATTCCTCAGGAGGGAAGCTTCTGACTATACCTTTGCTTTTTGTCCATTCCTTGCCTTAGCCTGCCCAGCTCTCCCAGGGACAAATGTCGAATGGCACCAGAACATTTTACAGCACAGAAGATGAAGAAAGCCTATTATCTCACCCAGAAAATTCCTGACCAGGTAGGAGATTGGCCTTCCCTTGTGTCAGCAGAAAGCTTCTTTGACCAAACATTTGGAACCTCAGGGAAACCAGCTTTCCCTCTCTCTAAAGCAGGGTTTCTTAACCCTGGGGTCCAGTGACATGTAGAGATATGCTGGCATATTCCTTACTCTGGGAGAGAGCTGATGACCTCTGTCATCTTTTCAAGAGCCAGTGCTCTCTGCTCACTTGTCAGAGCTGTAGCCCTTCATGTTTACGGTTTCTTTCCCTGAGGGGTGCAGTGAGAGCCTGGGAGGCGTGGTCTTCTCAGCAGATATGGGAGCCGATGATAGAGTAGCGGGGATAATGCTGGTGCCGGATCTATGTTGTCGGACCCTGATCTCAACTCCATCCAACAAACCAATTAATCTCAGAGCCCCAGTGCTCCTCCAACCCCAGTCAGGAGCATTGTCCTCCACTTGCTAATTAGTTTAGTGGGCTTAGAAACAAATGGAGTACAGAGCTGGCTCACCAGGCAACACTAGTGCTCCTATGAGGGTTCTGGAGCACCTGGACCCCTGGGCTGTGCTTCTTGTCCTCAGCTTCTTGATTCTCTGCCTCTTGCTCACACTCTCTGCCACACCCTCTTCCTCCTTGTTCCTCGGACCACAGGACTTCTATGCATCCGTGCTGGATGTCCTGACACCAGATGATGTTCGGATTCTAGTCGAGATGGAGGATGAGTTTTCTCGTCGCGGTCAATTTGAACGAATTTTTCCTTCTCGAATCTCTTCTCGCTATCTCCGCTTTTTTGAGCAGCCACGCTATTTCAACATTCTCACCACTCAGTGGGAACAGAAGTACCATGGCAACAAGCTCAAAGGTGATGTGCCCTCCCTACCCATAGGAAGCTACTTTTAGTGAGAGATTAAATCCCATTAAACCAAGAAATGGACCTTCAGAACGATAAATGGGCCAGTTGATTCCTCCCTACTAATTTCCAAACCCCTCTCATCTTGCCCTAGGAGTAGATCTACTTCGGAGTTGGTGCTACAAAGGGTTCCACACAGGAGTCATCTCTGATTCTGCTCCACTGGTGAGTTATGCCAGGGCAGGGAAAACAGCTTTTTCCTAGACCCTACCCTCTCCTATATTAAAAGTAAGGCATGGCTGGTTGTGGCACATTCCTGTAATCTCAACAACTTGATAGCCTGGCAGAGGAGCTCAAGTTCGAGACCAGCCTCAGCAACTTAGTGAGACCATGTCTTAAGACAAAAAAATATCAAAAGAGCTGAGGGTGTTGCCCTTCCCCTAGGCCCTGCTTCTGTATCTCATGACCCTTATCTTTCAAGAAAATGATTGGCTTCAGGATTGCTTGGGTACCTTTCTTAAAGTGCTCTGCAGGCCTCTTTACCTTTTTTCTGCCTCAAGCAAGAGCCAAAACTTTCACCCCGCTTGGGCTCAAGGTCAGGGAATGGGAGAACTGCAAGAAGTGTCCTTAGCTCCCATTATTCCTGCCTGACCTCTGCCTAGCCTTTCTGCCTCTTGCTTCCTTTGTTCTCAGTGGTCTCTGCCGACATCACTTCTGACTGTCCCGAAGGGTGATGGAGTGCTCAGTGCCTTCTACAAACTGGAGCCTGGCAAGCTGGGGTGAGTGCTACTTCAGCAAAGGAAAGGCTGCTGAGTTTGGGGAGTTTTCTTCCTTCCTTTCCTAGACTGAGCATTCTCCATCTGGGGTTTGGTAGGAGTATCAATATATGTAGCCACAATATCCTGTTCTGGTGGCTCTTGGGATGCCCAGTAAAGCTGAGCTAGAGCATAGAATTATATTACAGCCATTTTCAGCCATATCCACTTGCAGTAGTAAGTCCTTGGGCCTCCTGCACTCACTCACGTTAACATTTGCACTTGAGCTCTCAAGCCTTCAAGTAAATAAAATATATAGTTATGAATATGTCCATATAATTATGGCCTATAGTACATAATGTGAATGCCTGGCCCATATGTGGAAGGCAGTGCACAAGTTAGTCTCCGCTGCACAGTGTCTCAGCCATCTTTTCTTACCTGTTTCCTTCAGAAAGCAGAGCTCCTCCAAGGGAAACCTATTTTCATCTGAAGACGGGACCACGCCCAAGCCCAAGAAGACTCAAGTTGGCCTTCCCCTTTTCCCCAGGAAACCCACTTCCTTAAAGGATAATGAGAATACCAGCACAGAGCCCAGCCCTTCCCAGAAGTTACCTGTGATCAAGTACTCTGGGCGGACTTCCAGAATTTCTGCTTCCTCCACTTCCCAGTCAATCAGTGACTCCCTCCTGGCTGCTATGAGCCCATGACTGGCCTTCACAGCCACTGCCCAGGAGAACCAGTGTCAGCTACCTCATGGGAACCAGCCTGCTGACCGGCCTGACCCCCTATCCCTCCACCTTGCCCCTCATCAGAGTATTTTTTGAAGTGGTTGTATTGCAGAGATGGGCATCTGGAGGGCTGACGGGGTGGTGGTGATGGGGAGAAGGTGAGGAAGGTTCACTCTCTGTCACCTGCCTGCCTGGCTGGCACCTCCTGTCTCTGTAGAGAAGCTGGTGACAGCCAAGCAGCCTTATAAAACAGGGTTTGGTTTCTGTCTTCAAAGAGCCATGTGTGTTTTGTTTGTGGCCTTGGTCTCCAAGTGGAAAAAACAGGCACCTGTAGCCCTGGCTACTTAGGAGGCTGAGGCAGGATGATTTCAAGTTTGAGGACAGCCTGGGCAACTTGGTGACCCTTGTCTCAAAATAAAAGATAAAAAGGGCTGGGGATATAGATCCGTGATAAAGCATCTGTGTTCAATCACCAGTACTGCCAAAAAAGAAAAAGAAAACATGCTGAATATAATCAGGCCAGAAGTCCTTTGTTCGATAATCCAGGCAGTTCATCTGAATGTCCTTATTTCCTCAGGTCTCTCCTCCCCTGCTCCCTGCCCCCTGTCCTGAGGAACCACTTTCAGAAACCTTCAGACTTCCTCAGGAGACAGTCAGGAGGGCTGTGACATGGTGGACCCATTTTCCTGACATCCTAGTCTTGGGAGCTTTGCCACCTGCAGACCATTGCTCCTTTCACATACCCACCCAGCCAGGATACCAGGGTCCTGCTATTCTGATCTCACATTGCTCCTTTTCCAAACTTGTAGACTTCTCTCATGGACGTTCAGCTGTTGGCGTCTTGTGAGAGGTTCTGTGAACTTTGTGACTTTCCCATGGCTCCAGTAAAGAAACGTGGGTAACCCCAATTGCTATTATCTAAGTCCACATATCAAAGGAAATATCCCTAAGGAGGGGAAAGGAAGGCTTGTGTTCTGTTTTACTGCAACAGTGTCTGATGCCTTGGCAGGAAGGTTTCAGGGCAGTCCCTATTATAGACGGGCTTCTAGTCAGACCTCTGACTAAGCTCACACTCCACTGAGTCTACCTCCCTCCCCAGGACTTGGTGAACAGTGTTAACAGATATTGAGCCTGTGAACTACACACATAGTTCTCAGGACAGTGGGTACCTGTGGAACCCAGGGGGAGAGTTTGGAGCAGAAAGGCTGTTAGCACTTGAACTAGGGTCCTCTCTGACCTAGCACTTCCCAGTGGCTGCTCACCTCTTCCCCTGCTCCTGCAACCCCTTTATTTAGTTTTTCTAGCAGCCACAGTGCATACACAGAACCAGTTGGCCCCATGTCTAATCGGTGCAAGGTTTGCCTTTTACACATCAGGAAGGAAGCTCACAGTTAACCTCACCCTTTTCTTCAGTTGCCCTCATTTCTCTGACTTTGGAAAGAGAGATGCCCCCGCTTTGTGACTCCTGGAGTCTGTGGTGAGTTGGGATGGGGCCCTGGAAGAATCACTGAGAGACCTGACTAGGTAGGTACAAGGCCACAGAGTAGGTAGATGTGCTGGCCAGTCCCAAGGCTGTGTTGACAGTTGTGAAAAAACCTTCGTGGCAAAGTCCTGGGCAGCACCAGCCACTCAACAATAAGGACTTCAAAGCCAGGCCACAGTGAGAGAGGTCCTTGGCAGTTCTGGTGAATCTGTTTTGTAATCAAAGCTAACTCTCTGGTCCCTGGATGCAGTATTCTAGTGCAGATTGACGGAGGGCATAAGCAACCTTCCTGAGAGAAAACTAACTCCTGCTTAGCTTTGTTGCTGCTAGTTCTCTGGTGCAAGAAGCCTAAGTTGAGCTGGTTTACTCATTGGAAACCAACTCTAATTCTTTGGCCTGTCCTCTGAGAACCCCTTTATAGCACAGCCAACCCATTTCCACCCATAACTGGAGAGGGGACCAGCATTGCAGTGTGATGGGTAGTCAGGGAAGAGGAAAGGACCTAGGAAATCAGTGATGAAGATACCATGCTCTTAGAGGTTTAGAACACTTTTACATATCACATTGAATTACAGGTGTGTTTTGCTGGGTGGGAGGAAGGATTGGGACTTGCTTTTGAGAGAAAGTTGTCTTATGCAATCAGTACACATACTTTTTAACTCTGAATATATAGTATTTGCTAAATAAGGAAGTTTTTGAGAAGTAATGAGATTCCTTTTTTGGAAATTTGAATTTGGGAGTATAATAGAATAAATATTTGTCAGAATATATCAACTGGTTTCCCAAGTTGATAACTTACCCAATCTGTGTGGAGGAAGGTGAGTGTGTGCTCTGGAGACAGGGAATGAAAGACAGGGTATTGCTGGAAGCAGTGGAGTAAGGATTTGGGATGGGGTGGAGAGGGTGATCACTATTCCTTTTTACTTCAAGTCTGCTCAGGGTTGATTAGAAACTGGGTTCCTTGGCAAGAAATTTAAAACTTATTCATTGAAGGAAGCAGAGTGGCTACAGATATTTTAGCAGTGCAAAAACATGTTTGCCTAGCATGTGTGAGGCCCTGGATTCAATCCCCAGAACTACAAAAATAGAAATTCAGAGGCCAGAACATGGTCTAGATAGCTTATCACCTCCATTGACCTCAGTGCAAGCAGAAACACAGTCTTTGTTATTCCTTCTATTATCACTCTAGTAGAGATTGTATCTTTACTTGAATATTTCACAGGCTGCACGTTTCCTGGGGAAGGAAATGTGCAGCACATTAAGCGTCAGAAATATGGATGTGTATGGGGCACAGTGGCACACTCCTAATCCCAGTGGCTCAGAAGGCAGAATTGCAAGTCCAAAGCCTGCCACAGCAATTTAGGCCTTAAGCAACTTAGCAAGACCCTGTTTCGGAATTTAAAAAGGGCTGGGGATGTGGCTCAGTGGATGAGCACCCCCCCAGGTTCAATTCCTGGTACCAAAAAAAGGGGGGAGGAATGTAACTTGACTTGTACACCAGGCACCCACAGGGTATAGAAGACAGAGACCTTGACTGGAGCAGGAGCCAAAAGACTGGACAGACCTAGCAGCTATACCAAGGGACAGTTGTCATTGTAGGTACATTCTCATGGTGTCAGGCTATTTGGCTGAGAGTGACTTCCTTCCCATCATGCTAATGAAAGTACATGCCTGATGGCCTCTGGGACAGCCCAGTACTGATGTGGGCTGATGAAGGACGCTGATCTAGGCACAGGGACCTTCCCACCTCCCTCCTTGGTTGAATAGTTATCCAACAAAGGTGATCCCGAAGAGCAGCAGGGAGCTCCCCTCCTTTGTTGCTCTTAACTGACTTGCCTTTAGGGTTCCCTTCTGACTTCTGTTCTAATGCCCCACCTACTTTGAGACTTGGCAACATTGCTGGTTTTCAGAGATGTGGGGCTAAAAGCTCATTTTGCCACTTGAAATTCTGATCCGGCCCCTCCCACAACCCCCTGTGGCAGAATTTGCATACTCATCAGTATATAGGGATCTATACTGGCTCATTTGACTTGCTCTTTCACCAGCTTTGGATCAATGAAAACTGCAAGCAGTCTTGCTTTGGTCTAGTAGATTTCTTACCTGAGTGAAAACCCCAGAAAGCTGGGAACAGGTGATGGGTTTTTAAACCCATTTTTACTTTGTTTTACAATGGACTGAGACCTTTGGAAGGCCAGGGACTACTATAGGAAAAGCTAACAAACTTGAGAAGCTATATAGCTTTCTACTAGTAAACAAATTCCATACTGAAGCCTAACTCATAGGTGGTTATAAGGATTAAATTTTGGGGGAAAAGATTAAATTGGATGTAA
The DNA here is from genome assembly GCF_902686445.1 of Sciurus carolinensis. NCBI lineage: Eukaryota > Metazoa > Chordata > Mammalia > Rodentia > Sciuridae > Sciurus > Sciurus carolinensis. The sequence goes on from NC_062215.1 coordinate 164,378,527, forward strand.
AGCATCTTAAGAAAGTGCCTCATACACATATGGTTCAGATTTAAAATAGGTTCTAAAACAAAAACATTTCTTCCAGACTGGTGTGGCACAGGCCTAGTAATCCAGCAATTTGGGAGGCTGAGGAAGGAGGATCACAAGTTAGAGGTCAGACTGGGCAACTTCTGGAGACCCTGTCTCAAAATAAAAAGTAGAAAAGGGCTGAGGATGTAGTTCAGTGGGTTCAACCCCCCATATTGCAAACAGCAACAAAAACTCCTCTAAAGTAATAGTAACAGCATACAATAGTATTATAATGCTAATAGTATGTTACTAAACTATGGTAAAATACACAGCAGGTCCTCCATACCTTGGGTTCTGTGCCCATGGATTCCACTATGGATCAAAAATGTACTTAGGCTGTGTCTATTGAACATAAACAGACTTGTCTTTTCTTGTCCCCTCAACTATACAGTGTAACAACTATTTACATAATATTTACATTGTATTAGGTATTATAGACATGGTTTAAAGTATACAGCAGGATGTACATAGGTTATACATAGCACACACTATGCCATTATATGAAGGACTTGAGCTGTGGAATTTAGTATCTGTGGGAGGTCCTAGAACTAACCCCTCACCCTCATGTGCCAGATACCAAGAGAAAACTATTTTGATTCTATAGGAGATAAAAGCTGAGGATTTAAGATAATTAGCTTTGAAAAGTAAGAATGCTAAGTCAGAGAAGGGTAATTAAGACAAAAAAGTGGGGACTGGAGATGAAGCTCAGTGGTAAATGCTTGCCTATCGTGTGAGCCCTGGGTTCAATCCCCAGAATCACCACTAAATTAAAAAACAAAAACAAAAATCCCACAAGAGATGAGATACCACTTACACACCAAAATGGCAATAGATAAATAAACAACCTGAAAATACCAGGTGTCAGAATTGGCATAATTGGAACTTTTCAATATTGCTAGTGGGGATGTGAAATGGTATATTGAAAAACAGTCTGATAGTTTCTTATAAAGTGAAACAACCTTAATATATGACCTAGTAACTGCCTTCCTGTAAGCAAATGTGCACAGCAATTTTATTCATTGTAACAGAACTTGGAAACAAGCCAGGTGTGTAGCTATTTGATAAGCACTGTGATATATCTGTTCAATGGAATACTACTTAAATGTAAAAGAGTAAATTCTCTGTCTCAGAACATGGATGACTCGAGAGAATATTGCTACTGAGTGCTGTGGTGCAGGCCTGTATTCCCAGTGACTCAGGAGGATCACAAGTTCTAGGCCAGTCTGGGCAACTTAGTGAGACTCTGTCTTAAAAATTAAAAAAAAAAAAAAGGGGGTGGGGAGGGGCCTGGGGGCATAGCTCAGTGATAGAGCACCCCTGGATTCAATCCCCAGTACCACAAAAAACAAACAAACAAAAGCCATTTTGAAAGTAGAAGAAGCTGGAAACAAGACTATATACTTAAAACAAACAACAACAACAAAAAAACCTACTTTCTGATTCCACAACATTCTAGAAAAGGGGAACTATAGTCACAGAAAGCAGATCAGGTGTTGCCAGGGACTATGGATGAGGAGGAGGGTTGGCACATTAAGGCACACTAGAAACAGTCTGTATCTTCATTGTGGTTGTGGTTGTCCAACTGCATGCAGTTGTTGAATCTCATCACATTGTACGCTTAAAATGAGTATTTTTGAATGTAAGTAAAATCTGTTCTTTTGCAGTGCTGGGGACTGAGCCCAGGGCCCTGCTTGTGCCATGAACATCACCAGTGAGCTATACCTCTAGCCCAATGCAGATTTAAGAAAAACTTCACAGGAAGTGGGCATGGTAGTGCACACCTTTAATCCCAGCAACTTGGGAGGCTGAGGAACAGAGACTGCAAGTTCAAGGCCAACCTCAGCAACTTAGCAAGACCCTGACTCTAATTAAAAAATGAAAAGGACTGGGGATATAGCTAATGATTAAGCCCCCAGGGTTCGATTCCTAGTGCCAAAAAATAAAAATAATCTTTAAAAAGCTCAAGGAAATACCATTCCATGAAACATACAAATTAAGACCATGGTGAAATGGCACTAGAATAAACAAGATTAAATAGGCTCCCAAGACTAAATAGAATGTATACAGCAATTGGAGCTTGCATACATGACTGGTATGAGTTATAAAATGGTCAATCACTATGAATCACTAGTCATTTCTTAAAAAGTTAACACGTATCCACCTATGACTATAATCCCACTGCTAGGTGCTCTGACCCCCTTAAATGGGGAAAAATAGAAATCGCATATCCACCAAAATGGTTTTTTCCCCCCATAATGTTTTTTGTAACTTCATAACATCAAAAAACTGAACCAATGCCTCTCAACAGGAGGTCAGGTAAACTGGTATGGAATACAACTCAACAATAACAGGGACAAACTTCTGACTTACTCAACAACACAAATGGATGGATAAATCCCAAAAGCAGAGAATCAAAGAAGCCAGACACAAAAGAGGACATACTGTATGGTGGCAAGAAGTTCAAAACTGGTAAATTAACCTATGGGGATAGAAGTCAGAACGACCATTAACTCTGGGAATTCATAGTTTAGTAAGAAAAGAGCAACCTAGCGTGGTGGCAGTGCTCCATTGTTGAGGTAGGTGTTGGTTACATAGGTGATGCACTTGTAAAAGCTCATTGAAATGTGTTTGTGAGACTTATACATTTTTAGGATTTTTTTTAAATTGAGGTAAAATTAGCATACATTAAACATTTTTGAAGCAATTCTGTGGTATTCATTTTATTCACAATGTTGGAAACTAGTATTCTACCTAATTCTAGAACATTTTCTTCAGTCTGAAAGGAAAACTTGTGTCCATTAAATAGTTGCTCCCCTTCTCTTCTTCCTCTTGCCCCTAGCAGCTACCAATCTTCTTTCTGTTTCTGTAGATTTCCTGTTCTGGATATTCATATAAATGGAATCATATAGTATGGGACCTTTGTGCCTGACTTATTTTATTTGGCATGTTTTCAAGGTTCATTCACTTTGTAGCATGTACCAGTACTTCACTCCTTTTTATGGTGAATAATAGTCTGTTGTATGTATATGCCGCAATTTGTTTATCCACTCATTCATTGATAAGCATTTAGGCAATTTCTAACTTTTTTTTTTTTTTTTTTTTTAAAGCCAGGGTCTTGCTATGTTTCCCAAGTCAGCCTAGAACTATAACCTCAAGTAATCCTGCCTCATCCTCCCATGGAGCTGGGACTATAGGCATATACCACCACACCCTGCTGGTTCCATCTTTTTTTTTTTTGGCTGTTGTGTACCTGTATTTGAGTACCTTTTCTTCAGTTCTTTTGGATATTGTGTTCGTTTGCTAGGGTTGCCATAAAAATACAGCCAATTGAGTGGTCTAAAACAGTAGAGAAATTTACTGCCTCACAGTTCTGGAAACTAAAAGCCCAAAATCTAGGTGTCAGCTGAATTGGTTCCTTCTGAGGGTGGTGAGGAAGGATCTGTCCCACACCTCTGTCCAAGACCCTGGTGACTGGCAGTCTATGGCATTCCTTGACTTACAGACACATCACACTGATATCTAACTTCATATTCACAAGGCATCCTCCTCCTGTGTGCATGTCTGTCCAAATTTCTTGTTTGTTTTTGTCATCCTGGGGATTGAACTCAGGGTCACCCTACCACCAAACTACCCACATCCCCAGACTCTTTCTTTCTCTATTTCTCTCTTTCTTTCCTTTCTTTCTTTCTTTTATTTATTTATTTATTTATTTATTTGGAACAGTTCTCCCTAAGTTACTGAGGCTGACCTCGAGCTTACAATCCTCCTGCCTTAGCCTCCTGAGTCACTGGAATTATAGGCATGCTCTGCCACACTGGCCAAATTTCCCCTCTCATAAGGACATGGTCATAGAGGATTAAGGGCTCACCCTACTGCAGTATTACCTCATCTTATCTAATTATTTTGTAAGGACTTTATTTCCAAAACGTCACATTCTGAGGTACTGGGGGATCAACACACAAATGTGTGAACTGGGATTGGAGTTGGGGCATCACAGCTAGGCATGTGGGAGTGGAGTTCCCAGGTCAGATCAGCTCTTTCTCATGCTGTGGCCCGGGCATGGTCAGTCTTGGTGCACAGCTCTCTGGCTATAACCATGATAACCACTGGAGTGTGTGCTATAGTTAAAATCTGAAAAAGTGTTTGATATCCCAAATCTAGATGCCCTTTGGCAAAGGAAAATAAAAATTTCAGGCACATATCTCTCTTCTGGGAAACAGTCTCAAAATCAGGATTCATAGGCCCATAAGTGTCAGTAATCTTAATCATAACCTGAGACTATCAGAGAGATCAACATCACTAATTATTCTTGCCTGCTTTCCCCTACCGGAAGGGCAAAGGCCCAAATCCCTGGAGATAAAAGAATGTTTTTCTAGAATCCATCTCTATCCTAGACAAATGACCTTTCTAGTGAACTGTGACATGCAAGAACTTTGGCATTAAGAATCTCATCATGATATATTTCATAAGTGAAATGGGAATCACTGGGAGAATTATTAATAAAAGTGCAGTTGTCTCTGCACAGTGGGTGCTCAGACAAAACAGAATAGCTGTCATGTCGGAGTCTAATTCAGACACTGTTCTCAGTATAGATGCACACACTCAACCAGTGTTGTTGTTGTCTAAAGTTACTGAATGAATTAATGAACACAAGTACCATCCTGTTTCCTAGTCCTTTATAGAAGTTGCAAGTTTCAGAAATCAGTGGGGAAATCTGGCTGAAGGAAGACAAAATAGGCATGACCATGAAGAGACTGAAAAATATCACACAAAATTAACCATGTGGTCAAGGGTACTCAATAAGAATCCAATTTCACAATTAAAAAGTAGTAGATATTTATAATTTCTGGTGTTTCCCCAAATTTCCCAAATTCACTTTTTATACATTTTCTTTCACTGGGAGTGATGAAATAGTACACATCCAAATAAAAACCTCTGCCAGTTCTCAAGTAGGGTTTCCAACACTATTCTTCAGGTATTTCTGCACATCCCCAAATTGTGAACTTGGAAATGGAGGTGGGTCCCTTGGTTTTATTCTTTTTTTAAAAAAAATGTTTTTAGGTGTAGATAGACACAATACCTTTATTTTATTTATTGTGACCTGGTGCTGAGGACCAAACCCAGTGCCTCACACCCACAAGGCAAGTGCTCTACCAGTGAGCTACAACCCCAGCCCCTTGGTTTTGTTCTTAACCTCTTATTTGCTCTAGTGAGTACACTTCTACTTGGGTCCAGCTAAACCACTCCCTTTGTTTTAGTGCTAGCTTCACCCATTTGTAATGCTGCAACAGAATGCCATGGACTGGATCATTTATAAAGGACAGGAGTTTCTTTCTCACAGTTCTGGATGCTGGGAAGTCCAAGGTCAAGGTACAAGCAGGTTTGCTTATCTGGTGAGGGTTGCATTCTTTGGAGGAGAGGAAGGCTGTGTCCTCACATGGTAAAAGGTAGAAGATCAAGAGAGATGAACTCCCTCTGCCAAACCCCTCTAATCCCATTCAGGGGGATTAGAGGCCCTTGCGGCCTCCTCACCAAGTAAAGGCCCCGCCTCTTACTGTCTCATTGGCAACACTTGAATTTTAGAGGGGACACATTCAAGTTACAGCAAGTGCTGTTCATTACTTTCATGGTTTTAGATGTTAGATAAATGGAATCATATGGCCAGAATGTTTTTGTGCCCGGTTTCTTTCACTATATATTATGCTTAGGAGTTTTGTCCAAGTTGTGTTTAATAGTTGCGTTTCATTCATTCCTGTCACGATATATAATAAAAATTCCATTGTATACATAAAGCACAATTTGCTTTTTCATTCTGTCAAAATTTGAGTGGCTGTTAGTTAGGGCTATTATAAGCAGTACTACTTATCTTTTGGTAAGCACAGGTGTACATTTCTGTTGAATTTGTGCTTCCGAGCAGAAACGCGAGTTTACAGGGTAGGAACAAGTCCAGCTGTCATAAGTAGGACTAGATCTCTACAGAACCTGTGGCATTTCATGCTCTGACCAGCAGTGCATGAAGGTTCCAACTGCAGTAGAGCAACACTTGCATATTTCATAATTGGTGTGTTTTTAATTTTACTCACTTGTCTATAATTTCAGTCATTCTAGTGGAAATGTAAGATTTTCTCATTGTGATTTTTTTTACAAGAAAAAAGAGAAGTTTTATATAAGACGCTAAAACAAGAATTTCTTCAAACTGTCACCCCTCTTCCAAGTAAATGAAAAATGTCAGTATGTTGCAAACAAGGTTGATTCCTGCATAGGGCACTCCTTGGCTGCATTCTCTCCCTGTTATTTGAACTTCAAAATGCCTTTTCTTCAGTTCTTAAGAACTTTTGAGTTGAAGGAACCAACAAGCAGATGCTCCTGGAGTAAATACAGCGTCCTTTGAAATGTGAATGTATTTCTGGGCATCCTTATCCAGACGTCTCATTGTGATTTTACATTGCATTTCCATGATGGTTTTCCAAAGGTGGCTACAACAGGTCCTTTCAGCCTATATGCAATTTTTACAACTGACCTTGTCCTTAGGAATTAGAGTCTAATTTTCCTCCCCTTGACTCTGGGAGGGTGTGTGACTCTCCTGACCAATACAATGTAGTGGAATTGATGCTGTGTCACTTTTGAAGCTGGGTCATGAAAGATCAGGTTTCTTCTGCCTTATCTGTTGCAACATTCATGCTTGGAGCTGTCATGTGGAAAGTCCTACTATACTGAGGCTGCCATGCTATGAGGAAACCACGCCACATGAGGAGGCCATGTGAAAACTCTCCAGACAGTGATTTTAGTCTCTGGGCTCTCCGTTGCTTCTAGAGTCTACTAGTCCTCAAGCTAGAAGAAATTTGAATTTTCCTAGCTGGGGTCTCAGAATTGTCACTCTAAATTCCTTATTATTTTAAGTCATGAAGTCTCTGGATAGCTTGCTATGCCACAATAGCAAAAACCTAATATAAATAACTGGTTTTGGTACACAATGCTAGAATGTTAGCACACCGTGGCTTCATTTATTTCCTTCTTGCCTTTTGCATTATCAACATATTTTTAAATTCTAGTTAAGTTGCAAGACTGTTGAAAGTGCCACTCTCCTCTTTGGAGGCTCTTCTTGGATCTTCAGTCTCTTGCTCTGTGTCACCACAGAATTTGGCCAATGTCCTGAGTGGACAACTGGGTACATACTTGAGGTCCCCCGTATTTCTGCCAAATTTTCTTCTAGATCCACTGCCCCATTGAAAGTAAGGCTTGGACTTTTCACCTCTTGCTCACCCCAGAATTGCTGAACATTTCCAGCATGAAAATGCCCATAGTGGTCAGCTAAAGGTCCTTTCTCTCCTGTGTCTTTGCCCTTCTAGACCCTTGTTAATCATCCTGTGGTTCATGAGTAGGAGTCTTGTCATTACCCAGGAGCTCGTTAGAAATGCATTATTCGGCCTCCCCCCCAGTCTTTTTTTGTGTGGGGTGATGGGTACTGGGGATTGAACTCAGGGGCTCTCGACTACAGAGCCACATCCCCAGCCCTATTTTGTATTTTATTTAGAGACAGGGTCTCACTGAGTTCTTGGTGCCTCCCTTTTGCTGAGGCTGGCTTTGAACTAGCTATCCTCCTGCCTTAGCCTCCCAAGTCGCTGGAAGTACAGGCATGTGCCACTGCACCGGGTCCCTCCAGTCTTCTTGAATCATCATTTTCTATTTACTTGTTAAAAACAATAAAACCAAAGTACTGGTTATGGATTAAACAAGACACTGAAGTGCATTATAATAATGACCACTTATTAAGTGAGAACTTTACTTACATTACGTTTCGTTCTCATAGCAACTCTGTAAAGTTGGTTTGTAGTAGTATTTTGTAAGAGTTGAGAGTGAGCAGCAAAGCCAGGATTAGAGCTGCGCCATATGACGTCATGCCATTCAGCCTGGGTTCAATCCCCAGTATTTAGAAAGAGAGAGAGAGAGAGAGAGATAACGAAAGAGGAGGAGGAAGAGGAGGAGGAGGGGGAGGGGAGGAAGAGGAGGAGGAAGGTAGGAAGGAAATACAAATCATATACTTCATTACCATGTTAATTTTGATACATATCCTTCCAAATGTGTGTGTGTGTGTGTGTGTGTGTGTGTGTGTGTGTGAGAGAGAGAGAGAGAGAGAGAGAGAGAGAGAGAGAGAGAGAGAGAAACAATTGTTGAAATGGTTTTGTAACTTGCTTTTGTTTCTTCTTAATGAAACATTGTCAGTATTTTATGAGGCCCCTGCTCTTTCCACTGCAGGGCGCAGCCTCAGGAGGACACAGTGGTTGGAGTATTTCATTTCATTTCCTTTGGGGAAGTCATGACAGAACAGTGAAGTCAGACACATGATGAAATATTTAGAAAGGAATATTTGATTACTGCTGGAAGAGTGGAGAGTTGCCTCAGGTAGAAGAAGGCCAGGCCATGGCGCAGAGGTCTACTGAAAGAATCAGAGTAGCTCACTCAATCATGGGGACTCCTGGGGTCTCATTCTTGACTCTGACCTGACTAGCTACATGCCTGGAGAAAATGAAAAAATTTTAATCTCTGCCTCTGTGCATCCTGTTCTCAGATAATCTTATTAACTCTTAAAGTTGACAGAAATTAAACGGGTTAATATAAGGACAGTGCTCATAACAGAGCCCGACACATAGAAAGCCCTCAACTGTTCTTCCTCCTCTTCTCTTTTTGGGGTGTGTGTGTGTGTCCTGGGGATTGAACCCAGGGCCTTGCATATGCTAAGCCTGTGCTCCACCATTGAGCACTGTGCTCCGCCCCAGTCCCTCTTCTTTCTTCTATTCCTCCTATGCTCCTCCTTCTCCTCCTGAGATAGGGGCTGTGTCCTACACTACTCTTACCCCAATGACTTTGAGGATAGGAGAACAGCCTGAGAATTCTAGGCAGATAGTCCTGATGACCTCGGAGTTCTCCACCAGATGCTTCCAGGAGCCCATGAAGGATGTGGAAGCTGGCGGGGGCGGGCAGGGAGAGGGAAGGACAGAGAGAGAGAGAGGATGGGGGCTTTCATTTGTCAAAACAGGAGTGCAGGGTGAAACCAGGCAGAAATAAGATGTTTCTGTTAATGGCAGCAGGAGCTAATAGCAACTGAGGACCAGGTCGTGACCCTCACATCCATTGGGCACAATGTGATTCATCAGAGTTCCACCCAGCCACAAGGAAAGGGAAGCGAAGGGCAGGTGCCATAGCACCAGGCTCACACTAAGTCTCTGGAGTTAGCAGAGACTGCACAGGTAAGGGCACCGTCCCACAAGACTGCCCTGCGTCATACACCAGTCCCAAGCCACTCACATCTTCAACTGATTGGCTACAAATTTGGGGGTACTCATAAACCCATCAAGTTGGATAATAATAGAATGACAGCTTCAGAAAGGTTCTGTGATTACTGCTATGATTTAGATGTGGTTTATCCTCAAGAGGTCATGTGTTAGAAGTTTGGTCCCCAGTGTAACATCATATATATATTTTTTGGTACCAGAAATTGAACCCAGGGGTGCTTAATCACTGAGCCACATCCCCAGTCCTTTTTAAAAATTTATTAAGAGGTAGGGCCTGGCTGAGTTGCTTAGGGCCTCCCTAACTTGCTAAGGCTGGCTTTGAACTCGAGATCTTCCTGCCTCAGCCTCCTGAGCCACTGGGATTATAGGCATGCACCATCACACTGGCTACAATATTGAGAGGAGGTAGAACCTTTAAGATGTGGGACTTAGTGCAAGGTAATTAGGTCATTGTGGGTTTTGTCCTTAGTAGAGGTTGATACTCATCTCATGGAGTTAATGGTTTTTCTCAGAGTGAATTGTTATAAAAAAGTGAGCATAACCACTAATTGTTCTCTGGCTTCCTATCTCACCATGCAATCTCTTCCTCTCACATGTGTGCCCACCATGAGGCCATTCACCATGATGTGATATAGCCAAAGGGGCCCACACCAGAGATTAAACAGATGGAGTAACGCAACCTTGAACTTTTAACCTCTAAACCTGTGAATTAAATAATTCTCTTTTCTTTATAAAGCTCCCAGTATCAGGTATTTTGTTATAGCAATGGAAAATAAATTAATACATATAGTTTAATTATGAAGGATACAAATCAGGACCAGTGAAATGAAGAGACCCATAGGGTAAGGCCTGAAAGAGTCCCCAGTGAGGGTGAAGTTCCATAAAAAGGTAGGACTCATTGTCTGAACCTGTTTTTTTGGTTTTGCTTTTTGGTACTGGGAATTGAACCCAGGGACACTCTCCCAATGAATTATAGCCCCAGTCATTTTATTTTTTTGTTTTGAAACCTGCCAGGCTGACCTTGAACTTGCAATCCTCCTGCTTCACCCTCTGGAGGCACTGGGATTACTGGCCTGTTCTGCTTTATTTCTTTTTAAGTTTACATTTTGGAACAATCCTTAAGTTTTCTTTTGCATTTAGACAAGTTACTCCTTTTTATTGGCTAGCAGTCTCACGACCTAGGGGAAAATATGTGTTAAAATTTTTAAGACATTTTTACTTTTGTCTTACCAGTAAATTTAAATTAACTTATTTGTCAAAGATTTGCCTAAGTCATATGAACTAAAGGGCATTTTTTTTTTTTTAAGTAAAGAGTGCTCACTTATAAACCAACTTGGTACCATGTAAACAATATTCAAACATAAGACATATATAGACAGTATTCAGTGCATATATGCCCACAAACACACATTAAAATAGACCAAAAAATCAAACATTTTATACCCTTCATTTGCATTTATCATTTGCCAGTTTTAAAAAATTGCCCAGACTGTCCTTGAACTTGCAATCCTCCTGCCTCAGCCTCCAGAGTTGCTGAGAATACAGGCAAGTACTATGGTACCTGGTCAAAATTTTTCTTATAAAGGTTTGAAAACTCATGCTTTGGAGAACCATCTAGTCAATAAATCCTTTTAATTTAACGTGTTTTGTAATCAGATGTAATCCTTCAATGAGTTGGGCAGAGAGTGCTTTTTATGTCCACTCAACCTGGGAAAGCTGCTCTTGAGCTTTTTGAAAATTTCCAATTTAATTTTGCCCATTGCTGTTTTCAGAACTCATTTTGTAGGAGAAACTAGTCTGGTGGCTGGAACAAAGAGCCAGCGAAATAAATTTCTGATAAGACTATGGTTGTCAACATCAAACTAATCTCTTAATTCCTATCCTGAAAACAGAACTGAAATAATAGGAAAAGCATTCATAGAACAATGACATTACGTTAAGCAAAATAAGCCAAATGCAGAAAATCAAGACTGTATTTTTTTTCTCATATGTGAAAACTAGAGAGAAAAAAAGGAAAAAAAAATGGGAGGAGATCTCATTAAAATAGAAGGGAGGACTGGTGATATAGCTCAGTTGGTAGAGTGCTTGCCTTGCAAGCACAAGGCCCTGGGTTCAATCCCCAGCACTGCAAAATAAATAAATAAATAAAAAGAAGGGAGACCCTAGAGGAAAGGGACCAGTGGGGAGGAGCAGGGGAGGGAGAGGGACAGACTGGGGAATGATATTGACCACAGTCTATTGTTACCTCACATACATGTAAAAATGTGTAACAACCAATCCTACTGTTCTGAATGATTATAATACACCAATAAAATATGGAATAAAAAGAAAACAAAATCTCACAGAAAATTGCATTAAATCAGAACACACTTTTGGAGTCGATCAGAGTCAGACCAGATACCCCAAAGGGTGTGGCCTGGCTAATCAAAGAGACCTCCAGCCATAAGACATAAGATAAGAATTTCCTCAGCCCCAGTATCCACTATGGGCTTTTATCCCACAGATGCCACTCAGGGACACCTTTTGTTCCCCCTTTCTTTTGTCAGAGAGGAGTTAGCATGAAGATTCCTAGAATTTGAGAACTGATTGCCCAGAGTTCAAGAGAGGAAGCCACAGGAGAGAAAGTTCTTAGAAGATCTTCATCAGGGGTGAGAGGGAGCTAGTATTTACAGTACCTTTATTTTATTTGTTTATTTTTATGTGGTGCTGAGGATGGAATCCAGTGCCTTACACGTGCTAGCTCTAACGCTGAGCTACAACCCCAGCCCAGGAGCCAGTATTTGAGTAAAAAATGCACAAGGAAGAGAGACACAAAGAAAGGACATATACATGAATTAACTTTATCAGTGAACTCAATTAAGATCAGGACCAGCAGAGACAGGAGAGACCTCTGGCAGCAAAAAAGTGGAACCAATGAAGAGGGCAGGATGACTGTGGAACAGGAACCAGCTGCAGAGATCAAAGAATGGGACAGGAGCAGAAGCAGGGGGTGAGAACAGGTCACGGACAAACAAGGTAACGGGACACAGATGACCATACCCAGGTCCTGACCTCTGAAATGTTCCAGGAAAGTTCTTACAGAGCCAATGGCTCCTAGGTCCCTGTCAGGAACTCTGGTCCCACAACGGAGATAATCTTGTAAAATTTCAACCTCTTCAAAGAGCCTCCACCATCCCCGGTGGTCTGTCTTTTCAGGCATGTGTCTCTGCCTTTCTTAAAGAGGACCCCAGGAACCAGAAGTCAACCCCTCAGCATTCCTTGGCTGCTGATCTGTTGCTTCCCGTCCCCCTTCCCCAGGACTGAAGACTGAACATAGGGGCACTCTACTACTGCTAAATTACCCAGGCTGTTCTGGAACTTGCAATCCTTTTGCCACAACCTCCTGGGTAGCTGGGACCACAGGTGTGCACCACCGTGTCTGGTTCTTGCTGCAATTTTAAATACACCAAATAGAAACTATGAACAGTGTTCATTTTGAGGGGTCATAAACACAGGGGTCTTTGATTTTTGTTGCCTCTTTCAAGTGGTGGAATTAGGGGTGATTTTTCAAACATTGAAAATATTTTGTTATGTACTTAAATTCTTTTGAAATCCATGAAAACATAAACTCTCTACTACCAGAAGGCTTGGAAAGGTTTGGCTTATTTTAATTTTCAAAATTACAAAAAAGTATGAGCTAGTTGATGATTAAAAGAACAAGGACCGGGGTGTAGCTCGGTGGTAGTGTGCTTGCCAGCAATGTGGCTCTGGGTCTGATACTCAATGCTGCAAAAAAGAGAAAAAGATACTGGGTTCAGTGGCACCCACCTGTCATCCCAGCCCCTCAGGAGCCTGAAGCAGTAAGATCCCTTAGTCCCAGGAGTTTGAGGCCAGCCTGGTAACATAGTGGGATCCATATCAAAGAAAAAAGAAGAATGAATTTGAAGAGCCTTTCCTACTTCTGTTACTCTCACATCTCAAATCAATTTTTATACACACTGTTTTATACTTATTTGGTGTATTTTTTCAATTGTCCATTTCCCCATTGCCTGCAATCAACCCCCTCCAAAAGAGAGGATAAAAGAGATGCAATGTGCATGTAAAGATTTAATTGTTTTAATACTTTATCATTGCTCTGGTGAAGTTTTGTGTTCTGTGAGGACCCAAGTGACCAAGTTCATGGACAACTAGGTATCACACTGGGAAACAAGTTTTCAGTAAGTTCAAAAGAAAATGTCCTCATGGCATTCTTTTGAATGAGCCACTTTGATAAAACAAGATATTGCATTTACATGTTACAAAATTCAAAGTCCATAGGTCATACTGTAAAGATATGTCTCTGACCCCTTTGTCTCAGAGATAGCTACTATTACAAGTTACTAGTGCATACCTACAGAAATATTCTGTGCACATGCAGGCCTTGGCCTAACTATTTGGTAGTCTACCATAACAGTATTATGTATATTAAATTTTTTATTTAAAATACATACCTTGAAAATTGTGGTGGTATATAATAATGTTTGGGGCTGAATTGTATAGTTCCTTTTTAAATCTCCAAATTATTTCAGTGTTTGGATTAACCACAATTCATTTCCTTAGTCCCTTACTTTCTTTCTTTTTTTTTTTTTTTTTTTGGGGGGTGCTGGGGATCCAACCCAGGGCATTGTGTTTACAAGGCAAGCACTCTACTGACTGAGCTATCTCCCCAGCCCCTCATTAGTCCCTTACTGATGGACATTTAGGTTGCTTCCAATATTTTCTTTGTATGTACAATGATATGTACAAATATCCTTCTATATTTGTGCTTTTACAAATGTGCATATATACATGTACAATAAATCCCTAGTAGTAGGATTGGTTGTTCAAAAGGTGAGTGTATCTAAAACTTTGAAAACTCCATAGCAATTTGCATTCCCTTGAACCATGATTTAATTTATTTCCCTTCTCTGAAATACAAGGTGGTATCAAAATTGTTATTTTTTGCCAATCTTATAGGTGATAAAAATTTTAATGTAGTTTTGATTTTTCTTTTTTTACAATAAGGAAAGTTGAACATTTTTGTAGATGTTTAAGAGCCATGTACAGGTGCAATAGCCTACACTTGTAATTCCAGTGACTCTGGAGGCTGAGGCAGGAGGATCACAACTTAGAGACTAGCCTTAGAAACTTAGTGAGACCCTGTCTTAAAATAAAAAATAAAAAAGGGGTTTAGATGTTGATCAGTAGTAGGGTTCCCCTGGGTTCAATCTCCAGTACTGGGGAAAAAAGAAAAACAAAATTAAGAGTCATTTATAATTCCTCTTCTATGAATTAATTATGCTTTCACTTTATTTCACTCATTTTTAGTTTTCCTCAAATTATAAAAATAATATTTGCTATTTAAAAATCTTTTGTTGGGGAGTGGGGTTTTACTCAATGATAGAGTGCTCGCGTAGCATGCTCAAGGCCCTGAGTTCAATCCCCAGCATCACAAAACAACGACAAAACAAAATGACTCTTTTTGGGCAAGGACAAGAAGAAAATCCAGCTACTAGGTATTATGAGAAATACTTTGAATTAAAAATAACTTAGATTGGATCAGGATTGGGGGTGTAGCTCAGTGACAGAGCACTTGCCTAACACATGTGAGGCACTGGGTTCAATCCTCAGCGCTGTGTAAAAATAAATAAATAACTAAAATAAAGCTATTGTGTCCATCTACAACTAAAAATTTTTTTTAAATTAAAAAACAGACTGATGGGAAATAGATGATAGATATATATCAAACAAACACTTGAAGGATAAAATAGGAATAAAATATTACAATCAAACTAAATCCAAGATAATTAAGAATTTCAAATTTATTTTATTTTTTAAGTTATGTTATGATGCTAGGGATTAAACCCAGGGCCTTGTGTATGTTAGGCAAATACTTTACCACTGAGCTACATTCCCAGCCTAGCATCTCAAATTTATAAATGGTGACCTCCATTATGAATACATAGTAGTGCTAACAATAGATCTTCAAAATATAAAACAAAAGTTGTTGGAAATACAAGTAAATTTTAAAAATTCACAATGCCATAATATTTTTAGGATGCTTGTACCTCTCCCAGACGTTAACAAATCATTTAGACAAAAATAAGTAAAGTTATAAAGGATTTTAAAGCAAAATCGATAAATTAATAAATAATTAATAAACAGAGACTGTGGTGCACACCTGTAATCCCAATTACTGAGAAGGGTTGCAAGTTCAAGGCCAGTCTGGCAATTTTGCAAGAACTTATCCTAAAATAAATAAAATACACATGGAACATTCAGGGCTGGGGATGTGGCTCAGTTGATAGAGTGCTTACCTCACAGACACAAGGCCCTGGGTTCAATCCCCAGCACCACAAAAACAAACAAACAAACAAACAAACACATGGAACATTCAGAAAAATAAACAAGTTCTAGGCCATCAAATGCATTTCAATAATTCTAAAGAGCAAAACATGTATTCTCACCACAATGTAATAATAGTATATATAAATTAATATCAAAAGAGTGACCCCTTACAAAAGTGACCTGACTATTCACATTTAAATAAAATCACTTTCTATATTACTCTTAGAGTAAGAAGGAAATCAAAATGAACTCACAAACTGAAAATGAAAGTAGAAGGAAATGATATGTTAAATCTTGTTTGATGTGTTCAAAATAGTATCACATGAAAATGTATAGCATTAAATGCATTTGTTAGAAAATAAGAAAACTTCATTAAGCAATCAATTCTTTTTTTTTTTGTTTGAAGAATGATTTTGTATTTTCTTTTATTTTTATTTTTATTATTGTATACAAATGGGATACATGTAGTTTCTCTATTTGTACATAGAGTCAAGGCATACCATTTGTGTAATCATACGTTTACATAGGGCAATGATGTTTGATTATTTTTTTTCCTTCCTCCCCACCCCTCCCACCCCTCTTTTCCCTCTATACAGTCCTTCCTTCCTTCATTCTTACCACTCTCCTTATCCCTAACCCTAAACCTAACCCTAAACCTAATGCTAACTCCTCCCACCCCCCATTATATGTCCTCATCCGCTTATCAGCGAGATCATTCGTCCTTTAGTTTTTTGAGATTGGCTTATCTCACTTAGCATGATATTCTCCAATTTCATCCATTTGCCTGTAAATGCCATAATTTTATCATTCTTCATTGCGGAGTAATATTCCATTGTATATATATGCCACAGTTTCTTTATCCATTCATCAACTGAAGGGCATCTAGGTTGGTTCCACAATCTGGCTATGGTGAATTGAGCAGCAATGAGCAGTCAATTCTTTAAAAATATTTTTAAAAATGTAAAATAGCTGCTGGGTACAGAGATATACACCTGTAATTCCTGCTCCTTGGGAGGCCAAGGCAGGAGGATTGCAAGTTTGAAGCCAACCTGGGCAAATTCGCAAGGCCCTATCTCAAAATAAAAAGGCTACAGATGTAGCTCAATAGTAGAGCACTTTCCTAGCATGTGCAAGACTGTAGGTTCAATCCTCAATGCCAAAAAAAGAAAGAAAGAGCTGGGCATGGTAGCATATGCCTATAATTCCAGCAGCTGGGGAGGCTGAGACAGGAGGATTGCGAGTTCAAAGTCAGCCTCAGCTAAAAGTGAGGCACTAAGCAACTTAGTGAGACCCTGTCTCCACATAAGATACAAAATAGGACTGGGGATGTGACTCAGTGGTTGAGTGTCCCTGAGTTCAATCTCTGGTACAAAACATAAATAAATAAATAAACAAACAAATAAATAAATAAACAAACAAACAAATAAATAAAAATGAGTGAATGAATGAATGAATCCAGGCACGGTGGAGGCTGGTGGTTAGGGAAAAGGCTGAACTAATAAAGATAAAGATAGAAATTGGATTTTGGATTTCCACTTGTTGATACTAAAACTAACTTTTGGGGAACAACTTGACAAGTTGAATAAAATATGAAAAGCTTTTACTTGAAGACACCAGCATCGGAGAACAAACAAGGAAATGAAGAATTACCAGGAATTGTCAGAAAAATCCAGAGATAAATCAGGCACTTGGGACAACTTTTCTATTAGTGGTATTTCCCATTTTCAGAAGAGGAAGCTGAGTACTAGAACCCCTCAGGTGGGGTGAAAAAAAGCTGGAATCCAGGATCTCTTATATATGAACTTAGTGAGGGGACCCAGGATGAAGGACTGGAAATAAACGTACCTCTGAAGCCTCCCTCAGCTTTAAAGCAACGCAGGCCTGAAATTGCACCAAGGGGTCCCGGATTGCTAGTGCCTTCAGGCAACTGTCTGAAACAGAAGTAAATCTCCCCTGAGGAAAATGAGGTTCCCTTAAATCTCAGATAATTTCTACTAGAAACTTGAATTATATCTCTTGGCTTACAATCAAAAGTAACCAGGCCTGGGAAGAAATATGGCCATGTGAACAAAAATCCCCAGAAACAATAGACAATACAAATTATCCTACATGGATTCTGGATATTGGAGCTATTGGTCATAATCCTTAAAACAACAGTGTTTACAAAATTAAAGGAGATATAAAAGAGAAAATTAGGAATTTCACCCTAGAACGGAGTCTGTAAAAAAAGGACATAGGTTAAAAAAAAAAAATCAAAATTGAAAACTAGAAATTACAAAAATGGAAATTAAGAATTCAAAGGATATATATTTTTAAAAGCTGGAAGAAAGACTTTTGAATGTTTTTGCCATAAAGAAATGATAGATTTTGGAAGAGATATACTTACTTTGATTTAAACATTATATAATGTATACATGTATCAAAACATCAGTGATAAGAGTGCATACTTAGCATGTTCAAGGCCCTGGGTTAGATGTCTAGCACCACAGACACATGCATACACACACAAATAATAATCACAATAAAGAAAGAAGACACAGATACAGTGAAAAAGGTCTAACAAGTACAGGTTTAGTCACAGAAGAAGAGAAAGAATAGGAAGAAGCAATATTTAAACAGATAATGGCTGAAAAACTCCCAAAGCAGATGAAAGACATTTAGTCACAAATTCAAGAAACTTAGTTACTAGGCAGGCATTTTTAGGTGGAAGCCCAGAATAAGGCCCTTCAGAGAAAGGAACCAGCCCAAATTCTAGAATCCTTTGACTCATTTTCCCCTCTCCCCCACATGAACAACCTGGGAATGAAACCCAGGCCTTCCTCATGCTGGGCAAGCACTCTACCACTGAGTCAAATCCCCATCTTTTTTCTTTTTTCTTTTTTTTTTTTTAATTTTTGTAGTTAGACAGACAGAATGCCTTTACTTTACTTATTTTTATGTGGTGCTAGGATCAAACCCAGGGCCTCACACATGGTAAGCAAGCGCTCTGTCACTAAGCTACAACCCCAGCCCCCCATCTTTTTTCATTCATTCTTTTTAAGTGACCTAAAGTAGTCTTTGCTCATCATAATACTAAATTCTTTGCACAGAGGTGTGAGTGTGTGTGTGTGTGGGGGGGTTTGCACTTTTTTTTTTTTTTTTTGCAGTAACGGGGATTAAATCTAAGGATGCTTTCTTTTGAGCTACGTTCCCCATTTATTTCCTTCTTTCCTTCCTTTCTTTCTTTCTTAGGTGGTCTAAATATGTTGGCAGGCTGGTCTCCAATTTGCAATCCTCTTGCCTTAGCCTCCCAAGCTTGCCAAGTTGCAAGTTGCAGGGTTGCTGGGATTACAGCACATACCACCGTGCCTTTTTTTTTTTTTTTTTTGGTATTAGGGATTGAACTTGGGGTACTTAACCACTGATCAAATCTCCAGTGCTTTTTATTTTTTATTTTTTATTTTGAGATAGGATCTTGCTGAGTTGCCCAGGCTGGCCTTGAATTTGCAATCCTCCTGCCTCAGCATCCTGAGTCATTGGGATTACAGTTGGTGCCTCCACAACTGGTGGCATCTTTTCTTTTAAATATGTAATCTATGACATCAAACCCAACATGCTAAGGAATGTGCCCCACTCCACACGTGATGATGAGTCTTTCCTATATGTGAAAATGTATATTTTTCCCAGTTTAAAAAAAAAAAAAAAAACTCTTTCTACAATTGTTTGGAACACTGCTTTGAGAGTTATCTCTATACAGTCATTACTTGCTGCAAAAATAAGTCTTTGCTTATCCTTTTTTTCTTCTGGTTGTGCTTATTGGCTTTGCACTCACCCAGGGGTGAACTCTGATTCCAAAACTATGCACCCTAGGGTAAACAAAAGGTTCACACCCAGCCACATTCAGCTGTCAGTCTAATTGTTTGAACTTAATAGGCCCCTTTTCCCTCTGGCTGGCTATAAACAATTCTTCAGATGCCTTTAGAATCAACTTTGTTATCCTGCTGCCTCCTTCATTCTTGGGCTAAATAATCTTTGATTCTGAGTCTGTTTAATGTTTGTAATCTACTTAATGCTGTTTCTTTGCAGACTTAGCTGAGCCACATCCCCAAACCTTTCTATTTTGTATTTTAAGACAGGGTTTCACTAAGTTGTGGAGGCTGACCTGGACCTTGTGATTCTTCTGCCTCAGCTTCCTGTGTAACTGGGATTACAGGAGTGCCTGGCCAAAAACCATACTTTGAATACACATGAAACAAAGGATTCATTAAACAATACTTTTTCTTCTTGCAGTTTTTTTTTTTTTTTTTTTTTTTTTTTTTTTTTTTTTTTTTGGTGCCATTTTATTCTTTTTATTGAAAATAATTTTGGTCACAACCCACTAATTCTGGTTTCAATTTGTAGTTTGAAACACCCTGCTTTGGACAGGCTGGGGAGGTGTACGTGTGGGAAGAATTGCATTTTTGAAACTCCACTAATATTTAAATTTCTTTGTTCCCGGCTCCAGGGGTCAGATGACCTTGGCCGTTGGGCTTTCTCCTAGCTCAGCGCTCGGATTCCAGGATCTTTCCCGGAGACCAATAGGAAAAGCCAGCGGGCAGTGGAGCCTCGGAGCCGGTTCCAGGTCGGTCCGGGAAGTGCGGACCGCTGGGACGATGGCGCTGGGCCGGCCGCGAAGGCGGATCTCACTGGGTGGGGCCTGCGGGTCCTGGAAGTGGAGGACTGTACTCCGGCCTGCGGCTCAGAGCCTGCGGGAAGTTTCCCTCGGGCGTCTGCGGGAGCGTGGGCAGGCAGCGCCGGGGCGCTGTGGGTTCCACCAAGTCCCCTTGTCCCGCTCCTGCCTTCTCCCCGGGCCCGGGGCTTCCACCCCGAGAAGGTGGCTGCCGTGTGTTCGCTAGGCTGTACTTTGCTAGGGTGAGGACCGCGACGAAAGTGAGCAGGGAGTCCGACCCGCCTTTCCTTGGCCCGTCCCCCGGGTCAACCCTGCCTTTGAACCGCCCCTCAGTTCAGCCTCGCTGGCTCGCCCGGGTCGACTCCAGAGTACCATCCATGGCTGCGCTGGGCTGCGCGAGGCTGAGGTGGGCGCTGCTGACCACGCGAGCGCCTGGCCGTGGCCTCTGCCCACACGGGGCCAGAGCCAAGGCCGCGATCCCTGCCACCCTCCCGGCGGACCAGGCAGCCGAGACACCAGGCGCGGGTCCTGGCGATCGGCGGCGGCTGCGGAGCTTGGAGGAACTTCCTAGGCAAGGGCAGTTGGCCTTTTTTTTCCAGCTGTTCGTGCAAGGCTATGTTCTGCGCCTGCATGAGCTCCAGGTAACCAGGTGGGGGTACCAGGGAACCTGAGGGTGCGAGTGGGCAGTGGGACAGAGAAGCTGGAGGTGAGGGAGAATCGGACAAAAGTAAAGGGGACTTAGTTAAGGAAGTTAACTCTGGACCAACTGAGGAGGCTACGGTCATAAATTGGAAATCTGTAGGGAAAATGTGCAAAAGGCAGTTGAAATTAATAAGCAGATGGTGGCATGAATAAGAAGGGCACCAGCAAACAGGTGACTTGGAGGTTAAACTTGAAGTGGACAGGCAAGGTGGCACACCTGTAATGTCCGCTACTCTGCAGGCTGAGGCAGGAGGATAGCAAGTTCCAAGGCAGCCTCAGTCTGTTAGGGACAGCCTGTCTCAAAATACAAAATAAAAGGTCTGGGGATGCAGCTCAATGGTAGAGCATTTTCCTAGTATGTGTGAACCCTAGGTTTAACTCCTAGCACCCTCAATAAAAGAAGGGAGACAGAAGTTGGGATAGCAGGGAGCTGTCTTGAGAAGAGAATGGCGGATGCAAGTGTATAAACTGACAGGATGTGGAATCATCTGCAGTGATGTTGGCTGCCATGAACCTCTTCCAAAGGAAATAGCTTCAGGAGGATCAGCGCTACACCCTCCACACTTGCCTATGTGGCTGCCGTCTCTCTTGCTGTCTCTGTTGGATTCATGTTTCTAAGACTTGGGGGACAGATCATAAGGTATTGAGAGAGGATTAAGAAATCACTGCCTGCGGATTTGACTCTTTTAAGCCAAGACACCAGAGTCCTGTGAAGTTCCCCTGTTTGATTCAACCTCTAGAAATGTGAAAGGCCCAGTGAATGCCAAAGGCTAGGGACCGAGAATTTCTCAGAGGGAGATTTGCTCAGGATTAGCTCTAGAGCAGCAACTACCAACGAAATTCTAGATGGCCTTGGGAGGAGGAAGAGGAAGCAGGAGAAACCCAGGGATGTGTGGTCTTTTTTTGGGGGGGAAGGCTTAGCAGGGATTGAACTCAGGGGCACTCAGCCACTGAGCCACGTCCTCAGCCCTATTTTGTATTTTATTTAAAGACAAGGTCTCACTGAGTTGCTTAACACCTTGCCTTTGACTTCTCGTTCATCTGGCCTCAGCCTCCCGAGCCACTGGGATTACAGGCATAGGCAACCGTGCCCGGTTATATGTGGTCTTTTAAAGGATAGCCCCCAAAGATCTTGGATCACATGAGCCAGAGTTGCCCCATAGGAAATACATTAGCCCTCCCCATAACAGGAGGCTGGTGTAAGGTAATAAAGAGCAGAGTGTTGTATATCTGTAAAACCCAGTTAATAGCTCTATTAAGGAAGAGGATGTTTCAGTGACATACTTTGTATCAGTTATAATTGTTTTGGTTGCTATTCATACTGACTTAAACTCTAAGCACTTTTATTTGCTCATAGGATGAAAAACTTCAATAGTTGAATGTCCTTCAAGTGTAATTTGCTCTAGAGACTTGTCTTTGTCTTGTGTTGTTGTAACAAAGTATCCAAAACTGGGTACTTTGTAAAGAAGAGTTTATTTAGCTTGCAGTTTGTGAGGATGAAAGTCCAAGGTCTACAACCCCATCTGATTAGCCCCTGGTGAAGGCCTTCTGTCTGTGTCTGTGTATGCCACGGCAGATGGCATCTCCTAGCAGGAGGGTATGCTTGAGGGAGGTCAAATAGTGAGAGAGGATGCAAGAGACGAGTAAGGAACCAGGCTTCCTCTTTCATAAGAACTTGCTTTTGTGGGAATTAATTCCCCCTTGTTAGACCAGCGTTAATCCCTTCACAAGGATAGCCAGGGCCCAAACTCCTTCCACTAAGCCCCACTTCTTAAAGGTCCCACCACTTTTCAGTACTGCTACATTGGGAACCAAGTTTCCAACTCATAAACCTTTGAAGGGACAAAACATACCCACTGCTGGCCCCCGAAGTTCGTATCCTTTGCACAATGCATTCATTCCATGCCAATAGTTCTCAAAGTCTTAACTTGTTTTAAGTATCAACTGAAGTCCCAAGTCTCATCTAAGACACAAGGCAAACTTCTTGCAGAAGTGAACCTGTAAAATAAAAAACAAGTTCTCTATTTCTCCGATGCAATGACAGGACAGGGATAGGATAAATATTTCTGTTCTCTGACCCTCAGCAAGCCTAAAACTCAGCAGGGCAGACATTAAATCTTAAAAGCTCCAAGTCCTGCGTCCCTTGCACACTTGGGTGGGGAATGGTCCTCCAAGGCCTCAGGCAGCCTGCTCCCCTCTTCCCCACCTCCCTGCCCCAGACTTCCTGACTTCCAGAGGCTGAGGCAGTAGGATAGCTTGGTTGCATCTGGCACCTGTGACCTTCTCGGTTGAGTGTTGCACACCACAGATTGCCCTGGCTTTCTGGGGTCCTGGCTGTGTCTTCATCACTTTTGTGACTCTACTGGGCATTTTTTGAAGTACTGGTGTTTAAACCTGGGGTTCTATACCACTGAAATATATTCCCACCCTTTAAAAAAATTTTTTTTAGTTGTATATGGACACAAAACCTTTATTTTATTTAAGGTTGCTGAGAATCGAACCCAGTGCCTCATGCATGCCAGGCAAGCGCTCTACCACGGAGCTACAACCCCAGCCCCGGTCCCACCCTTTTTATTTTTGATTTTGAAACAGGGGCTTGTTAAGTTGCCCAGGCTGGCCTTAAACTTGTGATCCTCCTGTCTCAGCCTCCTGAGTAGCTGGGATTACCCGTGTGCCACCACAGTCAGCTTCTACTAGGCATATAATGGAGATTCTCTGTGGTGGTTCTGCCCCTGTGGCAAACTTCTGCCTGGCCCCTATGGTTTTTTTTTTTTTTTTTTTTTTTGAATTTTATTTTTTAATCTCACTGGAAGCTTGTGGTCTTGTAGCTCTTGCTTCCTGGGTCCTGCAGAATTAGCACCATGTGGACTCTGCCGAGGCCTGTAGCTGGCATCCTCTGGAGCAGCTGCGCACATGGCACCAGGGCCCATTTCAGCAGCAGCTGGAGTGGCCGAGTTCTGCTCTGGGTTAGGAAAAGCAGGGGCCCCCGAGCACCCTGGGTGTCAGTTCCTGGGTATTCTCTGAAGCCATCCTGCCCTCTGGGTCCTCTGGGACTGTGATGGAATGGAAAATGTGAAAGATTTCTGGGATGCCCTTGGGTCCTCTCTCCTGGCGTCCTGAAGCCCAGCTCCCTTTATCTGTCCGACTTCTTTAACAAGTAGTGGCTCAGCTTTTTCTTTTTCCTTTTGATGTACGTAGACTGACTTTTCCAAATTTGTACACTTGCCTTTTCTCCTCTTCCACCTCAGGTCATTGCCATTGGTTCTGAATCTTACTATACAGTTTTAAAAGTACCCAAACACCTGCTTCTGTATTTTGCTTAGAAATTTCTTTTGTCAGATGCCTATTAAGTCATCTCCTAAATTTGGCCTTTCACAAAGCTGTAGGGCATGGAAACCATTCAGCTAAGTTCCTTGCTACTTAATAACAAGGATGGCTTGTTCTCGATTTCCAATAGAATATTTTTCATTTTTATTTGAGATCTGGTCTGCATGTTCTTCACTGTCCTCATTTCTATCATCATTCCAGGCACAACAACTTAGGCAATCTCTAAGAATATCTAACTCCTTCTCAGTCTCTTTGTTTGCACCCTCACCAGAATTGCCCACAGTGCTTTGTTTAGAGCAGTATAAGTCTTTCCTAACCTGTTCCTCCAAATTCTTCCAACCTCTGCTCATTACCAAAACCACTTCTAATTCATAGGTATCATAATAGCAACAACACTACTCAGTGATAATTTTCTGTCTTAGTCCATTTGGTGTTGCTGTAATGAAACACCTGAGGCTGGGTAACTTTAAAAAAAAGAGGTTTATTTGGTTCATAATTCTGAAAAGTTCAAAGAGCATGGTACCCAGTGTCTGGTGAAGATCCCCTTGTCTGTGTCATGTAACATGGCAGAGAAGTAGGAGGGGAGGTAGGTATGTGCAAAGACAGAGGTCGCATGGCTAGAGAGGAAGAAAGAGCAGGAAAAGGTCAGCTCTGCTCTTTTATAA
The DNA here is from genome assembly GCF_902686445.1 of Sciurus carolinensis. Classification (NCBI taxonomy): domain Eukaryota; kingdom Metazoa; phylum Chordata; class Mammalia; order Rodentia; family Sciuridae; genus Sciurus; species Sciurus carolinensis. Next base: position 164,403,567 of record NC_062215.1, read on the forward strand.
CAACCTGTGCTCACTGGAACTAATCTATTTCTATCATGTGAGTGGTCATGACCCAGCCACCTCCCATGAACTTCTACTCTTACAGGTCCCACCACTTTTTAACACTATTAGTTTGGGGACCAGGCTTCTAGCACATGAATCTTTGGGGAGCAAAATACATCCAAACTATAGAAAGAGGAGTGAAGTTATCAAAGCTACAGTTTGTTTTTCTGCAGTTCTTTTGGATCTCCTGCCTTGTAGAAGTTGGTTGACTGGCTTGACCTGGGTTAATTGCCCATTCCTGAACCCATCATAATGACTGGAACAGATAGACACATTTTAATTAGCTTGGCCCCGTGCAGTGTCACTCCTAAAGCTGGGGTTGAGGCCCCGCACCCAAACTGGGTGACTGTCACACAGTGGAAGGTATTAAGGTAGCCAACTACAATGTCCTCTACACCCTATTTTTTAAAAAGCAGGGGCTGAGGGCATAGCTCACTGGTCAAGGACTTGCCTAGCATGTTCCAGGCCTTGGATTTGGTCCCTAACATGGGTGGGGAAAAAAAAATCCACCCCCCAAACCTCACAAAACAAACAGACAAAATGCTCCACATTATCCCACATAAGAATAACAAAATCAGCTTAGGGAAGCATTGAAGCATTTAAGGAATTGCCAAAAAATATTGTTAACAGTGCCAGAGGGACTGGGAACACAGCTCAGTGGTAGAGCACTTGCTGAGCATGTGCAAGGACCTGGGTTCAATCTTTAGCACCAAAAAAAAAAAAAAAAAAAAAAAAAAAGCTAGAAAAACAAAACATGCATATATATTAAATCTCTATTAAACATTTATCTTTCAAAGATGTTGATCTGAGAATTACGAGATGTTATCTGTTCTAGCTCTGATTATGGGATTGTGGACTACCTGGACTGGATTGGGGGCCCCTCCTCTGGACCCTGATTGCCTGAGCACATATTTGTCATTTCCCATATCATGTTTCTTGTCATCACCTGTTTATACGGCTTAGAGACTGGGCTGGTAAAGCTCCCAGAGCTGAACCTACGTCTTTTCCACCACTGTCCCCAGCACCAGGCACAGTCTTAGGTTTCAGGAGTGGCAGTGAGCGGTGGACGCACCTGGCGGTAAACTTCTTTGTGACACTTGACTTCCCAGCTCCCTGCTCCGTGTAGTTGGACCTAAGGTTCAGTGAAGGCGTTGGGCAGATTGGTTGAGCCTGGCCCTTCAGTTCTCAGTGGAAATGAAACTGGGGGCGGGGGTTTGAACCCAGGGGCACTCTACCATTGAGCTATACTCCCAACCCCTTCTGTTCTTTCTTTGAGTGAGGGTCTCACTAAGTTGTCAAGGCCAGCCTCAAACTTGGCAATCTTTTTGCTTTGGCCTCCCTAGTAGCTTGTATTACAGGCATGTGCCATCACACCTGACTCAGAAACTAAATTTTGTCAGCACATTCAGCATGGCAGATTTTTGGGGATTGACTCACATTGACCAAACCCACAAAAACAGCAGTGTGAACCAGAGTGCCCCTGTATTTATTTTGTGAGGAGATCAATCCTCTCAGGGTCATACTCTGTCATACAGAAATGCCCTGTTCTGGTTTTGTTGCATAATGACCTATCCCCAAATATAGTGGGTTAAAACAACAAACTTTTTGCCAGAGTCATGATCTTGTGGGTCAGGAATTTGAGCAGGGCACCATGAAGATGACTTATCTGTATTTTATGACAGAGTGTGGTTTCAGCTCAAATGGCTGAAGAATTGCTCAAGTAGAGCCTTATATCTGGGCCTCAGGTCTGGCTTTTGACTGGCATGTCACATCTGCTGGGGCTAAAATGACCAAGAAGGCTTCCATGGCATGAATGGTGGCTAGGCTGGTTTGACCTAGAGTAGCTGGGTCTCTGTCTCTCTGCAGGGCTGGCTTGGGCTTCCTCACAGCATAGAGGTATTAGGATAGTGCTCTTACATGGTGCTGACAGTCCTGAGTGAATGTTCAAGAGACAGAAAGTAGAGGTTATCAATTTCTTAAAGCCTGGGCCTGGCAATGGGCACAACAGCATATTCAGTGTATTCCATTCATCAGAGAAGTTACAGCACCCATAGACTCTGGAGAAGATGTAGACCTTACTTCTGAAGGGGAGGGATGTCCAAGAATCTGTAGCCGTGTGTAATCCACATGGTACGGATCCAGGTACCTAGGGAGAAAAGTGAATAACTGTATTAGTGGATTGCTTGTGTGCAAGGACCCAGAAGTAAGGAGTGGAATCATAGGAAAGGAAATTTCTTCTGGGCCTTGGAGAAACCTGGTCGAATGAGCTTCTGGGAAGTCCCTCCACTAGGTGAGATGAGGCTGTCCCTTGGATGGTGAGAGGTGAATGCTGCCACAGCCTTGCCGTTTGGCTCCCCTCTTCTGCATTTTGCAAAGACCACCTCCATTTTGTTAACACATTCTTTTTTTATTGATTGGATAGATCTTCTTCCCCAACACTAATGTCACCTTTACGCCTACCAGAGCTTATGGGAGTGTTTTTCAGTGCCATTTGGCAGACAATAACAGGTTGTCTATGAGGCTATGGGAGAATAGGGTCCGCTGCCTTTAAGCCTCAGAGATGGGAAATTGGAGCCTAAGTATCAAGGTAAAAAAAAAAAAAAAAAAAAAGTGGGAATCATACCAGCTTAACAATTGCACTGCTAGGGTTTTATCTTACACAACCACTGTGGTCAACGAGGTACTGAAGAATATTCAAGGCAGCATTAGGTGATTATGTGTGGTTGGGAAAGGTTAGAGTGACTTAAATGTTCCACAATAGAAGACTAATTAAATTATGGTCCATCCATAGGATGGGGTTTTAAGCAACCTCTAAAAAGAACAGGGCAATTCTTTATATTAGTATGAATTGTTTGCTAAGACTCAGGAAAAATATAAGGTAAAAAAAATGTAGCATGCCATCTTTTATGGATAAAGAAAAAGAATGAGGCAGATGTGCATAAAGCATTTGTGTATGCATAAAATATCTCTGGAGGACTGGGGGTGTAGCTCAGTGGTGGAACACTTGCCTAGCACGCACAGACCCTGGGTTCAATCCCTGTCACCATAACCACTGTCATTGCAGTCATGACGAGGATCTCTAAAAGAACACACAAGAAATGGGTAACAAGGGTTTCTTCTGTGTAGGGGTTTTGGACTCTGGAAGGGAGAGTCAGGAGGAAGACTTCCTTGCCATCATATGCCCTTTTGTATTCTTTGGATTTTAACAGTGTGCACATGTTTATTACCTTTTGTGATTAAAAACAAACAAACAAAAACAATAGCAGCCAGGCACCATAGTACACATGTGTAATCCCAGGGACTTGAGAGGCCAAGGCAGGAGGATGACAAGTTCAAGGATAGCCTGGATAACTTGATGAGACCCTGTTTCGACATAAAATTTAAAAATAGCTGGGGATGTAGCTCAGTGGTAGAGCACCCCTGGGTTCAGCTCCCACTAGCACAAAACAAAACAAAACAGCTAAGAAAATGAGAGCAGGAAATGAAATGATGGCTGACCATATGTATTTCTGTCCCATGTAATGTTGTGGAATCTTTTGGCACCCACTCCCATCCTGTACCCCTACTGGGCTCTGAGTCCTTACTTTTGACATCCTCTTTTTACTTTTCGTCAGTTGCTGGTCATCCACTCTTCTTCATGGCGTTCTCACTGATCAGCCTGGCAGGGTTAGCCCCCTGAAGGTTGCCTCTGGTTGCTGTGGGAGTTGGGCGTAGGGGTGGACAGTGCTTGTGGATTCTTGGGGGTCTCCTTGAGGGCATTCTAGGCAAAGCCTTTTCTTGAATCACACTGGGATGCTCCCCCTCCCTTCATTCCATTATATCCCATTGTTTTTCTAGGTCGCAAAGTCAGGGGGAAATTCTTACTGTCCACCTCTCTGGTATGTATCTTTATGACTTATGGTAGTTCTGTATTCTTTCATAAAAAACAGATACTTTGTGAGTATTGAAGTAATGGCATACACAAAAATGTCTTTTCATAATCTTTGTTTGTAAAATAAAAAAAGAAAAAATCATGGCTGGCCTGTGGTAAAGCACTTGTCTAACATGCATGAAGCCCTGGGTTCAATTCTCAGACCAAGAAAAAAAAAAAAGATCAGAAGTGTTAAATGTCCATCAACAATATGGATAACGCAAAGCAAAATTGAGTACAGAATAATATATACAATAGAATACCGCTTCTGTGATTTATTTTTGTTTGTTTGTTTGCTGCAGTACTAGGGGGATTGAACCCAGGGGTGCTCTATTACTGAGCTATGCCTCCAGCCTTTTTTACTTTTTATTTTGAGACAAGGTCTCACTGGTTGCTCAGTCTTGACCTTGAACTTGTGATCCTTCTGCCTCACTTCTATAAAGTGCAAACTACGCAGGAATTTTATACGTTATCATTAGATACATAGATATGTGTATCTACATGTTAATTTGTATGTGTTCTTGTGTGTGTGTGTATAGTAAAATTTTGTAAACATTAACAGGAAGAATTCACTTCAGATTCATGGTAGTGGTTACTCTGGAAAGGGAGGACAAAGGAACTGAGGAAGACTAAGAAGGGGACTTTGTATCTGAAAATTTTCATTTAAAAAATATTTGAAGCGTACAGGCTGGTGATGTAGCTCAGTGGTACTACCAACATTTTTTTTTCCATGGGATATTATTAGAATATATATGTATAAAGTCTTTTAAAAAGTCTAATTTCTATTATGTTATACTTTAGTTCAGTAATTCATGTTTATAATTTGAAAATAAATACATGAATATTGAAAAAAATATTTGAAGCAAATATGAGAAACATGAATATTTAATTCGAGAGGGTTGAGTACATGGGTGTTATACTGTTATTTGTTTGAATTCTCAACCCTAAAACATTCATAATAAAGAATGCAAGTAATCCTGCTCGTCCTGAGTCCAAATCACACCACCGACTTGCTCTGATCAGGAGGAGCTTGTTCACGGCAAGGTGCAGAGTGAGGAGAAGCTGGGAATGCTGTTAATTATTTAGCACCTCCTGTCACTTGGAGATGTGGATTCCACTTGTGTGAGGGGTTGGGGTTACCTCCTGATGACACTTTGGCAGCACTCAGATGGGGCTTTCCCCACTGTACTCTCCTGAGTGACCCAGAATGGGCCTTCTTTCTGTCATCTGTCAGCTGCATAGACACTAGTGACCTGTGCCTGAAGTTAGGTCACTCTTGCTTATCCAACTGATGGCTGCTAGATTTCAGGGCCTGATTCGTTGACCCTAGCAAAACAGTGCTGGGTATTTGTGAGTTTGCTTTGGTCGTCAGGGCTATTTCTTCTGCTTTTAGTGTGGTTTTGCTGAGCTGAGAGCTTCCTTAAGGAGCCACTATCAGAAAACCAAACAAACCCCCAACTAGGACACCATCCAAAAGCAGTCATTGGTTTTTTGATGGGAAGTAGTTTTCAGGTAACTTTAATTTCCTTTTTTTTTTTTTTTTTTTTTTGGTAACAGCTTGAGATAATTGCATACTATGCAATTTACCCATTTAGTAATTAAATGGTTTTTAGTATATTTACACATTTATGCAACCATCACCCTAGAGAAAAACCTGGTACCCCCTTAGCAGTCACCCCTCATTTACTCATCTCTCCCAGTCCCAGGTGACCACTAATCTACTTCCTGTCTCTGTGGATTTGTGTGTCATGAACATTGCATGGGAATGCAATCGTGCAGCATGTGACTTTTTATGACAGGCTTGTTTCATTCATGTTTGCAAGAAGCTTCATCCATATTGTAGCATGCATCAATACCTCATTTGTTTTTATGACTGAATAATGTTCCATTGTAGGAATACATCATAATCTGTGTATCCATTGTCCATTGATGGATATTTGGATTGTTTCCACTTCTTGACTCTTATCACTTCATGAGTTTTCAAAGTACACAAAATTCAGAGCTCAGTTATCTAAATCTGGGAGTTCCCAACACTTTGAAAAGCTGAATGCTTTTTCTCTACAGCATAAATAAATAAATAATAAATTTTAAAAAGAAAGTTTGTGCATAGCATATTATGTAGGACTTCAGTTCTATCCTCCTGACTCCCACCTTTACACCTCCTCAATTACAACCCTTTGCCTTGGAGGCAGATTAGTGCTTTCTGGACACCATCCCTATCATTTAATTAACAGCTTCCAGGGCCTCTTTGGAATTATCTACACTTTACAGGTGGACTAGCCACCGTGCACCTTTGGGGTCCACTGGTGGTATATTTCCTTTGTTTACCTGATAAGAAAATACGTAAGCTCACACATACAAGATAAGTCAAGGACAAGGCCTGAGAGATTCAACCAGGAATGATACAAAGAGCCACTTCTGAATTTGGACAGTTTATTACTTACATAGACAGTGAAAAAAGAATAAGCCAAAGGGGCCAGCTCCCCAAGGTCCTTGTCTCATGCACCTAAAAGGACAACACTGAAATACAAAGAGACAGATGACTGCAGCGTGGGTTGCAGGGTGTCCTCGGGGCCTCCAAGCCCCTTCCAAGTTGCAGCCAAGGGACTTTGTATTCTGCAGCTCTTTTCTGAGGTGGGTAGGGTTGAAAGCTTCATGTCTTGTGGGAGCTCAGGAGGCAGGCAAAGAGATGCGCGTTCATGACAGTCTCCCAGGTGAGATGAGGGCTGAGTAGAAGAGGAGGCCTCAGCAGCTCTTTACAGGCCTCCCATTCTGTCTTGTTCTAGGAGGATCACATTGTTCCCCACCTCCTCACCACTGGGGCTAGAACCCAGGGCCTCGTGCATGCTAGGCAAATGCTTTACCACTGGGCTATATCCCCAGACTTTTTAAATTTTTATTTTGTGACAGGGTCTTGCTAAGTTGTCCAGTCTGGACTTTGAACTTGCCATCCTATCTCTGCCTCCTGAGTAGCTGGGACCACAAGCACGTGCCCCCATGCCCAGCTTGTTCTGTTTGTTTTAGGCAGCATAAGATGAGAGTATGCACAGCCATGACTCCATGCAGGTTGGTCAGGCCTATTTGGAGGACAGACAGCAGCCCAGCACCCATTTGGAGTGCAACTAAAGCTGTAACCACCTGCACCTACCCTCATCAGTCAGCGGCAGGAACTGGCTGATAACCTTGGAACCACTTGTGACAAGTGTACCAAAGAGGCCAACAATAACAGTAGGAGACCAAAGAGACCAAATCAGAAAGTTAATATTGTTCTGCCCTTTTTCGGGGGGAGGCACTGGAAATTGAACCCAGGGGCACTTTACTACTGAGTTACATCTCCAGCCCTTTTTATTTTTTATTTTGAGACAGGGTGTCCCTAAGTTGCTGAGGCTGGCCTTGAACCAGCAATCCTCTGGTCTCAGCTTTCCAAGCTGCTGGGACTACAGGGGTGCAGTCTCTACAACCACCACTTCACCCTTTTCCCTAATCTCATGTCTTATCCACACATGTACCTTGGTATGTCCCAAGGCAAATCAGTAGATTTTATTATTATTATTATTGTTTAGGTGGCACTGGAAATTGAACTCAGGATGCTCTATCACTGAGTTACACCTCCCATTCTTTTTATTTATTTTTAATTTTGATGCAGGATCCTGCTAAGTTGCCCAGGCTGGCCTGGAATTTGTGATTCTCCTGCCTCAGCCTCCAGAGTAGCTGGGATCACAGGTGTTCTCCACTGCACCCGTCTCAGTAGTTTCTTCTTGTTTGCCTTTTACCATTTTATACAGGCTCCCACCCTCTGATGTGTGGACCGCATGAGGATCATCTTAGAAATTATCACCTTATACACATGATCATTATCATCACTATCCAAGATTGCCCAAGACCAGCAAGCATAGCTGGTGGCAAAAGAAGCACCAAGTTCAAGTCATTCACTTCCTGTTTTTGTTACTTGCAAATTCTAGTAGCTTAGTTTCCTAAGGAGTAGGAGTGGCAAGAAAAATAGCAGAATGAGAGGAGTTAACTATCTGGTTTGTGTCTCTTACAGCCAATCAGGGCCTCTTCTCACCTCCCCAATCTCATAATTAAAAATCATGCTCAATGTGAGATACTCTTGTGATGAATTGCCACATTCGCATTCCAAGCTGACTTTCTTATGCATATGATCAAGTGGGGGCTGAGCCCTGGTGGCCTTGTTAATCTTTTTCAGTTTCTCCTTTAACACATTAAGTCCCAAGTTTTCATTTCTGCAGATATCACAATGAAATTGACAGGGATGCATTAAAATAGGTTGGAAATCATGATCTAGAGCTTATTACATAATTTATTATCATTAATTATAGTAATTATATGACTAATATTATGTTATGTGAATATTATAATCACTCACCTATTTTCTTAAAAGAATAGATCTCTAAAAATGTAAATATTTATTTCAAAGTTATATGGTATATTTGCTGCTCAATTTAAGCTTTTTAGGTGTTCCATGAATGAGATGATGACCCTAATAAGTTAAGAGTCCATTCATAACTCTTAGTTCAGAGAGACAGTACATGGGTTAGGGTCCCTGGACTGTCCCCTGAAGACGTGAGGAGTAAAGGGCAAGTGTGACAGGCTCACAGGTCACTGTTGCACACAAGTCTCAGGATTTCTGCACAAGTCTTGTCCATTCTTTGAGCTCTGCACGGGGGTTTGCACTTGATATGATGATCTACTCATGCGCTTTGGGTCCCTCTGCACTCCACTCTGAAAAGATGGTGGACGTACTCACTACTGCCACTCCAAGAAAGTCGTACATAGGTCTAGTTCAGGCATGTTGCACACATGGGGGTTTTGGGAAAGCTTGTGGGGAGGAGTCGGCAGCTCCTTAACCTAGTCATTGGCGAGAACATTTTTTTTTAAAAAAGCAATTTGCCTTAGGTGGAAACCTTGGGGGAATCAGGAACCTCCCTTCTCTGTCCCTCTGCTGCCTGAGGATAATACAGGACATGAACGATGCAGCCAGTGTCTTGTAACTGCCACTTCTGGGTACTTTTTGCTATCAAGGTGGCACCGTCGTCTGATTAGATGCTTTGGGGGAATCCACATATGTAGTGTAGTCCATTTAAGGGTCTGTGAATAATTTACTGTGTGGATGAAAATAATGGTGCCATATTTATAGTAGTTAATACCTAGCAGTACTCTTGAGAAAATGGCAAGGGATCTATTAGTTTATTTTGCAGGACAGGTCAACACCAGTCCCCCTCACTGTGTCCCAGGGTTTCCCTTATCACCATCTTGTGTGGCTTGCAATTTGGGCCTATCTGTCAGGCTTCCTTGGCCTCATGTGCTATGATTCCTAGATTTTGTCTTGGGCTCCAATCTTGAATTGTACATGAATTACCATACCCTGTGCAATGGTGTATTCATGTGGCTATGGTCTAATAAGCTTGTTGATTCCACTGATGTTCATCCTAGGAGACTTTTTCCATGGGCTTCTGTTTAGATCACAAAGGCAGGGAGACGTGTGTGGATCTGGTGTGATCTGCTGCCAAAATGGCTATCTCCAGAGAGGCTGAGACATGCTAATCCAGTCAATCTGACTGCTGGGCACCAGCCCACACTGCCATGAGTCAGTGAAAATGTGATAAGGCACTTTTCAGTGTTTTTTTCCTAAAGCTAGTGCCATAGCCAGGTCCACTGAACAGAATCCTCTTTTCCATGCCAATTTTTTTGGGGGTACTTGGATTGAACCCAGGGGTTCTCTACTAAGTTGCATCCCTAGCCCTTTATATATTTTTTATTTTGAGATAGGGTTGTCAAGGTATAATCCTCCTGCCTCAGCTTCCCAGGTAGCTGGGATTACAGGCATGTGCCACTGTGCTTGGCTTCATGCCAGTCTTGAACAGTTTTTACTGGTACTACACAGTAGCAGTAGCCTAGTATACCCCACATGCCTTCAACTTGGCTGATCCCTCCCTGAATCATGCCTAGGAACCATCAGTTATCTCAGTTTACAGAAGCTCCCAAGAGACCCAAGGTGCTGACATAGACGCTGCATCTGGGTCAGCACCTGGAAAGTGACTAACCAATGCTTGGGTTTTTTCCTGCAATTTTTATTTGTGCATTATAGTGCACATAATGATGGGATTTATTGTTACATATTTGTGTATGTGCACAATATAACAATATAATTTGCTGATATAACTTCCAGGCACATCCCCCTTCTCTCCCCTCCCCGGCCTCTTGATCCCTTTCCTCTTACTCATCTCCCTTTGATTTTTAGGAGATCCACCCCAACCTGGTTTACGTCTTTCCTGGACATACCACTTCCACTTAAGAAGGAGGCTTGATAAGGAAATATATATATATTACAGTAGTCCTTGCACTCCAAATGGGTGCTGGATTGCTATCTGTCCTCCAAATAGGACTGACCAACCTGCTTGGAGTCATGAGTTGCATACTGTCATCTAATGCTGCCTAAACAAACAGAACAAGCTGGGTGTGGGGGCACGTGCTTGTGGTCCCCGCTACTCAGGAGGCTGAGATAGGATGGCAAGTTCAAAGTCCAGACTGGGCAACTTAGCAAGACCTGTCTCAAAATAAAATAAAGAAGTCTGGGGATATAGCTCAGTGGTAAAGCATTTGCCTAGCATGCACGAGGCCCTGGGTTCGAGAGTGCTCTACCACTGAGCGACAACCCCAGCCCAGCTAGCCACTCTTCTCTCTCTGTTAATTTGCTCAGGTTGCCACAACGGTACCACAAACTAAGTGACTTACACAACAGAAATGTGTAGTCTGGACACTGGAGGACAAAAATCAAGGCATTGGGGCTGGGGCTAGGGCTCAGTGGTAGAGTACATGCCTAGCATGTGTGAGGCACTGGGTTTAATTGTTAGCACCACATATGAATAAATAAAGGTCCATTGACAACTTAAAATTTTTTTTTTTTTAAATCAAGGCATTGGCAGGGTTTGGTTCCTCCTGAGAGCTATGAGCAGAAGATCTGTTTCAAGCCTTTCTCCTTGGTCTGCAGATGTCTGTCTTCCTGTTCCCAGGCATTCTGCCTGCACGCACGTGGGTCTGCCTCTGAATTTCCCCTTTTCATGAGCACACCAGTCTTATTGGGTTAAGGCCCACCCCAGTGATCACATTTTAACTTGTTACTTCTCTAAAGGCCCTATCTCCAAAGAAGATCACACTTGGAGGTACTGGGGGGTAGGAAAGCAACATAGGAATTCGAGGGAGGGACATGATTCAGCCCTTAACACTCTTCTTATCCTGAAGGGCACTCATCTTGACCTGTGTTTTCCAGAGCCTATCTCTGGGCTCTAAAAGTAGATTTAACTGTCCCCAGTGCGCCCTTTGAACAAACTTTTCAGTCTAGCTGAGCATTTGGGTTCTTGTGTTTTCCATTACAAATCCAGGTCAGAATACAGTGGCCTTAAAGGAAGTTATTGTTTCCGTCTTGACATCCATGAGCCCTCCCCAGGTACTGGAAACTCCTCAGGTGGACTGCTTCCTTAGGGAGTGAAGAGGTGGCAGCAAGTGCTGCCTGGTCTTCTTCATGCTGGTGTCATCAGTTAAGGTGTTCCTGAGGTATAAAGGCAACCTCAGCACACCTCTGAGGAACCGATTACCCTTGATGGCCAAGGAGGATTCTACCTATGACCACAGCCACGGGTCCCAGCAAAGCAGTGTCACTTTCCCAGTGACATAGAAGGGTGCAGAACCACAGAACGCTTCTCCTGACTTTATAAGACCCTCTTTCTTGACCTCGAGACAGCAACACAACTCACTGGTCCTCTAAGGGACAGTGGTCAAGGACTGGTCACTAAAAGTATCAGCAACCAGATTTGTGACTACCTTCCAGGATTCTGTACTCTACTTTGCTAATTGGTATCTTGGGTTATGCTGTCCTTTTTCCAAAAGGACACTTCCCTCAGCCTTGGGGAAGAGAGGGTCAAACACTCCACAGACTTAATCTGTAGTTAATCTGCTGGGAGCAGGTGGGCAGCTCCCCTGCTACTGTGGCCCTTTTGGCAGGCACAGTTTCTGTCTGAGGATCATACTAGTAGGTTCTTTCTTTCTTTTGTTTTAGTTGATAAAAGACAGCAATTTTCTTGGGCTGCCAGAGATTCAGTGTTGTGACTCCAGTGTTGTTTAGAGAACATTGACTTGGCAAGCAGGCCCTGAATCTTGGCAAGAAAGCTGTTTGCTAACCAATAAGATATTAGTATGCAGTGCAAACTTGGCATACCAGCACTTTATGAACCCTCACAATTAAGAATTTCCAGATTGCTCACACCTTTTGCAGCAGAGCATAGGTGGGATTGGCTCATAGGTCTGTCTCTCTTCCTTTTTGTGTTCCCTTCACTGTTTTTTGTTTTGTTTTTGTTTTTTCAGAAAGAGAACAAAGGGCTTTTACACAGGCTCTCCAGAAGGTCTGCAGTGACTGGAAGGAAGCTCAGGGAATCCTGGGGAACCAGGCAGGAAAGAGGCAGCTCAGAGGGAGCAGGTCTACCAGCAAGCACAGATTGGCACAGATTTGAAGTGGCAGTTTGTTCAACAAGAGCACTTTTAGCAGCCTAAGGTGCCATCGTGCAGCTGAGTCAATGCTCCTTTTGACTGTGTGACCTCCAAGGGATGTTGACAGAATGGGTAGGACGTTGGAAATCCCTACTTCTCTGCCTTCCTGGACCCTGGGAGTCATGTCTCCTAATCTGGCCTATGCAGTCCTATAGTGGGAGGACCCTGGCTCATCTCACTCTCTACCTGTCCTATCCACGGCATGTGCCGCTAGATCCTGGGACTCTATCTCCTAACTTGGCTCATGTCTTCAAAAAGGGCATTGGGTCCCATGTGGGGCACCAGATGTGTCAATTTCACACATAGCAGATGCACCAAAGCCAAGGCCTGGTAAAGATTCCATGAACACTTTGAGATTCAGACAGTTCATTATTTATACAGATAACAAAAAGGAAACCAAAGATTCCAGCTCCCCACAATCCTTGTCTCATACACCCAGGACAATACCATAACAGAGGGGCATATGATTGTAGTGGAACTCCATTGCCAAAGTGCCCTTTCTAGACCATAGGCACATGGCTTTATATTCTGTAGTTCTTTTCTGAGGTGGGCAGGGCAGAAAGCCTGTATCTCCATTAGAACCAAGGAAAGAGGTGTGACTTCATGGCAGCCTCCCAAGGGACATAGGGAAGGTAGTGGGGAGCAAGAGGAGGCCTCCTCACAGCCTCGTGCAGGCCATTCTCTCCTGTTCCAGAAGGATCACAGGGGCTTCAATCCTCAAGGCTTAGGGAGGGCTGGGTCCAAGCCTTTGTGTATAAAGACAGGTGCACAGTCCCAAGTGTACCCTGGAGAAATCACGCAGGCTGGTAATGCCGGGCTGGAACTAGAACAAAATCTCATGTCAGGCATTTTCTGACCCTTCAACTGATACTGCCAGCTGTGAATGACTGAACCGAGATAAAAACACATGGTGATTACACAGACACTTGTTTTTTCCTGTAAAGATGACCCTTGGTTGAGGATGATGTTAGAGCACTTGCCTAGCAAATGTGGGGCCCTGGGTTCTATCTTCAGCACTGCAAGGGGAAAAATTATCCTCGTTTTTAAGAAAATTATGTAAATATGTGTTACATGCTAATTTGTAATTTTATACCACATTTAAGAAAAATACCATTTAGACTTGTTTGAAATAACTTGCAGAAGTAACGCATGCCTATTTTAGAGAGATCAGAAAATAAAAAGAAACTGAAAAAAGGAAAACTCAGATCTTCCATAATCCCAGCCCCCAGCACAAAGCGTAGAGCCTGGGCTCACAGGTGCCTAATAAGCATTTGTGAAATGAATACATAAACACATCCGTGGTGTCACTCACAGCTGTCGTTGCCCACTTCCCATGTGTCATTGACATCTATGTCTGAAGTTTGATAAATACCATGTCACTTAATATTAATAATTCTCAATTATTTCCTTGGAATAAAACTCCTAAATGGAATTATGGTAAAAGATTTTGTTTGTGTGTTTGATATGTATCACTACCAAACTGTCCTCCTCAGAAGAAATTGTTTTTTTTTTTTTGAGATGGGTCTCACCATGTCCGTCACCCAGGCCAGCTTTGAACCCATGGTCCTCCTGCTTCAGCTTTCCAAGTAGCTGGGATTATAGGCATGCACCACTGCTCCTAGCTGTCCTTCCTTCAGAAAAGTTACAAAGGGAGTAGTTTTGTGTGTGAGAGAGCATGCTCATTAAAAATAAACCTGCAGAACTGGGTGCAGTGGTGCAGGCCTGTAATCCCAGTGACCCAGGAGGCTGAGGCAGGATGATCACCAAGTTCAAAGCCAGCCTCAGTAACTTAGCGAGACCCTAAGCAACTCAATGAGACCCTAAGTAGCTCAGTGAGACTGTGCTGCTAATAAAATATAAAAATGGGCTGGGAATGTGGCTCAGTGGTTGAGTGACTCTGGGCTCAATCCCTGGTATCAAAATAAATAAATAAATAAACCTGCAAATATCATACTTGAAAATGCTATGTCTTTGTGATACATGATCTACATGTCTTTGTGTGAAATTCACGTCACATACAAATATTTATTGGTACTACGGATTGAACCCAAGGGTACTTTATCACTGAGTTCACATGTCTTTTGTAAGTTCACTATTCTTACTTTTATGTCTACTTTCATAACATGTTTTTCTAATTTTCACATGGATTTCAGCACCCTCTTTATATAGGAAAGTTATTAACCCTTTCTCATATAAAGTGCAAATATACAGTCCTGAGTCACTAATCACATGGATACATTCTGAGAATGCATTTTAGGCAGTTTTGTGGTTGTGTGAGTATCATAAGTGTGTTTACACAAACCACGATGGATACTATGTTGATAGGCAATATAATTTTGTGGAACCATTGTCATCTATGCAGTCTGACATTGATCAAAACAATATGTGACTCATGATTGTCTTCCTGGGCTGATGTTTTTATAATTTTCTTTAATCAGATCAATCTTTGTACTGTGTTCTTTGAATTTGGGTGTGGTATTACAAAGTTCTTGCTCCTTGAAAGACTGTACAAATAGAATGTTCCTTTGCATTTTCTTCTGTTATTTCTTTTGAACTCTAACCCATCTGGGATTAATTATGAAGTATTGACCTGAGGTCTGCAGGACATAGGCACCTGACCAAGGGGATAAAGAGCAGAAATGGAACCTGCCTTGGGCTGTGACCTGGGTTATAAAGACATCCTCTTAGATCAGGTGCCTCCTCCTTCCCCTTCTCCCTTTTTTTCTCCTTTTCTGGTGCTGGGGATTGAAACTAGATGTGAAGGCCCTGAATTCCATCCTAAGCACTGCAAAAATATAAAAAATTAAAAATGTCACAAGCTTAAGCCATACACAGTGGCACATGCCTATTATCCCAGCTACTTAGGAGGCAGAGGCAGGAGAAGTTCAAGGCCAGCCTGGGCACTTCAGCAAGACTCCGTGTTAAATATAAAAACAAATTAAAAGGCAAATGAAACCAAGAAAAATTCTTCTAGGCTTAAAAAAATGTTGGGGCTAAAATTCATATTACATACAACTATTTATTTATTTATTGGTACTGGAGATTGAACCCAGGGGTGCTTTACCAATGAGCTACATTCCCAGTCCTTTTTATTTTTTATTTTGAGACAAGGTTTTGCTAAGTTGCTTAGGAACTCCCTAAATTGCTGAGGCTGGCCTCAAACTTGTAATCCTCCTGCCTCAGTCTCCAGGGTTTCTGGAATTACAGGCATGTGCCAAATTCAGCAACAGTTGACCATTTTAAGGTGCACAGTTAGATAGCATTTAATGTTTTCTCAATGTTGTGCAACCACAACTTTTTTAATACTTAGTACTCGTGCCATAGTAAACTATGGGTGTATTCAAAGAGGTTGAGGCAGGGGGATTTGTGGGGAGATGCCAGGGATTGAAGCCAGGCTGTTTACCACTGAGCCACATCCTCAGTTCTTTTTATTTTGAGACAGGATCTTGCTCAATTACCCAGGCTGGTTTTGAACCTGCTGTCCTGCCTCAGACTACTGAATTGCTAGTGCATGTGCCACTGCACCTGGCCTTTTTGGCTATTTGTATATCTTCAACAGAGAAATGTCTGTTCAAGTCCCTTTGCCTATTTTAACATTGGGTTGTTTGCCTTGTTGTTCAGTTATAATGGTTCTTTATATATTCTGGATATTAAACCCTTACCAGAAATATAATTTGCAAATATTTTCTCCCATCCTATAGGTCATATTTTCACATTCTTAAAAATGTCCTTTGATGTACCAGAGTTTTGAATTTTTTTTTTTTTTTGTACTGGGGATTGAACCCAGAAATACTTAACTACTGAACCACATCCCCAGTCCTTTTTAAATATTTTATTTAGAGACAGGGTCTCCCTGAATTGCTTAGGACTTCACTTGGTTTTGAACTTGTGATCCTCTTGTCTCAGCCTCCTGAGTTGCTGGGATTATAGGAATGTGCCACCACACCCAGCCAGAGTTTTAATTTTTATAACGTTCTATTTATCTGTCTTTTCTCTTTTTATTGCTCAGGCCCTTAGCATCAAGTCTAAGAATCCATTGCCAAATTCAAAGTCATAAAGATTTATTTCTGTGTTTTATGCAAAGAATTTTATAGTTTCAGTTCTTATATTTAGGTTGTTGATCCATTTAGAGTTAATTTTTGTATATGGAGTGAGAAAGAATTCGGACTTCATTCTTTTGTGTTTGGTTAAACTGTTGCCTCAGTGCCACTTGTTAAAGAGACTTTTCTTTCCTCATTGAACAGTCTTGGCATTCTTGTTGCATATTAAATGACTAGAGATGTTTGGGTTTATTTCTGGACTATCAATTGTATTCCACTGGTCTCTATGTCTATCCTTCTGCCAGTACCATACTGGGTTTTTTTTTTTGCGGTGCTGGAGATTGAACCCAGGGCCTTGTGCTTGTGAGGCAAGCACTCTACCAACTGAGCTATCTCCCCAGTCCCCATACTGTTTTGATTACTGTAGTTTTGTAGTAAAATTTGAAATCAGAACGTGTGGGCATTCCAACTTTGCTTTTTTTTTCAATATTGTTTTGGCCATTCAGGGCTCCTTAAAATTGCATATAAATTTAAGGATCAGCTTTTCCATTTATGCAGAAAGGTCATTGGAATTTTATGGGCTTTATAGTGAATCTGTAGATTGCTTTGGAGAGTCCTGTCATCTTAACAGTATTAAGTCTCTCAGTTCATGAACATGGGATATCTTTCTATTTATTTAAGTCTAAATTTTTACAGTTGTCATTGCATAACTCTTTTACTTTATTGGCTAAATTTATTCCTAAGTATTTTATTCTTTTGGATGTTGTTGTCAAAGTTGTCAGAATCAAAATGGAGTCACATTTGTCAAACCCTGACCAAAATAAATAAATAACTAAATTCAGGATCTTATGAAAGAGGGGATCTCATGTATGTTTGCCTGGATAACAAGAGCTAGTCATGAAAGACTCTGCCAGAACCATAGTACTGTTGCAACTTTACACAAAAAGAATACTTCTGTAAGGACATTTGCCCAACAACTGTCTGTTTAATCTTGGGGCAATGCCACCCTTATTCCTGGTTTTTGTAGCCAGGATGATTATTTCAGAATATCTTATGTAGTCCTCCTTATTTCACACGTAAAAATTTACCCTTGCCTCAATCTCTTTGAATACACAGAGTAAACTATATGCATTCTCATTGCAAGAGATTCTTTGGAGAATGTCTCTCTGGTTGTTATTTGGATTAACACTATGTATCTGTCTGCTTGGGCTGTCATAACAAAATACCACAGACTGGATAGTTTAAATAACAGAAATTAATTTTGTCACTGGGGAAGTGGCTCAGTAGTAGAGTACTTGCAAGGCATGTGTAAAGCTCTGGGTTCAATTCAATTCCAAAAACAAATTCTTTTTCCTCCCCATTCTGAAGGCTAGAAGTCAGAGATCAGAGTACCAGCATGGTTGGTTCCTGGTGAGAACACTCTTCCAGGTTTGTATGTAGCTGCTCAGTGCTTGTGTGTAGAGAGGGCGCAAGCTCTCTGGGCATCAATCCTATCAGATCAGAGCCCCTATCTTTATGATCTCACCTAACCTCAATGACTTTCTCTGGAGTCCCCATCTCCAAATACAGCCAAACTGGAGGTTAGACTTCCAATATAAAAATTTTGAGGGGATGCAAACATTTCGTCCCTAGCAGAGGCTATTATAAAGGAAATTGTTTTCTTAATTTTCTTTCCAGATGGTTCTTCCAGGTTTCTAAAACAAATGTCTACTGTGAAAGAGTCAGTGTTACCAGGATCCTGGCATTCTCTCCCTCAACTCCTGCCTGTCTCTGCCTTGTCTATTTTTGTAGTTTGGTTCCCCTGCTCCTGCTCCCAGCCTGGTTCACTGACAACTGCTAAGTATTTATTGAGAGTCTATAATGTGCCTAGCATTTTGGAGTCAAGCAATACAGAAATATGACATGGTTCCTGCCCTCAAGGATTTTCAATCTAGTTGAAGGGACTAGACATCCACAAAATCATTAGAAAATCATTTGGGAGCACATGTAGTTAAATTCTCACCTATTCAGCACATGCACCAAGATGCAAACTCTCTAAAGGTAGGTCTTTTCTGCTGTGTGCTGTGTCCTTGTCCCCTCAAATGGTATAAAAGAAACAGATTAGGAGTTTAATAAATGAATATTGAATGAATTCAGCACTTGCTCTTTGGAGTTCCACCAAGTGAAGGCTAGTTCTCTCATTCATCCTGAAAGTGGATCTCCGTTCTGCAAAGTGGTTATTAGGGCCCATCTGAGAAGCTTGGGCTTTCTAACTGGCTCACGTTACCACCTAATGGTAGGCACAGAACATGTCTCTCAGCAAGTACCCCGGTGTCTTTCTAAAATAACTTCTTACATAAGTAGATCCTTGTTAAGTTCTACCAGTAAACTGAGAAGAGAAATATGAAGGAAGAAGGAAGAAGGCATGACCTGGACAAAGGGACAAATGTCCTAGGAATCTCCACACCAACAGCCAGGAAGTGGTCACAGAAACTTTGGATCCCAGGGAAGAAGCTAGTACCCACGAAAACGAGTCTTTAGTCAGTCTTTTTTGTTGTTGTTGTTTTATTTTTATTTTTTTTAAATTTTTCTGCAGTGCTGGGGATTGAACCCAGGGCATTGTGCTTGCAAGGCAAGTACTCTACCGACTGAGCTATCTCCCCAGCATTTAGTCAGTCTCTTTAAATGTAACATTTTTCTTTTTTCTTTCTTTCTTTTTTTTTTTTTTTTTTCTGATTTTTAGATCATGGTAGAAAATTTGAAAAACAAATCATGGTGTAAAGAAGAAAATAAATTTATCTATACATTGCTCTTTGCCACCACTGAGATCACCACTGTTCACATTTTTATAAAAATGTTAAATGTAATTTTACTTGAACGTTGAAGGAAAAGAAACCTAAACTTCAGAGGACTAGTTCTTCAAAAAGGACTATTATTTCCTAAAAAGAGTTTTCTAAAATTAAAAAATGAAGAGGCATTTTAAGAGGTTGAGCTTGCTGTAGTGATTTTCAACCTGAGGTGATTTTGCCCCTCAGGAGATATTGTGGCAATGTCTAGAGACATTTTTGGTTATTGCAACTTGGAAGATACTGCTGGAAAGAGGCCAGGGGTGCTGCGAAACAGCTTGTTCAGTAAAGGACAGTTTCTCAGAACAGAATTATCCAGCCCCAAATGCAAACAGTGACCCAGGGGAGGAACATGGATATTGCATGGTCACTGTAGTTTCAAAATTGCAGGTGTCTTAAAAGGGTCTAAGTTTGTTTCCAGTCGGTAGGACACAGTCACTTTTCTCAGGGATCAGTGGACTAAGTGGTTGAGAGCGTGGCCTCCAGCCAGGTGGTCTGAATTTGAGCCCTGACTGCCACTTACTGGTAAAGGGAGCTTGAGCAACTTCTTTGGGTCTCCGTTTGCTTATCTGCAAATTGAGGTAATATTAAACCCAACTCATGTAACTGTAGTGAGGATTAATGCGCTAATTTAAGTAAGGTTCTTGGAACAGTGTCTGGTTTATGGTCAGCTTCATAGAAATAGGTGTAAATATTATTATTAATGTCATAAACCACACTGGAACACAAATTAAGCATACTTTTAGCATAAGACTCCTAAGGAATTTAATAGAAAAAAATAGACTTGTATATAAAATGTTTTTTTTTTAAACTTTACTGATGCAATTAAGTTAAAGAGTTTTTTTTTTTTTTGTAGTTATAGATGGACAGAATGCCTTTATTTTGTTTATATTTATGCCATGCTGAGAGCAAACCCAGTGCCTCACACAGGCTAGGCAAGTGCTCTGCCACTGAGCTATAGCCCCAGCACTGTAAAATGTTTTATTTATTTATTTTTACCAATATCTATCTATTTATCTATCTATCTATTTATTTAATTATAAATATGGCTAGGGCCCACTTATAAATCTAAGGAGTTTATATGTGAATTCAGAGGTTCAACAAGGTTTTCCTGCCTTCTGAAGTTATCTGATCGATACTGGGTGACTTGCTGTTTTGTTTTCTTTTAAGTTAAAACAAATTTGAATAGGTAATATATTCTCCTGGTTCAACTCTCAAAACAATATAACATGATCTACATTGAGAGTATTCTTCCCACTCCACCGCATCCTCCTGTAGGGAGTCCTACAGTTCTTACATATCCAAGCAGCATTTCTCTATAGACGCAAATATTCTTATTTAGTTGCTCTTTCTTTAACAAAAGGTGTTATACTTTTTTTTTATTGTAAACAAATGGGATACATGTTGTTTCTCTATTTGTACATGATGTCAAGGCATACCATTTGTGTAATCATAAATTTACATAGGGTAATGTTGTTTGATTCATTCTGTTATTTTTTTCTCTTCCCCACCACCCCTCCCACCCCTCTTTTCCCTCTATACAGTCCTTCCTTCCTCCATTCTTACCACCCTCCTTATCCCTAAACCTAACCCTAACCCTAACGCTAAACCCCTCCCACCCCCCATTATATGTCCTCATCCGCTTATCAGCGAGATCATTTGTCCTTTAGTTTTTTGAGATTGGCTTATCTCACTTAGCATGATATTCTCCAATTTCATCCATTTGCCTGCAAATGCCATAATTTTATCATTCTTCATGGAGGAGTAATATTCCATTGTATATATATATGTCACAGTTTCTTTATCCATTCATCAATTGAAGGGCATCTAGGTTGGTTCCACAATCTGGCTATGGTGAATTGAGCAGCAATGAACATTGATGTGGCTGTATCTCTGTAGTATGCTGATTTTAAGTCCTTTAGGTATAGGCCAAGGAGTGGGATAGCTGGGTCAAATGGTGGTTCCATTCCAAGCTTTCTGAGGAATCTCCATACTGCTTTTCGGCTGCACTAATTTGCAGCCCCACCAGCAATGTATGAGTGTACCTTTTTCCCCACATCCTCGCCAACAAAAAGGTGTTATACTTTTTCACTTAACAATATGACTTGGGTATCTTTCCATATTAGAACATAAGGAAATTCTTAATCTTTTTCTAAGCTGATCTAGTATTTCAATATATGGACATCCTGTATTTAGTTCATTAATTTGTTAGCAATTTTTATAAATAGTAGTAAACTGCCCTCTAAGAAAGGATATGTCCATTTTAGCCTCCCACCAGCAATATGTGAATACAGTTACTTTCCTGAAGGGAAAGACCATCAGGTCTTCAGAATCCTACCACACTGGCAGGTGTTTCTGGGAAGGAGAGATGGGAAATGAGCCCACGTGGATGTTGGGGGTTTGTCATGACTGTCTTCGGGAGAATGGGCAGAATCAGCCATTATTTCAGGATGGATTCTGAGCAAGTAGGGAAGTATCAGGAGTCATTATGGTCTTAGGAACAATGCAACATAAATGATATTGGCCAATAGTGAGATTCAGTAAAGACTGGCATTCTTCTCACTATAAATTGGGTAATGTTTGATAGATTATAACTTCAGTGTCTCTTTTTTTTTTGGTGGTACTGGGGATCCAACCCAGGGCCTTGTGCTTGCAAGGCAAGCACTCTACCAACTGAGCTATCTCCCCAGCCAACTTCAGTGTCTCTTTACAGAAGCCCTCTGGCTTCATTTCTTTAGTGCAACAGACTCTGATCCTCTTTTTTAAAAACAAAACAGAACTCTTCAATAGCAATTGTGAAAGAGGGAGTACCTGGGAAACCACTGTTTCTTTTTCTCTCAGTTTGTGCATATGACTTAGTACATTTTTGTTTTAGATTTGTGGATTCTATTTGTTTCACTACCACTCCAAATACCAAAATGTATTTCTTTCTGTCTCATTTTCAGCAACTATAAGTACACTGTGGCAATATCAATTTCATAGATGCATGAGTTTTAGTTACCAAGTGCTTTAGAAATTCTGGATAGTTTCTTGCTTTTGTTTTGTGCTTGGGCTTTGTGTATGCTAGGCAAGTGCTCTACACTGAGCTACATCCCCAGTCCTTAAGACATTAAGATAAAATATTTGGAAATTATGTAACACAACCAATAAATGTTTTTGTTTAAAAAATACACACTACAGAGCTTACTTCATGCCTTTCTCATCCAGTTTCTTGTTTTTCTTGGAATTTCTCATCATGTAATGTTCTTTTTTTTTTTTTTTTTTTTTTCTTGTCAATTACACAAGACATTTATCTTCGTCTCAGAGCTACAAGCTGCAGTAGACTTAAATGCCGAGAAGGAATCAAAGACTTTCTACCTCATCTTACTAAAGGGTTCAGTTTTCCTAAAATGCTGGGTCCCAAATATCTACAACTCAACGTCATGCACATTCCCACATATCTTTATTACTTCAAGGATCTTGTTCCTCCAGCTCCACCAGATGGGCCTTGCTCTTAATAGCCTTGCTCTTTGTGTGGCGGTTTTTTCCAGAATTATGCCTCCAGAACCATTGGCCATCCCGCTGCCCGCCTCACACTGCATTTTGCTCCGCCCGTTTGCTCTCTAGTGTAGCCACGCCCCCATCTCCTCTCAGAAATGCCTGCCTCGCCGGACCTCAGTTATTCAGTTTTGGTTGACTCCCACAGGTGATGAACAAGGCCAAGCATGGGCCAATGTGGTTATCCAGCTTTGGGTCTCATACCCTTGTGAACCTGGCCAGCGCGCCACTCGTGGAGCAAGTGATGCGGCAGGAGGGCAAGTACCCCGTAAGGGACTACATGGAGCTGTGGAAGGAGCACCGGGATCATCAGGGCCTGTCGTATGGGCCCTTTACCACGTGAGCTGGGGCCTGAAGGGACTGGAACAGGGCCTCAGAGGACCAGGTCAAGAGAGTGGGCACAGAGCAGCCCGTGGGGGAAAGGGCAGAGTGGCATCTCCCTGCATCCTCTGAGCCTGATACTCAGTGTGGAGCAGTTGTTGGGACTGGCTGAAGCCCAGGGGCCATTCACTGGCTTTTCCCTTAATTCATTGCATGACTTTAGACAAATAGATTCAAATCTGAGTATGTTCTTGACTCAAGAGCCAATAGAAGTAAATGGGGATCATTGGCGATAAGCCATGCCCAGTGCTGCAGGTTGTAATTGGTTATATTACAGCTTTCTTTTTGCAATAGTATATTAACAGAATTCCAAAAAACGATGGAAGGTTTTCCCCATTCATAATCAACTTGACAACCATGTTTTAGTTGCTTCTCAAGGGATGAATGTTGATCCTGGTGTAGACAACCACACTACTACAATGGTAACTGTGTGACACGGCAGACACCAGGCTGGTCTCCTTACATTTATTATTTCTTTTTATCTTCACAACAAACCCATGAGTGGGTTGTATTTTTGGATCAAGAAACTGAGAAAAAAATAAAAATTCAAAAAAAAATTTTTTTTAAATAAAAGAAACTGAGGTTCAGAGAGGTTTTACATCACATGTTTGAGGTGACACAAGTAACCATGGTAGAATCAGATCTTTCTGGTTCTGGAACTCAAGAACTTAAAACCTTGAGACTTTGGGAAAGAAAATGAACCTGGTGGAGGGGTCATCTCACCTGTCCCTGATGGTCACACAGTCACTCTCCCATTGAGTGTTATTCTTTCTTTTTCCTGGTTTCTTCATAGGTAGACAGTTTCAGAACTAAAAGCAACCATTCCTGGGCCCTTTATTCTGAGTTCCCGGAACTGAGTAGCAGATGTCTGTTCTTTAAAACGACCTCTTTAACTTGACATCTGATTCAGAGGCAAGATTTGGATCCCATGTTTTCATCAAAACAGGCCACCTCTGATTCAGTTGAGCACTATGTAGACCCCTTTGTGATCTTTTTACAGTTTTTACTCTGAAGCCAGTTTGCTAAATATATTATATCACCAGTATCATACCTCTGATATTTGGAGTTTGTTTTGGTTTGTTTTGTTTTAGCATATATATTTTTGAAATCTCATTTTTCTCTCAGTAAGTGGCTTAACAACCACAGAAATGCTCTCAGTTAAGTTCTGCAAATCTGATTCCTGCTGTGGGAGAGTTTTACTCTTGTAATAGCACAGTAATCCTTGCCTCTACCCTCTGCTTGGCTCAATGTATCAAGAGGACATGGAGGTCCAGAATCTGAGCACTCCAGGAACCTAATTTGCTCCTATTTTATTCCTTGATTTCCTCACAGAAGAACTGGACAAGTGCAGCTCCCCCTTATTTTGCATATGGGAGATTCAAGAGAAAACTGCTTATTGGCAACATTCATTAAGCATTCTCCACATGCTGGGAACTGACCTAAGACTTTAATGATGTGCACAACCCTACTACGATAGGCATCGTTATTATCCCCAGTTCATAGGCACACTGGAGTTAAGTTACCTGCCTAAGGTAATGCTCAGATCTGTGATTTGGTTCTAGAAGTCTGGTTCTAGATGTGCACTTTACCCACTTACACTGTGCAGTAGTGAGATTTTCAAGTTTTGCAGTTCTGATTCTGTCATTGAAAGCTCTGTGATTGTGTAATTCTAAATTCCAGGAGCCACATTTCCCTCAATTCTATGGAGGCTTTGGGTGGGAAGATAGCATTTAACCAAATCCCTGTCAGAGGCTTACGTCTGTGCTGCCTCTGGTCTGGCAGACAAGGACAGAACTGGTACCAGCTGCGCCAGGCTCTGAACCAGCGGATGCTGAAGCCAGCAGAGGCTGCGCTCTACACGGATTCTTTAAATGAGGTGATCAGTGACTTTATGGTTCGACTGGACCAGGTGAGAGCGGAGAGTGCCTCAGGAGATCAGGTGCCCGACATAGCTCACCTCTTCTACCACTTTGCCTTGGAAGGTACCCTTGCTGGGAGAGGGGCTCAGAGTGGGAATGAGGCAGGGGAAGGAGGTGCTCCTCCTCTTCAAGGCCCCTGGGTTTTGTGTCCCCTGGCTCTATCTCCTGTGATGGCCTCTGTTCTTCCCAGCTATTTGCTACATCCTGTTTGAGAAACGGATGGGCTGCCTGGAGACCTCCATCCCCCAAGACACTGCAGCCTTCATCAGATCTGTGGGACTCATGTTCCAGAACTCAGTCTATTCAACCTTCCTCCCCAAGTGGACTCGTCCCCTGCTGCCCTTCTGGAGGCGATACCTGGCTGGCTGGGACACCATCTTCTCCTTTGGTGAGGACTCCCACCCTGGGGTCAGGGAAGGAAGCTGGGCTTGGCTCTCAGGTCTGTGCCTCTCCGAGTCTCGCCCAGGACCATCTCCCTCATGCTACCAGCTGTTGCAGTGGTGTGACCCTTCCTTTGTTATTGTCCCATGCCCCTGCAGGGAAGAAGTTGATTGATCAGAAAGTCAAGGAAGTGGAGGCCCAGCTGCAGGCTTGTGGGCCAGACAGGGTCCAGGTATCTGGCTACCTGCACTTCCTGCTGACCAGTGAACTGCTCAGTCCTCAGGAGGCTCTCGGCAGCCTGCCTGAGCTGCTTCTGGCTGGAGTGGACACGGTGCGTGAGCGGGGCTGGCAAGGGGACCAAGGACTCCCAGCTCCCATCCGAACCAATTCCCCATTACCCCCGCCTGACCCTGACCTCTCTCCCTCAGGTAACTTCTCTTTCTGTAATATGGATACGATGCTGAAAGGGGAAAAGTCATTCAGCCCAGCCGAGGCAAAAGGGCTGGTCCTTGTGTTAGGGGGGATCCCACCACCTCTGAGGGCTCCTTGCTCTCTGATAGTGTGGAAGTGTCATCACACACCTATGCAACTCTCTCTCGCTGCTTATCCATGGAGCGTGTCCATGGGCACCTTTGTCCCTAGCAGATCCCTTCTGAGCCCCTTTGTCACATGGGGCTTCTCCTTGCTACAGTCACCTGTTAAGATGCAATTCTTCATTGTACCAGTCCTTATCCCATTCATGTTTAGCATCAAGGTCCCCGTGAACCCTCATCTCCTTGCCTGCTGTATTTGTGGCAGATTAACTTTCTCCCACATTTGTATGCTTACACTGTACAAATCCTCCCCGCACCTAGCTAGGCTCTCCTCTAGAAATCCCCCTTCACTTTATCTCCCATTCTACCTCCTAGACTTCCAACACACTGACGTGGACTCTGTACCACCTTTCAAAGAACCCAGCGATCCAAGAGGCCTTGCATGAGGAAGTGGTGGGTGTGGTGCCCACTGGGCAGGTGCCCCAGCACAAGGACTTTGCTCACATGCCTTTGCTCAAAGCTGTGATTAAGGAGACCCTGCGGTAGGATGCCATTCCCGTGAGCTCAGGGTCTTCGGGTTGGGGAGAGCATGAGGGACAGGAATGGGCAGTGGCAGTTGCTGAAGGGCCAGGGCCAGGAATAAGGGTGAGATGGGAAGAGGGGCTAGGTAGGGAAGGAGTGGGCGCTCTGTCCCTCCTTGGCTCCAGAGGCAGACCCCAGGCTTTCTGTTCCTTGTAGCCTCTACCCTGTGGTCCCCACAAACTCCCGGATCGTGGATAAGGAAATTGAAGTTGACGGTTTCCTCTTCCCCAAGAATGTGAGTGGGCCTAGAGCGTCTGAGTGCCTAGGAGTGTCCAGGAGTGCCCAGAGCCCTATGCTGATGGATTCACGCTGCTCACTCCTCCCTTGTAGACCCAGTTTGTGTTCTGCCACTATGTGGTGTCCCGGGACCCCAGCTCCTTCTCTGAGCCTGAGAGCTTCCAGCCTCACCGCTGGCTGAGGAAGAGTGAGCCTGCCATTCCCAGGAACCAGCACCCATTTGGCTCTGTGCCATTTGGCTATGGGGTCAGGGCCTGCCTGGGCCGCAGGATTGCCGAGCTGGAGATGCAGCTGCTGCTGGCAAGGGTGAGCTGGGACAATTGGGAGGTTGTGTGGGCCAGGGAAGGGTGAAGGAGTCTGAGGGGGAGGAGAGGCAGGGAGGTTCAGGGTCAGTCTGCAGCAGGCGGGGGGACAGTGGATAGAGATCAAGACTCCAGCCCTGCCTGTGCTCTTTCCCTTTCAGCTGATGCAGCACTATAAGGTGGTCCTGGCCCCTGAGACTGGGGAGGTGAAAACGGTATCCCGCATTGTCCTGGTTCCCAGTAAGAAGGTGGGCCTGCGTTTCCTGCAGAGACAGTGCTGAGCAGGCACCTGCCTTCTTGAGTCTTGTCCCAAGGTCCCAGTCCTGGTACAATAGTCCTTGCCCACTGCCGGGTCTCAGATGAGGAGGAAAGTAAGGGGACTGCCGACTCAATGGACTGGAGGAACTCAGTGTCCTCCCACAGAACGCTGAGCTTTTGACACGCTTATACCACTGTGAGCAACTCCCACTTGGATGAAAGACCATCTCCTATGCATTGCTATCCTTGGTACAACATAAACTAAAAGGACTTCTACTAATTATTTCGAGTCAGTTTCTTTTTGACCCCTCAGCATCTGAACCCTTTTATATGGTTGGGGAACACGCTTTCTGCACCTCCCTCATGGTAGGAGGCTCTTGCTGCCTTCTCTGTCTCCTTGGAGACAGAGACCTCGGTGTGCTTCCCCAGACCTCAGTGAGAGGCCTTAGCTTCACCTGGTTAGGGCCATACCAGGGCAACAGCAGCAGAATGATTCCAGGCACCCTAGAGAGTGGTGCTGAAGCAGGAGCATGGCTCAAGCCAAGGAGTTTGAGTCCAATCTGGGCAACAGAGCCAGACCCTGTTTCCAAAAAAAAAAGCCCCCTCTATTGAGGAAAATTCTGAGAGCCAAAAGAACACCACACAATTTGTTGGAGGAGTCAGGCTGCAGTGGCCTCTAAAAGACAGGGAACTGCTTGAGGAGCTGAGGGTCACAATCAAGAGGATGGGAGTCAAGAAGCTGTGGCCACAGCTGTTGGCTCTAGAATCACTGAGCTTCACCTTGTTTCAAATAAAGGGGGGAGAACTTAATCCCCAAGCACGATCGCCTCGTTGTAGACCTGACTGACATGCCTATCACCACGCCAATAGTGACTGTCTTGCCTCCTGACTGCGCCTGACAGCAGGAAAAAAGCACTATTTAGGGGCTGGGGAGATAGCTCAGTCGGTAGAGTGCTGGCCTTGTAAGCACAAGGCCCTGGGTTCGATCCAGCAGCCCCCCCCCAAAAAAAAAAAACACTATTTGGCCTCATCTCCACCTTCCAATCCCTCAAGTATACTCATACAACTGCCTGAAACCTCAGCTGCAAGGGAAGCTGTAGTTTTTAGATTTGCAGCCTCTTTCTTAGGAAATGGGATTGGCATTGAGATCCAGTACACCACACCACAGGCCTGGAAAGTTACGGAGTCCCAGCCCCAGTGGTACATTGCCTCTGAGTAAGAAAACATAAGAAACTTGACTTTCTCCTGCTATGGGGACGAGTTTGAAGTCATTTTATTGTATTTTAATTTTTTTTTTTTTCAGTACTGGAGATTGAATCAGGAGTGCTCTACCACTGAGCTACATCCTCAGCCCTTTTTATTTTGAGACAGGGTCTCACTAAGTTGCTGAGACTGGCCTCGAACTTGTGATCTTCCTGCTTCAGTCTCCCAAGTCACTGGGATTACAGGTGTATGCCATTGTGCCTGGCTTGAAACCCATTTTAAAAATTCAGTCATTTCCCTGATTCAGATCCTTCAGTGGCTCTCCTCAGCCATCAAGCCAAATAGAAAATCCTTTCTGTGACTTACAAGACTCATCCTGCTCAGGCACTGTCCACCCCGCTGAGGACACGCTTGCCATAGCTGAACCTGACTTCTTGCCTCTTCCAGAGCACGTTATGCTCCTTACTGGCTCAGGACTTTGTACTTACTGTCCCTTCTCTTGGAAAAACATGCTCTTCATCAATTGTCATGTTGTCCGAGGGCATGTACTTACTGTCCCCTCTCTTGGCACCATCCCCTCTTCATCAACTGTCATATTGCCCTAGGGAATTTGCTCTTCCTTGGATCAAATGTCCTGGCCTCTGCAGAGCTCTCCCTGGTCACTCTGGGTGATTCCTGTGCCCTCTACCTTACGGAACTATGCATGCAACATTTCTACCTTGTTGTAGACCTGACTGTCTCCCTGGCCAGCTGTGAACTCCCTGGAGGGCACAAATCAAGCTCCTTTCAGTTTGGATCCCAGTCTAACTGTCCAGCATGTAGGAGGTGTTAAATAAAGGTTTGTTGAGCCAGGTATAGTGGCGCATGCCCATAATCCCAGCAGCTCGGGAGGCAGAGGCAGAAAGATCAATGCCAGCCTCAGCAATTTAGCAAGGCCCTAAGCAACTTCATGTTGCAAAACTCTGTCTCAATATGAAAAATAAAATGGGCTGGGGATGGGGCTCAGTGGTTAATTGCCCCTGGGTTCAATCCCTAGTACAAAACTAACTAACTAAATAAGTAAATATTTGTTGAATGAGAAGAGACTGGAATAGGAGGGAGAAGAGGAGGAAAGAACACAGTGCTTTTCACTGAGTAGAGTAAAAGAACATCCGGGAGATTGGGAAGAATTCCTGATCATGACACATGGCCTTGACCCCATCGGGGCAGTAGGTTCACCTGTGAGGGCTCCTTATAAATGCAGAGGATGGAGGCCGGGATCAAAGGGTGCTAGGATCTCTGTCACAGAGTCAACCAGAGGAGACTTCTGCCTTTTCCAGTGTGCTGCTTCATGAAACCAGCAGGGCCCAGCTGCTGAAGCCATGTGAACTTCCCCCCTGCTGGCGCTTGGGTGGGAGACGCCTGTGTGATGTGACTGGGGATTGGGGTTTTATAGCAGCTGTGCAAGAGCATGTCTGTGCTCATGATCTCCAACTTGGTTAGTGAGCTAATCTAACAATTTGACAAATCTCACATTAAAATCCATGAAGGTACTGCCATTATGTAAAGCGCTATAAAGATTCCTCAAAAAATTAAAAAGAGTCACCATGTGATCTAGCAATTTCAGAATATATACCCAGAATGTATACTTGATATATAGTCAAAGGAAATGAAGTTAGCATGTTGAAGTGACATCTGCACACCCATGTTGCAGCTTCATTCACAATAGCGGAGATACAGAGCCAACCTCACTGTCCGTCGGGGGCAGAATGGATAAAGAAAACGTGGTGTAGATACACATTGGAATACTATTCAGCCTTTAAAAAGAAGGATATCCTGTTATTTGTAACAACATGGATGAACCTGGAGAACATTATGTTTCATGAAATAAGCAAGCCACAGAAAGAAATATGTATTATATGTGGCATCTGAAAAAGTCAGACTCATAGAAACAGGGAATAAAATCCTGGTTACTAGGGACGGGGACAAGGTCAAGAAATTAGGGAGATATGTCAAAGGACACAAAATCTCAGTGAAGTAAGTTAAAATCTATTCTACATCATGGAGATTAGAGTTAATAGCAATATATGTATACTTGGGAATGAACGAGGGACTAAACTTTGAATATTGTTTCCACATACAAAGAATGATAATTAGGGGTTGGGGTCTTAGCTCAGTGGTAGGGGGCTTGCTTAGTATACACAAGGCCCTGGCTTCAGTCTCCAAAGTGACAAAATCATCATCATTATCATCCTGTGAACTGATGCTTACATGGAATGCATAACTGGATTTAGCCATTCCCCAATATATACAAATATCAAAAAGTATTTTATACTACATAAATATATATAATTTAAATTTGCCAGTTTAAAATATTTTTAAAAGAAAACGAGTCCATCCAAGTGTGGTGGTGCATATTCTGTAATTCCAGCAGCTTGGGAGGCTGAGGCAGGGGGATCATGAGTTCAAAGCCAGTCTCAGCAACTTAGCTAGGCCCTAAGCAACTTAACTCTAAATTAAAAACTAAAAAAGCGGCTGGAGATGTAACTCAGTGGTAAAACTCCAGTTCAATCCCTGGTGCCAAAAAAAGAAAAGAAAACAAGTCCATAGCTACAACAACCCATAAAGACTGTGTATGCATGAATGAATATTTATGTGTGTATATCCATTAAATGGAATATTATTCAACCACACAAAAGAAATACTGATTCTTGCTACATTATAGATCAATTTTTTTTAATGGAAAATTCAGAATTTATGTTGCTATTAATTTCAAATCATTAATAAACCTCACAAAATTATCATTTGGTTTCTACAATGGTCTTGTCATAGCATTAATGGGATTTGTGTGTGTGTGTGTGTGTGTGTGTGTGTGTGTATAAGAAATATGTCTTAAAACCAGGTTGATTTTAACTGGGAAATGCATGAGAAAAGAAAAAGAAAAAGCTGATCAAGGAAATTCTGGTGATGTTTAATAGCTGTTTCATGAGTACATATCTGTTAGATTTTTTAGATCACAATTAAATGTGATTTTAATAATCATTAGGTATTTAAACAATATTTTTAATTTAATTTTTTTAGATGTTGATAGACCTTTATTTTGCTCATTTATTTACATGTGGTGCTGAGAATTAAACCCAGAGCCTCACACATGCTAGGTAAGCACTCTACCACTAAGCCACAACCCCAGCCCCTCAATCTTGAAAATATATTAAGTGGAAGAAGTCAGACACAGAAGACCACATATTGTATGATTCCATGCATTATGAAATATCCAGCATAGGTAAATCTATGGAAACAGAAAATACATTAGTAGTCACCAGGAACTGGGAGGAGGGGAGTGACCGTCAGTCAATGAATCTAGGGTTTCTTTGGGGAATGATGAATGTTATGGAATTACATACCAGGGATGGTTGCACAACTTTGTGAATATACTAAATACCATTGAACTGTATACTGTGAAAGGGTGAATTCTACAGTATATGAATTATATCTCAACTTTTAAAAACCTGTGAAGATCAGCTGGGCAAGATTATTGCAGAATTAGCTTCCAAGGCCAGGTGTGGTGCTACATGTCTGTAATTCCAGCTACTCAGGAGGCTAAGGAAGGAGAATTACAAGTTTGAGGCCAGTCTCAGAAACTTAGGGAGACCCTCTTTAAAAATGAAAATAAGCAAATAAATAAAAATAAAAGGGTTTGGGATATAACTTAGTGGTGAAACACTCCTGGGTTCAATCCCTAGTACCAAAAAAAAAAAAAAAGCTTCCAGTGGAATCAATACTGTTGAGGGTCACCAATATCCTGCAGGTACCACAGGAAGTTCTGAGGCAACCCTGCCTGGTGTGTATCTCCAGGGCTTATAATCCAAAGTCAAATCAGAAATAAAAAAATACAGAGAAACACAAGCTAAGTAGACTGGTGAATGAATAGAGTCCTTGGGAAGATTAATTAAAGAACATGCTACACTTTCTCGCTCTCGGATGTGGTGTGGGCAGGGCGCAGTTTCAGAGGCCTCTTAGAAAGCTTTTGCCAAGTTTGGTTAGTCAACTTTCCATTATTGCAACAAAATACCTGAAATAATCAACTTACAAGGAGGAAAGATTTATTTTGGCTTACAGTTTGGGGGATTTCAGTCCATGATTGATTGACTCCATAGTTTTGGGACCTATGCCAGGACAGCATATCTTGGCAAGAGTGTGTAGTGGAGCAAAGTTGTTCATCTCATGGTGGCAGGAAGCAAAATAGAGAGGGAAGAGCTGGGTCCTCTAACCCCTTCAAGGACCTGCCCCCAATGACCTAAAGACCTCCCACTAGGACCCACCTCTTGAAGGTCCCACCACCTCCCACAGCACCAAAGGCTTGGACTAAGCCTTTGAACAAGTGAGCTTTGGGGAACATTTCAGATCCAAACTATAGTATGTGCAGAACATAAGATGTAAGTGCTGAGGAGTGAATGACATCTTGGCCACAGGGGCTAAGAGCAGAAAGCCCACAAACACAGCAGCAGTGGAAGAGGCGAATCAAAGACTCCCACACCAAGCCAGGAAAAACCAAACACAGCCTGGCCAAAAGCCTTGCACCTTGTTTGTTTTTTTCCCCCCAAGATTTTTGCTGATCAGTAATAGATCTACAGAAAAATGTACCCGCATTGGGCTGGGGATGTAGTTCACAGGTGGGGATCACTTGCCTAGAATGTGTGAGACCCTAGATTCCATCCCTGATACCAGGAAGGAGAGAGAAGAAGGAGGAAGGAAGGAAGGGAGGGAGGAAGGGAGGGAGGGAAAGAGGGAGAAAGGAAGGAAGGAAGGGAGGGAGGGAGGGGAGGGAAAGAGGAAGAAAGGAAGGAAGGAAGGAGGGGAGGGAGGGAGGGAGGGAGAGAGAAGGAGGAGGGAAGGGAAAGGAAGGAAAGAAGACCCACCATAAGTGTACGTGAAATTCTTTTGCTCATCCTGGGAGTTGAAAATGACCTCTGTCTAAGTGCATTCCATCACAATGTCCGGACAAGACCACTGTAATGTAGTGATGAAAACATCACTTTATTTGACAGTGATTTGTTCCAGCACACGTAAGAGCAACAGGATGGCTGTGATGTCATAGGTGGGTTCCTGCCCTTGAAGTTTTCTCTGTGCAGGGTGCACAGTGGCAACCCTGTTAGAGGGTTGGCACAGAGCCCATCAATGGCCAGTGATGGCACTCCCTTCCAGAGTCTGGGAATCTTGGGATCCCCCAGAGTCACAGCTAAGGGATGTCACAGTGAGGCTTCCTGAGGACCCACCCTATCTGCCTCTATAAGGAAAAAATATTAGCAGGTGTAGGATAATTGCAGATATATCTTTAACTGAAAAGAACACACTTCTTGTCACTCTCAGTCCAGCTAATTGGAATTGGTTGGTCAAATTTAGGTCAATATTTTGAGTAAGATTTTTAAGAAAACAGCTTGTCTTATATATCTAGGCAACACGCTTGTGAATAAAAATAGACAGGGCACCAGCATTACCTGGATGTCTACTTTATTAGAATGCTCATGTTCTGTAGACAGTCTAGCTCTGAAAGCATCTTGGTTTGATAACAGGAGTTTATTTCCAGGTTGGTTTTTTATGATTCCAGTTTTAATATGTCTGTCAAGCAAAAACTTTGACAGTTTGTGTCCATCTTGGGACAGACATAAATAACATTATACTGAATACTGCTGCACTTAAGGATGTTGGGGAGACGATCTGTGAGGATGCTAATAAATTACATGTCCTTAATAGCATGCTTCCATTCTTAGCCAGTGCTTGTAGACTTTTAGACCCAATCATGTGACAAATGACTTTACTATGACAATGTGGCATCCATCCTGCTTTCTCAGCACAGTCTCATGCTCATCATGTGTTAGTAATCATAAGTTTCTTGTTTTTATAGGAAATAAACATAGATGCCCAGGTTACAGTCCAAAATCTGGAAATGGGTATCTTGACAAATGAGTCCCTGGGCTCTGAATTTTACAAAGCTTCCTTGGCAATCCTGAAGCACATCCAGGGCTGAGAACAATTGAGAGGGCTGAGAGAAGAGATGGGGAAAGCAAAGAAGGCCTGGAGAGCCCGTTCCCAAGGACATGGAAACTCAGAGAGGACCTGGAGGCCTGAGGAGAAGCTGGGGGCAACAATGCCTGTTAAAGCAGCCGGGCCCCCGCTCAGGAATGGTGGGACAGCAGGCAGGCTGCACCTTAGGGCAGGGTTATTCTGAGCTAGGGCGGAAGTAGTTGCAGCCCCCATGGAAATTCTACACCTCTTTTTCTGGTAGCCATGATGGCTGTAACGGCAGGCCAGGAGTTGAGGGTCAAGCTTGGTCAGAGGAGGGATCTGAGACAGTGAAGAGGGATGGTCCCTCACAGAGGGGCCCAAGGAGGAGTTCTGCCAGGTCCCCAGGATGGTGAGCCCAGACAGGTAGAGATGTATATGTTCTCAGGAAGGTGTGAGGGGAGCCAAAGGGAAGCTGATGACTTCCTCAGCCTTGCTATCACCCCTGAAGTTCTGTCTCAGGCATAGCCATTCAAAGGCACATCGACAAGGGACCAACTTATTACACTCTCCAGCCAGCACTTGCTGGAGGCAGCCCACCCCAAGCTCCTGAAGGACATTGTCACTTGAGAGATCTTCCTTTGGCCCAGACCCAACTATCACCCCCATCCCATCCTCCCACTTGAGCCTAAGACTTCACACCTTCCTGGGTAGAGACAGAGCAGAGTCAGCACTGACTCTTGGTATCTGGCAAAGTGATTGGTGAGAAAATAACTTCATTTACTGCCTGACAGATCAAGCACAAATGTCTCCACTCTGCAACTCAGGGAGGTAATGGGGGCAAGATCACATTTCAGAAATATTAACCTACCCTTCCTGCATGAGACAACTGGAACTTCAGTACCTATTCCCCAGGGGAGGGTGACAGAGGAGAAGCCTAGTCTTGGCTTTGGAGTTTCAAAGGGTTGATCCTCAAGTGGGTGGCAAGAACTCAGGACACAGACAATGGATTTGGTGGCATATATGATGGGTTAGAGAATGAAGGCTTCCTCTCTCCCCATTGGTTAAAGATTCCATAGGTGGGGATGGGCTGGAGAAGAAGAGACTGTGGACTTTTATAGGGTCCCTAAGAAAAGAGGGAAAGTCTGAAGGGGAAGGGGTATGTATGACAAACACCCCATACAGGTCTGGAGAGTTTAGGAGTAGAAGAGCCCTGGGCCCTGTGTTCCCAGTAGACAGTAGAAAAATGGTAAGATGCAGGATAGAACAGGCTACTGACTGTACATCTCAGTATGTCAGTACATGGGCCTGGAACAGCCTCAAAGGACTTCCAAAGCCCAGAGGGATGCAGGGCCAGGAGCTAAAATGTCCTGCTTGCCCTAAGCACAGGCAGGCCCTAAGAGGTTCTGGGAGTGAGGGAGCACGTGGGAGTGACCATGCACATCAATGGCCGACCAACCACCAACCAGATGGGAACGGGGATGTTTTAGCAGGTGTTGGCATGGTGGATGCTGGACTGAGGAACACATCCTTACACTACTTAAAGCCCCCAAAGCTTAGTCCCAGGAAAACATGGGGAAAAGATCCCAAATTGACTGAGATTAATTTCCACCACCTGGTATGGGGTTCATAATAGAAACTGCATTCAGTGTCAGAAAAATAGGTGTTTCTTGCAGGTTAGAGTTTGTAGACTGGGTTTTACCTACCACGTAAATAATTAATAAATATTTTATGATTGTCACTTTAAAGAAAAGATTTTTAAAAAGTCAGTGGAATAACATTCTATGCACCAAAGAAATGCCATTTGTTGCTTTTGTCAATTGCAGGCTTTTCCTTCAAGTTTTTACATTCAGAAAGTCATAAGTTCAGGTTAAACAACTAGCATTTTGAGTGGAATCTATAAAATACAAGTTCATGGCTTGTTCTTTTTGCATTTGTCTGATTGCTTATTCTCAGGGTTCCAAATACAAGGCCATCTGTCACTGGTGAGAGATAAGTAGTTTTCTGGACTACCATGGAGAGAGGACCTCATGCCAACAGACAATTCTACAATTAACTATTGTTCCATTGTGACCCTAGCAGCCCTAAAATGACAATGCCAGGAGGGCAGTGGCAAAGTTGTGGGGAGCCACTAAAGTGGTACCCACAGGGAAAGAATGACTGGGACTCCCAGGAGCTTGGGGCACGAGCCAAACAGTCCAGAAGCCAAGGAGTCCAGAGTCCTCAATAAGCCCACAGGCTCTGACCAGCTGGGATCCAGGTGGGGGAAAGGCATATGAGTGCATATGGGGCACAGATGGCCCTGGGGTAGTTCCAGTGCCTCTGCTTCAGGGACTTCCAGACTTGACTCAGTTGTTCTCCTTAATGTCATCATACAACAGTGACTGGGCATGCCCAAGAACTTTTGGGAGTATAGACAGGGCAAGGAAAATCAGGGAGGCTGGAGAAGCCTGTGAGGAAGAGAGAAGGGAAGATAGTGACCAAACAGGGAGGGGAGTTGCCTTCCCAACAGGGCGGCCATGACATCCACTGTCAATAGTTGGAACTTGTGCCCCATCTTTCTGCAAACCTGTAGCAGACATGTTACCAGGAAAGAGTCTGAAATCACATTAAATTTACCGAGGTAAGCACTAGGTGGAAACTCCCTACTTTGAGTTTTAGTTCTTACTGAGGATGGAAATTCTATTTGACAAAGGTTTCTTGGCTTGCTTCCTCCTGATGCAATTCCCTGCAGGTGGGAATCAAATGATGAGAGGGTACCTATAGCCTGTCCACCCGCTTAGGGAGGCCTCCATGACCTCAGCTTGGAAGGGGACAAAATGGAAGCCTGTGAGTTTCCAGGGGCCTGCTAGGCTATGAGAGGGACCACTGCGATCTTCATAGTGCCCCAATCTGAGATCTTGGAGTCCAAAAAGTTGGAGGAGCTGATCCAATGGCCAGGGGCAAAGCCTACCTGGACCAGAGCTGAACTGGCAAACAGGTGAGGGAAGATGAAGTCTGAGTCCCCCGGCTCCCTTCATTGTCTTCAGGGTGTGGAAGGCGAGGGGTATGGGAGTGTGGACTCCGGTCTTCTCAGGCACCGAGGGCGTCAATGCCAGCAGGGCTGAGCACCAGCGCCTGAAGGATGTCGGAGAGGGAGACCACGCCCAGGAGATGCTGGGTCTCGTCTACTAGCACCAGCCGGTGTACCTGTGGGTCCACATTGTTCAGTGAGGAGCAGAGCCTTTGGTCCCCAGGCAGCTAACCAGCACCCCCATCCCCCACCGCCAATAAGCAGGGGAAACAGTTTGACATAACTGGAGGATAACAAGAGGATGTCTCCTGGGAACCATCTGGCAATGTCTCTGAGCACTCAGCTGACTGTGGCCCTTGGCACAAGAACTCCATGGACAGGACTAGGTGCATACCAATGTGGATGCCAAGACTTGGTCTTAAAATGGGAGGACAGGCCAGGTGTCTACTGTACAGGGATGGCTGGAGCCAAGCATGGAAGAACTGGGCCATCTGTATTGGGGGCATTCCTGGAGAGGCACAGGGTACCTGTTCACGAGCAATCCTGTCAATGACTTCTCCCAGGCTCTCATGGGGCTGGCAGGAAAGGACTCCCTCCAGACACAGCGTCCTCTGGCGCAGGGCCTCTCCCACACTCATGTCTAGGTGGTTGTAGGTTTGCTGGGCAGCCAGATGCTGGTGCAGGGAAAGAAGGAGAGTTTCGAGACACCGCCTTGCTCAAACTCCACCTCACCAATGGCACCCCTTACACTTTTATGAAGTGTGTCCACAGATGCTCCTCATCTGTCCTCATACCACAGCCTCCCTTCAGCACCCCAGGCCCCACAAACACTTACGATCACATCAAAGCGGGAGTAGAGTCCCACGACCTGACCTGCAAGGGAAGGAAGAAGAAAGACAAGGAAGAGGGCCACATCAGGACCAGGGTGCTGGGCAGAGGTCCTGGACCCGGCTCTTGGAGTGAACTCCTTGACATCCTCCAGGCTGTGGCTTTATACTGAGGCATCAGGTCACCCCTTCCTGAGCCACGGACCAACCTGGCATCACAGAGTGAGACCACCATCTCCTGCCTCCTGAGCAGATGCAATAGGAGAACAGCATATCACCTATGAAGTGAGTATGCAAGTCCCAGATGTGTAGTGCCCACTCATCAAGCCTTTAGATCTCATTTCCAGTTTCCAGAAAATGGAAGCAGAGAATAAGGTGAAGGCCACCTCTAGGAAGCAAATGGACAAACTAGAGGAGGGATAGTCTATAAGACAACCTATCTGGGTTCTTCAACTCACCTGTATTATAAAAAATAAGGGGAAAGGGAACAGTTTTAGATTTAAAGAAACTTAAGGGACAAAAGACAAAAATGCAAAATATGGACTTTTAGTTGGATACTGGTTTAAAAAACTAAATTGTAAAAAAAGAAATCTAAAAAAATTCTTGGGAGAAATTGGGAAATGAGAATAAGCATTGGACCTTAAGATCTAACATTAATAAATTATTCATGGTTTTGTTAGGTAGTGTAGAAATTATATTAAGAGACATCAAAGAAAGTAATTAGGGGTGAAATGATAATATTGTCTATAATTTAAAATACTTTAGAAAAAAGATGAATTGATTATGGCAATACATTAACAATAGTTGATCCAGGCAATGTATATATGGGGTTCATTATACAATTTTTAAAAACTCATTTGAAATTTTTCAAAGTAAAAAATAAATTAAAAGTAGTTCTTGCCAGGCATGACAGTATATACCTATAATCCCAGTAACTAGGGAAGCTGAGTCAGGAGGATGGCAAGTTCAAGTCCAGTCTTGTCAACTTAGAGAGACCCTGTCTCAAAATACAATAAAAATGGATGGATGGGGATGTAGCTCAGTAGTGGAGTATCCCTGGTTCAATCCCGTAGTGAAGGGGGAACCCCTTGATATATAGCATTATTATGGTGAAATTTTATGTTGTTGTTATTATTATTATTATTATTTCATGCTGGAGATTGAATCCAGGGGTACTATACCACTGAACAACATCCCCAACCCTTTTATTTTTTTATTTTGAGACAGGGTCTCACTAAATTGCCTAGGCCAGCCTGAAATTTGTGATCCTCCTGCCTCAGCCTCCTGAGTCACTGGGATTACAGGTGTGCACCACCACACCCAGCCAAAGAAGAATTCTTATAGTCCCTCTGCTCCTTTCTGAAACAGGAAATTGACCTCTGGCTAGGAGCCCAAGATTCCATGACCTATTTTAAGATGAACTAAAACCAAACAAAACTGGTCCTGCTGTTTCGGCTCACTATACTGATTTTATTGGAACTAATCTTGTAAATCCTGTGAGGTCAGACATATGAATCTCGGTAAGATTCCCAATTCACAAATGAGGAAACTCAAGCAAAGAAAAGTTAAGTAACTGGTCCAAGGCTTCAAGCAGTTGACTTCTACCCCACTCCACCCTGGGCCCCTAAGTTAATGCCACATGGACTCCTGCCACCCCATCCCCACCTCATGTTGTCCCACCACCCTGTTCTTGCTCTAGTGCAGGTACCAGATTCATTGACCACAGGCAGGGCAGACACACGCCGGTCCACAAAGATGTCCAGTGCTGTAAGGACAGGTGCAGTTTCTAGCACCACAGCCAAATCCCGGAATGTGCCAATACCCAAATCTTGGATAGTACGGTAGAGGAAGGAGGGCCGGGGCAGCAGGGCACCCTGGTTGGGTGGAGACAGGCAATGATCAGTGGTCAGGCAGTCCCAGGAGGACTCGGGGCTGTTCCCTCTCCCATCCCCAGGCTTGAAGACTTAACCCCTCTGGTCACCTTCCTGTGGCTCCCCCTGCCTCCCCACTGGCCCTGGGCTCACGAAAATGTGCAGGAATTTGAGCAGCCGCTTGTGTGTGAGGATGTAGAGCACTGTGCCAGAGACCGGGTCCAGGACCGGCAGACGATGGATCCGGTTCTTAATGAGGACATAGACGGCTTCGAACAGGCTGCAGAGGTGAGATCAGTGAAGGGGAGGGCAGCGTGGAAAGGGACACTATCCACTTTGGCCCCCGCAGATAGGAAGGAGGTCGGGCCACCAAGCTTGTCTCATCTGTCTGCTTTCCAGGATGGGGCAGGGGAAGGGGACAGGGAAAGAAAGCGGCCAGGTAGTTGGTGGGGATGCTTACCTGTCATTGGGAGAGATGGAGACCAGAGGCTTGAAGCAGCCTTGAAGGTAGATCTCTGCAGAAAAAGTCAGAGTGAGGCCAAGGGAGCTGCTGCTGCGTCACCCTGCAGCTGGACTGCTTGTCCTCCCCCAGGCACCCTGAGGCTCCCTATCACCTTGCACCCCGCAGGAAATCCTCTCAGCTGGCCCACCCTCTGCCTCCGGCCCTGGGCCCCAGCCTCAGCCCCATAGCCCCTCTCCCCGCTCACCCCTCCAGGTCTCGATTTTATGTTCTTCGATCTCATAGATCTGGACCTACAGGCATCGACAGGATTCTGGAATTCAGATGTGGACCTTGCAGGCACCAGGTTCCCCTCCACCCCAACACGACTGGCACCCAGGGCTTCAACCTGCTTCTTACCAGGGGGGACCTGTAGTATCTGTGCAGAACCAGGATGAAGTCCGTGATGGTGAGCATCCCTGCGGGCAGGCAAGGCACAGGGGGGAAGGTCAGCTTTCTGTCCCCGGGCGTGAGGGAAGTTAAAGGTGCCACCCTGCCAGCGCCCTTGCCAGTTCTCGCCTCCTCTCTCCCCAGCCTCTCCTCACCCACAAAGCTCTGCTTCTTGCTGTCCCATAGAGGTGCTGCCCGCACACCATTGGCCACCAGGGCAAAGAAGGCCTTCTTGATCTGAAGGATGGGACAGAAAGTGGGTGGGCAAGTCCCAAGAGGCCCTCTTCATCCCCTCTCACTGCCCCCCAGTGACCACTCCCCTGTCGCCTGCTGTCTTCTTTGTTGTTCCCACCAGTGTCCTTCCATAGGGTCTTCTCTTGGGTTCTCCTCCACAGGAGCCTGCCTGTCTTTCCCATGTCATGGCACACACTAGTCAGTACCCCTGAGGGGCACACTTACAATACAGATGAGAGGTACAGGAGGACCCTCAGCAGTGACAGCAGGGTGTGAGAAGTCCTAATTCAGAGTTTCCACTTGGAAATGTATATGTGGAGACACAGCATAATTTTTACTAATCTAAATAAGCACTAGAAGTGTAATTATTACATAATACATAATATTTGTCTCTAAAATAAAATTGTTTTTTCTCTGAATATTTTTTGTCTCTAAAATAAAATTGGCTCATCTAAGCAATACTATCTGTACATGTTGATTGTACTTTTTAATATGCATTAAAATAAATACAAAG
This sequence comes from Sciurus carolinensis, assembly GCF_902686445.1. Classification (NCBI taxonomy): domain Eukaryota; kingdom Metazoa; phylum Chordata; class Mammalia; order Rodentia; family Sciuridae; genus Sciurus; species Sciurus carolinensis. The sequence continues at coordinate 164,445,612 of NC_062215.1, forward strand.
CTATTGAAATAAAAGTATTTGTTCATGAACAAATACAAATTATGTACTGTAGGTGACACACAAACCATGCTTTGAATATACATATACCATTTGCTCGACTGTACCAATGACTAGAACAGAACCACAGACATTTGGTAGCTTAAACTAATGAAAGAGCAGGTACCAGAGATCATTCTATTTCTTTCTACTACCAAGAGTCTCCTACTCTTTGTTCCTAAACAACTCTGCAATGTCTTACACATACTTAGAAGATTACAAAGGGCTTTCACTTTGTATTTGGTTGTCCTGAGACTCTGAAACACAGGGGGCAAAGCAAGCATTCTATTCCAATTTTCAAGATAGTGGCGATAAAGTGACCAACTAAAGGTTTTGTAGATATTAAGTTGCAGAGATTAGGATGACGGAATGCTCCCAAAGAACAGAACCCCTCCCTCTCCCCCTGGGCTCCACGGTGCTAAGGAGCTCTTGAAGGGGACTTGTAGGGGGACTTGTTTTGGATGCAGCATGGAGACCCAGCTCAGATGTGGCAAGCTAGGTCTCACCTCCAGCGTGGTGTCAAAGATGACCAGCTTGGAGCTGGTTGCCATGGCATCATAGCAGGTGTGTTCCTGCATGAAGTGCATGTAGACCTGGGCCCCTGGCTTCCGCAGCTCATCCTCCCAACCCAGGCTGAGTAACGGGGCCTGTGGAGATGGGCACGGGGCAGGCCTTTCTTCCCTGGGGCCTTCAAGTTCGAAGCCCCAGGCTTCTGTGACTGGGAACTCTATGGCCAGCTCCAGATCATCTGTGCTGGAGCCGGCAGCTGAGGCTGCAGAGTGAAGGGGGGAGAGGTCCCACCCTGTGGGCGGGGTGCCCACCCTGGCCAAGGGAGCAGCTTTGGCCAAGGGTGTGGCCTCTGGGAATGTGGCTTCCAGCCTGGTGGACTCAGCAGCTGGCCTGGACAGGGGACCTGTTGGAGAAGAAGGGGGAGAAGATAGTAACTCCATCTTCAAAGCACTTTCTCATCTGCTGTCTCAGTGAGCTCATGGCAGCCTTGGGAAGCCTGGATGCTGTGACTTCATAGTGCAGTAGAGGAGCTGAGTCTCCGAGAGTCACCTCAGGTAGCTGTCTGTCCTGTCGTTCTCAGTTGGCCACACGGGGTTCTGGCTCTGCAATGCAGTTGCTCTCTCCCATGTGGGAAAACACAAGATGAGGGTTGGGTCTAACTCTGTGCTATGGAGGGATCCACCACAGAGCCCCTGCCCAGGCTTTGGTCTTCCCGCTGCCCTGGCTACCACCTCTCCAGAACTGGCCTTGGCCTTACCTTCCTCCAGACCTGATGACTCTCCTTCCTCCACAGCCTCCTGCCTTGTCCATCTCGATGCCTTGGCCCCCCGTTTCCCATGGATTATCTCTGAACTGGTGGTTGTGGCTAGTGAAGGCCATGAGGAACTGTCTCCTTGCTCTAGGAAGCTCATCTCTGGAAGGGGCAATGGGGCCGGTTTGGTTAATAGTGGGTAGTACAACAAAATCAATTAAAATGTTGTTAATAATACTATTTGCAAACTTCCAAGGAGCTTTTTCTCCACCATATTTCTCATTCCATACTCATACCAGCTTTATAAGGGAGGCATTATCATTTTCCCTATTTTATGTGTGAGGGACCAGAGGTTAAACAATTTGCCACAAATCACACAGCTAGGAGGTGGTAGAGTTAGGACTGGGGTCCAGGTCTTCAGAGGAGAGGAAAGAGGAAATGAGGAAACACACTGGGGAAAGGAGGAAGAAGGAATGGGGAGGTAGAGAGAAGGAAAAGAATCTCTCCCAACACAATTGAGGCTAGGAGCTGAGGATTGGCGTACCAGAATGGGGCAGACAAAGGAAGTGGGAGAAGATGCAGGTCCACAGAAGGGGGGCCGTCTACCTACCTTGATGCTCAGGCTCCCCTAGGCTGCTCCAGGACAGGGTCTACAGGGAGAGGAACGTCTGAAGGGGAGGGGAACACGCCTTGGGTTCCCGGACCCCAGCTCTTCTCCCCTCTCCTGGTGCAAGTAGGCACACACATACACACACACAAACACAAACACACACACACAGAAGCACACATATCTAACCACTCCTAGACACACATAAGACTACATATACGCACACAGAATGTATATACACAGGCGCCAACATGTTCCCACACACAGAGAAAATGCAGCCCAAACAACACACACACACATACACACACACACCACATACACATACCACATACACACTCCCCCCCCACACACACACACACATTCACACGCGGTGCTTTCGATCCTCGGGCCCAGTTGCCCTGGTGCCAGTCCCTCTGGGACCCCCGTACCCTGCACAGTGCGTGCTCCAGCTCGGGCTCCATGCAGCCGGCCCCAAGCAACCGCGAGCGAGTGCGCGACACCGCGGCTGGGCAGCACTATTCTGGGCCCGGCTCCTGGCGCCCTGCCCTGGCCAGATCGGTTTCTCTCTGATTGGGTGTCAGGCAGCGGGAGGGAGGGGGCCGCCCGCAGCTGCTCCAGCCCAGGAGCCCAGGGGCGGACTGGGGAGGTGAGGGGCGCACCTGCGAATCTGCGAATCTTGAATCTCGGAGCCTGGTCTTTGGCAGCCTTCCGGGTCTCCGAGGACAAATAGACGGACCTGCTGCAGAGGAGGCGGCTTGGGGTATTGAGGGAGCATGGACAGCGGGAGAGATTGGGCTCTTGCAGTCCCTGGGCCTCGCTCACCTTTGTCAGGCGCCGAAGGTCTGAAAGTGGAGGCCGTTGAGCTTAACTTTCTTCCCAGTACAAATTTCGGTAGGGGGTGGTGCTGGCTTCGAAAGGACCAGTTGTGGCCAGTGTACAGGCTGGGGATAAGATGAGGAGCTCATGCGTGCTCCTGGCAGAGCTGCCAGTGTATGCCCATATGCCTCCATTTGAGCCTGGGATCCTGTCCCTCTCTCAGGTGGAGGAGGTGGAGTGGGTGGGTCAGGAGGTGTGGAGCTACACAGGTCACCTCGAAGGTGTGAGGTGGACTTCAGGGCTTGGGGCCCAGGCTTGTCCACAGAGGGAGACACCTGTTGATATCTTCCTGTGGTTGGAGGTGTCTGGGTGTTCCGGAATCCCAACCCCCACCTCTGTGTGTACTGTCCCTACATCTCCTGGTGCCAACGGAATCCCAGCCTGGCTCTGGTGGCTGCCCACCCCCTTCCTTGGCATTCCAGGAGCCTGAGTCAGCGTCCAAATCAGGAAAGCTGACCCAGCTGCTCCTGCTCCCTTCTCATTCCCCCTCCCTTCTCACTCCCCCTCCGTTCCTCTCCTCCTTCCAGCCTCTTCCATCCTGGCCCCTGGCTTGGGAGTAGACGCTCAGTAACGAACTACTGGATTTCTTGCTGAATTTATGAAGCATATTTCCCTCCCTCCCTAGGAGCACCTGCACTGCCTGCGGGGAGGGTGGAGGAGAACAGAGCAGGAAGGGGACTTTACCTTTTCTTGTGTGTTTCAAATAGCACAGGATCCCAGTAGCCTGTCTCTATGTGGTCCCTGACGATGGAAACTTCCAAGGCACAGCTACTGGGGACATCTCAGACCGTGGACAGACCATCAGCATGTGATCTATTTCTAAGGCATCACGGATGACAGATATTTCCTGTACTTTGCAGAAATGTGACAATGGTCAACATCTTACCAGCAGGGAATATCTATCCTTGTCTGATGTTCAATCTCTAATTCTCTGACACTTATTTTAGGATTTTAAGCAGCACCCCCTCCAAATACCAAATTCTTCATCTGTTAGTGGACTGGAAAGCTGGTAGAGTGATTCTTTAAAGCATCTTCCATTTTGGGTACAATATGGCTGCTCTAGCTCTTGTCGTTAATGAACATTCTAGGAAGGAAAAGGAAAAAAAAGGAAAGGGGAACTCATGCTTTTTTCTTTTAATGCCTGACCTGGAAGTTGCTACCATTACTTACACTCACATTGCATTAGTAGTCAGGAGGTCATGACTTCACAAAAAAGGTTAGGAATCAAAGTCTTTATCATAGGTGGCTGTGTTAGACAGCCTTTCATTCCTGTGACAAAATTCCTGAGAAAAACAACTTAAAGGAAGAAAGATTTATTTTAATTTATGGTTTTAGGACATTGTCAACTGGTTCCATTGTTTCTGGGCCTGTTGTGGGGCAGAGTATCATGGTGGTTAGGAAAGAGGAAGAGAGAAAGTGAGAAAGAGTGGGGTCAAGGGGCTGGGGACAAGATACATTCCCCAACAGCACATTCCCAGGGACCCATTGCCTTCAACTCTCTCCTGCAGTCTCCACCACCTCCCAGTAGTCCATTCAGCTATGAATCTGTCAATGGATTAATCCACTGATGATGTCAGAGTCATCATGACCCAGCCACTCCCCAAAGCCCCACTTCTGAACATTGCTGCACTGGAGACCAAGCCTTCAATACGTGGGCCTCAGGAAGACATTCCACATTCAGACCCAAACTATAACAGCAGTCGTTTCAGCTAAAATTCAAGCGATTCTATTACTAAAGAAAGAAAAAGAAACAGATGTTAGGAGGTAACTGGCAGTCTGTCACAGTGTTTTGTCCTTATCCTCATAGGAAAAGACCCCAAGAAAGAAAGTAACACTTCCCAAGGTCATTTGTTAAGCAAATGACTGAGCCTATGTTTGAATCAAGTCTGTCTCTCTCCAAATCACACTTCATCACATCCAGCCAACATATTTTGGTTTGCAAGGGTGAAGATGAATGACATTTTCATGTGGAATAGTTGGGTGAATGCCAGTTCAGCTCTACCTGAGGTGGACATGCAAGGCATGCACTGTAAGGAGAGCAGTGCAATTTGGGTTGATAATCCAGGAAGACTTCCTGGAAGAGGAGACCCTGCTCCTCCCCTGCAGGGTGGAACCGAGAGAATGGAGCATAGCAGTGGTGTGAGCTGTCTGCTCTGTGCCTGTGAAGGTGACTCAGAGCATAAGGGAGTGGGGGTCAGGAGTTGGAGGTGTGGACTTGGTGGGTTCACTGCATCATGTGTCTTTGGGGATGGTCCAGAGAATCTGTAACTCATAGGAACTGATTGGAAATGCTGAGACCACTGCTGCATGTTGGTTGAAACTTGCTACTTCTAGCAAAGTCCTACAAGAGCTGGCACTTGAGCTACCTGTAAGAGGTGGTTTGACAAAGACAGCCCTAGGAAGGCAGTACCTAGGCTCCAGTCCTTTTCAAACCCATCCTGTTCAGCAGACAGTGGGAACCGATTCAGTGGGTAGACATCAGAAGAAGGGAGTTCCCTTTATAGCCATGTGTGTTTTCTCAAATAGCTTCAAGATTGCCACCATCCATTTGAGAGAAAATAGGAAGAATACAAATCCAGAGTATTCCAGCTTAAAAACCATGTTTGCATGAAACTATTGGCTGCTGCTACTCAAACATGGAACTAATCAGAAGCCTTCTAAGAAACCCTAAATCTGATCAGCAAAGACTGGTTTGACCTTCCTCTCAAATTTTCTTCCATCCCCCAAATCTACACCAGCAGGAAGAGGGCTGGGGAAGCTGTAAGGTCTGGGAGAAGGCTTGTTCCCTATGCACAGGGGACCTTGGATAAGGACCAACTTCCCACAGGGCAAAGCCAGAGACTTTGCCAAAGCCTCATAGGAAAAGACCCCAAGGTCCCCTGCAGGTTCCACCCTGCAGGGGAGGAGCAGGGTCTCCTCTTCCAGGAAGTCTTCCTGGATTATCAACCCAAATTGCACTGCTCTCCTTACAGTGCATGCCTTGCATGTCCATCTCAGGTAGAGCTGAGCTGGCATTCACCCAACTATTTCACATGAAAATGTCATTCATCTCCACCCTTGCAAACCAAAATATGTTGGCTGGATGTGATGAAGTGTGATTTGGAGAGAGACAGACTTGATTCAAACTTAGGCTCAGTCATTTGCTTAACAAATGACCTTGGGAAGTGTTACTTCCCATGTGGGAGAGCAGAAAGGGGAGATCCTCCAGAGAGCAGAACTGGGGACAACCAGATGTGTTCAACTGGATTTAATTATTGTTAGATTCCAGTGGCCACTGGATGTTTTTCATTTTTTCCTGTTCTGGGGGTATTTGATTGAGTTTATCTTATTCCTCCTCTACTGTTAATGGGACTGTGAAGGACAGGTTACCTGCCTTTTAGTTTACGGGACACCAGAACTTGAGGAACTGGTAGCGGGCACTATTCATCCCTCAGAGATCCTAAGTGCTATATCTGAGTGGAACCCACTCCTCTTTGAGGGGTGGTAAATATGTTCTGTCAGATGGATAGACTCTGGCAGAGCAATATCTATTCTCCTCTTCTTCCTCTACTAGTTAACTGAGTGCATGATGATTCTTCCCAGCTTCCTTTGTAAATAGTGTGACCACATGACTAAGTTTGACCACTGAGTTTGAGCAGCAAATATATGCAAATTATAAAGGTGTCCTTCGAAGGAAGGTGATTTTCCCTTCCTCCTGCCTGGAATTGTGATGTGAAGGTGGGAGCTGAACTAGATAGTTGAACCTAATGGTGGAAGATGCAGGACCTCCCCATCCCATCCTGGCCTGCCTACCTGTCTCTGTCAGTTTTGTGTTGCTATAGCAGAGTACCACAAAATGGGTAATAGTTAAAGAAAAGAAAATTAGTTCTCACAATTCTGGAGGTTGAAGAAACCAAGATCAAGGGTGTGCATCTGGCAGGTCCCTCTTGCTACATCATCCTGTGGCAGAAGGTCGAATGGCAAAGAAGTGTGCGTGAGACTGAGAGAGCAAGGGAAGCCCAATCCATGTTCATAACAAACCCACTCTGTGAAAACACCATGAATCCATTTCTGAGGCCAGAGCCCTCATGACCTAACCAACTCTTAGAGGCACCATACCTCAACATTGTTGTATTGGAGATAAATTTCCAGCATATGGTGTAAATATGTCAAACTAAACTCTACCGCCATGTATAACTAAAAAGAACAAGTAAAAAAAGTTTCCAACATATGAACTTTGGGGGACACACTCAAATCATAACCCTCCCCACCCCCTCTGGACTGTTACGTTAAAAATAAACTTCTGTCTTGTGTAAGCCACTGACAAGTGGAACCTTTGCTGTAGCAGCTAAATCTTTCTCTAATTAATATATCTACACTGCAGAATTGGGGTAGCACTAGAAATTCCATATGTACAGACTGACCCTTTTTGTTTATGCAGACCCTGCAAAACACATTATATGCGGTATCCCACATAATCCCTTGCAACCCTGTGAGATAATACTTTTATTACTATAATTTCACAGATGAGAAAACCAAGGCATAAATAGATTTAAGTAATTTGATCAAAGTATCAAAGCTGGTGAGACGGAGCCAAGAATCAAATCCAGGGTTTCTGAACTCCAGTGCCCATAAGTAATCACTGAACTTTATGGGGAGCACAGGCTTGGCATGTAATATGTGCTCAGTAAGTGGTTACTATTATTATTATTACCTTGTCACCTGCTCCCAGTGCCCCCAGACCTCCACTTAGGAGGTCCAAAGGCAGCAGGCTTGGGAGGGCTTTGGCACTCCAGGAGTCATCTCAATCTCATGTTGCCATCAAAGTCGGAGGTGGACTCCGGCTGGGGGTGGAGGCAGTGCTGCTCAGAACAGAGGCCAGAGTGATTTTTTAGTGTAAAGAGAGTGCTCTGTCCTGACCTTCCTGCCCCTGCCCCTGTCCTGCCTCTGCCCTCTGCCTCTCCATCTCCCACACCTGCTCACTGCCAGCCTCCACCTGTCACCTTTGGCAAGGCAAATCGGCAGAACTCTCTGGCCTTAGTTGGGAAATGTATACTTCTTGGGTGATTGATTTTAACCTCTGGCCATGATATTACATTTCTTGAAACCTCCTACTTCATGGCTACTTCTCAGAATGGGTGGATAATAAAGACCCTGTGCCCTGATCCTAGGGTGAGTTTGGCTGCCACCTCTGGAGAGCTGATTTGTCTAGTACATGGAGTTGGGGATCCTGTTTAAATGTTATTTTTATATCAGAGGGAGAAAAACAGCTCGAGGAGGCCAAGAGAGTAGCCTGGATGAGACCATGTACTGACAAATCACAGATGGGGTCCCCTCCTGCCAGAGCAGTTGAGAGGCTGGAGAGTAGCCTTTGTTCAGAGGCCCAGGCACATCGGCTGCATCCTTCCTGGGTGTGCCGGACACTGTAGCATGTGTGCCAACATCCCAAGGACTGAAAAGAACCAGCACCTTGATCACACATTTCAGTTGGTCCACAGGCCCATTGCTGAGCTTTTTCTGGGAGCTGCTGGGGATGGTAGTGCCCAGGTGGTACTTGTACCCACCCAGTATCCCTTTGTCCCTTTTTTGGCAAACCTCCAGGATTTTCTTCAGGAAATTCCAAGTTCCCCAATCTTGGGGCACATAATTTTTGGCGGGTTCAGCTATGGGTGGGTTCCAAAAAGTGGACCTCTGATTCAGACTAAGCTTATTACACACTTAGTGCCTCTGGCCACAGTGAGTTGGGCATTGGCAGAATTAGTCAAGTTAGGGTGAATCATGGTACTTTTTCTGGAATTAATAGTGACTCTTTTCAATTGATTTGAAGTATGAGGATATATAGTGTAGAGAATCTGGAGGCTACTATGGAGAGTGGGGGTGGGAATGAAGACAGATCAGTGTGCAAAAGAATATGGTGGGGAAAGACCAGATCCTCTTGGCATTCACTGCATACCTGAAGAACTACCACAGGGGTTTTTCAATTACAAAAGCCAATAGAAACGTTTGATTATTGGTTGGTTTAAAGAAGTTTGAATTGTGTCATTTGTCACTTGCAGCTGAAAGTGTTGTAAGCAAGAAATAGTGTACATTTGAAAAAGCAATTAGAGTAAATCAGCAGGATGTCATGGGGATTTTTACAAAGTGCTTAAACAAAATAGAGTAAAAGAAAGATTAAAATAGAACAAGGTTATTGAAGTAAGATTTCATGAAGAAGATGAGTTTGGATAAGAAACAATAACCAGCAACTATTTACTGAGCTGTGTCTGTGTGCTGGATGCTGGGTTAAGCAGTTTATATATGTGGTGGAAGAGTATTTAACAATAGTAACAAAATTGGGAATGGGAGTACTTCCTTCTAACCTATTGATCTTTTCTCATTCAAACTGGAGCGTCTTAGTTTATTGCCTCCAGAAAGAAACAATATGGTGCAGAGGAGCATCTTCTGGCTCATGCATTTCAAAAATGAGGGCTTCTGGAAGAAGTGGAAGACCTTTGACTTAAAAGATTCTGGAGTTGGAGAAGATTAGATGATTCAGAAAACATTTTCCACTAGGAATGACTAAAAATGCTGGATAAAATATAAAGAGCATTTTCTAAAATCACTGAAAATATAAGAGCCAACTGAAAGGAAAATTAATGAGAAAAGAAGTGATTTTTACTCGAGGGCATTTGCCAATTCTAGCTGATGGGTGATGGGGGCACATGCAAATTGAGATAAAAGACTCCATCTGTAGAAAGCTGGTATCTCAAAAAGACTGCACCCTCAGAGCAAGTGCATCCAGGAGCAAACTAGCTTTGATGTGGCTTGGTAGCCAAGGTGAAAGTCCAGACGGTGTTAAACCTTGAACTTGGTGTAAGGTGGGACTAGATCATGTGCCCAGCAGAAGCAAACATAAATATTCTCTGGAGAAACTTACCTTATTCTCAAAACACAGGTTATTCCAAAAATATCCAACACATTGTTGAAGATAATTAGGCACATAAAGAAACAAGGAACCATGAACAAGAAGCAGCACAAAGACAGCAGAAGCAAATCCATAAAAATTTCAGAAAGTGGAATTATCAGACCTTTTACACCTAACATTATGCTTACTATATTTAAAAGAAATATAAGACAAGTTTGAAGAAGTATGGCACAAATAACAAGCTACAGAAAGCAACTTAGCAAGCCAGACATGAGCCAGCATAGCATGAGCCACAGGCATGGTTGCTCATGCCTGTAATCTCAGTGACTCAGGAGGTTGAGGCAGGAGGACGTCGAATTAAGGACAGCCTCAGCAACTTTGTGAGACCCTAAGTCATTTAGTGAGCCAGTCCCACAATAAAAAATAAGAAGGGCTGAGGATGTATTTCAGGAGTAAAGCACTCCTGAGTCCAATCCTCAAAAAAAGAAAAAAAGAAAGAAAAGAAAAGAAAGAAAATGCACCATGATAGATTCGCGGATTTGAAAAAAGTGAGTAGAAATTCAAGAAATGAAAAATACATAAGTAAAAATTTAACAGATGAGTTTAACAATAGATTAGGCAGCACTAAAAAGACAACTAAACATTGAATCAGAAGAGGTTACCTAGAGTGTAATACAGAGTTGAAAGTACATACAAAAGACACATGAAAGAGAGTTGGAGATACAGAAGTTAGAGCAAGAAAGTCTAAAGCAAATTTCAATAGAGTTCCAGAAGTAGAATAGTGAGAAAATGGGGCAGAGCACAATGATGAGGGATTAGCAGGGGTTTTCTGGAACTGATGAAAAAGTACAATGTCTATGAATGCCAAAGGAGATAAAGAAAAAGAAGCCCACAACCAGAAACATCACACATCAGAGCAGCAAAGACAAAGAGAGAACACTTTAAAGCTGTTGGAGAAAAAACTGATTGGTTATTTTCAAAGAACCTCATTTTCTTCATGTATCAAATGAAAATCATAATGTAATAGCTGACTTCTCAATGGAAGGTAGAGATCTGACAGCAGTAGAATATCTTCAGTGTGCTAAAAGTAATTTCCAACTTATAATTCCATTTATTTAGAGCACTGGGATTTGAACTCAGGGGCACACTGCCACTAAGCTATATCCACAGCCTTTTTCATTTTTTATTTTGAGACCAGGCCTAGCTAACTTGCTGAGGCTTTCCTTGAACTTGTGATCCTCCTGCCTCAGCCTCCTGAATCACTGGGATTACAGGTGTATAATACCATGCCTGTCTCCCAAGTATAATTTTATACCAAGAGAAAATTAACCAAGAAAATAAAAAATGTATTTTATGACAAAAACAAAGAGCTCATCACCTCAGTAAATTCTTAAATATATGCTTCAGAGAAAAGAAAAATAATCTTATATGGTAGATCTGAGACCTGAAAAGGAATAAAGAAGTGGCAGGAGTAGCTTGCTAGTACAGTGCTTACCTAGCACCGCATAAATAAATAAATAATAAAAACAAAAAATAAACACAAATAATAAAATTATGATGTCCTGTGAAGTTACAGAATTAAAATATTGGCAACAGTAACATATAAATTAAGAATAGTTGGGCGTGGTGGTCTATGCCTGTAATCCCAGAGACTGGGGAGGCTGAGGCAGCAGGATCTTGAGTTCAAAGTCAGCCTCAGCAAAAGCGAGGCACTAAGCAACTCAGTGAGACCCTGTCTCTAAATAAAATACAAAATAGGACTGTGGAAGTGGCTCAGTGGTTGAGTGCCCCTGAGTTCCATCCTCAGTACCCACCCTCCACAAAAAATAGGGGAGAATGTAGTGAAAGTATTTGGAAGTTCCAATGTTGTCTGCAAAGAGAAAAAGGGTTTGATTTGCTTTAGATTTTGATATATTAATCATGCAGGTTGTAACACCTAGGAAAAGCATTAAAAGAACAGAACCAGAGTTAGTAAATGAAATAAAACAAGAAATTGAAACAAAAGAAAAAGAACAGAACAGGTGGGATAAAGAGAAAGCCCAAAAGATTTACAGAATAAACATGAATTAGACTTTTTCAGACCCAAGAGGAGATAAAGGTCTTGGGGCCAGGGAGCCGGGGATGGGGAGTGGAAGGGATGAAAGTCAGAAGGAAGCAGAGGAAGCAGATTCTAGGTCCTGAAGGACAGTCCTGCCCACCCTCAGCCCCTGGTTCATGTACCCATCATGCCTCACTTCCTGGATGACACCCAGAGTAGAAAGGGCTACAGAGCAAGTCTGGGGGGATGGGCTCTGAGGCAGCCTTGTGGTATGGGAACAGCAGAAACATCCTAGCACCAAGAGCCATACAGAACCACCCAGGCAGCAAGCCTTTGAAAACCTTAGGAAGTTTCCTGTGACCTAGCGTAGCACCCAGGCAGCAAGAATGTCTGTGATCCAGAGCAGGACAAACAGGGGAAGAAGAGAGAGAGCTGACCGGAATGAGGACCAACACGGCTGCCCGCGGGGCTCAGGAGCAAGGGCCCCATGGACGGTGGATGCTGCAGCTGAGATGAAATTTCACAGAAGGTAAGCAGTATCACTCAGGATGATTTCAGACACATGATAGAAAATTTCATTCAACTTGGTTTAAATAGTTTGGAAATTTATTAGTTCACTAGGTCATTGAGAGGAAGGCTGGGCTTCCACTTGATGTAATCCAGGGGCTCTGATATATTTTCCCTTGATTTTCTTAGCTCTGCTTTTCTCTGGTGTCAACTTGAAGTACTGAGGTAATAGCAGCTCTGGGCCCACTGACCAGTGCCTACAAAATCCAGAAGAAAAGAGACCATCATTTCTTGCACCTCCTTCTAAGAGAAGAAAACATCTTTAAAATCTCTTATTTACAATGAGAAATTCTCAAAGGACTGGGGTTGTAACTCAGTGGCAGAGCACTTGCCTAGCACCCGTGAGACCATCCCCAGACCATTCCTAGCACCAAAAAGAAAAGAAAGTTGTTATAAGGAGAAATTTTCATTAGTTCAATCTAAGCCATGCACTCATATCAGAAACAGTCCCCATCTCTGGGAAAATACCATGTTTGACTTAGACAAATCAGGGCTACTTCTTTTCTTTCTTTCTTTCTTTCTTTCTTTCTTTCTTTCTTTCTTTCTTTCTTTCTTTCTTTTTTATTCATTGTACAGAAATGGGGTACAACTGTTGTTTCTCTGGTTGTACACAAAGTAGAGTTGCACCATTTGTGTAATCATACATGTACATAGGGTAGTAATGTTTGTCTCATTCTGTTATTTTTTTTCCTTCCCCCCACCCCCTCCCAACCCCTCTTCTTCCTCTATGCAATCCATCTTTCCTCCATTCTTGCCTCCCTCCCACAGGGCTATTTCTTGACTGGAGTCAGTTCTCCCAAATGCATGACGACTACAAAGTAAGTAGAGATGGAATGGGTGTTGAAATGCAAGAACAGCTCTTCCACTTTAGCTGTCCAATTGTCACACACTCCCTCCATGCTAGGTTCCCAACAACTGTAGAAATGCCTGTGCCTAAGCCAGGTGTGGTGCACACACCTATAATTCTAGCATTTGGAAGACTGAGGCAGGAGGTGTGAGTTTGAGGCCATCCTTGGCAACTTAGTGAGACCCTGTCTCAAAATAAAAAATGAAATATGGGCTGGAGAGCACCCTAGGTTCAATCCTCAGTACCAAGAAAAAAAAAATCAATGCCTAATAAGATGTATTAATTCTCTTCTAAAAATGTAGTACCTAAACATCCCATTTTATATGTAGCAGCAAGCCCAGGACCTCTGGGAGAGGGCAAGCCTTGACACTAAGTCAGTTGCCAACTTGTACCTGGGTTTAAAAGAAACCAGGGGTAGGGGAGATGAGCTCTGTGAGCTGGGTAAGCTCTAAGCCTCAGTTTCCTCTTATATTCAATGAGAATTGTAATGTCTGCTCTGCAGGTTGTGATGCTGATTTTAAATAAAATAAATAGCGATGGAAATAAACCAAAGTGAGCAGTTTCCTTGTATCTCAACTACTGATAATAAATATGCCACATTTGCAGCTTGTATGCCAAATCCTGGAGCTCAGAGTGTTACCCTTTTGATTAAAAGAAAGACCTGTCCCGGCAATTTCTTCTTGGAGTCTGAGTACCTTTGACACACAGACTTGGCATGCTGGCCCACTGCCCTGTGGCCCTCTGCACTTGCATCTCTCTTTTCATTGGCTGAGGTCACTCTATTGTCTACACCATTGCCTCTGCCATTTCCTTACTTCTCTGGCACAGGCCTCTGTGGCTTCTGACTTTCTTAGGCCAACAGAAACTTTCCATGCACTTCTTCAGATCAGTTCTTTCAAAGAAGGTTCCCACAGCCCAGCTGCTGACTCCTAGTAATACCCTTGTGTTACAGCCCTGTCCTTCCCAGAGTCTCATATGTGTGTGTGTGTGTAGGGGGGTGCTGGGTTCCAGTGATGGTCAAGTGCAACCTCATTTCTCACCTGGATTGATAGCATTCTCCAACATCTCAGTCTGGTTTTGCTGCTAGTACAGTCTTTGGTACCACATTTCTTTCATGCACAATGTCTGCCTCAGAGGTCAATCATCTCCCTACCCTCTCTCTCCCTTCCTCCCTCATTTTGACCTTCATAAAATCTCAGCCCACTTGCTGCACTTGTTTAAATACCATTCATAAGACAGGTTCAAGTTCTCTCCCACAGAGCTCCTGGGTAGCTTGCAAACTAGAGTGGACATGTGTCCTAAGCATTCCTAGTTCATGGGGATCCCACAGAGAACCTTTGGAAGGAATGTTGCCTCATTCTTTCAGGATCTCAACAGAGTTCTTGCTCTATCAGTCAAAAGATGTGGCTGTACTCATCCTTCATTGAGCCTTGGTTTCTACATTGCTCAAATGGGTATAGTAATACCTACCTGGCAGGGTTGACATTTCAGAAGTAAGCCATGCGCATTGTTGGAAAACTCCAAAGCAATGTAGAGAGTTATAAAATTAAAAAGATCTCCCTTTCCCCAAATTCTCTAAGCTACCCCTGTTAACAGTTTATTGTGTTCTCTTCCAGAAATTTACCCATTATAGGATTTTTTCCCTTTAAAGATTTATCCTGGATATGCTGTTCCTGCTTTCTTCAGTGAAAGTATGTCTTGACCCTGTCAGTATAACTAGAGCCCATACTTTATAGCATTGGCTATAATAAGTGCAATTATTTTCCTACTGATGAACATTTAGATTGTTTTAAGGGTTTTGCTTTTGCTATTGCTATCAATGCCCTAACAGTCTATTTTGTTTAAATGTCTTGAAATTACAAATTCACTTTGAACTTGGAGGTTAAGAATGATGCATTTGAGTCTTCTATAGAATAGTTTTTCATAATGCTAGATTTATTTTTTCTCAATGATCCCTTAAAAACTTTTTGTAAGCCAGATACTCAGGAGGCTGAGGCAAGAGGATCACAAGTTCCAGACTTGCCTGGACAACTGAGTAAGTACTTATCTTAAAATAAAAACAAAAAGGGCTGTAGCTCAGTGGTAAAGAACCTCTGGGGTCAATCCCCAGTACCAAAAATAAATAAAATAAAATACAAAGGAGACTGGGGATGTATGTAGTTCAGTGGCCTAGCATGCTCAAGGCCCTGCTTCAATCTCCAGTACCACAAAGCAAAACACAAAAACCAAAAGTTCCAATCTTTTTGAAAAACGAAGTCTCATCTTAGTGATGTGGAGGTCCCAAAGAAAAAGTGGTGCTGGAAGGGAATCTTGCATTTGAATGTTGAGAGTTCATCTCTAATTGGTGTTCTCACAGAGAGAAAAAATGCCTTGCCCGGAACCAGGCCTGGAGCCTTCAGGCTCACCCTGTCCCTCCTCAGAGCTCTTTTCTCCTGAGCAGCTGTCCTGCCTAGTCGGATGCTAAGCCACTTGCCCTGGCTTCTGGTGACCCTTCCAACTCTCCCCTGGGGAGAACTAACCAGTGCATCAAATCTGCTCCTTAGGGTCTGGCGCCCTCTGCTGGTTTCTAGGATTCACCACGATCCTTAGAGGATATTAGGACCTACACTGAATTTAGGGCTCATCCATGTCCACTTCTCACTGTCACATGGGGAAAGGAAGGCAGCAAGCAGAGAAGAGGCTTGCTTAGGAACAAAAAGCAAATACTAAGCTCCTGGGACCAGAACTTGGGCTGCTGACTTTTCTTCCAGCCTGTCATCTTAGAAAGAATGGAGAAGACACCAAGATGCCAGCCTGGGTGACCAACCTCCGGGAGGAAGCTTTCAACATATCCCTGGGGCCCTCACAAAAGGGCCCCTGGGCTGGAAGGAACACATGCTCAGCTGGAGCCAGTCTTTGATGTGCTCAGGGACAGACAACCCTCCTGCCCTCCTTGGGCTGCTGCATTTCTCTCCTCAGAGCATGAATGAGTTAAAGAATGCCCAAGGCATAGGCCATGTTCCTCCAAATGCCAGTATTGAGGTCCCCTTCATGTATTTTTTTCATATCCATGTACCACCCAGATTATTATTTGCTTATTTTTCTGTAAAATGTCTCCAATGAAATCATCATTCTTCTGTGGGCGATGATCCATGCGTGCATCTGGTTTTCTGGAAACTGTCTCTGAGTCCTCATTCAGTGCAAGAAAATTGATCTTCACTGAGTTCTCCACTTGAACCTGGTAGTGACCTTGCCTTGTGCCTTCACAATGCTATTTAATCCTCATCCCAGCTTTGTGTGGTAGGCATTCTTGTCCTCATGGGAGATTGAGGCACAGACAGGATTGTTACTTAAATCCCCACAGTTGGAAAGTGGTTGAGCTGAATTTGATCATACCCCAGCTGTTTCCAAAGTTAACTGATCTTGCTTGAGTTCTGAAATTAAAAGTAAAATGGTGCAAAGGAATAATTAAGAAATAATGTCAAGGGCAGCATCTGTGCCATGGTGTCCCGCTGTGCAGGGGGGACAAAGAGTGGCCACATGAGGGCAGTAGGTGGGCCGTGCTGTGATAGAGGCAGGAACAAAGTGCAGGGTCCAGACACACAGGAGAGTCAGGGATTGTGTGGGCCATAAGTCCTGGTTATGGTGGAGAGAAGAGGGTAAGAAGAAGCATCCTGGGTTCTACGCTTGACATCATTGACCTTGCTGGGTACCCCTGTGGCTCCCTTTGATCACCTATCTACAGACCATCGGTAACCTTGTGTCCATGGGGAACCTACTAGATGGGGTGGTTCACCTGGGGTTGGTTGCTGGACCACTATGGGATAGCAGGGAGGGCAGGGTAGGGGTACAGGCAGAAGCACAAGCTGAGATGATATTACTCAGTGATAATGATATTGGTCTCTGTTTCTTTATATACCAAATATCCTGTCTACGTAAACAGACATGTACCACCCAGGTTCCCCTTCAGGGAAGGACTTGCTTACCAGCTGGAGGAGTGTGGTCAGCAGAAAGTCTCCAGCTGTTGGCTCCACTGGGGTCAGCTTCAGTAGCAGAAAGCACCCCCTACCCTTCCTGGGACTGCCCATATAGCTGATGACTGGATGAGGCAGGAGTACAAAGGTCTGGTCATTTCAACCCAGCAAGAGATACTCTGGGGCCAAACTCCCTCCAGGGCTCCAGGATCCTTCCTCTTCTGGCCACAGGTGTTGATTCCAAGTAAACCTCAAGCATCCCAACTTATCTCAGCGTCAACTTCTGGAGAACGCAGCCTGTGATCTGTCTGTTTTATGTGCCCAGAATGTAAGAAGCATGTAACCAGTTTGGATTAAACAATTCCATATATGAATTCAAAATGTGAGAATTCCCCTGCTCATTGGGAACTACCTTCTGGCTGGTCTTAGATTTGTTTTTGGAGAAGCACTGAAGGTAGGCAGCTAGGAAGATCAGTCACAGCCTCCCTGTGTGATCAGGCCCTCAGAGAACTGGGGTGAATAACTTGAAGCCATAGGCTAAGGATGTTTCTGGACGGCAGAATGGCAATGAAGAAGATGGCCACTACGGCGGGGCCCAAAGCATGTTCATCCAGGGTCTCCACAGACAGTTACCAGAGCGTTATGAGTCAGATGTGTGCTAGGAGGGGAAGGCATTTGGAGAAATACCTTTAGTTTGTTATTTCCACAACCCCAGAGTGCTGGGGATTTGCCTCCAGAATGAGAGGCAAGCACTCTACAAGTTGGGCTATACGGTCTGCACTTGGAGAAATACCTTGCAGAAGGCCTCTGACATCACCTGTACCCTAAAGGACAGTCTGCAGCCCTTTGAACTTTGGGTATTTTCCTAGTCGATTCCTTTCCTGTTTGACTTTTTTTTTTTTTTTTTTTTACTGAATAACGATGTTTCCATAATAAAAATAAGCATCAACCAAAGAGTCATTAAATAAGCAAAAATCCAAAATTCTTCTTCACCATTTAATAACATTGACTATAAGATTTTAAATCCTCCCCAGGTGCTTATTGTTGTATGCATGTCTACTTCACAGTCTTTATTATAAAAATAGCGTTTGGGGTGCTCTTTTTGTCACCTGGCATTATTTCATGGAGACTGTTTCTTGTTTCAATACAATGAACATATTTGCCATCTTAAGGCCTGAACAGTACTTTATCCTGTGGTCAAATCAAGCTTAGTTTAACCATGACCTACTTCCAGCTGATCATTGCAGATGTTTCTAGCTCTGCCCTAACAGAAAAATTTTTCATAGTTATATTTCATGTATAGATAAATCACACACACCCCAACTTTTTTTTTTTAAACTGGGATTGAACCCAGGGGCACTTTACCCCTAAGCTACATCCCCAGCCCTTTTTTATTTTTTAATTTTATCCCCAGCCCTTATTTATTCTTATTTATTTTTTAGGCATGGTCTCACTGAGTTGCTGAGGCTGACCTTGTACTGTGGTTCTTCTACCTCATCCTTTGGAGCCCCTGGGATTACAAGCACATACCAACACAGCCAGCGAATTTTCTTCCCTCTTTGAATAACTTCCTTTGAGTATGGATCCAGAAGAGACTTTCTACAAAATAGATCATCAGTTTTGTCAGTATGCTCTCCAGAAAACATGGTCAAATCTCCAGCTTATCATTACCAGCACCCTCATCTAAAATGTTGCTAATGTTACAAATTGAAGATCATCCTAGGTCTTAATTTTTCATATGCATTTCTGTCTTGGAGACAAGCTTTCTCTCTTGAGGAGCAGTGTTCTTGCCAGGAGATGGCGCTGTGGTTCTGTGCTTAGACTCCCTGAGCCTGCCTTGGAGTTAGTGGTGGTGGGGTCCACCAAGTGAGGTCATCCAAGAACTCCTGAGGGCTCCCCAGTTTTCCATCTTTGTCCAGAAGACTTGGTTTGAGTGAGGAGGTGCCACTCTGCCTTCTGAATCCCCTGCCCTACAGGCTATCACTCCCTCTCTCAAAGTTCAGTGAGAGCCCAAGTTTATGAAGTGTCCATGGCAGGCCAGACTCAGTTCATGCCCTCCCAAACTCCTCAAAACCCACGGGAGGAAATGTAGAGATCAAATTCACTCTAGATGCTGTATTTCCTTAAGGCAGACTATTGGGCATTGAAGGGGTACCTGAGATCTTGGGGGATGTGGAGGCTGTCTGGGGAGGAGGAGGGAAGCCAGTGGGGGCCAGGGATTGGGGTCTGACCAAGATCCCCTATGAGCCTGGAGCTCTCCTAGAGACAAAATGCAGGAAGGTAAGCAAGAGACAAACTGATCCGGTCTCACTTTGGCAGACATATACCAACATTGGTATGATACAGATTAACACCCCTGAACAAGGAAGACACGCAAATTTATGAAGTGTTCCATATTAGAGAGAGAGAGACAGACAGACAGACAGACAGAAACTGTTGGGCCAAGCTAAGAAATATGACCCTATTTTGCAAGCAAATTGTGTTGGTGAAAGATGGAAATTTTATAGTAAGAAGATGGTGGGATGGTGTTTGTGCCTTGGTAAAATTGGCCCAAGTTTAGCTAATCCAGTGGTGTTCCTCCTGTGTTCTAGAACATGTTTCCCCTCATGACTGATGTCTCAGAGGGGTCAGCAGGGTTGCCCACTTTCCTCCTCCTGAGTGCCCTCCTTCCCTGATTTCTGTGAGCCCACGCTCCTCTCAGCCTGTCCTCTCCCCTGGGTGATCCACTTTAATTGTATCCTACACCAAGATGACTCAACCCAGGCCTCCCCTCTGCATTCAGACCAGTATAACCAACAGCCTGCTTGACAGCTCCTCTTGAGTGTATCAGAAGCATCTTGAAATTTATGTCCCAAAGTTTACCCAATGCTGGTTCTCTTCTGGTATTTATTGCTGGGTGGACAACACCAGTATTCATCCTGTTAAATAGGTTAAAGCTTTCAGAGGCATCCTTGAGACCGCCCCTCATTTCCAACCAGTCCCCAGGTTCACTTGACCCTACTTCCCTGACACTAAACTACTCTTTGCCTCTTCCTATCTCCTCTACCACTCACCCAGGTCAAGGCTGCACTGTTTTGCCTTGCCCCCACCCCTGCCCAGCCAGTCACCGAGCCTCCTAATTGGTGTTCCTGCTTCCACTTGGGCTGCTTTCCAACCTTGTCTTCACTCTGGGTTGGACTGAACCTTCAAAGTATAGAACTGACCACGGGACCCACTGCCCCACTGAAATCTCCATTGCCAAGGTATGTCTTAAAAAATCCTTTTAGGGTTGGGGTATAGCTCATTTGGTAGAGTGCTTGTCTTGCATGCTCAAGGTCTGGGTTCAATTCCCAGCAAAACACACACACACACACACACACACACACACACACACACACACATACACATATCCTTTTAGTGTTAAAATAATGAACACAGAAAAGAGCATAAAACAAATGTACAATTGAACATCTGTGAAATGAACTGTCAAGAAAGGAGACGGAATCTTGCCGGGTTGTCCTTCTTTGTGTGTCCCTCAAAATAGAACTGTCTCCTTACCCTGCTTCCAGAGCTATGACCCCAACTTCAATGGTGGTCAGTAGCTACTTAGGGACTGTCCCTGGTGAGTGGTGGTTCCACTCACCACTGTTTGACTTCATAATGGTGTGAAAGCATATGAATTCAGTAAAACCATACCTGGAATTTTGAATTTTGACCTTTTCCTGGGCAGGTGATAAGCAGTAAGATACACTTAGGAGATCTTAGCTCCCAAACAGTCCGCCACCATGAGGGGAAACAAAACTTAACAGTATACTGTGTTGCCAGCAATTTTCAGATATTGTGTTTCCACATCCCTTCGTGTCTATGTCTACAGATGTGTTCACTGTACCCATACATTTTATGGTTTGGATGTGAGGTCTCCCCCAAAAGTTCATTTGTGAAGCAATGCAAGGTTTAGAGGACAAATGATTGTGTTATGAGAGCCTTAACAATGAATTAATCCTTTGATAGGGTTGAGTGGTAACTGAAGGGTGTGACTGGAGGAGGTGGGTCATTGGGGATGTGCCTTTGGGGTATATATTTTATATATGGTGAATGGAGTCTCTCTGCTTTCTGATAATCATGTGAGCTCTCTCTCCTCCACACTCTTCCACCATAATGTTCTGCCTCACCTTGAGCCCTGAGAAATGGAGCTTACTATCTATGGATTGAGACCACTGAAACTGTGAGCCCCCAGATAAACTTTTCTTCCTTTAAAATTATTCTTGTCAGGTCTTTCGGTCACACCAGCAAAAAAAGCTGACTAAAATACAACAATTCTGATTTTCACCTTCCACACTATATAAATTACAGGAGATATTCAGTATGTTATTATAAAATAGGATTTGTGTTACAGGATTTTGCCCAGCTGTAGGCTAATGCAAATGTTCCCAGCATGTTCAGAGCAGGCTAGGCTGAGCTATGATAGGTTAGGTATATCAAATGCATTTTCAAATTGAGATATTTTCAGTTTATACTGGGTTTATCTGTAACCTCATCATAAGTTGAGAAACATCTATATTTTTCTTTGTCATGCAAACATGCATTCCTAAATACTGTAGTTCCAATTTGCCTGTTTTGTTCTTTATTTATATGCCTGTTTGGTTTCCTTTAATCTAGATGTCAATTTCCTTCTCTTTCTCTTCCCTCTTGAAATTCATACAACTGTAGAGTTCCCACTGTGTTTTTGTTTGTTTGTTTGCTTGTTTGTTTTGTTTGGTATTAGGTATTAATCCCAGAGGCACTCAACCACTGAGTCACATCCCTAGCCCTTTTGATGTTTTATTTAGAGACAGGGTCTTCCTAAGTTGCTTAGGGCCTTGCTAACTTGCTGAGGCTGACTTTGAACTTGTGATCTTCCTGCTTCAGCCTCTGGAGTCACTGAGATTACAGGCATAAGCCACCATGCCTGACTCCACTGTTCTTAAAATAAGGGAAAAAATATTACCTTCCATGCCTTTTTTGGATCACCTCAAATCCCTCCAACTTATCTGCCCCACCAGACTGTACTTTACACCCTCTTCCAACTTCCTGCAAACCCTGTTTCACCATGTCCCCTGCCTGCAATCCTCCCTCCATGCTCAGGCAGGACTTTCACAATGGTTATTTCCTCTACTGGAAATGTCCTTCCCTCCCTGCATCTACCAGTTAACTCCTTATATCTCAGTT
Source organism: Sciurus carolinensis (assembly GCF_902686445.1). Taxonomy (NCBI): domain Eukaryota; kingdom Metazoa; phylum Chordata; class Mammalia; order Rodentia; family Sciuridae; genus Sciurus; species Sciurus carolinensis. The sequence continues at coordinate 164,467,867 of NC_062215.1, forward strand.
GGAGTAATGCCTCCTCAGAGAAGCCTCCTCGCTCCCCGACCTAGACAGTGCTCACCCCTCTCTCAAAGGCCCCTCCTTCCTCCTCCCAGCATGGTCTAGGCGGTGGGTTTCCTTCTGTTTGGAAGATGACAGTGTTAATGACTGCCAGCTTCATGAGGGTAGGGGTTAAATCTGCCTGCAACCAGCAATACAACCAGGAGAGAGACTGGCTCTGGACACCTGGATTGAGGAGCCCTGTTGCTCAGAGGCCAGAAGGGGAGCAGCAGTGGGGAGCAGTCAGAAGAGCAGAAGGTGGGAGCTCCTTCCCAGCATGATGGAAGTCATGCCAGAGCCTGAAAGCCCAACAGTCAAAACCAGAGGAGTTGACCTGCGGGTGTGGCTCAGTGGTAGAGCACTCGAAAGGCTCTGGTTTGATCCCCAGCACCCGCCAAAAAGAAAGAAGCCTGCAGGATGGGTCAACCACTCCCATTCGGTCACTGGGGTTGAGCTAAGTGGAAGCCAACGTTCCCTGATTTCCCCCCAGCCCAGTCCTGTTCCCTCTTTGCCCCTGTTCCCTGAGCCCTGACCCTTCTTTCAAGCTCACCTGCAGTTCTTTCTCTGTTGAGGGAGGGGGTGATTGGAGGGTTGGCGGCATGGATAGTGCTGAGAGGTGTGGAAGATGCGAGGCAGGTGGGCTTTGTAGGGAACTGGGTGTAGGTACCCTTGGACAAAGGCTCAGAGGAAGGGTGAGACACCAGCTGGAAAGGCACACCCTCAGGACTTCAGGTGGCTGGGGAAGCTTAAACAGAGCTGCCTATGATGTAGGAGAGAAAATGAGTCTCTCTTTCTAACTTTCTCCTTCCCCCAATCTCTTTCGGGGGTTAGCCTTTCCTTTCTCTGTTCTCCTGGGACTCAGAGACCTGGGGTTTTTAGAATTCTCAAACCCTGTCACCTCCCTGAGAATGAGATATCCCACCATTGGTGAGGGAGGGAGGGAGAGAGAGAGAAGAGAAAGGAAGGTTATTGAGAGGGGAAGGGTCATAAGCCCAAATTCCTGGGCTCCTGCAGCTTTGGTCATTTTGAGAAAGAAAAAGAAGGGGAAAAAATAACAGAGAACGTGATTTAGAGACAGGCACAAATAGAGACCCAATTCTGGTCATGGGAGAAACGTGAAAAGACACAGAAAAAGCAGCTAGAGAGAATCCGACAGAGACACAGGGCTCTGCTTTCGCCCGCAGTCATTCCGATGTTATCTGTCTCCAGCTGCCTCTCTCCCCCTCCACAGTCCCCACCTCTGCCCCTCCTTCTTCTTCAACCCCTCAATCAGACACTCCTTCTCTCCTTCTCCGTCTCTCTTTTGCACCAGGGCCTAGAAGTGGAGTTTAGAGGTTCCTGGCACTTAAGGCAGAGTGATGAGGGAAGAGGTAGCAAAGCTCGGTGCCCGAAGGCTAGAAAGAAGGCTCAGGTTGGCACCTCTCCACTCCTGCTGCCCAAAGTACCCTTCATGAACATTTCTCTGCATGCACATTTGTGCAGAGGTGACTCGTGCATGCACATGCACCTGCATGCAATCTCCAGGGAGGCAGGCATTCATCTCAGCCTGAGTCAGTGCACCTCTGTTCATTCGTACCTGTGGGTGAAAGTTACCAGGTATTGTCTACGGGGAGGAGTGTGGTTTCCATAGGGTCATCTGCTCGCCTGGGCCCACCTGTTGATGTGTGAGTGTGCCTATGTGCACACACATCTTGATTTATCTTTGTGTGCCTTGGTCTGTATCTCCCACTCCCCTGTCCTGCTCTCTAGAAAGGCTCCTAAGGTGACAGTGGGGAAGTGAAGCCTCAGAAACATCTGAACTCATGTCTCTGAAGGTTCGCGGGGGACTTATGAACAGAAGTCAGCATTCTGGTTCCATCCAGATGCCGAGCAATCTCAGATAGGCATGCAGAGAGGGAAAAGGTGAGTGGACAGCAGTAAGGCCCTTGGAACCAAAGCCCTGGGAATTGGGGCTTTCTGCCCATCACAGACTCCAACCCACACCTCCCTGGCCCAAAGCTTCTGCAGAGGCTCCTGCACCTACTGATTCTGGAAGGGGACTCTTTAGAGTAAGGACCAGAGCTTGGGAGTCCAGGGATGGCTAAAGATTCTGTGCAAGATCTGGCCAGAGTAAGCGCTGCAGGAGGGGTGGGGTGAGCAGTGTGTTTGTAGGAAAGGTGGGGGGTGGGGGCAGAAAGGCCGCCTGCGGGGGAGAAGGCTTCTTGGCAAACGCCCCAGTTTCCTGAGCTGATCCCTGCTCCCTGCCACTGCTCCCAATTCTGTTGTTTCAATAACATCATTTTTATCCACCCCACAGAGAGACTGTGTCTTCAGAGGGGGAGGCAAGGGGCAGGGCTAGGGCATGGGGTGGGAGGTGTGGCAATGGAGAGAAGCTGGGGTCTGGAGTCAGCAAGGACTAGATTTGGGGCGCTCCCTCCTCAGGCAGAGGCAGGGCGGTCCCAGAGCCCAGGTCCCCTGATGACAAAGACAAATACATTAAAATTCTTGCCTCAGAGAAGAATGCAGGATAGGGAGAGCATTTCATAATCTGCAATAACAGTAGCAGGGTTGGGGGCAGGGTGGGCAGGGGGTTCGGAACCCAGGCAGTGGTTCCCAAGGGGCTGGTCACTGGCCACCTACAGTCTCCAGGGATCCCCAGAGTACCCTGACTGCCTGTTTGGCATCATCTGGCCCTAGTGCACACCCAACCTGGGTATGTGTCTGAATGTGCAGTGTCCAGGGTTGGTGTTGCCCCGCAGAAATTACAACTGTGTGTACAAAATTACTAGGCATTGGGGCTCTTTGTGCATTGGGATGTTGTTAAAGGCTAAAATGAGGTAGGAGCAACACTTGAACCACCATCTCCTTTAGCTACTGCTCCTTCCCCTTCTCTAGAGTACCCCAGTCCCTTCGACTCTCTGCACCCAGTACAAGGGACTGGATGGACACAGTCTGGACACCAGGGCTCAAGGTGGGACTCCCAGAAAACCCAGGGGCTTCCTCTAGGCCAACATTTCTCCATTTGTTCTCTTCTTCACTTATTCCTCGTCATTTCCCAGATCTGCCTCCTCTTCTGAGGTAAGCATCTGTAGTCTTTTGTCACTTCCCCTTGGACACCCAGTCGCATCTTGGTTCAACTCTTCCCTATTCTCTGGGGTACTCAGTATAGTGTATTCTCTTACTCACTAGGGATGTTTGTCTTTCTTGGCAGTGACCTCGGTCCCCACTTCCAGACAACCAAGAGCTTTCTTCCTGGTGCCTGCAGTTTCTGCCACGTGGGCTTGAGGTCCTCTATCTGTCCTCCCTTCAAGGACACCCTTAAAAGGTTGTGGATTCTCCAAATGGTAGTGGTAGGGAAACTGGCCCCTGGGAATGTCAGCACCACCTGTCCCTCTGCACTCCTGGGGTACGTCGGGGGCCTCTGCCCAGAACTGCGAAGCAGGGGCTGCCGCCCCGCTGCCAGCCGCTTGGCGTGATGAATGGAGCTGTCCCTCCTCCCCACCGGGCCTTTGATCTCCTCCTCGTGGGGAGGGGGCCGGGGGCATCAAAGACATTTTTGTGGCATTAGAGAATCAGATAAACGCCATCTCACCTGCAGCTGGCTCTCCCACCCTCTGCCCGGGCCAAGCTGGGGGAGGTAGGGACCCACGGTCACGCGAGGCGGAGCTGCAGCGAGTTCTGGCCGCTCACCTCTGGGAGGTTCGCAGCCTCCTCCCTCGCTCTAGCTTACACGTGCGTGCACTGGAGCGCAGGCCCTAGAGAGTCTCCCCTTGCTGTCTAATCTCCCCCCACTCCCGCCTCCGAACACCGACCTGAAGAGGCGGGATGGCTGGGGAGCTAGAGTGGAGGCCTAGGGCTTCCCCCCTTCCTCAAGGAGTGGTTGAGGAAGGGGCGTGTGGCGCGGAGACGGCGCCCTGTAAGAGGTGACCCCTCGAAGGTCCGCTGCGCGGCCGGTCGAGTTAGACACCCCTCCCGGAGCATCCCGCGCCCCAAGCCGACTTCCTCTCTGGGTCCCGGCCTGCATCTCCCTCTGCACAGCTTCCTCCCCTCCAAACTCCCTCATTCCTGGGAAGTTTTCTCTCTTTACAGTCAACAAACCTGTCAAACGTCTCCCTTCTAGCCAGCACCCCCCTTCCTCAGCTCTTCTTCCTTCCTCCCCCTCTTACCCCTCGCTACTCTTCTTCCCCGCCCCTCCTTGCCCCCGACTCCTAACGGCCCCGGGCGGCGGGGTGCAGTCGGGAGAGGCGGGATGAGGGGGCCCGGCGGGCGGGTCCCGCAGCTAGGAGCGCGCTCCGGCCCCGCCCCGGCACCCGGCTCCCGCCCTCCGCTGCGCTCTGCGCTCGCCGCCCCGGGGCTCACGCTCCCTCCCGAGAGTCCCGCCGCCTGACTGTCGCAACTGCCACCCCCACGGCCCCCCTGCCCCCCGCCCCCGCCCCGGCCCCGTTCCCCTCCCACCCCCGCCCCCGGCTCTGATTTCTTCTCCCGAGCGAGCTCGGCAGGAGACACAGGCGCTGGCTGCCCGGTCCGCTCTCCGCCTCCGCCGCGCCCTCCTCGCCCGGGATGGGCCCCCCCGCCGCCGCCGCCGCCGCCGCCGCCGCCGCCGCCAGAGCCATCTCCTCCAGACCGCCGCCTTAGTCGCTGAGCACGTCCTGAAGCCCTGGCGGCCCCGCGCACCTACTCACTCCGCAGCCTCGCCCGCTGCCCGCGCCGGCCGGCGGTAGACAAGTCACGATGCTGCCGCCCGTGTCCTCCCTCCTCGGGCTGCTGCTGCTGTTACTCCTGTGTCCAGCGCACGTCGGTGGACTGTGGTGGTGAGTGCTTCATGGAGCTGTCCCAGCGCGGCCCCGAACTCAGGAGGGTGGGGATCCCGGGACCAGCTGGGGGACTCCGCACTGTACTCGTGACTTTACGGACTCTACCTGCTCGCGGAACCCAGCTGTGGGGCAGTGGCTTGGGGACCCTGGGCAAAGGTGCTTGGAGTTCTCCTCCTAACCTCCGCCGGGGCGCTTCCAAAGTGCCACTTTGACGTTCCCAACCCCTGGACACATTCTATTGTGTTTCCTCCTGTTCCTCCCCTCCCCCCAAGTACTGAGCTCGGTTCAGATCTCTAAGAATTGGCGGGTAGGTGGGAAAGAGCCACTGAGACAGAGATCTGTAATCAGAGATTTGGAGAAAAGAATGAGTGAGGAGGGTACTGGAACTAGAGGAGGGGGGCTGGATGTGGGGCGCTCCCTCCTCAGGCAGAGGAACAAGGTGCGAAGGCAGAGAGTCAAACAGCTGCCCCTTGTCCCCTCTTTGCCTACCAACCCACCAGCTTCTCTCTGGGGCTCCTTCAGCGTGGGCAGAAGTATCGAGGAAAGGAATGTAAAGGGGAAACTGAGTCAGGACCCTGCCTTTTCTGTACTTCCCACTCCCCCAACAAGGAAGAGGAAGAAAAGCAAGAAAGGGATCCAGGTCCCTGGTCTTTCCAGATATGGAGGTCATGGACTTAAAAAAGAAAAAAAGATGTACAGCCCAGGAGATGCGAGAACCCGGGAGGGTCCTGGTGGAAGGGCGGGGGCGGGGGGGAGCTGGTCTGCCAAGGGATGGGGACATCTGGTCTTGGCCTAGTTAGGGCAGACACTAGCTTGCGAAGGTTGCAGGAGCTTTGAGCCTTGAGGGATGGGCAGGGCGAGGAAGGTGGGTGCCCCCCGGGACAGCTCAGAGATCGAAATCCTGAAGTTTTTTTTTTTTTTTTTTTTTTTTTTTTTTTTTTTTCTTCTTCTTCTCCCCTGCTTAAATCTACGGAGCCGCAAACACCCGCCGGGAATAGCTCAGCATTTAGAGGGGCGGGATTTGGACAATAGTGCTAACGGATTAGCCAATCCTAAGAAGACAGAGGGTTCTCTATTTGCATATTGCCACTTCATTGGTTGAATTCCTACACTCCAGTCCTCGCCCACCCCGGGGGTTTGGAAGGAGGGGTTGGGCAGACAAATCTCTCTCTTCTGGAGAGATAGATTAGGATACCCACACAACGAGTTGCCAGTGGTTATCTCTTTTCCGTGATGCGGGAGAGACATCCCTCGTGGGTGTCAATAAGGGGGCAAACTGAGGATGACCCAAATGTCAGCTGGAAACATGTGCCTTTTGCAGTAGCACCGACAGACCTGAGATCTAATCTTAGCCATTAAATCTGTGATCTTGGGCAAGTCACTTTCCCTCCCTGCCCGGCAAGGTCTTAATTGTAAAGTAGGGATAACAATCTTCCTACCTGGAAGGCTGGCTGGGAGGTTTAGGTGTGGAAATGATCTAACATTAGGAGATACTCTTCACAGCCCAGCTTCTCCTGGCCAAGGTCCCCAGGGGTGAACAAAGTGATTAACTTAAATTCAAAATCTAGAGGCCCAATTAAAACTTAGTAAAGGAACCTCTCCTTTCCTAAACACACTTATCCTAACTGCCTTCTCTCGAGGTCTGGGGTCAGAGTTCCTCTCTGATGGTGGTTGCCTTCCCTCTCCTCCCCTTCCATCTGTCAAACTGTTCTCATCCTTACAGTTAAAATTCCACTTTCCTCCATGAAGCTTTCTGTCCTTCAGTTGCCTTCTCTGTGCTCCCAGTGCCCTAAGCATTGGGCAGTTATGCCAGTTACTGCATTTTACTGACAACCATCTCCTGTGGGGTCTTTTTATCCTGCCCCTGGAAGTCAGAATCTTTGTCTTTAGGGTCTCCCAGGCCCAAGACAATGTAGGTGCTGGAGACAGGTTTGTGGAATATTGACAAACTGGCTGATTCGCCTTTCCAGGGGTTTGTATCTGCGGGGGTTTCTTTGTTCAGGAGGGACTGCTGGGTGGGAGCCAAGAGGGGCCTGGTCCCTCAGAGACTGACCCCGGAGGGGGGGGGGCAGGGCAGGGAGTGGGGGAGGAGCTGAGGAGGGCAGGTGTGGGAGAACACAGAGGCCTTCATGGCACAGCTGCAGGGTGAGCTGGGTGAAGAGTGAGGGGCCTGGGTGATAAGGTGGCTGAGAATGTCTCACTCAGATGGGCCTCAGAGAGAGCCTGCTCCTCCCACCTACCTTGACCCCCTCCCTCTCCTGGATTTCTGAAGATTCATTCCTTTGGTCTGAGCCCAGACTTCATTCACATGCTCTTTGATTCTGCTTACTCCTGTCCCCACCCCACCTCACTATTGCCCTCCAAGGTCAGGTTAGGTGGGTGGTTAGGCTGGTGGGTGGGATCTTGCTCAGTAGTTGGCCTGAGGCTCTTCCTGCCCCTCCCATCTTGCTTTTGCTGGGAGCTTGCAGGTTGTTCCCTGATGTCCTGGATATGCTCAGCTGGCCTTCTTCTTACTTCTCAGGATGCTGGTCAGACCAGAGCTCCAGTGATGGCCAGGAAAGCAGCAGGACCTACAACAGCCACTCTGGCATACCAACAGTGGCCAGGCTGGGAGCAGAGAAGCCTCCAGGGCCTCTGAGTGACCCAATCATCCTGATTAGGAAAGGAGGGTCTAGGAAGAGGGTGACCCAGGCCCTTGAAATTGGCTCAGGGACCTACCTGGCTTCAGGTTCCAAAGAAGTTTTCCTTCCACTCTCCTGTCCTTTCTGCTCCCGCCCCCCCCCCCCCCATCTCAATGCATGCATTCTAGACTCTGCTGCCAGCTTCTTTCCCTGTGTCTCTCTATCCATCTTGTAACCATTATCTCTGTGAATCTCAGAATACCAGATTCCAGGACATTGGCCAGGCTCTCTTGAGGTCATCTTGTCCAGCTCACTGCCTCCAGGCCATCCACTCTTATGCTCTAGTACCAGTAGTCCCCATTCCCAGAGTGGGATAGAGAAGGACAGGCTCTGGCATCCCTCTTCACCAGCTACCCCCTCCTACCCTGCTCCCCTCCTGCTCTCCCCCAGGAAGTTCTTCACAAAGTCTGACCCATCTTTATTTATACCTTCAATCAGTGAATGTAGAAAATAGCTCACTCTTACAGAAGAGCCAAATCAATCTCCCTTCTCTTTTCCTCTTTCTTCTTTCTGTTTTATATTTTCTATGAAAGAAACTAACCCCCCCCCCCCTTGTTCCACTAGGAAAAATACCACCCAGTCTTCCTCCTTCCCTATATCCCATCTTGCCTCTGCCACCCCCACCTCACATATGGAAAGGAAACAGGCACCAAGAGAAAGACCCTGGCCTCTTCCTGACACCCAGGTTTTCTAGTTGTCGCCTCCATCCCAGGCTGAACCTGGTCACTCTTTCCAATTCTGTCTTAATCTGGGACCCCTGACCCTTCATGGGCAGTCCTGTTGCTGGCCCCTGCCAAGTTCCAGGGTGGGGTGGGATGGGGGTAGGGTGGCCATCCACTCCGCCCTCCAGGCCTCCCGCCTTGGCAGCTTCCCCGAGGGAGACAATGAGGCTGTGAACAGAAAAGGGCAGGGGCAGAAGGAGGCTGGCTTGATCCAGGCCAGAGCATGCCCTGGGCCCACCAGAGTCCTGGCACTGTGACATTTCCTGGGGGGTGCGGCCCCCTCCTGCCCCATTCTCATCGGAAGAGAGGAGCTGGTGGAGGGGAGGTCAGTGGGAGGCCTGATCACCAGGGCCCAGCAAGGGGGATTCCAGAATGAGCACTTTGATGGGGAAGTGCAGCTGTGGAAGGGATGAGGCAGGGCCAGGAGAGCCAGAGCACTAGGACTAGAACCAGAGACCTATCCTCTGCAGACTGGTGAGACCCCCACCCCACAGCCTGGGACCTCTTCTACACCCCAGCCAGAAACTGCCTGAGGAGTTGAGGAAGAAACTTTTGCCAAGAGGTTTTTTTTGCCTGGTTCCACCAGCTGAGTCCTCTGTTTAATCTAGAAGTAGATCTAGAAAAGAACTCAGAGATCATCTGGTCTAATACTCTCTGGTTAGAGCAGGAGGTCCAGGGACAGGAGGTGACTTGCCCAGTACCCCAGAATAATGGTAGCAGAGAGCTGGGGCTGAGAGTTCACCTCCTGCTCAGCTCCTTCCTCATCCTTGTGTGCAGTGGCAGGTGGGGATCGAAAAGGGCCATAGGGCCTTTCAATTCCTCTTTGCTCTCCCATCCCACCCCCATGGATGCTCCCCACCCCATCCGGGAGAGCAGAAGGTGCACAACAGATTCCTCCTCTGTGCATCCAGTGAAGAGACGGTCTGTCCATTGCTTTGCCTCCCAGAGCCCTGACCAGTAGGAAACCCTTTTATATAGTGAGGTCTGTCAGGGAAGGCAAAGCCCTGTCTCTCCCAGGAGCCATGAAGAGTGAGTGTTGAGGACAGATAGAGGGAATTAGGTCAGAGTGGAGGAGGGAAGGAATGGGGGCCCCTGGTGGACAGTGGGGAGGCAGGGGTTAATGGAGCTGGGGCATCATTGGCTTTGATGTGGTGGTGAGGGTGGGGGTAGGGATGGGGGAGGGGGAACAGTAATTACCGAGTTAGACAGAGCAGGACAGGACAGGCGGGCGGGCACAGGCCCGGCAGCCTCAGCAGCCGTCAGGCAACATTTTTCTGCCCCTTTCTCTACCACCCACCCCCTCCACCCCCGTACAGCCCCCACCCACAGCCCCAGGGCTCAGGGCTCCCTCTGCTGGCTCCTGGGAGGTGGGGTCAGTCTAGGGACCTTGGGTGTGGGGCAGGGAAATAGAGGAAGACCTGCTGAGAGACCCTCCAGAGGAGGCCCTGCACCCACATGGACTGTGATCACTTTGGCCTCCATGATCCCATCAGGAGTGCTTGCTGAGGAAGGAGAGGGGTCCTAGAGGGTGCTTCATATTCCTTGACAGGGCTGGATGAAGGAGGAGGCTAGACAGATACAGGCTGAGAAGAGAGGCAAGGAGTTGGAGAAAGGGTGTTTTAAGAATCCACACATACCACCCGCACTGCGCAGACCCAAGAGTTGGAGGAGTCATATCATCCCTTCACTCAACCTCATAGAACAAGCAAATGGCAGAGCCCAGATCCAACCCCAAGTCTGATGGATCCCAAAAGCCCTGAGTGGGCCCTACTGAGGACATTTTCTTTGACCCTCTGAATTGAAAGGTGAAAAGATAGGTTGGACTAGAACCCTAGGGCTTCTGGAGTTTAGATCTACAGAAGCTAGCAGTAGGAACTGGCTGACCTCTGATGCCCTCTCCCTGGGCATTGATCCTACCAGCCATGGTCCATGGGAGGGAGATCTTAGTGTGATCCAAATGGCCAAGCCACTTAGAATGGTCAGCCCTAGGCTTGATCCTTCTTGTCTGCATACTGAATTATTTTAGGGTCAAGCTCTTTTCTATGCCCAGGTATGGCAGTTTTGATTAGAACTGCAGATTCTATATATTGTATATTTCTACCACCACTGCTCTCAAGATGCTAAGATATGCAAATTCCCTCAAAGAAACATATCTTCTCAGGACTGATCCCAGGTCAGTGCTGATCCTGAGGCTCTAAGGAAGCAGATGGGAAAGAAGGAAGGTAAAGGGAGAAGGGACACTGTGCGGAGAGGTGGTTAGTTCTGGATGTGGAGTCAAATGTTAAATTTGGGGATGGGAGTATGAGGCTTTCCTGCTAATTCATTTTTCTGAAGCCCAAGTGGGAATTGATCCATTCAGAGTGGCTCAGATAATACAGAGCTGGCAGAAACCAGGGTTCAGAAGCTTGGTGGAGTGTTTTGCCCAGGGTGCCCCTGCCTTGCCTCTTCTGTTTCATTTCCTATGGATTTGGGATAGAAGCAAGGACAGGAAGGCAGGGAGTAAGTTGGTCCCTTGGGATTCTAGCTGCTACCACTGCCCATCCCTCCTCCTGACCAGCTCGTAAACAAGTCTAGTTCCCAGGAAGGCAGCCAACCCGGGAGCCAGACCCGGACCAGGAACTGGCTCTGAGGCAGCCCCTGGACCCTGAAAAGAGCCAGCCCCATCTCCTGCAGGGCCCTGCCCTGCAGACTCCCCTCAGTTCCTCTCCTATCTCTAGCCCCTGGGAAGCAGACAAGGTCAAGAGGTTTTGCCTTTCTCCCTTGCTTGTTCCCACTCCTTCCTGCCTTCCTAGAGGAGGAGGGAGAGGAGAGGGATGGGGCAGAGTGACCTTGGGAAGATAAGTCCAGTCAACCTTGGGAAAGGGAGTCAGCAAAGGGCAGGGGTGGGGTGGAGTGGGGGCTGGGAAATAGCAGTAGGGGATGTGGAGATGGGAAAATGAGTTCGCAGAGCCTCACCCAGGCATGAAGAAAAAAATATTTCAGGAAGTGAATCAGGAGTCAAGAAATAACATATGGGCAGGGGGCTGGGCTCAAGGGAGGACTTTCTCCTTAGATGACTCATTCATTTATTCAGAAACATGTAGTAAATGGTGTTCACTATTATATTATATACTACATATGTTATTCATATGTAATACAATTCATAAGGTGCAAATTTTTAGAGTTGACCTTGGGGGGAAATAGGAATTAGGCATCTAAAAATCTGTCATGGAAAGGAAAATAAGACTGTCATAATTTTCATAGTCTTAGCTGCTGACCCTGTATAGTTATGCCAGAGGCTGCTCAAATTCTTTTCATAATGAGGTGGGATAGGTGGATGGAGGAGGATAGATAAACTGATAGATGGGTGGATAGATGGAGACTGATCAATTCTCTGAGGTCATTGAGCATTGGAAACCAGCTTGGACTGTCCTAGCTTTGGTCCACTATCTCTTGCACCATCTGCCCCTTCTACAGGGTTGGAGAAAGGGTGGGGCTGGTGTTGGACAGGTCCTAAGCTCAGTGGAAGAGTGGTTTGGAGTACAAGTTTCTCCACTGAGAAGAGATGCTTAGTTCCTGAACTATGTGAGTAGGGATGATGACAACCTGATCCTGTGTGAGATAAAGATGATAGATAGGTCAATAGATCCATCGATCAATAGATAGATAGATAGTTAGAGTCCTTAAAATATGGAGCTTGCATATCTTTCTGCAAACACCTCATCCTTAGTGCTGAGAGTTCTACCTTAAAATCTAAATTCCTCCTGCTGCTGTTTAAGATCATTACATCTCAGAACATGCCTGGGCAGCCTGTACTTGTGGAGCAAATGGGGACAGTGGGGCAGACATGTACTCAAGCAAACCTGAAAAGTAGGTCACCTTCACCTTTCACCCATCTGCCATGATTTTCCTCTACATTTTCCCTGGAGACCCCTCTTCCCACCCAGTCTATCTCTGCCCTTTGCTGAGGGTTTTAACTCTGTCCATATATTCCTTTAAGACGAGGATTCCAGTTAAGTGTTCAAATAGGAGTCATTTGATTAAACTGGTTCCCCCCAGTGTGAATTCCTGGCTGACAACCTATGGAAACTAAATGTCAGCTCTCTACTTAGGTGGAATGAAGGCAAGGGTGGAGGGATTTCTGAAAGTCTGTGCAACTGCCCATGAGGTCTTTACCTACCAAGCCAGACATGCCCCCCATTGACCAGTCAGATATGTCACCCCAGGGCACAGGTTTGACTCACTGCCATCCTGCTCCAGGAAAGCCAGAGACCCTGATGTTACCTACTTTGCAGCAGTGCTGCAGAGACCCAGCCCCTAGTTCTTTCCTTCTGCTCTTCAGTTCAGGGAAATGGAGAATATGGAGGTAGGTGTAGGCCTCCACCTTAGAGATCTAAGCCTAACTCTCCCATTTTATACAAGAGATATCTGGGTTAAAGAGAGGGTATGACTTTCCTCAGAGGTTCCTTCCCTAGTCATTCTAAGACCTCATGTCTATATCCCTGGGATGGCCCCTCCCTTTCATTTCGTCTGTCCAACATATCCAGCTTGCGGTCCACTAAGACCAGATCCTTCCTTCCTTCCTTAATACTGCTTATTTTTTCCCCCACCCCCCACTTCCTCTGGAGATGAACCCAGGAGTGCTCTGCCTCTGAGCTACATACCCAGCCCTTTTTAAAATTGTTTATTTTGAGAGTCTTGCTAAGTTGCCCAGGTTGGGCTTGAACTTGTGATCCTCTTGCCTTAGCCTCCCGAGGAGCTGGGATTACAGGTGTGTACCACCATACCTACTCTTTGGTGTCTCTTTCTTTGACAGCCTTCTTGATCTTTCTTTTGCTAATTTCTTCCTTGTCTCCCTTTGGAGCTAGGCCTGTTGAATTTTAGCCTTGGCCTACCTGGTACTACTGCCTTCATCTTGAGTCAAGTTCCCATAAGAATTTGTTAATGAAGATGTACACAGGATGAGACTGCATCCTTGCTCAATAGCAATTTTCAGTCTAAAATCTAGTCCAAAGGGGACACAGACGTGGCATGGTAAGGGAACCAGATAGGACAACCTTCATCTCAGCTGGGGGTAGGATGGGGAGGCACATCACAGCTCCTGACTGTGGGCTAAGTGAGGGGGTCTCCCTCTCTTCCACGCCTGCTCTTTTGTGAGTCACCCCCCTGACCTGCTATTCTATGATCCCCAGGGCCGTGGGCAGCCCCTTGGTCATGGACCCTACCAGCATCTGCAGGAAGGCACGGCGACTGGCAGGACGCCAGGCTGAGTTGTGCCAGGCTGAGCCGGAAGTGGTGGCAGAGTTAGCCCGGGGTGCCCGGCTTGGGGTACGAGAGTGCCAGTTCCAGTTCCGCTTCCGACGCTGGAACTGCTCCAGCCACAGCAAAGCCTTTGGGCGCATCCTGCAGCAGGGTCAGTGTGGGGAGATGACCTGGCCAGTAGGGGGGCTGCTTCCTCCCTGCTGGAATGCTGGAGGAGAGGGGAGAAGTTTCGAGGAGGATGCCCGAGCCCCACCTCCCCTCTGATCCACGGGTTCCCTGGCCCACCTTGCCCCTCCACACCCTGCATAGACCCTGTCTCCCAGGCCTCTCCCTGATGCTGGCCAATGCCCCAGGACCTAGACCCCAAGCCCCAGCTAAGACCTTGCTCCTTGACTGTCCCTCCTTCATCCACAGACATTAGGGAGACCGCCTTCGTGTTTGCAATTACGGCTGCGGGAGCCAGTCACGCGGTCACACAGGCCTGTTCTATGGGTGAGCTTCTGCAATGTGGCTGCCAGGCACCCCGCGGTCGGGCCCCGCCCCGGCCCTCTGGCCTGCCTGGCACCCCTGGACCCCCTGGACCCGCAGGCTCCCCAGACGCCAGTTCTGCCTGGGAGTGGGGAGGCTGCGGTGACGACGTGGACTTTGGGGACGAGAAGTCAAGGCTCTTTATGGATGCCCGGCACAAGCGGGGACGTGGAGACATCCGAGCGCTGGTGCAGCTACACAACAACGAGGCAGGCCGGCTGGTGCGTAGGGGTGGGGAGTGTGCACGCAGGCGGGCGCGGTGTGCGTGGCAGCATGGCTGTGGACGCGTGGGCATGAGTGAGGGTGCAGTGAAGGAGTGTGTCGGTGGGAGTAAACAGGACAGAGGAGGCGCCTGGGGAGACTGGGAGGGACATGGTGCATGTGGAAGTGTGGGAGGTGAGGCGTCCAATCCAGAGGTGGGTGGGGGCTGGGAGGCCTGATGCTGGCTGACACACTCAGGGAACAGCACTGAGGCCCTTTAGGAACCCAAGGTGAGGGAGGACCTTTGACACAAGGCAGGTGAGGCAAAGCTCGGGTGGGTAGAGATCTGGTTACCAGGGCAGGGGCAAGAGAAGGAGACAGAGATGGAGGATGGAAGAAAGGATAGAAGCAGGGACAAAGGTATGGATGGGCTCTGGAGGCAGGGAAGTCAGGGAAGTGAGGGAGGCCTGGAAAGGTCCAGAGCAGGCTGGAAGGGGTGATATGTTTGGAAAAGTGTGAAGGACCAGAAGCCCATCCTGGTGGAGGTAGGAAGAGGTCAGATGGAGGCCTGGAAAACTCTGACCCTTCCTGGACATTCCAACTGGTGGCCCAGTAACCCCAGCTGAGGTCTCACACACCCAGAGCCATGGCAACTACATCCCACTTGTTCCCTCTGCTGTGAAGAGTGTCCCAGGACTATTGTTTAGGGACAGGAAGCCTGCCTGGGTCAGACAGTTCTAGAAGCAGGGCAGGTTAGAGTCAGGGAGTGAGAAGTAGGACACACAAATCTATAGATCAAGTTGGCCCCTGACCTCTGAGCTTCACTGTTGATATTCGTGGGTCATCTGACTGGTACATCCGGGACTGTGACTCTAGACCCCAGCCCCAGACACAAGTAGCAAATAAGAGGGAGGCCCCCTTGGTTTCCATTTTCAGTAGGGCATTCACCTGGGCCCTCCTGCACTCTGTGCCTCAATCCTAGAGTGCTCTAGGGAAACACACACATTCTGCATCCCGTAGGGTTCCAGCCTGGGGCATTGGGCAGGGAAGGAGGAGGGGGCCAGGGAGGAATGTCCGGACAGGCCCACATACCTGTCGAGAGGGTTGGGAGGGGTGGTGGGGACAGACGCCCGGGCGGCTGGCTCTGTGTCTGCTCAGCCCCGCCTGGGGCCCTGAGAGGCTGGAATGAGGAGGCCAGGTTGGCAGGAAGGCTAGGCTTCCACAGCTGTCCCTTCTCTCCACCTCCCCCCATTTCCAGTGAGAATTTCACCCCTGGCGTCCGTCCATTCTGTTTTCTCCCTGGCTTTGGACGCTGGAATCTCTATGCTACTTACTGTCCCCCCATTTTCCACTTCTCCATTTTGTCATTCTTCCTCCCGCTCCTCTCTGAACTGTCGCTTCCTTGATTTCTCCTCCTCACTTCGCATTCTCCCTTTTTAATCTTTTTCTCCCCCTCCGTTCGGCTCACACCTCTGCCCCCAATCTTATTTTCTGTCCTTCCTATGGGCCTTTCCCCACCCCGTACCCCTCATTTGTCCCCATCCCTGCCCCCCCTCCGCTCCTCTGCTCCCCCCAGGCCGTGCGGAGCCATACGCGCACCGAGTGCAAGTGCCATGGGTTGTCCGGCTCGTGCGCACTGCGCACCTGCTGGCAGAAGCTGCCCCCGTTCCGCGAGGTGGGCGCGCGGCTGCTGGAGCGCTTCCACGGCGCCTCACGTGTCATGGGCACCAACGACGGCAAGGCCCTACTGCCCGCCGTTCGCACGCTCAAGCCGCCCGGCCGCGCCGACCTCCTATACGCCGCGGATTCGCCTGACTTCTGTGCCCCAAACCGGCGCACCGGCTCGCCGGGCACTCGCGGCCGTGCCTGCAACAGCAGTGCCCCGGACCTCAGTGGCTGCGATCTGTTGTGCTGCGGCCGTGGGCACCGCCAGGAGAGCGTGCAGCTCGAGGAGAACTGCCTGTGCCGCTTCCACTGGTGCTGCGTGGTGCAGTGCCACCGCTGCCGCGTGCGCAAGGAGCTCAGCCTCTGCCTCTGATCCGACGCCCGGCTCACCAATTGCGCAGAGCCGCCTTTCGGTACCTGCAGAACCTCTAGGGTCCAGTAGGGAGCGCTGCCTGGTCCCAGCCATTCCTTGCGAGAGTCCATCTCCCAGGCTTCCGGAAATTGTGAGACCGTGGCTTGGGATATGCGTCAGCCCACGAAGGCCAAGTGCACCGGACTGATCCCCAAGAAGCGCTCTGGGAGTTTCTTGGGGGGATTATACAAGCCCTCCAGGTGGAAACCAAAAAGCCGGTCTCTAGACCTCTGGAGAGGGGCTCCTAAGAACGCTGGCCATGGAATGGGTGGGTGAGTTTAGCATCAATAAAGATATTTAAACCAACAGGACTGGACACGCAGTTTGGGAGGACTGGTCTACCTCCAGCTGCCAGAGGGCTCGGGAAGGAGTGTGTAAAAGGGAGGGGGTTTTGATGGAACTTACATCTTAGAGGTTGTCACCCTGGGTACCCATCTCCTCTGCTACTGGATTGGACTCTCCTGGAAACTCTGTACCTTTACACTTTTACCCTTTTTGTCCCACAATGGGGGCCTGCATCTGAGGAAGAACTAGTGATTCCTCTTTAAAGAGTCGGTGAGAAGATCCAGGAAAAGGGGACGAGAAGCGTCTGGTGTGCTCAGGCCTGGCCTTAATTTTTAGGGTGTTGTGTTTATTCATGTGGCCCCCAGGGAACTCAAAGGTAGGCTTTTGGGGCCAGCCAAGTCCATGGAATTAAAGCACTTTATCAACTGTAGAATATGATGAAACTAGGTGATTAGCAACGCCAGCTTCTTTTTACCATCAAACTAACCTCACCCCTATTAGCACTGAAAAGACTGCCCACACATTTCTAGTCCTGCTTGGAGGGCAAAAGAGGTTTCTCTTGGCACCCAACCACACCACCTTCCTTCTGGCTCCTTTGGAAGTTGAAGGTAAAGGGATGTGGGCAGTTCTGACTTCTCCAGAACTGAAGCCTTCCTTGGGGGGAGGGGGGCAACTGTGGGGATTTGAAGTCCCCACCTTCCTCCAGTCCAAATAATGTAATGGGGAATGACTCCCCCATTGAGGTATGTAGGACAAAGCATGAAATTTGTATTCAAGAGCTCTGAGTTTAAAGCTTCTGCTGATGATGCTTAGTTTATAACATAGGCCAATGTGGCCTCAGTGTCTGTACCTATTTACAATGGGAATATCACCCCATTTCAATTATCCCTTGCTGCATAATGAACAATTCCAAAGTAATTACTTCTTGGGATTCTTTAAGTCAGACATTCATTGAAACTCAGCTGAGTGATTCTGCTCCATATGGCAGATCCAGTGGCTGGGGGCTGGGCTGGGCTGGGCTGGGCTGGGCTGCCTAAGAGGCTTTCCTCCCATATCTAGGACCTCAGCGCTTCTTTAAGTGTTCTCTTGATGTGACTGTCTTGGGCTTCCTCCCAGCATGGTGGCCTTAGGGTTACTCAGATTTTTAACATAAGGCTGACTTTCTAAAGAGAGGCTGCCAAACTAGAAGCAGAAATTGTGTCTTCTTAAGGCCCCAGATCACTGTTACTCTGTATTGGTCAAAGCAGGTCATAGAACAAGCCAAAATTTAAAGGGAGGACAAATAGACTCCACCTCTCAATGGGAGGCATGGCAAAGAATTTGCAACCATCATAATCCATCCTGTACTCTCATAGAACTATTGCCTGGGAGGCTTTTATTTTCTTTAGATAGAAAAAACACTTAGCACAGCATTTGATGCATAATAATTTATGTCAAACTTACATTTAACAAATGGTAGCTACTGTGAAAATAGGAATAGAGAATTGATGCTTTGCAGATATTAGCCAGGTCCTGGGGCTGGGGTGGGAGGTGGCAGAGCCCTTGCTTAGCCTAGCATGCAAGAGACCCTGGGTCCAACCTTCCAGCACTTTTTAATAAAAAAAAAAAAATAAATAAAAAAGGGAGGAAGAAAAGTCTATGTGGACAGGCCCTGATTGCAAATAAGTATACCTAACATTTAGATCAGGATAAAGGGAATTAAGTAATGGAAAGTCCATCCAACGAGTCTGAATTCAACACAGATGAACCCAGGGGCTCAAAGGGTGTCATAGGTCTCTCATCTAATTAGTCCCATTCCTCCAGCATATGTTGTTTCTGCTTATCTCTGCTTCTCTTTGCATACTGCCCTCATCCTCCCCTGCACCCTTTAAACCACAGCTCTCTGAAAGTTGGGGGTCCAAAAGAGAAGGGCCTTCCCAGTTATCCCCAGGAGAAATCCCAAGGAAGACCCTGACTAGTCCAGCCTGGTCATTTTCCTGTTTCTAACCAGTAACAGTGTCCAGGGAGATGTATTACATGACTGGGATTGGCAGCCCCCTGTGACCACAAAGAGGAGAGCAGAATTCTTCAAGTGGTACAGAAGGAAAGGGTCCTTATCTTGGATGTGATGAACCCCACCATGGCTTCCAGTACATCCATCATTCCCTACAGTGCCTCTGCATCCACTCTGTGACCTGGCCAGGCTGAGGCCTCCAGTTTCACAGTGAGTCCGGGGTTGAGGCGGTGCAGCAGGCTGTGGTGGGAAGGAAGGGGCATCTGGTATTCCTTCCTGCCAGCTTCCTCAGATCAAATGCCTGGGCTTTGGGAAAAGGTCATAGAGAATTTAGATCGTAACCTCTCAACCAAAGTAGGCTCTGTCAACTTTCCCAGGGGGAGAGTGGAACTGGAATTTTGGGCCACACCGAGGAGAAATGAGGCTTCCGGAGTGGCAGGGATTGTAATTCACAGGTCTGCCTTACCCAGAGCTCTGCGGCACTTTTTAGCCTCCTGCACTTCTCTCAGAGACCACCAGAGGGCAGGCAGAGTACAGCTTCCCTATCAACAAGGAGCAACAAGGAACAGGACATCTGGGGAACTGAGAGCCCTTGGCAGAATGGAATAATGAAGCAGGGAGACCTACAGACAGCTTAGGTCAGGATCCCAGTGTTCCAAACTGCCTGGGATGCATGGACTGGTCAGACCTAGGGCTGGGATGCCAGTCTCCCAGTCTCACTGCTGCTTGGACCTGGTGGTGAGATGGGAAGGATGATGGTATTTTTCTCCATGATACCAGAGAAGGAAACTGAGGCAGTGGCATGAACCAATACCACCCCAAGCAGGTTAAAAGTAATTCTGAGGAAGTAGTATGACATAGTGAAAAAGGCCTAGTTTACAAGCTTAACCTTGGTTGGTCAGTTAACCTGTCTGAGCCTGTTTTTTCATCACAAAATAGGGGATCCTGGTAGCTTCTCAACACATTGCAGGAGTACACTGCAATCTTTAAGCTGCTAGTCACCTGCCAGTGGTCCATCTTCTGTGACCAACCCAGCAGAGATCTGAAAGCTGCTTTCTGTGACTGGTGACAGCAACACTCAGAAGGCACAGTTGGGATCATTAGCCTAGTCCTCTTCAAGCCCAGAGTTGGCTCTGTGTTCTTGCACTGCTGCCTGGGTAGGGGCTCAGAAGCAGGGCTTGGAAGTGGCCCTCAGACACCACACCACATTTGCTCACCCAGCTGCTCAGCCCCAGGCACAGTCAAGGTCCCCTGCTGGCTGAGTGGCGGGGGACATGTGGTACTGGGGAGATGGGGGAAGATCAGAGAGGCACCCCAGATGTTTGCGTGACCACACCAGGAAAAGGCAGAACACAGGCATATGGGTAAAGAAACTGGGTAGAAGGCCTAGGATCAGCTTGAGGCCAAGGACTCCGAAAACATCTCCCTTTCCCTTCAATGGCCAAACATTAGGAGTTTGGGAAAATGGATGCAGTAAGCTCACCCCCTGGCCTAGCTGAGGTCTGGGAAAAGAGCCCCCTTATGGATCTGGGGCTCCTTCCCTCTCTTCACCAAAACAAACTTCTCCAGCTGAGCAAGGGGACTGAGTCAGAACTGGACTGGGTCAGGCTAGGACTGTGAGGGTCCCACCTGTTCACTCTGGTGCCTCCCTGGCCCTCCTTCCCTCAAACTCCTCCAGAGCAGCCACAGCTGGAACCATTCGCCAAGCTGCCTTTGATCCTCTGTGCCCCCCCACCCCCAGTGGCCCTGTAATTGTGGTCTCAGGCGGCTGCACTGCGGGGGCTGGGGCTGGGCTGAGGGCCAGGGCCCAGGGCCCGGCTAGGGTGGGGACTGGGGGCTGCTGATAGAGGCTTGGCCATGGCATCATTCATGTGGGGCTGGGGCCCCAGCTGCACACTCTCTGGGTCTCATCTACATACGTGTCAAGGCCATGTGCTCACATACAACACAAGCTCTCCCTCTGGGACTGAGGAGGGGTGCCCAAGATTTGGGTACTTCTAGACATCAGGCCTGAGCCACGCTAAAGTCTTGAGAACCAGTATTTGCCTCCTGGGGTTTTCAAAGAAAAGGTATCTTTCTCCTTTGTACCTCCATATTTCATGAACAGTGGAGGGGTACACAAAGAGAACTTCCTTCATCAGAGAGAGGGGGAAAATCAGTTGCTCAACCAGGTCAGCAGCATTTCCCAAAGGTGGCCCCACCAAAACACTTGGGATATAGTTAGAAATGCAGACCCACAGGCCTTGGGCCTGAAAAGGCTGGTTCAGTCATGTGGGGTCTGGAATCAATACTTTTTTTTTCTTTCTTTTTTTAGTACTAGTGATTGAACCAGGGGCGCTTTCCCACTGAGCCACATCCCCAGCCTTTTAAAATATTTTATTTAGAGACAGGGTCTCCTCACTAAGTCACTTAGGGCCTCACTAAGTTGCTGAGGTTGGCTTTGAACTTGCCATCCTCCTGTCTCAGCCTCCTGAGTTGCTGGGATTACAGGTGTGCACTGCCACCGGTACTTTCCCCCAGAGGAGACAGGATGCATCAAGTGTGGGAAACACTAGTTCAAGCTCTGAATAGGGAGCAAGGAGGTCTATAGCCTAAGGTGACCCTGCCACCTGTGTTGTACTGGGCCTGTTCTGAATCCTTTCTGGGGCTCAGTTTCCCCAACAGTCAATGGGAGCTTGACCCCCTGCCACCTGCGAATGCACTCTCCCACCTTGGGCCTGGCTTCCTTCCTGTGTCTGAGAATGGAGAATGGTCTTACCCCATCCCTACCTCCTTCCCAAACTGTAGTCCCAAGTTTGTTCCTGTCCCTGTCCCTGCAGCTTGGTGGGGGAGAGCAGGGAGGGCAGGGGGTGGCTAGGGTCAAACAAGGCTCTGGTTGACGCAGTCTGCTTCCTGCCCCCGGCTGTTTTCCTGCTGTCCAGCCAGACTGCTCCCCCATTGCCCCACCCCCACCCCCAGCAGCCTCAAGCCCTTAATTCCTGACAGCTGCAGTGGCTGCCGGCAGAGATGGGGGGGCGGGAGGAGGGAGTGTATGTCGTCAGCCTGCTGTTGCTCAGGCCACCCCCACCACCTGACAGTGTGGGGACAAGAACGCCCCTCCTCTCTCTTTCAATTCCCCAAGGATGGGCAATTCCAGGAATGGGCCCCTTTTGTCTCTGAGCCCAGAAGCTCGAGCAGTTCTGTCCCTAAGCCAGGAGGGGCTCTCTTCAGAAAGAGGGGGCACTGGGTGGAAGGGGTGTTATGCGTAGAGTGGGAAGCTTGCGCCCACTTTACAGAGGAAAATGTGGAGGCCACAGCAGGAGTAGGAACCATCAGGACCCAGATTAGAACCAGAAACCGAAACCAGAGCCTTTGCCCCTGCTGTTTGGTTTTCAGGACCTTGCCTGGGCCAAACACACTTGCCCCATATGAGGAGGGGCCTGGTGTTCAGCCAGAGTCAGGAAAGGAAAAGAAGTGGTCCCAGAGGACCATGTGTGGACAGGACCAGGGTGACACTCAGAGCATCAGTAGGCACAGGGAAGCAACACTCAGTGCAGGGGCCACAGCTGCTGTGCTGGGAGTCAGGAGACCTGAATTTAGTTCCAGCTTTTCCACTAATATGCTGTGTGACTTTAAGGAAGTCATGACCTTTCTGAGCCTCAACATTTTCTCATGACATGAAATAAGATGACCTCAAAGCCCACTTCTAGGATTTAAAGATTCTCTAATCCCTTTTCCCAGCAAGTGCCACTCCAAGGTGCTAGGCTTCCAAACAAGCATTTACTAGAGGCCTGGCATTTCCTCCCTTCCTTGGCTTACTGAACAGAGGAGGTGGGTCTCCTTAACCTCAGTTGGTAAAGGGGCAAAGGGTGTCTCCAGGAGCAGGAGGCACCTGTTTAAAGTCAGGCAGCAAAAGAGAGAAAGAGCCAAAGGCTGCCAAACCCCTCCACAGGACCCCAGCCTGCCTCCCAAAGGCAGGCTCCGGGGAAGTCCCTCCTGAAGTAGGGGAGGGTAAACCCGGGAGAGGGCAGCCCCTCCCGTCTCGTCCCCGCAGGTGTGTGCTGGGCTTGGGCGGGGCGCTCCCAGCAGCTGCGTCTCTGCCGGGCACACACACCTCGCGGTAACACACCTACCCGACCCAAACGCGCGCTCTGCGCACATGCAGCTCCTGTGCAGGGCGCACAGACCCCGACACCTCTCCTTCCTCCGCCCTCAGCACGCCCTCTCCCACCGCCCAGTCTTGAACCGACACAGTGGCCTCGGGACGCGTACACGCCTCCACACCACCCCTGTCGTGACGTCATGTGGGGTAGAGCCCTTAGACACTACATGGGGCGGGGGGGGGGGCGCAGAAAGGGAGGCGGCAGAGCTCCCTGAGCCGGGACAGTCACTTACTCTCCAGGCTGTGGGGCCAGGCACAGCGCCCCCCGCCCCGCCTCGCACACCTCGGAAGCACAGGCTGCGGCGCTGTTCCGGGGTGCTCCCAGCACCCCGGCCTCGAGTCCCCAGCCCGCTGCACCTCCGGGACCCCCCTTACTCTCGAGAGGCACCAGGAGTTGTCGCAAGGGGACCTTGGGAAATTCCCCGGACCCCTGTGCCAGGAGGTGCCCGGTTCGCCCGCTCCCCACCCCACCCCCGAGGGCGGTGCCCGGGGGCGCTGCCCCATGGAGCTGGGAGGCGGGCGCCGTCTGCTCCCGGAGCCGTGACCCGAGTCGAGTCGGAGCTGTGTGTCGCGTGTCGCAGCCGCTCCGACCCCAGCTGATCATGCGCCGCCGCCCTTGGCTCGCCAGGCCCACCGGGCTGTGAGCCCCCCACTCCCGGCCCGT
Organism: Sciurus carolinensis; assembly: GCF_902686445.1. Classification (NCBI taxonomy): domain Eukaryota; kingdom Metazoa; phylum Chordata; class Mammalia; order Rodentia; family Sciuridae; genus Sciurus; species Sciurus carolinensis. The sequence continues at coordinate 164,491,226 of NC_062215.1, forward strand.
CACGGCCCGGCCCGCGCGCCATGGGCAGCGCCCACCCTCGCCCCTGGCTGCGGCTCCGACCCTGGCCCCAGCCGCGGCCCGCGCTCTGTGCGCTCCTGTTCTTCCTACTGCTGCTGGCTGCTGCCGTGCCCAGGTGAGCCCTGACCTCATGCTCCTCCCTCCTGGAGAGCTGGGACCCCCGGGGCAGGGGCCTCTGCTGCTCTTGCTGGGGCAGGGGCCCTGGAATGAGGGAGGGACAAGGCTACAGGAAAATGCGGGTGCCCAAGGAAAGACAGTGAGCTCCCTCAGGAAGGGGTTGGACTGGTGACAGAATATGGGCAGTCCAGGGAGACAGGGCAGTGCTCAGAAGAGTGATGGCAGCTAGGAGAAGAGTATGTGGGGAGAGCAGTGCCAGCCTGGAATGTCACTCTGGGGCAGTGCACCCCCACCCCAGCAGTAAGTTCAAACTGCCTCCTTCCACCTTGCAAATCCCACCCCCACCCCATGCAAGTAGGAGTTGGTAGGCTGGGAGGTGTCCCAGGTGGGGTCAGTGAGTGACTACAGCTGAAAAGACTGTGTGTGTCAGAGTGTTCCCAGCAAGCTGGGTTGGTAAACAGCAGTGTGTGTGTGTGTGTGTGTGTGTGTGTGTGTGTGTGTGTTGTGTGTTGTGTGTTTGTGTACGTGAGAACATTGAGTTCATGGGTATGTTAAGACAAACATGTGTGTGTGTATTATGTCTGATGAAGTGTGCATGTATGTAAGAGTTCCTGGGTCTATGTTCATCAGTGTGTGCAGAAGTGTGTCTGTAATTTTGACCATCTGGAACATGCTCTAAGAGTGGGCTTCTGGGGTGCTCTGTGTATGCAGGCACCCGTGCCTGGGATGTACTTATGAAATACTGTGTGCACAGGCATAGAGGATATATGTGCATTTACAAATGTTTGCCTGTGTGGGTTGCATTGAAAAGGATGGTGATGAGGAGGTCAAGGAAAGAAGGATGTTTAGAAGTGTACTGATGGGCCCAACCTTCGGAAGCGGGAGTTTGAGCAGAGAGTGATTATGACCTTTGGGACAGCGTGTGTATTATTAAATAGGGTCCTCATGTCTCCCCCAATGCTTACCCACCCCACCCCACATGCTCACAGATCAGCACCCAACGACATCCTGGGTCTCCACCTTCCCCCGGAGCCTGTACTCAACGCCAACACAGTGTGCCTGACATTGCCTGGCCTGAGCCGGCGGCAGATGGAGGTGTGTGTGCGTCACCCTGATGTGGCTGCCTCAGCCATCCAGGGCATCCAGATCGCCATCCATGAGTGCCAACATCAGTTCCGGGACCAGCGCTGGAATTGCTCTAGCTTGGAGACTCGAAACAAGATCCCCTATGAGAGTCCCATCTTCAGCAGAGGTAGCTGCCCCTCACCCCTGCCCCCTGCCTGTCCCATCTAGCACTTCCACCCCAGAACCTATCCAAAATCTACTCTCTCTGGTAGTCCCTGACCCCTCACATCTGCCAGCCATGTTACTTTCCTGCTTCTTTCTACTCTCGGAAAAGTCATGGGAGTGGACAAATGAGATAGATGTGTCTCTGGCTGATGGTGGCAGGATCAATGACTGGGAACAAGACCCCCTGACACTTGATACCTCAAGCCCAGGAAATAGCCCTATCTGTCACCTGCCTCAATTTACCAACTAGTTAGTAAACCACACTTAGAATGGAGAGTCTGTGAGAAGGTACCCAGCAGTGTCATGAAGAAGGATGACATTCTGCCAAATGGTGCGGGTGGGGAAGCCCTGGGCAGGTAAATCAATGGTCTGTACTTATGCAGAGGCTCTGCTGGCCGGGTGCACCACCAGCCTCTGTGTCATCCTCACCACCCCCAAAACCCTCTCTGAATCAGAGCACTGGGTGTGTGCTTGCTTGCTTGTGCACGGCGGCTCCAGACCAGCAGGCCTGACAGCTCTGCCAACCCCTGTTCCCCTCACAGCTCAGAGGAGTGCAGCCCACTCCCTGTTCTCTCCCGACTTCTGAGTGACCCAGGGTCCACCCCGAATATCCCTAGAGTGGCTTGGGCTGGAGATGGCAGGAGGTTTTATCACTCATTTCTGATCCCTCCCACTTCTGGCCTGGCATCTGGGGCCCCGAATCAGGTCGTTGGGGCAAGATGAGGGCCCTGGTTCCAGCATTTACCTAGCTGGGTATCTGTCTCTCCTCTCAGCAGCTTGGATGGGGCAGTGTGGGGACCCGGTGACCCTAGTTCCTTGGGACTTGTCCAATTCTAGTTGACGGTGGAGGAAGAGGTGTACCCTTATACCTGAAGCCTGGGGCTTCTGGAGGAGTCAGGTTCCTATGCACTCCAACTTCGCAAAGAACTCGAAAGCTGGAGCTTTTCGGTTTTCACCAGGACCCCTGCCTGCATCCCCTGGAACCCCAAGCCAGGGGCCACCCCAACCTCCCCCAGCCCAGCCCCGGGTCGCCCGCCCCGCCCCCGCGCGCTCCCTCCTCCCTCCCCCGCGCGCCCCGGGCGCTGTTTCTACCCGGCGGAGCCCAGCCCGACGCGTGTGGCGGCATGCAGCCGCGAACTAATCCCCGCGGGCCGCGGCAGACGGCTCCCGGCCCCAGCCGCGCCGCTCTCCAAGAGGGCGCCCCCCTGCCCCGCACTCCCGCCCTCTCGTCCCGCGCCCGAGCCCCTCCAGCCTTCCAGGGGCGGCTGCCCCGGACCCCAAGCCCGCAGGCTGGCCCAGCTCCGACCGCGCGCCCGCCCTGCCCCGCCGCCCGCGCTGGCTGACACCAAGTGGCGGCCTCAAGCGTCTTCCGGGCCCCGGCCGGGCCAGCGCTCACCGCCCCGCGCGCCCGCTCCTGCGGTCGGATTGCTAGGTCCCCGGCGCTCCCGCAGCCGCGTACTCCCCAAGCCCTCGGGCCCGGCGGCGAGGGCTCTGCAACGCTTGCTTGGGTTTCCGCTCACTGGGGACTTGGACTGGCGTTGAGGTTCTCACCCCTGCCGCTTTGGGCGAGGCGAGGCAGGGCAAGCTCTTCAGCCCTCTCCCCGGCCTCGGTGTCCCCTCTGGTCCTCCTGTTCCCTCTAGACTGAGAGAACCGAGGCGTCCTGATTGGTCTTCCGATCAGGCCTGTGAGGCCTGATGAAGAAACTGGGGTCTTTGAAACTTGGGGGCGAGTTCGGAGTGGTAGAACCGCGCTTGGTTGGCGCAGCGCCAGGCGCTCCTGGGTTCACCTACAGTTTAATAAGCAGGAGGTGAGCTGGGGGGACGGGTTGGGGGGAGAGGTTAGGGGTGGAGGGGGAGACTTGCCGGGGCTAGCCGGGGCGGGGCGGCGCCCAGCGCGGGGAGGGGGCGGGACGGTGGCTTCTGGGCTCCGCCAGGGGGGCTGGGCTCCTTCCCTCGGCCTCGGCCTGGGCCTCGGAACACCGCCCTACCTCCGTGGCTTCTGCTCCCCCTCATCCGACCCGCCGTTGCAACACCTCATTTCTCCCTCTCCCTCTCCTCTTCGGAGGAAATGAATCTGAGCTTCCGGAAAGAAAACGGCCACTCCTCCACCCCACCTCCATTTGGCCTCCACTAGCCCCTGTTCCTTTTCGCATCATGATCCACCCTTCTCTAGGGTCATTTCCTGGTCCATCTTGATCTGTTTCCTCCAGGACCAGCTAAATTTGAATCCTATGAGACCGCTTGTGGTGGCAACCAGCCCCTGGCGGTCTGGTTCCTTCTCTGAGTCTCCTTTCCGTGGTCCATTGTGTGTCAGGTGACCTTGGTTTCCCCCAGGTGGAATATAAGGGAGTTGACCTAAGCTGCCAAAGGATTTCTTTTAAAATGGATTTTTGCCAAGTTTCAATTTCAGAGATTGCTTGGGGTAGGTGGTCCCTTGGGTCTTCCTTACTGCTGCTACTGTCCTCCTGTTGTTCTGACATCTTCCCTGAGATGGGTTGGGCTGGAGGGATGGACTGAATGAAGGAGGGAGGGGGAAAGATGCTTAAACACCTGAGTTCAACCAACCTGGAAATATAAACCAGGATTTACCTAGCAAAGAGAGGTGCTGCAGCCTGGAGGGAAGGTGGAGACGGGAATAGGGGCCTCCAGGGGCTAGAGAGGGTCAGAAAAAAAGTTGTTTGTATGGAGGATGCAAGCCCATGTTGGCTGCTTTGCCCAACCCAAGGGCATCAACGATCTAAGTAACAAGGGCACTGGTATCCCCAGTTTTTTGTACTGAGGACCTAGACAGGTTGGTGCCTGAATGGGGTGCTGAGTAGAACACCTGTTAGGTGAGGCATCGAGAATCAGTCCATCTCATGCAGGAGGTGGGGAGAGGAAGGAGATGTGAGATAGGAGCTGCTGAACTTAGGCACTGGGATGGGCAGGGATGGGAGGACAGGGAGAGGGTAGATGGAAGGAAATGTAGTAGATTCACAGAGCAGGTCCTGGGAGCTCCCACACAGTTTGGGCACTGCCCTCCCTAAGTCCCAGACCCATGTGGAGTGGATGGATAGAGGGGGCATGAGGCCCTGCGACTAGCCAGACTCCCTGTCCCAGGGAAACCAGAATTATAAGTGTCCAACCTCTCGTCTCCAAGATCTGACTCTCCTTTTCCCACTGACCTTTAACATTCATCCTCTCATAGTTTTACTCCAGGCCTCCAGAGCTTGGAGCATGTGTGCAGTGGCACTCAGATGGGGAAACTGAGGCACGAACAATCATATCCTAGGATTAGCTATGGTCCTGTTATTCTAATGACACCCAGTAAATTAGCCAGCATGTACTAAGCATTTGCTGTGTGAAGGGCATTGTTCCAAAGCACTTCATCCATGCTGAAGAGTCCTCAAACAGTCCCCAAAAGGTAGGTCCTAGTAGCCTTATTTGACAAATGTAGCTATGAGAAGTTGGATAACTTGTCATTAGTCACACAGCTTATAAGCATGCAGTACAGCCAGGATTCCATGTGGCCAGTTGACTTTAGCGTGTGCACCCAAACTCCTGCCATACTGCCTCCAAAGCTCAAAGGCCAATGTGAACTCCCACTGTGTGCCCGAAGATGAGTGGGTGCAATGGGAGTATATTCTAAGACATAAAACTGACATGTGCACACACACACACACACACACACACACACACACACACACACCCCTACCCATGTTTGTGCAAATGTGTAGCCTGTGCCTAAGTGGTCCCACATGCACACATTCATTCTTGCTCTCTCACTCTCTCACTCTGCCCAGGCACACGAGCAAGCACAGATTATTTGCATGGAGGGAATGGAAACCAGACCTTTCCCCTTTCCTCCTTCTTTGACTTGGATGGGCAGGGCTCAAACTTCTCTAGTCCCTCCTAGTTCTCACTGCCCCCTGCCCTCTAAGCCTCCTCCCACCCAGGCCCTTCCCAGGCCTTGGCTGCAGCCTGTAGCAGCAGCTGACTCCACTTACATGCTGGCAGTCCCTGTCCCAGATCAAAGGCAGGGCGGCTAATTGTGCATCTTAACAAGCCCCCCCCTTCTGCTTCGGGCAGCCCAGCTGGCCATGGCCCCACCCCTTCCCCCCTCCAGCTGGCCAGATGGCACAGTGCCTGCGTCTGCCCCAGACAGTCGGGGCCAGGACCGAAACTGGGGCCCTGAACAGGAGCTGGGGGCAAACCCAAGTAGGCTGGATTTCTCTGAGACCAGACTGCCTGCAGCAGAGGGTGGTCATATAGTCCCTGCTTGGTCATTTCTACATGTGGCTGTGACAGCTGTCAGAGGCCATGTAGGGGAAGGCATCTGGAGCTGCATGGGACAGGGATGCTCTCTGAAGGCTATGGGTTACAGCTCTCCAGATTCCTCTGGGTCTGCCCTTGAATGTGGCAGAGCCTGGAAGATGGTGGTTGACCCTGCACACTCCCCCAGACCAGCCTCTTGCTCTTTCCTGGTTCCAAGTGTGCATGGGGTCATAGGAACTGGAAACTGGGTTACCTGGGTTTCTTTGTGAGCAGCAAGACTTCCTTGGAGCTAGCTAGTGTCCTTCAGCAGAAAGTTGTCACCACTGGAACTGGGTCCAGTTTCATAACCCCTGGGACCTTGGGCTTTTCCATTTGCATAGTGCATGTGTATTTGGTGGTGGCTGTGGATGGTGATTTCTAAGGTCTGAGTTGCCTCTGGAGGCCGGAATATTGCCATATGTCCTAGAGTGAATCAATGGCTCCCCCATAATAAGAGAAGTACTCAGAGTTCCAAAGATAAAAGGCAAGGGATAAATACTGGGTATACTTCCCAGGGACTTGGGTCCATCCTCCTTCCCCAGATCCCTCCAACCCAGAGCAGTTTCTGCTCCCCTGCCAATTCCCAGCATCCCCTTTGAAGTCTCCATCCCAGTGCCCATCCCTTCCTGTCTGATCATAGCTAGGGTCCTTATGAAAAAAGGTACTGAGGTGCCATGAACTGGAAAGAGATTATAGAGAGGGAGAGGCAGCTTCATGGGCTGCCAGTAGCCCAAATGATTTATTTTAGAATGGGTTATGAACTGCTGGGCTCTGTCCTTGAACAGGGAAAACAAAAAATAGTGACCTGCCAGGTTGGGTGGCGCACACTGTAATCCTAGCGACTCAGGAGGCTGAGACAGGAGGATTGCAAGCTTAAGGCCAGCCTCAGCAACTTAGTGAGGTTCTGTCTCAAATCAAAAACTAAAAAAAGAACAGGGGATGTGACTCAGTGGTTAAGTACCTCTGGGTTCAATCCCTGGTACAAAAAAAAAAAAAAAAAAAAAAAAAAAAACCAAGACCTGAAAATGCAGAAGTGAGTGAAGTCAGACTGCAGGAAGACCTTCTCAATAATAGCTAATGTTTATGTAGTACCTAATATGAAAAAGGCACTATTTTAAACCTTTAAATTTGATAATTCTTGGAACAAAAAATGAGGCCAGTAATGACAACTCTGTTTTACAAGTGAGAAAACTGAGGCGCAGGGAGATTAAGTCACTTGGTCAAGGTCACAAGCTTGAACTCAGGTAATCTGACTACCCAGATCAATTCTTAACTATTAACCATCTTGTCTTATCATCGTCATCATCATTATTTGTCTAGGTAGGAAGAGGTGGACATCACTCTGTGATACAGGGGTAAGAGTTAGGGTAGGAGTGTTCTAGGGTGTCCTTCCATCCTGGTTGGTTCTCCAGTGTCCTGGTAGGTTCTCCAGTGTCTGTGAGGCTTCACAGAGCATAGAAGGACCCAGAGTCTTTGTTTTCTCTGAATCTCTGGCCCCTGCGGAGGTCATCAGCCTCCTGCCAGGTTATAGGCTTCTTTCACAGGGGATCACAGTAGAGCAGGTGAACTTTCCTCCCTGTGGGGGCTATTCTTGCTCTTGGCTTCTCTCACTTCTACCCTCTCTCTGGAATCCAGAGGCTGGTCCAAGCCGCTCCCATCTTCTCCTTTCTCAGATGCAGAATAAGCAAGAAGTAACCTGTAGCTCTGAAAACTAGTAGGCTTCCCCCTGCAACAGACATTCCTAGAGGGAAGCTTAGGCTGGAACATTGAGAGGCAGTGTAGACAAGTAAATGACCTGGATCTGAGCCACTGAGAATAGCTGGGTCAGGAAGGGGTCTGATGCCTCCTGAGCACCTACCTAGCAGAAAGTGTCTTCCCCTGTACTATGTGCCAGACCCCAGTTAAGACACTGGGCTCACCTCTAGCATCCCTCTAATGTCTTTAACTGACCTAAAGGATTTTGTTGTTGTTTGTGGTGGTAGTGGGGACAGAACCCAGGGTTTCGTGTACCCTAGGCAAGCACTCTACCATAGGTAGAGCAGCTTGGCAGGGGGTCCCATTTTTGAGTGACTGTATGTCCTGTGGACAAGGATGGGGACCATCAGAGAGGGTTCTGTACTGGGTCTACCATGGGTGCACACTGGCAGGCAATCTGGGGGTAGGGCATTTTAGGAGCAGACCGTCTTCTCTTACCCTCCTGCCCACTAGCATCTCCTGGGGCCTGGAATTCCATCGCTGGAAATTTGTTCTTTAGGTTAAACTTTGCCTTCTTTCTGCAGACTACTTTAAGCAGATATCACCATGAGAGGTAATAGATGAAAGGCCTGATCTTAAAAAAGAATGTGTTTACCATGCATTTTCTGCCCTACAGGAGAGATTTAAGCACATGAATTCTGAACTTGCTTGGGTGATGTTAATGTGAAGGGAAAGGAAGTGTAACGAGAGTGTGATATAGGAGAACTACTATCCCTTTCACCTGGAATCTGTGTAGGCCTGACTTCTGCTTTAATTTCTGCCTTTCTTCCCCCTCCTCCTTCTTTCTTTCCCTATGCCTTTATACCAGACACTCCATACTGGGTCTCAGTTTCTCCTCAGTTTGATGCTAAGGTTGGGCAGGCTGGGCAGGGGGATCGGATGTCGAGGCCCTGTCAGAATCTATGTTTTCCGGGTCTCTAATCGCAGGTTTCAGAGAGAGCGCTTTTGCCTACGCGATCGCGGCAGCGGGTGTGGTGCATGCGGTATCCAACGCGTGCGCCCTGGGCAAACTGCGGGCATGCGGCTGCGACGCTTCCAGGCGCGGAGACGAGGAGGCCTTCCGTCGGAAGCTGCATCGTCTGCAGCTGGACGCGCTGCAGAGGGGTAAGGGCTTAAGCCACGGTGTCCCGGAACACCCGGCCCTGCCCCCTGCCAGCCCCGGCCTGCAGGACTCCTGGGAGTGGGGCGGCTGCAGCCCTGACGTGGGCTTCGGGGAGCGCTTCTCTAAGGACTTTCTGGACTCCCGGGAGCCTCACAGAGACATCCACGCGCGCATGAGGCTCCACAACAACCGAGTTGGGAGGCAGGTGAGAACCCTGACCCCAAGGCTCACTCCAAATCCTTCTGCCTAGAGCCCACCTCTTGGAGAGGACAACTCTCTTCCCAGGGACCACATTACTCCCAGTTCAGAGACCTTTTCTTTGCCCCTGCTCCCAATGCAGTCAGCAAGCATGACTTGAGGACCTACTATGTGCCAGGCACTGGACTTGGTCTGGGAAATACAGAAATGAAACCACCCTGCCCCCTGCCTGGGATCAGCACACCTCCTGCTGAGCAGTCAGCTCCTCCCATTTCCTCCAGTGTCACCCGACAGGACTGGGCTAGCAGTCAGGACCTCAGGGGTCCAGGCCTGGGTTGCTACCCTTTCTAAAGAGTCAGAAGGTTGAACTAGGTCATTGTCAGGTCCCCCAGCTCTAATGTTTCATGGTTCCATGTGACTCTGATCTCCTCTCCTAGTCCATAATGAGGGATTCCTGAAGAGTAAAGGTGGTAAGAGGTTTCTAGGGGCCAACTTGGACTGTATTGTGACTGCTTTCCTCCTTTCTCCCCTCCAATGCTCATTCAAAATAAATTAAATAAAGAAATACATGAAAAAATAAAAAGGAGAAGGAAGGAAGGAAAGAGAACAGTAGCCTGCATTTATCGAGTGCCTACTGTGTATTAGACACTGTCCCAAGCATCTTATTACATATCAGCTATTTAATCCTTACAGCTACCTATGATGCGCACACTATTATTGACCTCTTGTTCAGGCACAAGTTGACTAAAAAGCTTGCTAGAGCTGATGCAACCAATAAGAAAGTGGTAGAGGCAGGATCCATGCCCATGCAGTTGAGCTCTGAACCTGTGCTTCCTTATCTATGGAGTGGAGTCTACTCTGCACACATAATACACTCCGTGTGGAGTCTACACTGCACATGTTGTACACTCAGTGTGGAGTCTACACTCTGATGCCTCCTTGGCCCTCATGGTGGCCCAGTACACTCCTCTCCCGACCATTCTGTCCCCATTTCTTCTCTGGACTTTGCCCAGCTTGCTCTATCCTTGTTCCTGCCCTCTTCTTCACTCTGTTGGAGGACCTTCTCTCCTTCACTCCCCTTTCCCTTTTAGCCTGCTCCAGTTCACCTTCTCCCTCCACAGGCTCCCAGCTGATCCAGCAGTTCCCACCTTCACTTAGAGGTGGGGTAAACTGAGGCACACCCACCCTCAGATCCTGTCCAGCTCCCACCCTGTGCATGAGGCTCTTTTCCCAAGCTTCGATACATCCCAGCCTGTACCAACAGTGCCTCCTCCTCGTCCTCGTTAAACGTTTAATTAATGGCTGCTGCCTGTGGGAAGCAGATGTTCTAGAGCTGTTGGCCCAGGGAGGGGAGGCATGGGGCTGGTTCTCACGTGGTGCTGACACCACATGCTAGCTGCACAGCCCTGTAAGACCCAGAGGGTCAAGGTCCCTCACTTTTGGTCCTTCTGCCCAGCCTTGGGGCCCCAGATCCTTGCTCTCCCTGCTTGAAAGTGCATTTTGGGAGTGGAGTGGTGGCCAACTACCTGTGGGGACAATGCCAAGGGGTTCTTTGGGAGGGGATCGTAGAGCTGGTTAAGAGTTGGGCAAGGGGCAGGTATGTCGTGTTCCTCTAACTACCTCCCTTGGAGGTCCTGAGAGTCTGACCCTCTCTGGGTTTCCTTCTGTATTCAGGTAGAACTTCGGCCCCTGGTGGCACTCAGTACAGGACAGAATAAGTCCCAGTCAGCATAATGGGGGTGGGGGGTGGTCTCCCTGGTCCCTGTCCCCTCTCTTTTGGATCCCTACAAAGAGCTCAGTGTGGTGGCAGGGGAATGGGGTTTTTCTCAATTTCACTGCCAGCCGGGTTCACAGTCTGGAGGGATGCCAGAGGCTTTGGGGCTGGCATGTAGTGGGACTGGCACCCCCCCTTCTTCTGGCCCCTGCCCCAGGAATGGAAGAAGAGGGAATTTCCCTGAAGATCTGGGATCCCCTCCCTCAGGAAGCAAAAGCCTCCTGCCCCAAGGGCCCCCTGCAGCTGCAGGAAAGGCCGTCGGGAAAGGAGGGGAGCAGCGGGGAGCAGAACAAAATTCCCCTCGGCCTAGCCTGGTGGAAGTGGATGGAAGCCCAGCAGACAAGCCGGCAGAGGAATTCTCCCGTGGGGCCCATGCTTCAGGCCTCAATCTTTGCTTCTGTATAATGGGAGCTAGTTTCAAAAGCCTCTGAGATTCTCGCAAGCCAGTCTCAGCAGTGGGAGGAGGGCAGGGGTCTGGCCCCCAGAGTCACTCCTCGCGGTGCCTCTTTCCGCAGGCGGTGATGGAAAACATGCGGCGAAAGTGCAAGTGCCACGGCACGTCAGGCAGCTGCCAACTCAAGACCTGCTGGCAGGTGACGCCCGAGTTCCGCGCTGTGGGGGCGCTGCTGCGCAGCCGCTTCCACCGCGCTACGCTCATCCGGCCGCACAACCGCAACGGCGGCCAGCTGGAGCCGGGCCCCGCGGGGGCACCCTCGCCCGCCCCGGGCACTCCGGGTCCGCGCCGCCGAGCCAGTCCTGCCGACCTGGTCTACTTCGAGAAATCGCCCGACTTCTGCGAGCGCGAGCCGCGCCTGGACTCGGCGGGCACCGTGGGCCGCCTGTGCAACAAGAGCAGCGCGGGCCCAGATGGCTGCGGCAGCATGTGCTGCGGCCGCGGCCACAACATCCTGCGCCAGACGCGCAGTGAGCGTTGCCACTGCCGCTTCCACTGGTGTTGTTTCGTGGTCTGCGAAGAGTGCCGCATCACCGAATGGGTCAGCGTTTGCAAGTGAGCGGCCCAGGCTTCCCCGGGCCCGGAGAAAGGCTCGCCTCCTGGGGCCTGGCCTCTGCACTTGCGATCCGGCCCAGCAGCACCGCCTTGGCTTCCTGGGAGAGATTGGACCACAGGAGCTTAGAGGGACACCCAGTTCTACAATCAAGGGGCTGTCTAGGCCTGCCTGAATGAACCCACTGCTCAATTCTGCGGGCTTTAGGATTGATTGGCCTCCCTCCTTTCTGCCCCAAGCTCACACAGTTCAGCTGGTCTGGAGATTGCCCCATCCCGCAGGACATGTGTCGGGCAGGCAGCCCAGCCCCTCAGGCCTGTCTGCTGTCATCCTTTCTCCCCTTCCCCTGGAGTGGGAGGGAATGGATGGAAGCTGATGGGCAGGGAGAGGAAGATTTAAAAGGAGAAATGGACATAAGTGAGCTGAAGTAATTTTATAAAGGCCCAGTCATCCTCACCCACTGGCCTCTGCCCCTTACATTTCCCTCATCATTCATTTAAAAGATATTTATTTTTCACTCTCTTGGTAGCACTCTCTGTGTGGAGGGGAGAGTGAATAGGGGAGACACAGCATCCGCCCTAAAGGAGTTTACATTCTTCTGGAGAGAGATTGACAATAAACCAGGAAACACACTAACAAGGTCATTTCAGACAATGCTTTGTGCTGTGAAGAAAATAAAGTCCAGCATTGGGTGTAGAGTGATTTGGAGAGTGGGACCCCTTCTGATAAAACCACAGGTTAGGGAAGGCCCCTTAAGTCATGGTATTCATGCTGAGGCCTGTGAGGTGGGAAAGAGCCCCGTGGCTGTTGAGGGCAGAGGCTTTCCAGGCAGAGGCCTGGGGAATGAAAAGGTTCCAAGGGGGAAGTGTTTATCTGCTGGAGGAACAGCAAAATGTCCTTTGCGACCAGAGTGAAGAAATCAAGGGACTGATGGGCAAGAGAGGAGCTCAGAGGGTGGGCAAAGGTCACATCCTGTGTCTTTCTAGGCCTAGTTAAGGAGTTGGAATTTTATTTGAGAGGAATGGGAACCTGCAGAGTCTTAAGCAGGGGTGCCACAGTCTGGTTCCTACATGGATTGTTGTATGCAGATGGGGGGCAGGGACAAGGTGGCAGCTGGAAGGCCACCTCCAAACCAGAGATGAACCTGGGCTGGATGGAGACACTGAAGATGTAGGGAAGGGACTGAATCCAGAGTCTCTGGTGCCAGAGCTCTAACCGCCCACTTTGTGCCTGAGCCCTCTGCCACAAGCCAGGACGAGTGGCCATGCCCAGCAGCAACCGTCGGCAGAGACAGGAGGCACTCTGAGAGGAATAATCCTGGGCAAGACCCAGCTCAACCCAGCCCAGCGCCCCGGGGAGCAGGTGGGGCCAGGAGGTGCGGCTGGGAAGAGGGTGGTGGGGGAGGGCTGCAGACTCATTGTCTGGATCTCTGGGCTCTTGAGTCCGCAGGAGGAGAGGCAGAGTATGTAAGCTGGCTGGGGTTGGGGGCAGCTTTCCTGGGCCTTGGTGCCCTCAGAGCCCCAGCTCAGGGTGCCCCTTAGCAGGTCAATAATCCCTCTTAGTAGGTCATGCCCCCATCAGGACACTGCTGAGCTGGCAGTTTGGGTACAGGGTTGTATTCTTCTTGGTTCAGATGGGATGATTTTCTGGACAGACCCTCAGAATCTCAGGGAAAGAAAGAACACTTCAACTGCTTCATTCAGGTTTCCTTTCACTTATAGTTAGGGACCCTGCTGGCTGCCACATTTTTTCCCCAGAAAGACATTCCTCTTGATGAAACAAAGACAAGTCTTGTTCCCCAACTGCTGGTCTGCACAAATCCCCCATATTTCTCTACCCTTGTCCCATGTCTCCTTACCCACGGGTGGAAGTAAGAAGAAAAGGAAGTTCTCAGGGTGATGCTCCCAACTGGCAGATTCGTCTTCACTAGCTGGCCCCCTGGCTCCCTGTGCTTCCATTGCCTGCATCCCAGCAGCTTCCGGGCATGCCCAAGGCAGGAGACCCTCCAAAGGCTCAACTCCCCCGCCTCTGTGGAGAACATGGTTCTCTCCCCAACCCCCCAAAGACAGCCCCACAGGCAGGCGGGTGAGAGTCCCCAGGGAGGAGGGGTAGGCAGAAGCAGCCAGACACACCTGCCTCATTCCTTTCCTCTTGTTCATCCAGAAGAGGGCCATGGGGGCTGGGTTCCCTGCCCCCTTCCTCCCTCTCATCCCAGGAAGGAGGAAAGGCAGAGTGGGGGACCTGGAGTCCTGAGGGTCAGGGTTTTACTCCCACCCCTAGCAGTGTCCAGTAGGGCATTGGCCTTGATCTCACCCTCCACTGCCTCCCAGCCTTATGCAGGACAGAGCTGAGGGTGGGGTGGGGAAAACTGGAAGTGGGAACTATAGGATCAGGTTGGGGGAATAAGGTAGGAACCCCAACACTGCAGGACATGCAGCATCAGAGGGAAAGGTGGGTGGCAGGGTGGGACAGGGGGCTGGACACTGAGTTGTAGGGGAGGAGACCTGTTCTAGGGAGTCAGTTCATGGTGATCTATGTTAGCATGAGCCACAAGGAAGGGGAGAAAAAGTTGGGAAAGGGACAGTATAGGGTGTTGGTCACTGCCCCCCCCTTCCTTTTCCTGGGCCAGAAACCGAGTCCTGGGACAAAGGCTGGACCCATGATGACAAAGGGGTGTGTGGGACTTGGCAAGGGTCCTAAAGGGAGATGTGAAAGTGATGGGGGATGGGAAAATCAGGCCTGAGAGGCACTGGATTTATCATACTGGCTGAAGAGTATTGATGTGCTGATTGGAATTTGGGGAAACAGGCTGAAATTAAGTGAGAAGGTAGAGTTGGGATGAGGAGAATTTATCAACAGCTCGAGGACATCAGGGTGAGCCTTGGAAATGGGAACCAAATGTGGCCAGAGATCATTCAGAAGCCAAGAGGATCTCTTTTGCCCCCAATATGTTGTTTCTCCTGGTGGACACTAGGTCATGTCCTTGTAGGCAGAAGTAGTAGTGGAGCCTAATGCATCCTAGATTGTCCCCAAAGGAGTGAGGGAGCAAACAGGGAATGAGGGTGCTGGACAGATTAGCAGGCAGTGGTGTTGTTAAGGGTCAGGGGGAGCTAACCAGGCTGGAGTAGGATCAGAACCCAGGCATCTTGCTTTCCAGGCACCCAGGAACCTGGGTGAGGAGGGGAGAGGCATTCAAAGGTAGACTTGGGGTCTTCAGGAATGCCCCTTGAGAAGTAAGGTCAGGGTCATCCAAGCCAAGGGTCAGGGTCATCCAAGCCTTCCCTTCTTTCCCCGAATTAATGTAAATTCAGCTAGCCCCCGGCAGGGGGCCTTCCACTTTGGAGAGTGGCCAGGCCCTAGTCGCGGCCCGAGTCCTCCCCTCTCATCCCCGCCACCCCTTCTCATGTGGTTGCCGGCAGCTGCCTGCGGTCGCCCCAGCTCCTGCGCTCAAGGCACGGGGACTTTCCAACAGGGGAAAAAATGACTTAATGAGAGTGGGAGCCGGGGGCGGGAGGGACAGGTCCCTGTAATCACTGCTCCGCTGTGGGGCCAGCGCGCCTCCGGGCCCTTCCCTGGCTTCCTGCTGCCAGCGCCCCCATTGGGTTCGGCTGGGGGAGGGGGACAGGGCTGGCGATAGGGGATCCCTTTCCAGGTCCCAGGTTCTCTGGGACCCTCAGGCTCTCCGTTCCTCCTGGACTCGCCACTGGACTTCAAGAAGCCTGGACATCCTACTAACCCTCTCTGGACCTTCTCCTTGAAATTGGGGAGGCGGTGTCTTTCCCTGGGTCCCCTGCTGGTGTGGTAGAAGAGTACGGGGTTGTGAAGAGTCCCTTTCCATTCTGCGACTGCGTACTTCCAAACGCCACTGGTTGCTGTGGCAACCAGGGCAGCTGAGGTGTGTCCACCGCTCTGGGAGGCGCCCCCCCCCCAAACCCTTTTCTCAGCCCGCTGGGCCAGGCCCCGCCGCTGTGGTGCGCGGGGGTGGGGGTGTGCCGTTACCATGGCAAGGGTGCGCTAGGAGGGCACATTCTTCCCTAGGGTGGGAGCGCCCTGGGGATACGAGAAGGGGGGTGACGGGGGCGGCAGAAAGGGGAGCAGGGGTGGTCAGAACAAGGGAGGAGTCTTGGACAAGGCGAACTAGGGCTTCTGAGGTTGGGGTGGGAAGTCTGGAATCGGTCCCCGTCCTGCAGCTCTTCTGTGGCATTCTCCCTCGTTCACCGCCCCCAATCCCGCACCCTTGCTGGGGTTCAACGCCCTAATCCACCGTTTCCACAGAAAGGATCCTCTACTACCAACCCAAAAAGTTTCTTCCAAGGCTGGGCTTGCGGAGCTACTGGGCCTGTCCCCTTCCCCCCAGTGGAGCTGCGTCCCAGACTGCATGCAGAAGCCCTGCAATTAAGCCCCTCGCCCGCCCCTGCACCGCCCGCCAGTCCTCCGCCAGGCCGGGTCTGCACCGCCAATTACTGCAGCGCGCAGCAACTGATTACCCTGGAGCCCGAGGAGCGGCTGGGGGTGGGGACAGCAGGCAGGTTAAGGGGGAGGGGACCCTGGGATTGTCACTGGTCCTGGGATCGTTAATTCAAGCTTCGGGCTGTGGGCCACTAGCCCCACTTCTCAAGTCCAGAGGATGGGGAGGAAGGGTCTCTCAATGCTCCGTCCTGTTGTGCCTCAATTTCTCACTCCTTGAATGCACACGGCACCTAGGGCAGAAAGCTCTGGGAAGATCTGGTGTGCGCACGCGTATGTTGGAGCGTCTGGAGTCTCAGGTTGGGTACTCAAAAAGTTCAAGGCCCTCAAGACCAGCTTTCTTTCCCGCCGCCGACTGCCGCGTGGGTCTCTCCTGGTCCCGCGCCCCGCCTATTGAACCCAATTAGGTCTTGCTGAGCCAGCCCCAGGGCCGCTGCCAGCTCATTTTGTGGGAATCAGAAAACGGCGCCCTCTTTGGGCAAGAAGCTCCCCACTTCTACAGAAGACAATCCGGGAGTCTGCCGGGCAGCGACAGTGAATTTTTCTACCACCATCCTTACCCACTGAGGTCTTCTTCACTCTACCCCCTCTGGCTAGTCTGCAGGGGCTCGGGTAGAGCTTCGCGCCTCTCGCAGTCCAGCTGCCCACATCTGGCCTGCAGCTGGGAGCCGCCCACCATAAACTGATGAGGACACGGCGCCCTCTGTTGGTGCGGAGCAGCAGCGCACCAACTTCCGGGCCTGGACCTCCATCCAGCTGCGGCGGGGGCTTGGGGTCTAGCTCCAGTCGGATGGGTCTCAGATTCTACGGTTCCGTCTGCTCTCTGCCTCGCTCCCAAGTCTGATTGCACAGGCCTTTTGCTCTCTGCCCGTCATGGCCTTGTTGACCTCTTTCCTTCACTTAAAACCCTGTCCAGCGACCTATCTGTCCCCGGACCTCCCATCTTCTCTAGATGTCGAAGCGCGGACCGCAGGTTCTGCGAACTGTCACTCAGCGACCAACGTAAAAGTCCTAAAATAGGAACATGATTACATAAGACACCGCCCGTTTGCTCAATGGAATTCCTCATCGCGTCCTTAAAAAAAAGAGGTGGTTGAAGTATATTTAGTGACCGAGACAGTGTTTGCTCTACATTGCGGATGAGGGATGCTAGGCACAAATAGCATCCCCGAGTTGCTCTTTTACCCCTCTTTTACTGCAACAAAAATGCATAGGTGTGATTTCCATTTTAGAAGTCTAAAATAGGCATCAAATGCTAATACATTATTTTGAATGGGAGATTATAAGTGATTTAAAATTTATTCTCTATTTTCATTTTCCTTTGTCTATAACAAACCCATATTGCTTGGGCACAGCAATGATTCCATGTGCAGAATACTTTGACCAAAAGTGGAGCATCAAATTATTTTTATTTTATTTTATTTTATTTTATTTTATTTATTTATTTATTTATTTTATTGTAAACAAATGGGATACATGTTGTTTCTCTGTTTGTACATGGCGTAAAGGCATACCATTTGTGTAATCATACATTTACATAGAGCAATGTTGTTTGATTCATTCTGTTATTTTTCCCCTCCCCCCCACATCTCTCACCCCTCTTATCCCTCTATACAGTGCATCAAATTATTAAAAAGAATACTTTTTAAAAAAATTTTTTTAGTTGTTGTGAATCTTTAATTTATTTATATGTGGTGCTGAGAATTGAACCCAGTGCCTCACACATGCTAGGCAAGTGCTTTGTCACTGAGCCACAACCCCAGTCCCTAGAAAGAATACTTTTAAAACTAAGAATTGGGAGATCTGGTTGATAAGAGCTATGATTATGCTTTTGGAATTTTCTTTTAAAAATCACAATGATTTGTAGTGAGAAGTCCTGAATCCCTGGACCAGGGAAGCCAAGAAGTTGTTAGAACCATCCTCAAAACCATATGTACATCCAGTACTGTCAGTGGATGGAATAACTGATTCATTTTTTATTGTACTGCTTACGTATGAAGATGTTGCCATGGCTAACAACACAGAAAATTTATAAAACTTTTAATACCTTTTTCTCAGCCCCTGTCTCAGTACCTTTTCAGACTCTTCGCAACGTTGTACATCTGTAATCACTCTATCTTTAGATATAGGCAATCCTTCCACATCCTTGGATGATGTATTGCCTGGTCCTTCTCATTCTCCACTACTTCAGAAACTTCATTCACTCTTTCTTTGTATTTTTCTTTTCTCTTTTCTTTCCTTTCTCCTCCTCTTCCTCTTCCTCCTCCTCCTTCTTTTTGATCAACTTCAATTGATTTTATTCATAACCTGCATAACATATTAAACTGAATGTGGAGAAATAAAAAGTACATTTTCACAGTGATCTAAAAATATGGGCATTTCTTTTGTATACAAAATATGAAAAGAAAACAAATGAGTTTGATGGTGACAATAATTGATACAGAGCACTGTTTGTATTCTCATGAATTTAATTAGGTTAACTGCCTTCACAAACTGTTCCATATTTTTCACCTATGACATTTATATTTGTGCTAAACACAATGTTCCTAAATGTGAGGATTCTTAAAAAAAATTTCAAAGGTACAGAAAAATTATGACAATGGTACAAAGAACTTCCCATGTCCCTGAACCACATAAGAGTGAGCTGCCTACACAATATCCCATTACTCCTTAATTCTTTAATATATGCTTCCTACAAATAGATTTTCTCCTTCATAACCTAATATAATACAACCAGAAAATTAACATTGGTACATTAGTACCATCTAATCCCTCTAAGCCTTATTCAGCGTTCATCAGTTGGCCCACTGATACCCTTTGTAACAAAATTCAGAATTTTTCATTGCATTTAGTTATCATGTCCTTGTAGTCTCTATCTGACACAGTTCCTAAACCTTTCTTTTATGTTCATGACCAGGACAATTTAGAAGATTACGGACCAGTTATATGGTATAATGTCCCTCACTTTGGGTTTATCTGTTGTTTCCTGATTAGCTGTGGTTTTGCATCTTTGGAAACAATATTACAGATGGTGAGTGTTTTGCTCATTGCTTCATTATTTATTCTAATGCTCAAAATTTCCCAGTTTAAGTCCAGTTATCAAGCTGGTTTCTGTCCTATAGTTCTTTGAGTACTTCCTTATTTTCTGACATGGCATGATGTTCCAGGCCCATTTTGTACTTTTTCTACCCCAACCCTCACGTCAGCCATTTCTCTAAGGGACCCTTGTTTCTTTTGATGGAAGATGAAATGTAGACGCCAAGCTTTGCATGCTAGATGTGCTCATTTTTCTTGGGTTGTCACTGCTTCCAAATCTCTCAGTGGACTATGCTAGAAAATATGTGTTTGATTATACACATTATCTATCTATCTATCTATCTATCTATCTATCTATCTATCATCAATCATCCATTGATCTGTCCATGTAGAAAACAGTTCACTTTTAATTCCAACCCACAAGGTTTATGTTCGTTTTCTTCTTTTCCATTTTTGTAGCTTCCTCTTTCTTACTGGATAAATCCTTCTGTAAGTAATCATTTCCCTATTGCTACTGCTGCTCCCTCCACTGACATCAAGATAGTAGACAGTCTTCTACCACGTTGGGTCCTGATACTCCCTGCCAGCACAATGTCCCCTCGGCCCCCACATGGATACCTCACCTGGCTTGGTTCCACATCATGGCATTTGAATGAAATTATTCAGAAAGAAAGGCAGACAGGAAGTCTGGAAAAAATTTCACTCACTCTTAGATCTTTAGATTGAATTCTAAATGTTCTTTATTCAGTAAGCGACAACTGCTCTTCTAGGTATTCCCTTAAAAAACCCTGGAGTCATCAGACTCCTTTATTTCTCTGATATTTCACATCCAACCCATCTCCAGATCTTGCTGGTTCCTCATCAATTTGCATTTAGAGACTGATCACATGTTGGTTCCTTTGATCACCACCATTCTGGCCCAAGCCACCATCAGCTATTGTCTTGATTGACTACACTTGTTTCCTAGTTGGTCTCCCAGTTTCTCCCCTTACATATTCCCAGTCCATTCTATGCATAGTGATCCTCTGATCACTATGGGCACCTCCTCTGTTCAAGAGTCTCTAAAGTCTTCTCTCATTTACAATGAGAGCGGAAGTACTTACAATGACTTACAGGCCCTACAGGAACTGGCTCACTCTTACCTCCTTCACTTATCTCCTGCTATTCTCTCCCTCATCCATTTTGCCTTAGTCACACATGCCTACTGGAAGTTCTCTGAATAAACCAAATACTGGCTCTCCTCAGAGTCTTTGCACTTATTATTATCCCTGAAATAGGTTTCCTCTCAGATAATCACATGGATGTTGCTTCTCTTCATTCAGGACTTCAGTCAAGTATCTCCTTAGAAAAGGGCCTTTGCAGAACATCCTACACAAAATTGCAACCTTTACCTTTATCTTGCTTTATTATTTCTTCATGATACACATATTTGACATATATATGTTTTTGTTTACTGTCTGCCTCTGCACTATATATTAGAAATTCCATGAGAACTAAGACTTTCTCTTTTTTGCTGGTTTCTTTTTCTTTCTCCTTCTTTTATTTTGATGGTGGTACTGGGAATTGAATCAAGTGGCACTCTACCAGGCTACATCCCCAGACCTTTTATTTTTTTTTAATTTTGAGACAGGGATTCACTAAGTTGCTCAAGCTGGCCTCAACTTGCAATCCTCCTGCCTCAGCCTCCAGAGTATCTGGGATTACAGGTGTTTGCCACCACATTTAGCTTGTTACTATATTTCTAATGCAAATAGTGGTACTGAGTATATAATAGGCACTCAATAAATAGGTGAATGAATGGCTATAGGAATGACTAATTGTCTTCCAAATTTAATTCCTAGGGTCTTTCTTGAAATTCCAGCTGCCAGCTAAACATGCTTTGCTGTGGGTGGGTCTGTGGCACCACAAACCAAAATTTTATTAATGCAGAATCATTATCATATATACATATATATTTTTGAGGGGGTGTATGGGGGATTGAACCCAGAGGTACTATACCACTGAGCTATGTCCCCAGAACTTTTCATTTTTCATTTTAAGACAAGGTCTCACTAAGTTGCTTAGGGCCTAAGTTTCCCAGGCTGGCCTCAAACCTGGGAATCCCCTGCTTCAGACTCCCCAGCCACTGGGATTACAGGCATGTGCCACTGCACCTGGCTTTATATATGTATTTGTTAATTGAATAATTGAGACCTTGTTTAGTTAAGTGCTATCCTCTCAGTTCTCATTCCCTGACCTAGAGCAGGCATTTAATGTTTTTGAATATTAATTTAAAATAAGATAATAACATTCATAAATAAATGAATGATCTTCCCCTTCAAGCCAGTACTCTGACTTACTTGTTTCTCCTTGTGACACCATCATTTTCCTAGTTACTGAGTCTCAAAATTGCAGTCAACTTGGATTCTTCCCATCATCTCTTTTCCATTTTCAGTCAGTGGTCAAAAATATGCCCATTCTCCAATTCCATCTGTGAGGTTAATATCCTATTTCTCCACATTCCTCAAACATCACAAAAGGCTCCCAGCTGGACTCCTCATTTCTCTTTCTCCCTTTTCAATCCATCTCCATCAGAGTTTTCTATTTTCCTCTCCCATAAAGTGCTCTTATTGTGTCATTTCCTCTGACAGAAGTTTTCAATGGGTCTTTTTACCAACTAGGGTTTTCAGACAGCAGAAATGGACTCTGGTTCACATAAATAGAAGAGGTTGGAATAATATCAGGTAGTTCATACAATTTCCAGCAAGTCCAAAGATTGGTCTTGGGGAGCATGCAGAAGCCAAGAGCAGCTGGGCAGTCAGAACTTTAGCCAAGTCCGGTCCCAGGAGCATTCTGTTTAGGGAGCTACAACTCCTGGACTCTAGGGACTGTGGCTCCTTAATTATAAATAGTCCTCTGCCTTCTTGGGTCACTTACTGACAATCCAGAGTTCTAAGCGGGAACATTGATTTGGCTATGCCCTTTCTGCCCAGGGTCAGAAGAGCAAACATCTGACTTCCCACTAAGACTTATTCTAAGGCAGATCTACCAATGTAGGCCAGGGGCTCAGATGCTGGTCAGCTAGAGACCCCACTGCATATTCACATACAAGTTCCTGTGAACATCACTGAGACCCCCACCATCCCACTCTTCCTCCCATGCATGCCAGGTTCCACTGAAGCATGACCACATGCAGTTCCCTTCCTGCCTTAGCCCCTGTAACAGTCTCCAAAGATGATCCCAATGAATCATGTGTCACACCTCTGTATTGTCCTCTCCCCTTGGATCTGGGTTGGTCCAGTGATTCATTTTCACTGATATAGACTGTGGAAGTGACCCTGCATAACTTCTGAGAAAAGGTACTAAGAATTTCTGCAGCTTCTGCTCCAGTCTTTTGGAATGTTCCTTTGGGGCAAGCTCATACTATGTATGAGCTTCATGGACCTAAGACCATCATGCTGTGAGGAAACTTAAGCAAGTCACATGGGAAGGCTGTTTGGAAAGAGAATAATGTCTAGCCAGTTCCTATCTGTTTCAGCCAATTTAGATGAGGTGCCAAACACATGATTAAAAAGAGTTACCTAGGAGGGGAGGGAAAAAATAACAGAATGAATCAAACAACATTACCCTATGTAAATTTATGATTACACAAATGGTATGCCTTTACTCCATGTACAAACAGAGAAACAACATGTATCCCATTTGCTTACAATAAAAAAAAAAAAAAAAAAGTTACCTAGGCTGAGGTGAGCCTGGGTAACTTAGTGAGATGCTGTTCCAACTTAAAAAATAAAAGGAGGGCTGGGGATGTAGCTCAGTGGCAAAGTGCCCCTGGGTTCAATCTCAAGTACTGCAAAAACCAACAGAACAAAACAAAACAACAATAAAAACAAAACAAACCCCCCCAAAAAACTCCCAAACCCAAACCAAAACCAACCAACCAAACAACAACAACAAAAAAACCCAAACACCCTGCCTTTGACACTCAGGTTGGTGGACCCTTCAGATCTTCAGATGACTCCAGCACCAGTCTCCATTTGATTGAAACTGCTTGAGTTCTCTCCAAGTAAGATCTTAATACAGTTAACCCATGACTGTGAGAGATAATAAAAAATTATTTTAAGCCACTAAATTTTGAGTGGTTTGTTACTCAGTAATAGAGAACTGAAACAACCCTTTTGTGGTACCCGCTTGACTCTCTAGGGATGTCCCCGCACTGTTCTGTCCTGGACACATGACCACTTATATCTTCACTTGTCAAAATCCTTCTGATGAGTGTGGCACAGAGCAGTGGAAAGAGCCAGGTTTTGCAATCAGCCTGTGGGGTAGAGGGTTGAATCATAGTTTTGTCTCAATATCCTCATGACCTTGGAGTTCTATATCTGCACCTCTCTCCTCCAATTGTTTTGAGGATCAGATATAACATGTTATCTACCCATCTATTTGTTTGGTCCCTATTAGTCCCATTGAATAATGATACCCAGACTTCTAGACCTGCATCTAATGGCACTTCTGAGTGTGCACTCCCATCAGTTAACTACATGGTTTTAGACAAATCCCTTAAACTTCTCTGAGCCTTACCCTCCTCATATTACATGGGTTTGATGATAATATCTGTGTAATGGGGCTTCTGGGCAGGACTGCCTTGTGGTGTTAGGCAGCAGTGCCCCCTTGAGGCACATCACCTTGAGGCCATCTCTCTTAACCAGCATGGCATGAGGAATCCTTTAGCTGTCCACCACTGGGGCTCCAGCATGAACAGACATGTCTGGTGGGCTGGGGGACTGGGGTGAACACCAGACTGCAGACAGGAACAACAGAAGTCTCCAGAGCTCATCACCCAGAGGGAAAAAGAGGTTTTGCTGGAGGGGAAAAAGGCAGAAGAAAGAAGAAGAAGAGTCTTCTTTCTTGATGGAGAAGGAAAGATTTGGGGTATAAAAGGCAAGGACAGGTTCACTGGGACATAGTTGTCTCTGCTGTAGGAACTTCTTATGAGACATGAGCTGAGAATAAGAAGAGTAACATGAGCTGAGAATAGAAGCATAAGGTGCTTTCCTACCTTAGGTGGAGAGAGACAGAGAGAAAGGGAAGTATGCCAGACTGCTGGCCATTGGGCAGTCAGAGAGGCAGCTGGTGAGGGTGATGACAAGATGGGTGGTACTGGGCAGCAGCCCTGACCTCGTGGAAAGCAACTGTACTGGCTTCTTCTTGGACCTCCTCTGAAGATGAGGATACATGGAATTCTGGGATGCAATGGGAGAGTGCAGGCTGTAGGATTCCAGTTAGATCCAGAGCAAAGACTCGCAAAACTAATGTATGCTGTTAGAAGGCAAGACAGCAGTTACCTATGTAGGGGAAGAAGTGACTAGAAGGAAACATAAAAGGGTTTCTGGGAGCTGATAATATTTTGTTTTGTCATCAGGCTCCTACTTACACTGCATTCATTTGATAAAAACTTTAAGTGACCTTAAGATTCGTGCACTTATCAGTATATTACTACTTTTTTTTAGCATGTTACTTCAATAACAGATTCATACTCTTTCTCCACCTCCCCACACCACTATTTGAGAAAAGAATAATGAACAGTTATTTCTCACTGCAAGCCCTTTGAGATAGCACCACATCCCAGATTAATGAGATTAATGGTTGGAGGTAAGGACCACCTGGTGTCTGGCCAGAATTGTTTTCCTCTATTCATTCACTTATGGTTTATTAAGCACTTCCTACACATTGAACAATGTACAGCATGTAATAAAATAAAAAGATAATTAATAGCTATAGTTTCTATCTACTGAGAGTTTATTAGGGAGTAGATACTGAACATATATCTAACCTTTGCAATAATTCTATGATGCATTACTATTATCTCATCCATCAGTTGAAAAATATGAGTCTCAGAAAGGTTTAAAAAGTTGTTCAAGGTCACAGAGCAAAGGATTTATCTGGATTTTCATTTGCACCCCAGTCTGTGCGGACCCAAAGCCCTGGTGCTTCTCACTGAGCTTCAGGGTCAACCAGGAATCTAGGGGGTGAAAGGACCTGTAGTTAAGTTGCTGTACCACAGAAATGAGGCCTTAAAGCTGAAGCGAGTCTGAGTTCGAAGGTTCCTCAATTCTTTTGAGACTGTTCCCCCAGTTGTATAACAAGGGTAAAAAAATCATGCCTTTCTCTCGGGATCTTTGTGGGCATCAAGTGAGACGTGGGTAGACCCCGGTGTTCCGCACACATTGAGCACCTAGAACTGGAAGTCTCTGGCACCTGTGAAGACCTCGGATCACCCATACTCCGCAGAACCCCCCCCCGAGGGCAGCGGTCGGACTCGGGTGCTCCCCTCCCCTCCCCTTCCGATCGGAACCTTTCGGGCTGGGTTCAGTTCAAAATGAACCCGAGGCCTTGATAGCAATGTTCGAGTTGCTCCGAAGCCAGCCAGGAGACGAGACCTGACCCCAAACCCATCAGAGAAGCCAGCACCAGCAGCCCCGAGTAGGCGCTGCTCCGCGTGGCTCCCGCGGGAAGGGGCGCCATCGCGAGATCTAGCGAGACCCACGGGCGGGCAGACCGGAAGTGAGGGGCGAGTTCCCAGAGACCGCGCTCCTTTTGAAACTTGAGACCAGTGGAGGGCAGTGGTGGTGTGGCTGGTCGCGGTCCTTCCTGGGGAAAGAGCGGGAGCCACAGGAGGGCAGAGCTGGGTCGTCGGGGACCTTCTTCGTGTGAGGTTTGGTTGGGAGAAGCACAGCACCGTTCCTTCGGCCGCTCCCTTGGACCTGCCGTGAACCGGGAGGCAGGTTGGCCAGGCCTCACTGGCCCCGGCCTAGCTCCCTAACCAGGCAAAAGCTGCAGCTCCGCCCAGCCTCCAACTCTCTAACACCCCTTCCCGTTGTCACGGCCTTGTTAAGACTCTTTGTGACCCGAGAAATGTTTTGCTCCGATGCTAACATAGCTACACCTTTGACCCTCTCATCCAGGCACCTTCCATGGCCTTGGGAAAGGGTCTTAGCAACTTGTTTACATGGTCATGTTTGCATAAAACTAGCAAAACAAAGATACTTTGTTCCAAATCTGTTGACACCACTGTCTTTCCATTGTGAATTCTCCTATCTAGGGGCATTGATGTGGCTGTGGATGCTATTTTAGGTATTTCGGAGTAGGAAATACTCAGAATTTGAGTTTAGTGGGATGTATTTATGTGGCTCGTATGTATTCTTAAGTTACTTCCAACCTTTCCAGTGGGAGTACTCCCTAACCCACATTGCACTGAATTAGTAATGTGGTAGCGTGAAACCCAGAGATTCTTGGTCCTAGAATGTCCAGCATCAGGAGAATTGGGAGCTATAAAAGATTTGTACTGCACGGGAAAATGTGGAATTCCCTGATCTTACAGCTCATAAGAAAAGCTTCATAGAGATTTCCCCAAATTTGGCAACCTTCCTAAAATAAGGAGTTGGGGGACTGAAATAATCTTTTCCAAACTAGCAATACATTTATCCCCCCTTATCCCCTTCACTCACTTTGTTACCTGTGGACAATTGTGGTCTCAATATTAAATGGAAAATTCCAGAAATAAACAATTCAATTTTAAATATCTTTTATTATAGTACATTTCAATTGTTCTATTTTGTTATTAGTTATTGTTGTTACTCTCTCTTCCCCTGCCCACACCCCAGAACTGAAGATTAAACTCAGGGACTGTCTACCACAGCTGCATCCCGAGTCCTTTTTTTTTTTTTTTTTTTTTAATAATTTTGAGACAAGTTCATCCCCAGGATGGCCTGGAATTTGCAGTCCACCTTCCTTAGCCTCCGGGGTAGCTAGGATTACAGGCATATGCTACCATTCCCCAGTGTTAGCTTGCTACCGTGACTGATTTATAAACTTTATCATAGGTACATATGTATAGGAAAACAGGGTTTGGTACCATCTATGGTTTTGGGCATCCACTGGGGGTCTTAGAGCAAATCTCCTGAGAATAAGGGGAAACTATTTTAATGAACAAATTTTTATCACCCATGAGAGGAAAGACTAAATGAGCTTACTATTCTCTCCACTGAAAATTTTTGTTGTTAAAAAGGCATTGAAAATATGAATACTCAAGCCCAGCATTGTGGGTTCACCTGGGAGGCTGAGTGGGGAGGATCACTTGAGTTCAGGAATTTGAGACCAGCCTGGGCAACACAGTGAGACCTTATTCTGTCCCTCCTCCCCAGAATATGTAAACAAAAATGTAGTGAGGAAAAGTATAACGTGGCATGCCAGGCATAGGAGTTTGATATAATTTTTTTCCTCAAATATTTACATTTGTGCCTACTTCTGTATTTTTAATTTTTTACTCTTTTTCTTTAGGAGCCACATGAAATTACATAAACTCTGATCTCAAAAAATCTAGCTGTGCCCTTGCATGGTTGTTGCTTCCTTATAACTACTCTGATTAGGGCAGGGCATGTGTTCCTTCTAATCGTTGAGAAGGTATAAGCCCAGAGTGGTTATGTTGCTTATGCCTGGCTTTGCCACTGTGACTGGCAGAACTAGAGCTAGAACACAGTTCTTTCTGTTCTCTTTTCAGACATCTAGTCACACCAGGGGCAAGTACCCTTTTCCAAAGCTTCCCACTACCTTTCAGTGGGTAGAGCTTGAATGTGTCCATTTGGCCACTTGGGTTCTGGGTTGTAGGTGGTCCAGATGAGAAACCTGATAAAGCTAGAGGGGAAACAAGTTGTGATTTTGAAGTGCTCCCAAATCACAGACCATAGTGACTTTTCTGTATCTTCTCGCCCACCCTTCTCATGAAGAAAGGTCAGCATCTGATGGGAGATAAAGGTCTATGGCTATGGGTCTTCCCTCTGTGTTGGGGTGAGAAGTGTGCAATCCTTGAACAGAATCAGAATCCACTGGTGAACCGGCTGTGCGTGAATATGCATGGGAACATGTCTTTTGTTACTTCTTTAGCCAAGTGTATTTTTGGTCTGTTTCCCTGGAAACTTATAGGGAATAGGGAGAGACCTTAACAAATGTAGTATAATTTTACCATTTCCACTTCCTTTCCAATTCCCAAAATTAGTCACCCCATCTCTACCTGGACTGATTTTTCCAAGGTCACTAACAACTTCTTTGTTGCTAAATCCAACTTTTCAGTCCTTAATCGATTCTCCTGTGCTTTCAGTGGTATTTTGAAATGTAATCTGATCCACCTCCATTTAAAAATCCTTCAGTGGTTTTCTCATTGCTTTTAGGAATGGTAGGAACTATTCTAGAATGTCATTCCAGTCCACATGTGTTGATCTTTGGTTTTTCCAGGGGGCTGTGCCCTGTCCTGATACAAGGCTATTGTACATGTTTCTTCATTCACTATTTTATTTAAACCAATCATTTGCCAACCATTGTTTTAGTATTAGAGATACAATAGGGAACAAAACAGGCAAAAATTCCTGCCATTCTGGAGTTCACCTGTTTATTATGGTTTTGGGTTTTTGTTTGTTTGTTTGTTTTTTTGTATCTTGTTTGTTTTGCTGAAATGTCCCTTTTCTTCCAAATTTGTGTTTTCATGGTAGGGAGTTTGAGATTTATTGATATTTAAATAATTTTATTGAGATATGATTCACATACCTTAAAATCTGTGAAATTTACTTGTTTAAAGTATACAATGCAAGGGGCTGGGATTGTGGCTCAGTGGTAGAGTGCTTGCTTAGCATGTGTGAGGCACTGGGTTCAATCCTCAGCACTGCATTAAAAAAATAAAGGTATTGTGTCTATCTACAACTAGAAATTTATTTAAATAAATGTACAATTCAGTTTAGAATATTCAGAATCATGCTTCCATCACCACAATCAATTTCACACTCTGTGTATTTATGTGTGTGTATTGCTGTAGATAGAACCCAAGGCCTCATACATGCTAGGCAAGCACTGTACCAACTGAGCTATGTCCCTAGCCTATCACAGTTAATTTTAGAACATTTTTATCACCCCATTAATAGGCACTCTTCCTTTCCCCCCAACTCCTCAGCCTTAGGCAACCAATCTACCTTCTGTCTCCATGGATTTGTCAGTTCTGAATATTTCATATCAATGGAATCATGGTCTTTTGTGATTGGTTTCTTTCACTTAGCATGCATGTATATACTTTGTTGTATTGCCAAATAATATTCCATTGTATTATATACTATAACATTTTGCTTATCCATTTATCAGTTGAAGGACAATTGGATTATTTCTACTTTTGAGCTATTAGGAATGATGCTGCTATGAATGCTTCTGTATACTTTGTATGAACATGTTTCCATTTTCTTGGGTGTAGATTTAAGAGTAAAACCACTGGGTTATATGGTAACAATGTTCAACATTCTGAGAAACTGCCATTCTGTTTTTCAAAGTGGCTATATTATTTTACATTCCTACCAGCAAAATATGAGGGCTCTAATTTGTCTACATTCTTGCTGTTATAGGTTGAATTGTGTCACCCTCCCATTCATACAAAGTCCTAACCCCAAGTACTTCAGAATGAATTTATTTGGACCTAGGATCTTTTTTTGTTGTTGTTTTCTACCTTCTTTATTGGTGCATTACAGTTGTACATATTGATGGGATTTGTTGTTACATATTTGTGCATGCACATAGCATAGCAATATAATTTGGCTAATATCACTCCCCACCATTTCCCACCATGCGGGGACATCCCTTGGTTCTTTTCCTCTATTGATCTCCCTTTGATTTTTAGGAGATCCACCCCAACTTTCTTTTCCTTTTTTCCCTCTAGCTTCCACATGAGAGAAAACATATGATCCTTGACCTTCTGAGTTTGATTTATTTTACTTAACGTTATGGTCCCTAGGTCCATCCATTTTCCTGCAAATGCCACAATTTCATTTTCTTTATGGATGAATGAAATTCCATTGTGTATATATACCACATTTTCTTTATTTATTCATTTGTTGATGGATCCCTAGGCTGGTTCCATAGTTTTGCTATTGTGAATTGTGCTGCTATAAACATGGGTTTGCATGCATCACAACAGTAAGATGTCTTGTTCTTCAGGATAAATACTGAAGAGTGGTATAGTTGGGTCATAGGATACTTTAATGCCTAGTTTTTTTTTTGTTTGTTTGTTTGTTTTTTTTTTTTTGAGGAAACTCTATACTGATTTCCATAGTGGTACTAATTTTACAGTCCCACCAACAGTGTAAAAGTTCCTTTTTTTTTTCTACATCTCTCCAGCATTTATTATTTGTATTCTTGATGACTACCATTCTGACAGTGTGAGGTGAAATCTCAGTATAGTTTTGATTTGCATTTCCCTAATTGCTAATGATGTTGAACATTTTTTTCATGTATTTGTTGGTTGTATGCATATCTTCTTTTGAGAGTATCTGTTTAATTCATTTGCCCATTTATTAATTGGTTGTTCGATTTTTTTAGTTCTTTATATATTCTAGATATTAATCCTCTGTCTGAAGAGTAGATAATGGAGATTTTCTCCCATATTGTAGGTTCTCTCTTCACATTCCTAATTGTTTATTTCCTTTTCTGTGCAAATGCTTTTTAATTTGATGCTATCCCATTTATTAACTGTTGGCATTATTTCCTGAGTTTTAGGAGTCCTATTGAGAAAGTCTTTGGCTGTGCCCAAAAGCTAGAGTATGGACTCTATATTTTATTTTAGGAGTTGCATAGTTTCTGGCCTAATTCTGGGGTGTTTGAAGCATTTTTGAGTTGACTTGTGTGCAGGGTGAGAAATAAGATCATTTTAGATATAATTAGTTAAGATGAGGTCTTGATTAGTGTCCTTTATGCAAACGGGAAATTTGGACGCAGACATGCACACAAGGAGAACAGCATGTGAAGACTGGAATTATGCTGTGTAGGGGTAAGAAAGGGGTGATCCCTGTCCTCACCCCTCATCAGGGTTCTTCCATAACAAAAAGGCTAACATGAGAAAAGCATAGCATATTTACTTAATTGCAATTTTATGTGATATGGGACCCTTTAGAATCCAGACCAAAGATATAAGGAAATAAAATTATCTGAATTTATGTTTACTTTGGATGAATCAGGGAAAACTGTGTAGAAATGTGATTGTACAAAAAGGATATGAGCCAGGCATGGTAGTGCATGCCTGTAAATCCCAGCAACATGGGAGGATGAGGCAGGAGGGTTGCAAGTTGGAGGCTGACCTCAGCGACTTAGTGAGGCCCTAAGCAATTTAGGGAGACCCTGTCTCAAAATAAAAATTGAAAAGGGCTGGGGATGTGACTCAGTAGTAAATGGTAATGGATAAGTGGGGGAAATCCAGCAAAGCCTGTCCACATTCTTCTTGACCTCTCGGTTGTAGCATTTCTTCCTTTCTAGTATGGGATAGAAATTCTCTGAGAATAATGATCTTACTTTCTTTATATGTTACTTTCTTTATATGATAAAGGTGGGGTGGGAATTTAAAGTAATATTTTTAGGTTTTATGACTTGCTTTGGGGAAAAAGATTCTAGTTTCTGTGACCTGCTTGGGGAAGAGGAATTCTAGTTTCTATGGCTTGCCTTCAAGGAGAAAGTGAGGACAGGAAACAAGAGGGCACTAGAAGGTCAGAGAGAGACTTCACTTTCTGAGACTTTTTTTTTTTTTTTTTTTTTTTTGATACTGTGTATTGAACCCAAGGGCACTTTACCACTGAACTATATCCCCAGCCCTTTTTGATTTTTGAGACAGGGTGTTGCTAAGTTGTTGAGGATGGCCTTAAACTTGAGATCCTTCTGCCTGTATCTGCCAAGTGGCTGGAATTACAGGTATGGGCCATCACACCTATCCTGAGGCTACTTCTAAGGCCTTCTAGGTTGTTTTAATTTAAAGTACTCCATATGCCAAAGTGCCATACTTTGGGTATCATTTTTTGAACTTAACAAATGCCATGAGCCAAGAAACTATCAGAAGCTAGGAAAGAATACTGAAAATATCCTCCCATAGAATCTTTGGGGAGCCTCCCTATTGACACTTTGTTTTTTTTACCTAGCACCCAGAACTGAGACAATAAATGTCTGCATTATTACTCCTTTAGTAAATTAATATACTCTCTGATACTTGTTACTTTCCATTTTAAAAATTACTACAATCATCCTACTGGATGTGAAGTGATATTTCATTTGATTTTTATTTGCATTTTCCTGATGCAAATGATGTTGAGCATCCTTTCACATGCTTGTTAGCCCATATATCTTCTTTGGCTAAATGTACACTCAAATTATTTGCTCATTTTAGAAATTGTGTTGTCTTTTATTATTGAATTTTAGGTGGTCTTAACATATTTTAGATAGAAGTTCCTTCTCAGATATTGTTTCACAGACTTTTTCTCCTCTGCTTAGGTAGTCTTTTCACTTTCTTGGTGGTGGGCTCAGATGAAATCCCTCATCGTGTTAGGGAAGAGCACTTCCATTGAGTTTCAGCCCCAGCCCTTTGAGAAAGTCCCCCAGTTTGTTATTGTTGCTTTTGTGTTTGAGGTTGCCTCTAGTTCCCTTCCATCTTGGTCTAGTTCAAATGTCACTTCCTCAGGGAAGATTGCATTCCTATGATATATACTTTTGCAAAACTATCTTTACTGGCCTGGGGATGTAGTTCAGTTGCAGAGGGCTTGCTTAGCATGTGTGAGGCCCTGGTTGATCCCCAGCACTGCAAAAACAAAACACAACCTTCTGTCTTTGCAATTGTGAAGTTTTGGATTATATTTACTTGGTAGTCCTTCCCTCCAGATTATAAATTATCCAAGAGTAGCAGGTGTTCTCAGATTTGCTGAATGAATGAATGCTGACCTGACTCTGTGGACCATTCTCTCCATGAAACATTCTCCATGTAGCTTTGAGAATACCCGACCCTGCTGCTCCTTCTCTGACTGATCCTCAGTTTGCTCTGCTGGTTCCTCCTCCTTTGTCAATCTTGTAGGCACAGGCTCTTATTTCCTTTCACATTCCATACTCTTTGCCTCCATTTCCATTAATTGATATTTTTAAGCTAAAGACTCTCAAGTCTGTTTCTTACCTGGATAGCTTTTCTTAACTGCATACTTGCATATCAAACTACCTACTGTATGCCTGTATTAGTATGGCTCACAGACACCTAACATGCAATATGACTGTGACCTTATCTTCCTGTATTCCTAACCCCATCCCTATTTATTCTCTCTCAACCCGTTGTCCCAAACCTGAAATCTGAGCATTACCTGTCTTTAATCAAATTCCCAAGAAATGGAGTTGAGGTGAGGATTAGTGTGCAAATGATTTATTAAGGGACTGCTCCCAGGAGAAAACAGGAAGGAAGTGAAGGAAGCCAGTCAGGGAATGGGTGAAAAAAAGGTTAAGCAAGGGTGAGATTTTTAGACCAAATCCCAAGGAGATACTGGTCCCACAGGGAAGCACTTGGAGGTTACCCAGCTCCTATCAAGTCATTGACTGGAAAAGTTTGCATGGAATTGGTGATATTCCTTCCTTTAAATGTTGGTGGAATTCACTAGTGATGCCATCTGTGCTTGGAGTTGTGGGAAGGTTTTTATTAGCTACACATTCAATTTCTTTAACACCAATAGGGATGCAGTGACCTTGTATTTCTTCTTTTTTAATATTTTTTACTTGTAGATGGACACAATATCTTTATTTATTTATTTTTATGTGGTGCTGAGGATTGAACCCAGTGCCTCGCATGTGCGAGGCATGCACTCTACCACTGAGCTATATAGCCCCAGCCCCCTTCTATTTCTTCTTGAGAGAGCGTTGGTGAAAGATGTGCTTCAAGGAATATGCCCATTTTGTCTAAATTGTCAATTCTATTAGCATGAGTTTTTTGGGAGGTGGGGGTACTGGGGTTTGAACTCAGGGGTACTCAACCACTGAGCCACATCCCCAGCCCTGTTTTGTATTTTATTTAGAGACAGGGTCTCACTGAGTTGCTTAGTGCCTCTCGGTTGCTGAGTCTGACTTTGAACATTTGATCCTGCTGTCTCAGCCTCCTGAGCTGCTGGGAATATAGGTGTGTGTCACCATGGTATTAGCATAACGTTGCTAATAAAATTCCTTTATTAATCTTTTAACAACTTTAGAATCTATTGTAATACCATCTCTTATTCCCAGTGTTGGTAATTTATGTCTTTTCTGTTTGTATTTTTCCTAGCCAGTTTGGCCAGAGGTTTATCAATTTATCATTGCATTTCTCCATTGCTCGTTATAAAATTTTTAATTTTTATAAATTAAAATTTTAAATTTAAAAATTTTAAATTTTTATATTGAATTTAAAATTGATTAAACCTATTTTGAGTCTATTGAATTTGAATTTTGCAAATTCTCTATTTTTAAATTATATTGATTTCTACTTTGATATTTATATTTCCTTCTCTATTTTAAGTTTACTTATTCTTTTCATGGTTTCTTAAGCTGGAAGCTTAGGTCATCAATTTGAGACCTTTCTGTTTTCTTACTATAGGTTCTAAGTGCTATGCATTTCTCTTTAAGTGTTGCTTTTAGCAGTACCCCACACATGTTGATATGTTTTATTTTCATTTTTATTCAAAATACTTCTTAACTTCCCTTTTGATTTATTTAGATGTCACATAAGCTATTTAGAAGCATATTATTTAATTTCCAAATATTTGGGAGATTTCTGATAGCTTTCTGTTAATGATATTTAATTCTGTTGAAAAAAAAGGATTGAATAATTTTATTAATAATTTTAACATTCTGGATGTGGTAGTAGGTGCCTGTGATCCCAATTACTTGGGAAGCTAAGGCAGAAGGATCACAAGTTCAAGGCCAGCCTTGCAACTTAGTGAGATCTTGTCTTGAAAAATAAAAAAGACTGGGGGTGTATCTCAGGGGTAGTGTGCCATGGCATTCAACACCAGTACCACAGAAAATAATTTGAACAACAATTTTAATTGTTTCAGGCTCAGAACATGGCCTATATTGGTAATCATTCCATGGGTACTTGAAAAGAATACATATGCTGCTGTTTTTTCAGTATTCTATAAATGTTAATTAGATCAAGTTGGTTGATAGTATTGTTTCTATTTTCTGTAGCTTCATGGATTTCTTGCCTATTTGTCCTATCATATATTGAGGGAGGAATATTGAAATCTCTGAATATGACTGGATTTGTCTTATTTTCCCACGTAGTTCTATCAGTTTTTGTATCATGTGTCTTAATGGTTTTAGATCCATAAACATTTGGAACTATTACATTCTTTTGGTGAATTGACTCCTTTAAAATTATAAAATTATATTCTTTATTCCTGGTTACATTTTTTTCCCTGAAGTCTATTTTATCTACTAATATAGCCATTCTAAATTTCTTTTAGTGTTAACAATGGTATATCTTTTTGTCTTTTTATTGTAACCTGTTAGTTTTTCTTTTAGGTAACATATAGGTGAGTTATTTTGTAAAATTCAGAGTGACAATCTATGCCACTTAATTAATTGAATTACATTTGTTGTGATTTAATAAACAATGTTAGGTTTGTTATCTCCTTGATGTTTTCTACTTGTCCTATTTGTTCCCATTTCCTTTTTTTTACCTTCTTTTGGATTGAGGTTTTTCTAAAATTCTACTTTATTTCCTTCACTGGTTAATTAGCTGTAACTATTTTGTAATTTTAGTGGTACTGTAGGATTTATAGCATCTATAGTACACATCATGGTCTGTGTCTTTAAGTTCACTAGTTTTTTCTTCTGTCATGTCTATCATGTCTAATCTGCTAATTTCATGTGTCTACTTAACTTTTTTTTTTTTTTTTTTGTACTGGAGATTGAGCCCAGTTTAACTTTACCACTAAGCTACATCCCCAGCCCTTATTATTTTTAATTTTGAGACAGGGTTTTGCCAAGTTGCTGAGAACCTTGCTAAGTTGCTGCAGCTGGCCTCAAAATTGCAATCCTTTTGCCTCAGCCTCCCAGATTGCTGGGATTACAAGTGTGTACCACCATCCCCAGTCCTACTTAACTTTAAACATAGGGAATACAGTTGTAATAACTTTTAATATACATGTATGTTTGTACTGGGAATTGAACCCAAGGGCATTTAACCACTTAGCCACATCCCCAGTCCTTTTTATATTTTTATTTAGAGACAGAGTCTCACTAAATTTCTTAGGGCCTCACTAAGTTGCTGAGGCTGGCTTTGAACTCATGATCCTCCTGCCTAAGCCTCCCTAGCTTCTGAGATTACAGGCATGCACCATCTGGCCTGGCTTGTTTAAATATTCTTGTTGGCTAATCTTAACATCTATGTCAGTCCTGGGTTGATTTTCACTGATTGATTTTTCTCCTCCTTATAGGTGATAGATAATTTTCTCTTTTTTTTAGATGATCATTTTCTACTTCTTTGTAACCCAGATATGTTAACTTTCCATTGCTGTGACAAAATACCTGATATAATCAGCTAATAAGGAGGAAAGATATATTTTGGCTTATGGTTTCAGAAGATTTAGCCCATAGTCAGTTGGCATTGTCGTTTTTGGATCTGTGGCAAAACAGTACATCATTATTAGGAGCATGTGGTGGAGCAAAGCTGCTCCTGTCATCTCAGCCAGAAAACAAAGAAAGAAGGCATTGGAGTCCCAATATCTCCTTCACAAGTGTGACCCCAATGACATAACTTCCTTCCACTAGGCTCTACCTCCTAAAGATTTCACCACCTCCCCAAGACACTGTAGGCTGGTGACCAAGCAGTTAGCATATGGGCCTTTGGGGGACATTTAAGAGCCAAACCATAACACTAGGTAATCTTTAATCTAGTGCCAAACATTGTGAATTGTACTTTGTTGGGTGCTGGATGATTTTTTATTCCTTTAATTATGTTTGATCTTTGTTCTGGAATACAGTTGAGTTGCTTGGAAACAGTTTGATCCTTTTAAGTCTTGTTTTAAGATGGATCATAAAGGAAATCTTACTAAGTTTTATAGGATAGAAATTTCTGACAAATTAAGCTAGAAATCAATAACAAAAAATAACCAGAAAAATCACCAAATATTTAGAAATTAGGGAACATACTTATTTAAAAAAATAAACTTCCATGGGTCAAAGAAGAAATCACCATGGTACTGTGAGCTAAGTGATAATATATGGTATATCAAAAGTGGGATAAAACTAAAACAGTCTATTTTAATAAATGTTCAATGTGCACTTGGAAAGAATGTATTTTTCAGCTCTTGGTGTAATAAGCATATGTCATTTAAAAAATATTTGTTTAGTTGTACATGAACACAATACCTTTATTTATTTATATGTGGTGCCTCACACATAATAGGTGAATGCTCTACCGCTGAGCCACAACCCCAGCTCCATAAGCATACGTCATTTAAGTCAGTTTTGCTAATCATAATCTTCAAAATCTCCTTGTGCTAATGATTTTTTGTTCCCTTACTTTGTCAGTTATTGAGAGAGATGTATTAAAAATTTTCAGCAGTGATTATAGATTTTTCTCTTTCTCCTTTCAACTCTCAGTTTTTACTATTTGTGTTTTGAGGCTATTCTTTTAGTTGCATATTTGGTTAAGTTTTATATTTTCCTTATTAAAATTTCACTTCATCATTATGAAATGTCTCTTAACACTAATAATATATTTTTTCCTTAAAGTCCACATCAGTACAGATGTATATTAGCCTCTTTTTGTCATGTTTTTTCAAAAACACCCTTTTACTTTTAACCTTTCTAGTCTCTAAAGTATGACTCTTCAACATATAATTATTTTGTTTCATTTCTAGTCTGATACCTCTGCTTTTTAGTTGAAGTATTTATTTTATTTATATTATTGTAATTTCTGATACTCCAGGGTTTAAAATATTCCATTTTACTGTTTGTCTCATCTGTTTTTTTCTTTTTTACTCTTTCTTGTTTCCTTTTCAATCAATCAATATTTTTTCTGATTATTCCACTTTCCTCCTCTATAACTTTAGTTATATACTTTATTAGTAGTAGTATTAGTTTATTACCCTAGATACAACATGCATCCTTGATTTAATCTCCTTAAAATTAGTACTTGTGCCTTTTTAGACAGTTGTGCCTTACAACACTTTCTATTTAGCACTCTCCAAAGTTTCATGCTATTGTTGATAAGTGTTTTTTCTAATGTTATAAACCTCACAATAGATCATTTTTGTTATTTCTAAAAATCATGATTCAATAAAATTTACCTACAAATTTTCCCTTTTCGATGCTTTCCATTCTTTCTACATTTTGGTTCTCTCTGGGAATTTGGTCCCACAGATCCTGGTTGCCTTGGTTCCTCTCCAAACATCTGTGTTTTACATTTTGTGTAGCTTTAATGTTTGTTTTCAGTGGGATGGTTATTCTGATACTAGCTACTTTATCATAGCCTGAAGCAGAGCTCCATTCCTGGATTTTAAATCTTTATGCTTAGCATATAAACTCAAGTATTCACAGCTTCCTAAACAGCCATTTCGGAGCTCTATGCCTTTGTTATGCTGTTCCTTCTTCCTGTTCTCAACATGCCCCTTGTTTCATGCATAAGACTTAATCACCTGAAGTCTCAGCTCATGTTGACTCCTCTAGGAAGTTTTCTGGGATCCTACGTCTACCCTTACATCTTGGGTCAAGTTGTTTTATCAGTTATCACGTTGTACTATAATAGTTTTCCATGGTCAATATC
This sequence comes from Sciurus carolinensis, assembly GCF_902686445.1. Classification (NCBI taxonomy): domain Eukaryota; kingdom Metazoa; phylum Chordata; class Mammalia; order Rodentia; family Sciuridae; genus Sciurus; species Sciurus carolinensis. The sequence continues at coordinate 164,529,886 of NC_062215.1, forward strand.
AGACTTAACAGGGAATCACTGAGGGATTCCTACACCTAGTGTATTGCCTAATTCAGTACAGATGACTTTTCGAGTAAATGACAAGCATATTCTTTGGATGGTCTTCTTAAATCTTATGTGTGTTAGGGTCCTCAGATTGTAAGGGATGGAGATCCCCCCACCCCACAGGTTTATCCTAATGATAGCAGTTTATTATAAGGGTACACACAGGAGGAATGTCAACATACACTTCACAAGAAACTAAGAGCAGCTAATTCTTGCATGGCCTGGGACGTAATTTGAGAACTGGAACGTGGTTTTGGACCTGAGGTAAGATTTATGATCAGGCTGTATTGTCATCCCCTCACTTTCAGAGGTGCTTTCAGTTCCCTGCCATTATGGTGATTCAGCACTCAGGTGTTTCTTAGATTGTCCTACTCCTCTTGCTGGTAGCTAACCCCTTCAGCCTTTTCCCTGAATATTTTTTGTTCATTGCTTTTACTTATTCCTGAGTGTCTACTTCCCTATGTCCGCAAAACCTTTGTGATCTGCTATCTCTTTGTGTGGTCAATCGGTTTCTCAATCTCTCATCAATTTCAAACTTCTGTGTCTGAATTTCAGCTCTACAAGAGAGCAAATCTGATAGGTTCAGTTGGATAAAGCATTTGTCCCAGGTCACCTCACAGTTAGCCACTCATCTCATTCACTTAACCAATATGCACAGGCTCACTTCCAGATTGTTTGTCCATTTGGTAGGTGCCCCATTCTCATTAATAGCTGTGGTTGGGGACTGGAGTGGAAGGCAAGGTCACATAGTAGTCACAGCATGGAGATCTATGTTTAAAAAACTTAAGAAGGAACTGTGGATATGAATTCTAAACTTTTGCTAGTTGGAGGGGGTGATTTTTTTCTGCAAGGTTTTTGCCAGAAATGCTTGAAAATAATTCAAAAGGAAAACCTTGGTGCTGAGGAGTGGTATTATGTATTGCTGCTTAGTTGCTTAGGGCCTGGATAACTTGCTGAGGCTGGCTTTGAACTTGTGATCCTCCTGCCTCAGTCTCCTGAGTTGCTGGGATTATAGGCATATGCCACCACACCCCGTTCTAACAGATTCTTAAAGTGCTTCTCCTCTCAGTATTTATTTCTTTTTTAATTTGTTCTTTTTAGATATGCAGACAGTAGAGTATATTTTGACATATACATACATGGAGTATAACTTACTCTAATTAGGATCCCATTCTTGTGGTTTTACATGACGTGGAGTTTCACTGGTCCTATTTTCATACATGAACATAGGAAAGTTTTGTCCAATTCATTCTACTGTCTTTCTTATTCCCATCCCCCCTCCCTTCCCTTCCTTCCCCTTTGTTCAATCCAATTCCTCACAGTATTTTGAGCTCTGAACCACAGAGCAGCCAGCCATTCACATGATGCAGCTCTTGGAGTTTGTGTTGAGGTGCAATTTGGCAGCATTCAACCTGTCTGGTGGCTCCTTCTCCTCCTCTTTTTTTGGTACTGGTGATTGAACCTAGGGACACTCCACCATTGAGCTACATTTCTAGCCCTTTTTATTTTTTATTTTGAGACAGGTTCTCACTAAAGTGAGCAGGTTGGCCTCAAACTTGTTATCCTGCCTCAGCCTCTTGAGAAGTTGGAATTACAGGCATGTGCCACCACACCTGGCTAGCTGTTTTTACTGCTTTTTTAAAATACAAGCTCATCAGAGAATAAACTAAAAGCCTGGAAGAATGTATTTGCAGTCAGGGAGCAAGAGGGCAATGCAATAGACTCTAGAATCAAGCTTTATAATGTGGAATTCACACAGTCCACTCTGCCCACAGGACTCAGATAATCCAGACTGACCATAGTGGCTAGAAAGCTGAGAACTCTCTGGATCAAGCCATGTGGTCTCAGATCTTGTTCTCACCACTGAAATTGTTCTGTCAGTGTCATCCATACAATTTTAAGGACTCTGATGTCCATTCATTCAAGAAAAACAAATATTTGTCCCTTACATTCTGCAAGGTGCTCAGGATACAACGGTGAGCAAAGCCTTTACTGACTTATGGTGTAGAGGACAATTAGCTAAGTAGTGCTAAATAGGTGTGGAATTACACTTGAGCTGAGGAAAGATATTAAAGAAGAAAGATTTGTCATAAAAATGGTTAAGAAAAATTAGAGTGGGAATCAGAAAAGGCCTACCTGACAAAATGACATTTGAGCTGACATCTGAAGAATGAGTGGGAGTTAACTAGGTGATAAGGGAGAAGAGCATTCCAGGCAGAAGGAACAGTTCATGCAACTGGGGTTGCAGGGAGCATAGATTACTCAGGAGGCCAGAGTCCTCATGGAGGAAGGTCAGTGTGGTTGGAGGGCAGAGAGTTGGGAGGATTCTGGTGAGGGGTGAGGTTGGAGCATAAATTCAAGCCACAGAGGCCATGTCAAATATTTTTGTAATTTGTGGTATAGATTGTAACTTGTCCCCTAGTATTCACTTTTGCTTATATTTCTTTAGTATTAGAATCCTAGAGGTTTGGCCTAGCACATGATTACCCAAGTAAAGACCATTTCCCAGATTCCTTTACATATAGGTAGCCCATGTGACTGTGAGTAGAACTAAGGGAAGTCTTTCATTCCCTCCTATTCTCTTCCATTGGTTGGAATGCAGACATAATGGTGGGGGTTGGAGAGGCCATTCTGGACCATGAGATGGAAGCCATATGTTGAGGATGGTGAAGCATCAAGATAGAGGGGAACTGGATCCCTGTCACCATGGAGCAGCATAGCACCTCTGAACTATTAAACTCAAACTATATGTAACACATTGGTAAACTTCTAACTTGTTTGAATCACAATTTTCTGGTCTTTGAAGTCACATCTATATCCTTAGTGACATACTATTGAAGTGTTTTAGTTGACAGAATCAGATTTCCATCTCAAGATGATCACTCTGATTGCTGTGTGCAGGGTAAAAGCAGCAAGATAAGTCAGAAGCCCTTGTAGCCACCCACTGAATAGGATAGCATCTGGGACCTGCAAAGTTGCCATGAAGCTGGGGCCAGACCCCATTAGAACATCTTTTTTCTGGAGTAGAGGGGAGAGCATGGATTCTTGCCTCAGGGAGAGCTGTTTTACTCTCATATCCACTACTTTGTAGCTGTGTGACCTCGGGCAAGTTACTAGGTATCTCTAAGTTGCATTTATAAACCCAATTTAACCCTTTTTGTCTGCTTGACCTAGATGTGAAGCACCTAAGAAAACAAATTGAGAAACAGATCTTAACCTATTTCAATGCATCTGTGTCATTGAAATATTTGCAGAATTGAAAACTTGGGACTTAATGGGCTAGAGTTCTTTTTTTGTATTTAGAGTATGATGATTAATTTTAAGACTGCCTTCAAACCTGAACTGCCACATTGGCTCTTTCCTGGGTCTCCAAACTGATGGTCTACCCTGATGATTTTGGACTTGCCAGTCTCTGTAATTACATGAGCCAATTCCTTACAATAAACCTGTCTTTGTTTCTCCATCTCTGTCTCTCCACATATGAGTGTATATGTGTGTATATACACAGGAAGATATATATGCTGGAGAATACTGAATAACACAGGGGTTTAACTTTCTATTGATTTATAATATATAGAGAGCAAGGCCCACAAATATGGAGGGCACTGCTCAATGAATTTTTACAGAGTGAACACAATTAACCATCTGCAAGAAAATATAGAACATTGGAATTCTGCGAAGACGGCAGTAGCAGAATGCATTGCTCTAAATCCCTACATGAAAATAAAACTAGGTAGCAAAACTAAAACCCCATGGACAACATTTACAGCCAAATTAGATGGAAGGTATTCCCAGGAACTCTAATACACAAACAGGCAAGCATAAGGCAAGACCTGCATGATACTGCCGTCTGTGCAGAGGAAAGCAGAGAGAAGCAGTGGGGCTTCTGATGGAACCAAGAACAGAAAAACATCAAAATGACCAATAGGTGTTTATGGGTGAAGTTAAGAATGCAGCAGAAATTGAGCAAGGTTTGGCCTCATTTAGTTGTGCGTGAGTGCAGCATCTTGCAGTAAGAGCTGAAAGAAATGTGGTACTCTAGCCCTTGTGAACTCTCAACATTGATTCAGGGCTCTCTCCAGGACAGGAGTCCACACCGAGAAGAAACTGCAAGGAGGAAAATCAGAATTGAGCAGGGTAGAGACAAAAGACAAAAGACAAGGCCCAAATGCAAATGGAGAGAGAACCAAGAACTTTCAGAAAACATGCTGTCATGATTTTCATTACTACTTGAAAATAACAGAAAAAGGTCCACCATGAAGTTAGAAGAGCTACCCAGAACCACACCTCCCTTTAAAAGTTCAAGAAAATTAATTTCATGTAAAAGTAAGCAATAGAAAAGCATGAGGTCAAATCACACAGTAAGTTATAAAAGAATAAGAAGCAGAACAGCTGGGCACAATGGTGTATGCCTGTGATCCCAGTGACTTGGGAGGCTGAGGCAGGAGGATTGTGAGTTCAAAGCCAGCCTCAGCAACTTAGCAAGGTCCTAAGTAACTCAGTGAGACCCTATCTCTAGTAAAATATAAAAAAGGGCTGGGGGGATATGGCTCAGTGGTTAAGTGCCCCTGGATTCAATCCCCAGTACCCCCCAGCCCCCCAAAAAAGACCAGAACAATAATACCCATAGGCACAGAAACATACCAAAAAGACACGTTCACAGAGCAGATAAAACTGTAACCTTAACTATTTGAAAAGGAGATAAAAGACATGATGTATAATACAAGACATGAAAGAGCAACCTAAATCGGAGTTAGAAAAATCCTGCAATGAGGTGACAGAAATCAGAAAAGAATTAGAAATGAAAGCAAAAGTGATTCAAAATGGAAAGCCAAATTGGAAGAACATTAGAGTGAATTAACACAGTAGATAATGCCTTAAGAGGAATAGAGGATGCGAAGGAGGAAAATGTTAAAAATGGAAATGAAAGTTTTGAAGAGAGAGAATTCAAAGAAAGAGAAAATTACAAGTATTGAAGCTAGGCAAGTAAGATCCATCACATGGTAAGTAGAAATTCCTGAAGGAGCAAATCAAAGCAAGGGAACAGAATGATACCATGGAGGCCCACATGATGAGGCTCTGAGTCCTCAGTCCCACCATACAAGTAAACAAGGCCTCCTCCCCATAGTCACATAAATGACCTTGGACTCTAATGCAATCAGGTCTTCAGGAGAGCAGCCCCTTTATCATAATCTTCATTGTAAATCTTCATTGTGAGTTACAAGAGACCCTGGAGCAGAACCATCCAGCTAAGCCATTCTCAGATTCCTTATTTCTGAGACTGTCAGGTAAAAAAAAATGTGTATTATTTTAAACAACTTAGTTTCAGAGCGATTTTTATGCCACAGTAGAGAACTAATATAATTGGTATCAGAGTAACTTTTAGTATGGGGCTATTTCAAATATCTCTGGCTAAGCACATCCTAAGAGATGTTTTATGGGGAATATGTGTGCATTTCTGTTGGGTATAAACCTGCAGGTGAAAATGCTGGGTCACATTTGTTCAGCTCAAGTGAACACTGAAAAAAGTTTCCACAGTGCTTGTATTAAATTAGACACCCCCATCAGTGTGGAAGTGTTCTTATTGCCCACATTCTCACCAACACTTACTATTTTCTGTCATTTTTATTCTGACCTTTTTAACAAGCAATAATGGAATCTCATTGTGGTTTTAATTTACATTGTTCCTGATATTTATTGATGTTTACCTTTCCAAAAGCTTAATCACTGGGTTAATCAGCTGGAGAGCACTTACCTAGCATGTGCAAGGCGCTGGGTATAATCCTCAGCACCGAAAAGAATAAAAAAATTTAACGGCCATCCATACACTCCATTTATAAAACTGTTCAAGTCTCTTACCCATTTTAAAGTTGAGTTGTCTTCCTGATTAATTTATTCCTTTTAGAATTCTGTGATTCTTTTTTATATCCTTATCCTGGAGTAAGTCCACTTGTAATATTTCTTCTTTTTCTTTGGGTTTCCTTTTACTGTCTCAATTGTGACTTTCGATAAAGAGAAGTTAATTTTAGTATAGTCCAATTCATCAATCATTATCCCTATGGTTAGTGATTTAATGTCCTACTTAAGAAGTCTTTTCTACCCCAAATCATGAAAATATCTTCCATTATCTTCAAGAAGCTTTATTCAGAGCTGGGGATGTAGCTCAGTGGTAGCAAGTGTGAGACTCTGAGTTTGATCCCTAGCACTGCAAAAACAAAACACAAGCTTTTATCAATATAAAATCAATTTTATCAATATAAAATTAATTTTTGTCTGTGGTGCAAGGTAGAGATTAAAATTTACATGCTGGGGCATGGTAGTGCATGCTTGTTAATCCCAGCTACTCAGGAGGTTGAGGCAGGAGGATTCCAAGTTTGAGGTCAGCCTGGGCAACTTAGACACATCTCAAAAAAAAAAAAAAAAAAAAAAAAAAAGAAAGAAAAGAAAGGACAGGGGATGTGGCTTCAAGATAGAGCACACCTGTTAATTGCCAGTAATATACACACACACATTGAAAAAATGAAATTTATTATTGCTTCAGCACCATTAATTGAAAAAAATAATAATCCTTTCCCCAGGTCACTGGAATAGCATCTTCATCATAAACCAAGTGACCATAAATTCTGGGGTCTATTCATGAACTCTCTTGTCTCCATTTGTCTATGAACCAATATAACACTTTAAATTGTTATTGATTTATGAGTCTTGATATCTGGTAGATAAACATTCTGCCTTCTTTTTCTTCAATATCATCTTTGCTATTTTGGCTCTTGATTTCCAGACAAATTTTAGAATCAGTCTGTCAATATCTATTGAAATATCTACTGGGGCTTTAGTTAGAATTGCATTTAATCTCCAATAAATTTTTGGGAAAATATTAGTCTTGAATCTTACAGTCCATTAACATGGTTTTTCCCTTCATCTGGTTAGGGTTCCTTTGATTTTTTTTTCTCAGTAATATTTACTAGCAGCAGCAACATGCCTATGATAATGGACATATCTAGCACCCAGATCTTAGTTTCTAAATCCTTCTTTCCTAACAGGAGCCAGATTTCTCCAGAGAAATGGTTGGTTCCAGATCTGAGACAGGAAAAATATAAGCCTGGAATATCCTACTGTACCAGGAAATAAAGAAGTACTCAAAGAATCAATCCATTTTGTCCAAGGGACATGGAAACTAGCTTGAAGGAGTTCCATTGGTCAAATATGGTATAATTTTGAACACTGAAATAAAGATAGTAACTAACAGATTATAGCACATTGTATAAGATAGAAATTCATAAATTCTTATGATATAAATAACTCAATTTTATGGAGAATGGGATATTACATAATCTCAAAGGAAAAAGAGGAAGAAATAGTAATGTTAAAGTTGCAAAGCTAGCAGATACCATTGTCATCAAATCATCAAAGTTAAAATCACCAGGGAAAGTTCAGCACAGTAGAGCATGCTGTAATCACAGCAACTCAGAAGACTAAGGCAGGAGGATTGTTTGAGACAGCAGGCTTCAGCAACTTAGTGAGACCTTGACTCAAATTTTAAAAAATTAAAGGACTGGTGATGCAGTTCAGCGATAAAAGCACCCTTGGGTTCAATGTACCACAAACAAAACAAAAAAATACCAGGGAAGAGATATAACAACTAAATACAGTGTAGGATTCCAGATTGATGCCTAGAGCTGAAAAGGGCATTAATGGGATAATTGGTGAAATTTAAGATGTATAGGTTATTTAGTAGTAATGTGTTAACATTCATTTTCTAATCCCAGCACCTCAGGAAGCTGAGACAGAAGGATCAAGAGTTGAAAGGCAGCTTCAGCAACTCAGCAAAGCACTAAACAACTCAGGGAGACCCTGTCTCTAAATAAAATATAAAAAAGGGTTGGGGATGTGGCTCAGTGGTTAAGTGCTCCTGGATTCAATCCCCAGTTTAAAAAAAAAAAAAAATCCTGATTTTTGATGGTTGCCTGGTAATTGGTAAAAAACAACAACAAAAAAGTGTCCTCACAATGAGCTAAATGTTTATATCCCTCCCAGAATTCACATGTTGAGAGTGTAGAAGTAGGTAATGTCTTAGGGAGATGATTAGGTCATGAAAGTGGAGTCTTCCTGAATAGGATTAGTACTCTTATAAGAGGGACTTCAGAGAGTTACTGTTCCTTCTACCATGTGAGCTTACAGTGAAGAAATGACTATGAGAAAGAGGGCCCTCACCAGATATAGAATCTGGTGACAGACCATAAGACTTCCCAGCCTCCAGAACAATGAGAAGTAAATTTCTGTTATTTATAAGCCATCTAGTTTCTGGTGTTTTACTATAGCAGTCTAAACAGGGTTAGGAAATGTACACTAAAGTATTTGTGAGGTTAGTGAACATCATGTTGGCAGCTTACTCTCAAAGTGGTCAAGCAAAGAAGTACTTTGTACTATAAAATAAATTTAAAAGTACATAATAAGATTAAGGAAGCTGTAACTTCCATTCTGGACTTTGGAGAATATTTATCTGGAGTGTGGATACATGAATCAGGGAGCACAATCCTCTTCCAGGAGGAATGAAGTCTACACCAGAAAGCCCCTTCCTTTGCTATCATCATGCCAGTTCTAACTGTGAATTCCTTGAGGGCAGAGCCCTGCTCCTTCTTTTTTGCATCCTGGCTGATGAGGTGAGGGGTTTTACTCTGCCATGCATTCCTGTCATGATGTGCTGCCTCACTATAGGCCCAGAGTGATGAGTCAATCAGTGTGGACTGGAACTTCCAAAACTGTGAGCCATAATAAACCTTTTCTCTTTAAAGATTATTATCTCAGGAATTTTGTTATAGTGAAGGGAAGGTGAGTAACAGATATGCTGTTCTGGTTATCTATTTCTGCATAAGAAATTATCTGAAATTCAGTAGTTTAAAACTACTGTACAGGCTGTAGGGAAATGACTTTTCTCACCTTTTAATTTATTTTTCTTTGTGGTGCTGGGAACCTAACCCAGGGCCTCATGCATTCCAGGTAAGCTCTCTACCACTGAGCTACAGCCCCAGTCCTTTTCCCCATATTTCTACTGTACATTATAGTTATACATAATGGTGGGATTTTGTTACATATTTGTATACAACATAACAATATAAATTGGCCAACACCAGTCCCTTGTATTTCCCCTTTCCCTCCTCTCCTCCCTCCCCCAGGTCCTTTTCCTCTACAGATCTCTCTTTGATTTTCATGAGATCCCCTTCTCCTTTTCTTTTTCTACTCTAGTTTCCACATATGAGAGAAAACATACCACCCTGACTTTCTAAGTTATTAACTAATACTCTCAAGTTCTATTGATTTTCCATTGATTTCATTATTCTTTATGACTGAATAAAACTCCACTATTTATATACACCTCATTTTCTTTATCCATTCATCCACTGATGAACACCTAGGCTGGTTCCACAGTTTGGCTATTGTTAATTGTGTTCCTATAAACATGAAATCACCTTTTTTTGTATCTCACAACTTGTGGTTCAGGAATTTGGGCAGGATTTGACTGAGCAGTTTTTCTCTTCTACTAGCATCAAGTGAGGTCACTCTGCTGTTCCATTGGCAGGTGGGTTGGTCTGTAGGGTCCAAAGTGGATCCCACCTCTTAAAGTTTTCACTTCCTCTAATACCACCATTTTGGGGATCAAGTGTCAATACATGGGCCTTTGAGGGACAGTTACATCTAGACTGTAGCAATGCCCAACTACCTGTAGAATTCCAGAGTGAGACAGGAAAATATTAGCCCATTGCGGAATATCCACAAACTACTTGAAAGTAAACAACCTTGGAGTTTTTTAATAAAAAGAAGACAGAAGCAAACCATGTTGTTTTGGGGTAATTGCAGTTTGGTAGAAGCCCAGTAACTTCCCTGAGAAAGCTACCCAAAGGTAGGCCAGACAAGGAGTCCTGGGGTCTTAGACAAGAAGAACTCTGGAACAGCATCAAGCTCAAGATGGTCCCTGCCCCTACCCCCAGAGACACTGTGCTAATAGCCCTGGGAATAACAAATGGCCACTGTATTGCCACAGTTGCCTCTTCCAGTAGTTGGGGGCAAATGTGATTCAGAAGCAGGATGGAAGGTGAAGCATCAAATTTCATACGTGAGCTGGAAGTTAATACCTATGGAATGTGACCTGGCAGCAGCCTGGAGGAAGACCTGATCTTTGTACAGGCTGTAGGAAAATGACTTTTTTTAACCAAAGCTTTCACTTTTGAGGAAGGATCACTAGGATCAGATGAAGAACTTAATACCACCAGCTTTGGTTTGGACAGGGAGGTCAAAGGAATCTTACAGTAAATGGATCTTAGAATCAGTACCCAAGTGGTGGTCACGAGTGCCTCCTCCAGCTTCAATTGTTCATTGACAGCTGGATATGAGGACCCCTCCTCAGTCTTTGAGTCCAAACACTTCTCTGAAGTTACAGATGGATTCCCAGAGGAAAGTTTTCAGGCAGAAAGTTCTATTAGAATATTTTTGCTTTTAAGTATTATATTTGCCACTCGAATTACCTTAATCTTGGAGGGGAAAAAAAGTCTGGGGGTTATTTATTGGCTCATACAACTCTGTCAGGTCCAGATGGATCCAGAGGCCAATTATGTTCCTAAATTATGTTGGGAAACTGACCCTCTATCTGTTGACTCTAGGGGAGTGAGTAAGACAGTCAGCAGCTCACTAGCTCAGCTACCTCAGAGGAAGGAAAACATCTCTTTTTCAACTGTTCTAGTAAAATCTGCAGAACTGAGTCTCACTGGATTGGTTTGGGCCACCAACTCATTCCTGAACCACTGAAAGAGACCAGAATGGGATTTGGTCAGGTCCATGTTTTGAATCTACCTTTCCACATGAATTGAGAGTGTGAGGGAAATGGTTTTCTAAAGGCAAATTAAGACATTTTTATCATGAAATGTGGGGGTGGGTGGGGTGAGGGGGCTGGCTGCTTGACCAGTAGCCACTGGTTGGTGCTCTGTAGAAAGACAGGTAGGCTACAGTCATCTCCCTCTTGATTTTTTTCTTATAGTAATTCCATTTTGAGCCCACCCAAAGAAATCATGATTCTACACATCTGATGTAGAGTCAGAAATTACATATTTACAAAATTCCCCAAGTGGTTCTGCTGGGCAGAAAGGTTTAGAAGCCATTAATCTAGTGGACAATTTTTGCTCTGCTCCCTACTTAAAATCAAAAGCAAGTATATGTGGAGCTCTAGTTTACTAAATTAGGAATGCTTTTAATTCAAAGGAGGTCGACATAAAGAATAGTCTTTATATTTTGAAACCAGGGAGAGGCAAGCATAAATTAATGAACTGTTTCAAATCCCATCCCCCACCTGCCCCTAATTTTGGACAAATAAGAGGTAAACAGAGGTGGCTCCTATATGACAAAGAAGTTGAAGCAGTGAGCAGCAGGCCCACCAGGGCTCTTCACACAAGGAGTCACTCCTTAATGCCTATCTCCGGAGGTAAGAATCTGTCACTGTGAAGGGGAATTGTTGGGTACTTATCATCACCATGGGTTAGACAAGGAAGGACATGAACTTGAGAGGACCCAGTACTAGGTAGAAGAACTAGACCTCAGTTAAAAATTGATTTTAATTCCCTGTGCATGAGAATTTAGGACAAGCTGGAGGTGGATTAGCTGCAATGATGGGAGGTGGAGGGGGATGGGTAGGATTAGTGGTGGCGTCAAATCCCATCCACTGTAACTGATCCTAGAGTGCTAATCATTTTACTACTACTTATGTCATTTTTCATATCTCTGTTGCCCATGTTGTACATTCTTTGAAGGCTGGAATCCTACCTCTCACCTTTTTGTGTTCCCACCACCTAGCCCAGGACCTTGTAGGTTATAATTTCTCAAATAATATTTGTTCATATGGGTTATATAATTTTGAAAACTTTTTTTTCCTCCAAGCCCTTGAAAAACAGACCTGACTCTCTAAAGAGTCTTTAGGGAGATAGAGAGTCTTTTCTGGAATGAGTAGTCAGACAATTCTTCCAGAAACATGGAAACAGAATGTGGGGCCAATGTGGTGCCTGGCATAGTACAGTCACTTAGAGGTTCACAAAATTAATGAGGCCTGCAGTAGGACCAGAGAAAGGGACAAGGAATCATGACCTCAGGAATAAAATCAAACAACCCCAGGACCTCAGGAATCAAATCAAACCCCCCCCCCCCCACCACCACCAGGAACAGTCTGAGTCACAGTGGCTACCAGCATAGTAGCTAGGTAGAAATAACAGCTGTAAATTTGCGTCTCAGGAACCAAACAAAAAGAAACAATAGTACTACCCTGGCTCTTTAATGAAGAATGTTCTGATGAAAGAAAAACCAAAAATAAAAACTTGCTACCAGTGCAGGTCAAGCAAACCTTTCCTGTTCTGTAGAAATACTGACAGTATATTTTGTAATAACTAACATTTTTGAACACCAAGCACCATACACATGGAATATACAAGCATTGTTCCAAGAATGTAAGCTTAAATAAAATCTTCCAATAACCCTATGTTAATGGAATTTTATAGACTGCAGAGAAATTAAGAAATTTGCTTAGAGGCCACAGCTCCTAAGTGGAGGGACTGGATTAGAACCCAGACTTAAGTGACTCACCTATGAACCTCCACACTCTTTTAAAGTAACAAACATTTTCTGTGCTATTTGTAAGATTTCTTCAGCCTGGAGTGGTGGCACATGCCTATAATCATAGTGACTTGGGAGGTTGAGGCAGGAGGATTGCAAGTTGGAAGCCAGCCTCAGCAACTTAGTGAGGCCCTAAGCAACTTAGCAAGACCCTGCCTCAACATAAAAATTGAAAAAGAGCTGGGGATGTAGCTCAGTGGTAAAGCACCCCTGGGTTCAATTCCCAGTACCAAAAAATTTTTTTTCCTGGCCCCTCCCTTTGATAATGAAGGAATCTGGGTCAGTAAGCCCCTTGTTCAGTCCCAAAGGAGAACTGGACCCCAGGGATCAGTCGCTTTCAGGAATGAATTGTGTAAATCAAGATAAGAAATGTTTTCATGATTCATGTCTGGGGTCTAGGGACCAAGGACCCTCTAGAGGTTGCTGGGGGCAGACAAAAGTGGTCCTTGGAGCAGAGAGGAGACATCTGCACAGCTTTAGGGCACAGAACTCAAATTCTCTTTCCCCAAGAATCTCCAGAACCCAGATTTGTAGGTCTTGTTGGTCTAGCCCAGGACAGGAGTGGGGAAGCAGGTTTCTCTGAGGGTCTATGCTCACAGTGTAGAATCTTGACAGGGTGAGGGACGTGGCACTAGAGAAAGACCCAGTCATAGCAGCAGTCTCTGGCAGCCACCTGCCTGGTTGAGATGGAAACGCCGATTCCAGCTCCAGCCCCCAGACAGGCTAAGAATATCTCAGCCGAGCAACAGCCCCCACCCCCGCCCTTCTTGATCTGCTCCTACATCTGTAGTGCTATCCTGGGCGCCAGTGAGGAGATGGAGTGGGGGTAATGCTTGGAGCATGGGGCGAAGGGGAGGAGGCCAAAAAGGGGCTTCGTGCAGGCAGGAGAAGGTGAACTGAGAAAGGACTGGGAGGACTAAGAGGATTAGTCAGACAGAGCTGTTCTCAGGGGCAGCAAAGGAAGATGAAGGCAGGAGCTGGGCAGCTGGGGAGGAAGTTCAGAGATGAGGAAGGGAGAGGGTTGGTATGGATAACTAGAAGGGAGACAGCTCCCCTTGCCATCAAGGAAGGAACCAGAACTCATGGCAGAGAAAAGGAGCCTCCAGCTCACCTCTGTTGTTTTCCGTTCCCTTCATTCTACGCCCTCTACCATCTTAGCATTGCCTGATTCCTTCTTTCCACTGTGTGACATTGCATTCCTCCTGCACTCCTGATTCTATTCCCTGTTCCAAAGAATCTGTGTTTGGGCACCTTAATTAAGTCCTTCTAGCAAGGAGCTTGCTGTTTGCAAGGAAAGAAGTGAGAATGTGGGTGGGGTCTCCTTGCCTACAGTTAGTGGCACCTCCTTTGTCAGTGTCATCTCTTTGATCACCCTCTCTCCCACTCTCCTGTTACCTTGGGCAGGGGTTCTACTCCCCTCCGCCTACTACCCCAGCTCTCCTGGGTAAGGTTCTCGGGACAGGAGCGAAGCCTGAGCTGGTGCATACCTCCCCCTTTGCATATCTCAGGAGCTGAGAGCCTGGGGTGGGGCTGAGAAGCGATGGAGCTGGTAAGGGTTGGGCAGTAGGATCCAAGCATTAAGATGCCAGGCTGGGTCTCCATCCTGACTGCTTTAAGATTCTGTGTTGCCATTTGACTCTTTGTAGGGGCCCCTGGAGACACCAGAGTGCAGTGATCAAGATCTGGGGTCTCCAGTTTTGATGTTTAGGAAAGGACCCTGGACTTCAACCTTCCCTCCTGTGCCTCCCCACCTTTCAGGGGCTCCTCTAAAGCCTGGAGGGACCTGGGAAGATTTACATTGCTACGAGCCAGAGCTCCCTTCCCTTTCATCACCTGGATTAAACTGCTGAAGTGCAGGCCTCACAAGGATGCTGTGCACACAAAGACTGAGCCTGTCAGACAGAAACAGATTAGGGAGAACCAGACAGGGCTGGAGCTAAAGAGTGACTAGACTAGATTTGTAGACTAGATTCAGTTTGGAATCTGAACCATAGAATTGGAAGAAGCTTTAGGAATTCTCTTTCAGTTCAATTCCTAAAACATTATTTTATTCTTTTAATATTCATTTTTGTCTGACAATAAAAATAAAATATATAAAGCTTTACATTTTAATATGAAGAAACAGAGGCTCAGAGAGCTGAAATGACTTCCTCAAGGTCATACAACTGGGTAGCAGTGGGCTAGAACTCTTTCTCCCACCTCCTAGACTATGGCCCTTCAGAGAGGAAGGCAGGAAGTGGCAAAGGGAGGGAGAGCCTGGGCTGCACTGCCTGGAGACATTCCCTTAAAAACAGGGCTCATTTGCCTAGGTAGGTAAGTGAGGGGCTCCTCTAAAGTGAAGCTGTACAATAAATCCTGTATTGCTATAACCTCAGTTGGGGCCCTTCAACTCTTGGTCTGGACCTGCAGTTTTTGCTGTGAGTCTTCAGTAACAACCAATAATCTGGACAGGGCACTGTTCTAGGTAACCTGCAGAGATATGGAGACAGACAGGAAGCCTGGCCTCAGAAGGTTTCTATCTAAGGGAGTCTGATATAGCCAGCCCATCCTAGAGGAGCATACAGGAAATAGACAAGAAGCAACATCCAGACACTAATATAGAGAGATAAGTCACAGCATACAGACCTTAAATATAACTTGACCAAAAAAGCAAACTGGCAGATGTGGCAGGGAAGTCATTGTCCTTCTGTAAAGTTCACCTGCTCCATGAAGTCTTCCTAGTTTTGCTACCTTTATCTCCTTTGGTCTCTACCCTGTAGAAGTAAAATGTACTTCCCTCTCATCCGTTAGTGTCTCCAGCTTTATACTATACTATACAATAGCCCTTTGTGGATCTGTTTCAATCAGTTTGTCTCTTAAAATTCTATTCCAGTGACCCAGGAGGTTGAGGCAAGAGGATTGCAAGTTGGAAGCCAACCTCAGCAACTTAGTGAGACACTGTCTCAAAATAAAATAAAATTTAAAAAAGGACTGGGGGTATAGCTTAGTGGTTAAGGCACTCCTGGGTTCAACCCCTGTACTTCCCACCAAATTCTATCCATACTCATCTTGCACATTTTGGTCTGGGAACCCAGAGTCCAGTCCTTAATCAGCTGTTAAGTAGCAGCTGCTGCTGAGTGTAAGAGGTTGGAAAGGCTGAAGTCAGAGTGTTTGTCCCCCTTCAATAACTCTACAAAGACTCCCTAGAGGAAGGGGGATTTCAAGAACTTAATAGAAAGCACGGTGGTAGTCTGAGGGAGGGTTCTGGCCAGGGCAGGAGCTCAGAGATTCAGGAAAGATGACCAAAGCAAGAGAGAGGTGATGTGTGTAAGGCAGAAAGAGGGTCTAAGGCAAGGCAAGATGAAGAATGAGAAGGAGTGAGACCCCTGGAGGTACTGGGGACCCTGAAACAGAGGAGCCAATTCTTGATTCTGATCAAGAGAACAACAGGAGATCACAGCAGGGCCTGCAGTGGCGGTACCATGGTGGTGGCATCCGCGGTGCTGCAGAGAAGATCTTGTTCTAAACGATATCAGCAATAGGCTTTACGTCAATGAGGGACTCCTGGGAGTAGCACTGGGAGGACCCACGTGCCATTTAGATTCACGTGCCCAGTGTTTCCGCCAGTGCCACTCAGTCTCTGTGGGGCCTGTCCTTAACTACCTGTGAGCCAACTGTTCCTTGGGTGTCAGATGAAGGCTGATTCAGAAGGCCTTGTAGGAGGAAGTGGGGCCAATTACAGGAGTTGAAAAGAGGGAACATTTTCCTGCAACTGTGGAGAGAATAAGAGAATGGGCAGGACTGCAAGAGTATAAAAATCAGATCCAAGAGAGCAGAAGCGATCCTGTTGAGAAGGTACACATTGGATGCTGAGTCAGGGAGGAGGTACAAATCTGAGTGTGACCATGACCATGGTAAAGGGGTTGAGGAGTCAGATAGCCAGACTGTAGGTCTCCAGGAGGGTGTGGGTGAGCAGGGGCCAGGAAATTGATGAGAAAAACTGGGGCCTCTGGTGGTTGGAGCTGCAGCCCAAGAGGATTCTGGAAAAGCCTATCTGGAACAAAACACAACACACACACACACACACACACACACACACACACACACACTTGAATATATGCACAAACTGACCTTCACAGCAATGGGTCCTTGAAGCTGTGTGGGTGGGTACGTGAGGCTCATGGAGGCAGCTGCAGGGACAGTGCTGAGGATTCTACTCTGTAGGCAGGGTCTTCTCTCTCCATCAAACTCATACCCACCTCCAAGGCCATTTAAGAAAATGGAAAATTCCTGTGTTGGGGAGCCACAGAAAGCAGACTAGGAGAAGGGGTGCTACAAGGCACATAGACGAGGCCCAGAGCTAGCAGGCTCAGGACCGGCAGGTAAGACCCAGAGAGTCCAAATTCCTGGACAAAGACCTGGTGGGCACTGAGAAGGGAATAGACAGACCCAGAGAGAAATGGGCAGGACCCAACCAAACAGCCTGCAGCTGGGAGTTAGGCAACAGCGCCTGAGCAGCAGGTAGCATTTAATGATGAAAACCCATCTCAATTTGGACTGGACTGGGGGTGGGCCAATCCTCTTAGGCCTCCTTCCACACAGGAAGCCATGTCCACTGTCCAAGCCTAATCCCAATTTTCAGCATTTCCCCAGGGATCAATCATCCATCATCCACCCAAATGTGAGATCCGTGTGTGCTGGTGGGGACAACCAAGAGGAGCTGCCCAGATACAAGAGCCACAGGTTCAGCTGCAGAGGCATATCCCAAGGGTTTTGCTCCCCGTGAAGAATAGACCTCCGAGAAGGCAGGCTCTGACCTGCAGGAAGTGTTATCGGCCAACACCCCCTCACAGGCAGAGCAATAATGTGCCTGCTGACAGTCCTCTGTAGTGACAGCGAGGGGCGCGCGGGGTGGCGGGGGTGGAGGAGGGCAGAGGGGTGAACCGGGAGCGGAGAACCGACCCGACGGCCAGATTGGAGGAACTAGTGCAGCGCCAAGAAGCTGGGACCTGGGCCTCTGCATGAGGGCACTCACTGCCACGCTGCCCTCCTACACATAGGTGGGGGCGGGGAAAGGGAAGACTGTTCCCATGGCTTCTCTCCTACCGCGAACCCAGTGCATCAAAACAAGCTGACCCACGGTCCTAGGATCTGGAGGAGGTGGTAGGAGCAACCATTCCTCCCCCACTCCCAGCTCTGACCCTGAGAGGGACCCTCGAACAACGACCACCTGCCCCTTACCCACTTTTCCCCATCGCGTGAAAGGAAAGGACCCAGTACAGAGGGTGGGAGCTAAGGCGGGATTTGAGATTGGTATGTGACATTCTATTGGTCAGAGGAGCTGCCGATCAGGAGGGCAGCTCGGGTGAGGATTGGCTGCGTGAGGCGGGGCGCGGCGCGGCGAAAGAAGGGGCCCAAGGGGTGGGGCTGACGCTGCAGCTGGCGCAGCTCAGACTCTGGGCAGCCACCGCGGAGCAGCGAAGCAGCTCCTTCCCCCGCCTGTCCGCGCGCGCGGGCCGGGGCTAGGCCCCCCACCGCCGGGTCCCCCGGGGCTGCAGCAGCAGCGGCGCCGCCCGCGGTTCCCGCCGGGACCCGGGCGCCAGCCCCGCTCTGCAGGATGGGCACGGTGCTGTCGCTTTCCCCTGCCTCCTCGGCCAAGGGCCGGAGGCCCGGCGGGTTGCCGGAGGAGAAAAAGAAGGCGCCGCCCGCGGGGGACGAGGCGCTGGGGGGCTACGGGGCGCCGCCAGTGGGCAAGGGTGGCAAAGGCGAGAGTCGGCTCAAACGTCCGTCCGTGCTCATCTCGGCGCTCACCTGGAAGCGCCTGGTGGCCGCATCTGCCAAGAAGAAGAAAGGCAGCAAGAAGGTGACGCCCAAGCCCGCGTCCACCGGTCCTGACCCTCTAGTCCAACAACGCAACCGCGAGAACCTTCTCCGCAAGGGCCGGGACCCCCCTGACGGCGGCGGCGCCACCAAGCCCCTGGCAGTACCAGTGCCCACGGTGCCCGCGGCTGCAGCCACCTGCGAGCCACCGTCGGGGGGCAGCGCTGCAGCCCCGCCGCCAGGCTCGGGTGGGGGAAAGCCTCCGCCGCCGCCACCCCCAGCCCCGCAGGCGGCGCCGCCGGTGCCTGGAGGCTCGCCGCGGAGGGTCATCGTGCAGGCGTCCACAGGCGAGCTGCTCCGCTGTCTGGGCGATTTCGTGTGCCGGCGCTGCTACCGCCTCAAGGAGCTGAGCCCCGGCGAGCTGGTGGGCTGGTTCCGCGGCGTGGACCGCTCGCTGCTGCTGCAGGGCTGGCAAGACCAGGCCTTCATTACGCCCGCCAACCTGGTGTTCGTGTACCTGCTGTGCCGCGAGTCGCTGCGCGGGGACGAGCTGGCGTCGGCTGCCGAGCTGCAGGCCGCCTTCCTCACCTGCCTCTACCTCGCCTACTCGTACATGGGCAACGAGATTTCCTACCCACTCAAGCCCTTCCTCGTGGAGCCTGACAAGGAGCGCTTCTGGCAGCGCTGCCTGCGCCTCATCCAGCGGCTCAGCCCGCAGATGCTGAGGCTCAACGCTGACCCCCACTTCTTCACGCAAGTCTTTCAAGACCTCAAGAACGAGGGCGAGGCCGCCGCCGGCGCCGGGGGTCCACCGAGTGGGGGCGCGCCCGCAGCTTCCTCAACCGCCAGGGACAGCTGCGCGGCCGGAACCAAGCACTGGACTATGAACCTGGACCGCTAGGGATACCCGGGGTCGTGCCCGTCCCCCGCCCAAGTCTCCGACATACACTCGGAACCCCGGGACTCTGAAGCCACCGCCGATGTTACCGCCACTCTGGGCCGGGCGGAGGAGGAGCCGCCCGTGTCCCGCAGGGGAAGGTGGAGGCTAGGACACGGTGTCTGGGTTTGCTGGGCGTGGGGTGGGAATGGGGGATGAGCACTGGAAGGGCATCCCAGCTTCACACTTTCCATCTGTCTGTGCCCTCATCTCTCCATTTCTGCCTGGAGTTCCACCTTTCCTGCCGTGCGTGTCTGTAAGTCTGTCACCCCTGGGTTTTGTCCATTTCCTCACCTCCTTTCTGTATCTTCATTTTTCCTCCTGTCTGCATTTTCATCTCTCTCTCTCCCTTTCCATTTACCGTTCCTTGGGTGTGTGTTTCCATCTCCACCTCACCCCGTGCCTGATTGTACCCCATTGCCCTCCAGCACCTGTGTCCCCATCTTCCCTTCTTGATCTCTTTCCCCTTGTTCCTGTCATGTGTTCCTATTTCCTCTCTTGTTTGCCTTCCCCCTCTGCTTGTATCATCTTGCATTTCTTCCCCTGAGTCCCCGTATCCCACTCCCCAGATCAAAGGGACCGTTAGTTTTTAATTGAATCGACTGAGGTGCGACAAGAAACTGCAGTCCCAGGATCCCAGACAACCACCAGAATGGTCCCTTGCCCCACCCCCACTGCCTCTCCCTACCTTTTCCAACGTGTTGCATGCTGGGAGTTGGCGGGGGGTTGGGTGGAGGGACTGCTGGCTTCATTCAGGAGGCTGAGATTTGGGACAAGATCAACCTGAAAGACCACCCCGGCGGCGATCCTCAAGTGGGCGGGTGGCAAGAAAAAGAAAACTCTACTTATTTTGAGGGAGGGGCGTCCCTCTTCCTTATCCTTAGGTTTCTTGTTATCCCTCTCCTCTTTTAATTTATTTCGCTGTTTCCGGAGGGAGGGGGGAGGGGGGAATTGTTGGGCTGAGAACTGTCCGAGGTGCTGAGCTGGGGCGGGACCGGAATCTTCCCGGGAGAGTACCAGGGACTGGGTTGGGCCTGGGGCCATGTCCAAGGTGCCAATGATGCGGGCCGACGGCGCGGGCCGCACTGTCTGTCTGTCCGTCTATCCCGGAGAGAACTATAAAGCGCTGGAAGCGCCTACACATGGTTTTGCGCCGGCCTTTCTTTGGGCCCCCGGGAGGGAGGGAACGACAGCGCAAGTGGAACTGTCACTGTACAGCAGGATAACAAGATAGAGGGTCTACTGGGGAAGGTCAAGTCCCTGAGAGCTGCTACCTGCTGACCCCTCCCACATCAGCTTCCATTTTACAGAGTAAAATGGGGTAGCCAAAGGTTGAGGCTGAATCCACAATCCCCACCCCAGCCTCCATCTTGCCTAACCTAGCTGCTCATAAATGCCCAGGCCACTAAGAGACAAGAGGTAAGGACAGCAGAAGTCATTTCCCTTTTATGAGGTAACCCCTTGAGGAAGAATTAACTAGTCACTATTGCTGCTTTTCATCTTTCCGTACCATATGTCAGATCTAGAGTCCAGTTAGGCCTAAGTGTGTTCACCACTCACTCCCGGGTAGGATCTGATGGCTACATTCAGCCACCCCCCCACCCCACCCCCGCATGTGTCCAACCCGGGCAGCTTGGAGTCCGCTTTGGTTACACGCCCACCCAGGGCAGTCTTGGGAGGCCCGTCCCTGCTTCCTACTCATACCCTGGACTTTTATCGTCAGGGAGGCGCAGAGATGAAAAGGGGAGACGAAAGTCATTCCCCAGGGTTGAAACAAGAGGCAAAATGAGCTATTTGGCTTGAGATACCTGCTCAGTCTCTATTGCCTTTTTATCTACATGGCAAATGGCTAAGTGCTCTGTTCACTGTTCCACTGGCTCAAGGAGGCCTGGCTCCAACCCTGATCACCACGTGGCCTAGAGGATCCAAAGAGAGAACCAGAAGGCATTGGCAAAGACCAGGCCTCAGGTTCGCTGTCCGTGGTGCTGACTGGCAGGTTCCGGCAGGGTGGGGGCTTGTATGGGCAGGAAGAGTTGGGGACTCGGTCGCTGCCAGATCTTCTGGATAATTTAGGAATAGTGTGTAAGCTATTCTAGTGGCGAGTTATAGAAGTCTGGCCCGAGGTTCCAGTAGTGTCGCTTCCCACTTGCCCTCCTGAGAGATCAGGACTCGGCTTTCACCCGGCTTGGGCCCAGAGCCTTAGCGCCCTGCCTGGAGCCGGAAATCCTTAGTCCAGATTTGTGAATCGAGCTCGGGGGGCGGGGGTAGTGGGGGGGAGGGCTGGCGGAAGAGAAGGCGGGAGCAGCCGCCCATTGGCTGGAATTTGGCGCAGTCAGCGCGGTGCCGTCATCTCTCCGGTTTCGGAGGAGGGAGGGAGGAAGGATCACTTGGGTCACTCCGCGGCTGTCGCCCTAGTAACCAGACCGAGTGGGCGGGGCCCTCTCTACTCTCCCACTTCTGGCGGGGAGAAACAATCCTGGTCCTACTAATTTGGAATTAGTTAGCGAGACTAGTTACTTCATTGAAATTTATGAGTTAGAGGAGCCTAAAGGAAGTGATATAGAGACGGGAGAGTTCAAACAGCTCCCCAAACACCCTGCCCTCCGGAGGCTTCTATGTACAGCCCGCAACCCATACATAACAACTTCCCTTTTACTTGCGAGGGCGCGCGCGCGCACACACACACATACACACACCAGGAATCTGTGGTCTGGCCCTGGGGACCCAGAATGAGAAAAAAGCCTCAGGGAGTGGTGGTAACTTAAATCTCACTTTCCTTACCATGCCCCAAAGTATGAGCCACTCTATAATGCGATTAGCAGTAGGGACTGTAGGAGGATCAACGGGAATACATGGAAGAATTATTCTCCTAGGTCAAACTTGGTCAGAGTTCTGTTTTCTCCAGGAGAAAGGTTCAGGATGGTCTTTTGAGAAGGCAAAGGAAGAAAAGAGTACGTGTAGAGACAGAATAAGATGACTTCTCTTTACTGCCCAGGAGTGGACCTAAGGAAAGTGAGTCCAGGTTCGTGATGAGGCGGTAAAGCCCAGCCTAGAGAAAGAATGGAGATGGAGGATGGGAGACAAAAACCCAGCTGGAGCCATGACTCAGCACTTCCCTTCGGAAAGGGCTGGGACTACTCTTCCAGCATAGGGGCAGCAAAAGGGGAGTGGGGAGAACAGGAAAAGAAAAGGGTGATAACTGGTGATCCACCCTTTTGCGTGATACATGCTGATACATGCACTGACACATAACCGAAGGGGCACATTTTAACCCAGAGCAAGCATACGTGCATTTATGCTGGTGAAGGTTTATTCAATCATAATATACTCTCATCTTCACTCTCTCTTTCCCTGTTCCCCTTTCTGGAGCAGAGGACATTTTGTCCCAAGATCCACTCTTGCCTGTCCCTAGAATACCTTGGTACTTACTGGAAAAGGAGAAATGCAAAAACTTGCAGATGTGTGTGTGTGTGTGTGTGTGTGTGTGTGTGTGGTGTTGTCATGGTAACTGTTTTGCCTGCCAGGCATGGTATGCAGCAACCAGAGCATCTGGCAGCATCCCAAGAACATCCTATGGGGTCTGCCCTGGGGACTGTGCTTCAGGCACCCAGATGGGCACCTGGGGAGTTGTCTATAACAGAGTTTGTCAAAGCAGCCCCTCCAGGCAGTTCACCATGATTAGCTGGAAACCAGGTATAGGCACCTGACCACCTTATTCTTCCTTTAAGTGGTACTCCTGATGCCCTTGTAAATTATAGATAACATTTACTGAAGGGGCCTCAAGACAGCAGGTATTAACCCTTCAAGACCTTTATTTAAGACAGTGAACTTCCCTCTCAGCATCTCACCACATGTCCTACAAAGAAAGTGATCTTTATCCACACAGGAGTGTAGATGACAGAAACTTTGTTTAGTTCAGCGAGATGAAGGATTGGGTACATGCTGGGTGCAGTGGTGCATGCCTGTAATCCCAGCCACCGGGGCTGCTGAGGCAGGATCACAAATTCAAGTCCAATCTAGGCAACTTAGTGAGACCTTAAGTTGAAACAAAAGATAAAAAGGGTTGGGGATGTAACCCAGCGGTAGAGTGCACCTGGATTTAATCCTCAGTACTGGAAAAGAAGAAGGAGAAGGGAAAAAGAAAGGAAGGAAATAAGAGAGGAGGGAGGATTTGTGAGTAAGATAAACAGTAGGACACAATCCCAGCACTTTTCCTTTGACTTTAATACATCATGAAGTTCTTAGACACAGGTGTCTTGAGTGCACCTGCAGCTAGGCTGGCTTGTCACCCGAGCTTCTCCTTTTTATTTCTCTCAGTATTCAAGTTTAACCTCTTAGTTTCTTATTTAAAATCCCCCATTCCAGCTTGGAATTTCATGCCTCCCACCCACCTTCTTCCCGATGTCTCTTTATTAGTTAGTTGCTCTCAAGTTCTCTTCTCCTTTCTGCTTGGATAATTTTTCCCCTCTCTGAGACTTTCCCCCATTTTCTTATACCCCTTACTCATAATTTCCTGTGATTAATGTTTAGCTTTTAGCCCATAAGTCTTAAATTTAGTTATATATGACAAAAGGACAGAGGGGTGATGATGAACTATATAAAAAGGAAAAGAAGTATTTCTTTACATAACAATTTTTCTACATGCTACTCCTTTTTAAAAAAGTAAAATCATGGTGGCATGCACCAATAGTCCCAGCTATGTGCCAGCTGAGGTGGAAGTATCATTTGAGTCCAGGAGTTTGAGACTAGCCTGGGCATTAAAGTGAGACTCCATCTCAAAAACAAATTTAAAAATTTACATATTATCCCAGAAAAACACAAAACACCAAGAAAAACCTAAGAAAGAAGAGTAAATTATGGAGGATTTGTCGTATCAGATACTACAATTGTTATGGAGCTATGATAGCTAAAATGTGTAACCCTACACATTTGTAGTCTATTGATACAGCAATAGACTTATTAGTAGAACAGAATAGATAATCCAATACTAAATGCTGTCATAATGAGAATTCAACACAGGATAAAGGTACCTTCTGAAATTTGGAGAGAAATAGATTAGTCAGTAAATGATTTGGGTACAACTGGGTAGTCATTTGAATGAAGAAAAAAGGCTAAGCCCACCTCATTCTTACCTCCAAATAAATTTCAAATTGATCAAATATTTAAATAAAAAATAAAAATGTTATAAAAGCCTTAGAGGAGAAGGCAATTTAAAAATGTCTATTAGCATTATAAATGCACATACCTTTGTACTCAGGAATTCTAACATCTAGTGTTGATCCTAGAGAAATACTTGAATAAGTGCCCAAAAAGACATGGAATGATTTTTTTACTGTATTATCGTTTGGTGAGTAAAAATTGAAATCAACCTAAATATTCATGAGTAGGAGTTAAATACTTTTTGATAATTTGATACATCCAATTTACCAAATACTCCAATATTCAATAAAAGAGAGGAGGGGAGGTGTTAATGATAGGAAAAATCTCCAAAACATGTAACTAAATTAAAAGTTGTATAGCAATACATATGGTGCAACATCATTATGCAAAAGCAAAACAAAATTTCTTTGCGTGTGTCTTGAGAAAGAGATGCATTGCAGGCCCTCTACCACTGAGCTATGTTCCAAGTCCTTTTTATTTATTTATTTTTATCTTGACACAGGGTCTTGCTAAATTGCCAAGACTGGCCTCAAACTTGTGATCCTCCTCCCTCAGTCTGGGAATACATGTATGTACCACAACACCTGGCCCCCGAACTTTCTTAAAATTTATTTTGAGACAGGTTCTTACTAAATTGCCTAGGCTGGCATGGAATTTAAGAACCTCCTGTCTCAGCTTCCTGAGTAGCTGGGATTATGGGGTGCGCCACTGTGCCTGGCCAAATCGCTATGGACAAGTGATTTCTGGGAAGGGACTGGGATTGATGTTGTCTGGAGGACTATCACTTTATTTGTAGAGTTTAATTTTTTACAATAAAATAAATTATCTTATCATTTGTGTAGTTAGAAAATAATAATATATGATCATACATATTAGATTAAAAACCTGAAGAAACTATAAGTTGCTTATTACTATTATTTTTGCATCTTGGGGTGGGTGGAGAACATCTTTTTAGAGGTAGAGAGGCTTTAGAGGAAAAGATTGAGTCATCTGATTCCATGTGAACTTTTTTTTTTGTAGCGGGGCTGGTACTAGGAATTGAACCTACTGAGCTACATTCATTCCCAGTCCTTATTTTTCATTTTGAGACAGGATCTCACTAAGTGACTGAGGACCTTGCTAAATTACTGAGGTTGGCCTCAAATTTGTAATCCCAACCTCCCTAGTTGCTGGGATTACAGGTGTGTACCACTACACCCAGCCCATTTAAATTTTTGAAAGTCAAAAATAAAAAAAATTGCTCTTCATCACATAATTGATTTATTTTCTTCTTAGCATTTGGCCCCCACCTGATAATTTCTGTTACTTATTTACTTTGTAGCCTCTCAATAAAAATGAGGTTGAAGGACTAATGACAAATGGAGAGAATGCATTTGCAGCACCGTATACTTTTCAATAGAAAAATAAATAACACGATGAAGAGATAATTTGCAAAAATAAATGTAATTAATAAATAAACACGTGAAAAGATATTTATCTTCACTATTGACCAGAGAAATTCAAGTCAAACAACAAATGGGATATTGCATCTCTTATAATGACAAAGATCATTACAATGGAAATTCCAGCTGTGGGAAAAGCATGCGGAGATGAACGTGCTAGTTTGGTCTTTTGGGAAGACTTTGAACCAAAGTGTGAGGCAGCATGTTTTTCAGCTACCACATTTCAAGAAATGAGTCCTAAACAGTAAAGTGGGAAAGACCTGACATGGATGCTTATGATTATAACTTTTTTTTATGGTACTAGGGATTGATTCAGGAGCATTTTGTCACTGAGCTACATCCCCAGCCCTTTTTATTTTTTACTTTGAGACAGAGTCCTGCCAAGTTGCTTAGGGCCTCTCTAAATTACTGAGGCTGGCCTCCAACTTGCATTCCTCCTGACTCAGCCTCCTAAATTGCTGGGATGACAGGTGTGCACCACCACACCCAGCATAACATTGTTTATAATTATAAAAAAATGACTACAACATGAATGAACACCAGCAGGAGATTAAGTAAGTTGTGGTAATATCTTTGGGATATTATGAACCATTAAAATTATACATCAGTATAGATTTGTTGATATAGCAAATGACCATGGCAAAGTGAAAATAGTAGGTTAAAAACATTATAATATGATCCCGTTTCTTATTTTATTTTCGGTTTTTAGTACTTGAGATCAAACCGAGGGCCTGGAACAAGCTAGGCAAGTACTCTATCACAAACTATATCCAGCCTTCAAAGATACCTCTCTCTGTCTCTGTCTCTATCTTTCGTGTGTGTGTGTGTGTGTGTGTGTGTGTGTGTGTGTGTGTGTGTGTGAAGGGGGGGACAGAGGGAGAGAGGTGTCTTTAAACAACACTCAGATCTTGACTTAATGGCCATCTCCTTCCTAATGAGTTCAACTCTTCCAGCCTCACTGCTAGATTGAAACAGAAATAGACAAGGAAGGAAGGAAGGAAAGAAGGGAAGGAGAGGGGAAGGAAAAGAACATGGAGAAGAGAGAAGGAAGGAGAGAGGGAGGGGGAGGAAGAGGAAGAGCGAGTCTGGGTAGTGTCTGGAAAAGGAGAAACACATCTAGAGCACTGTTCCCTCCTCTCCCACACATCTTCAAGGTCTGTTTTTCTCTCCTCTAAGCTGTTTCCAAATCTGAATGGTTTAATAATGTCCTTTGCTGGAGGACAGGCCCCTATCTAGACCAGCAAACACGTGTTACATCCACACAGCACACGTATGGTGCATGCACACACACACAGCGTCAGTGCCCATTGGCACATGTTCTTAAAGGATCCAACCAGAGCACTTCTCGGTCTTTTTCATATGTGCCACAGAAAATTCGTTGTCCCTTATTCAAATAATAAAACTAGGGAAATTTTCACATGAACTTGTTCATATATTTTCAATAAGAAGAACGAGCAAAGTGCCTAATATGTAGTAGGTTCTCCATAAAGGAGAGTAGGTGTTAATTCAGGTGGCATTCGAGTTCTTATGTTATGATAAGCATTCATGCATTGGGTTTTTCCCCATTTATCTACTTATGGCAATGAATAAATAACTTTAGAAAAATGACAGCGTTCATGTTTATCTTCAGTTGCCAATAAGTATACAACTGAATATGTATCTTTAGGACATGACTGTGGTAGCTAACTCCTTCTAGATAATTATTTTCCTATTTTTCTAGATGTTCTTGTTTTATGTTGGGCTTGGGAGTTGATTTTTTGGCATGTAAAGTGGATTTGAATTTTATTCTGAACTTTTATAGTATATTTGTTTCACTCTTTAATCTATCTTGGAATTCATTTTTGTATGTCTTGAGATGTAGAGATAAAACTATTTTGCCAAAATTAATAGCAAGCTGTTCAGCCTTTGAACAGTCTTTTCCCCAGCAAATGCCATCTTATTATTTATGAAATTCACACCCATACATGGATTTGTTTCAAGACTCTGCTCTGTTCCATTGGTCTACCTGACTATTGCTGTGCCAAACCACACCTTTAATAACTAGTTTTGCAGTATGCTTATTGTTCTTTTGCTAAAATTGTCTTGTCTGTTTTTAAACATAGTCCAGAAGAACTTTAGAACCTACTCTGTCAAGTTCCATAAAATTTCTCTGGGAATTGGACTGGGACTGCTTCACTTTTATAGATCAATCTGGAGAGATTTGACAATTTTGCAATATTGAGTCATTCCACCCAGGAACATGCTCAGTCTCTCCATTTATTCATGTCTTCTTTTATGTTCCTTAGTGAAGATTTATGGTTTTCTTCATTTAGATGTTTTTCATTAGGTCGATCTGGGATCAAATTTTTATTGCTGTTATAAATCTCTTATTCCCAATTCTTTTTCTTCTTTGTACAAGGTAATAGGAGAACCACAGATTTAACCATGTTGAATTCCTTGCTGGAATTCTATTAGTTATAATTATTTTCCAGTTGAATCTCTTGCATTTTCTAGGCAGGTAGTTTATTGTCTGCAAACAAGGATATTTGAACATCTTCCTCTCTGATATTTACACATAGTATGTAACTTTTCTTGTCTTATTTCATTAACTACCATGTCCTGTACTGTGCTCAATAGTAGCAGTAATAAAAAGATTAAGAGGAATCAAAAAGACATCGTTACTTGTCCCTAACTTTTATGGGACTGCTTTTATATTTCACCAACTGCTTTTGTGTTTGTCTTTTAAATTAAATATTCTGTTTTGTGTGCATTGCCATACAGTAAATCATCTCAAATCATTTTAAGGAAATTGACAAAACTTGAATAAAAATAATTATTCAAACCACCTATGCTTAGTAGAACACCAACTGAACCATATCAGACTATGTGATCCTGTGCAATTTAGGGATATAGAAGGTGGTGACTGAATGACCCCTGGAACTCCTTTCTCCCCCATGACATTTAGACAGTGTGATGTGATACACAGAAAAAGACTATCAATCAGAAGTTTGAGTCTCTCTTCTGCCATTTACTATCTGTTGATCTTTTTTTTTTTTTGTGAATTCTTTTTTTTTTTATTGTAAACAAATGGGATACATGTTGTTTCTCTGTCTGTACATGGCGTAAAGGCATACCATTTGTGTAATCATAAATTTACATAGGGTAATGTTGTTTGATTCATTCTGCCATTTTTTCCCTTCCCCCCCTCCCCTGTTGATCTTATAGTTATTTAACCTCTCAGAATTTCAGTGTTCTCATCTATCAGATAGAAGAAGGTTCTCAGGTTTGTTGTGTCAATCAAATGCCTATGAGAGGAATAACAACATGACTGTTGATGTTGACAAATGTTGCTATGCTAGTCAGCACTATGAATAAATATTGACGTGGGGGCTTAAGGTATAGTTCAGTGGTAGAGCACTTGCCTCCCATGTGTGGGGCCCTGGGTTTGATCCCAGAACCACAATAAACAAATAAAT
Source organism: Sciurus carolinensis (assembly GCF_902686445.1). Lineage (NCBI taxonomy): Eukaryota > Metazoa > Chordata > Mammalia > Rodentia > Sciuridae > Sciurus > Sciurus carolinensis. The sequence goes on from NC_062215.1 coordinate 164,559,375, forward strand.
ATTGACAGGAGACTAAGGGACAGAGGCAGATTCCTGAATGGGGCCCTGGGATCTCTGTCCAGCTCTGCTTGCCCCTGAGCCAGTGGAGGGCCCTGGAGGCCTGGGCCTCCCTTGGGTTCTCCTGTGACCTGGATGACATGTGTTTACTCCTCGCTGCCAGGCCTGGATCCCAGTGGGACCCATGTGCCTCTCTGGAATGCCAGCCAGGGGACTTCCTCCAGCTGCTGCTACGTAGGTACTTGTGACAGTCTGGTCCAGCGCAGCAATGTTCCTGAGTCTGAACCATTGAGTCAGCAAGCCAGGCCTCTCCTGGGACTCCTCACTCCAGGGATCTCCGTAGGCTGGTTGGAACTAGCAAGGAAGAACAGTGGAGTCCTGCCTCCTCAACTTGCCTACTTTGTGACCAGGAGCAGGAGAAGTACATCTTGGTGTATCTAGGCCCTAAGAATGGTGTGTACACGTGTGTGTGCTATTGCCTGAACTAACATCCATACTGAAGGGAGTGGTGGGAATAACCTGAGCTTTAGGACAAATCTATTTCTTCACTGTAGGACCTTGGGAAGAAATTGTTTTCCTCATCTGTCATCTAGGAATGAAGGTATCCCTCAATATCCAAGTGGGGGTTGACTGTAGGACTCTGCTTGGGATAACAAAATCAGCAGATACTCAAATCCCTTATATGAAATAATATAGTATTCATATATAAACTCCATATATCCTCCTATATACTTTATTTTTATTTTTATTATTTTTTGTGGTACTAGGGATTGAATCCAGGGTGTTCTACCACTGACCTACATCTTTAGACCTTTTTATTTAATTTTATTTTTTTGGTGCTGGGGATTGAACCCAGGAGTGCTTAACCACTGAGCAACATCTCCAGCCCTTTTTATTTTTTGAGTCAGGGTCTTGCTAAGTTGCTTAGGGCTTCACTAAATTGCTGAGGCTGGCTTTGAACTTGCAGTCCTCATGCCTCAGCTGCTGGGATTACTGGCATGCACCACTGTGCCCAGCTTTTTTATTTTATTTTTGAGGCAGCATCTCACTTAGTCACTGAGGCTAGCCTTGAACTCGCGATCCTCCTGACTCAGACTCCCAAGTTGTTGAGATTACAGGCGTGAACCATCACACCCAGCCTCCAATATATTTCAAATCATCTCTAGATTACTTCTTTTTGTTCTTTTTTCTTTTTTCTCATATTTTTTATTGGTGCATTATAGTTGTACATAGTGGTGGGATTTTTGTTATATATTTGTATATGCAAACCTTTTAACAATATAATTTGGTCAGTATCACCCCCAGCACTCCCATTCTCCTTCCCCACCTCCCACCCCCTGATCCCTTTCCTCTACTGATTTCCCTTTGTTTTCTTGAGATTCCCTAACCGCCACCTTTCTTTTTCTTTTTCCTCTCTGGCTTCCATATATAAGAGAAAACATGTGACCCTTGGCTTTCTGAGTTTGGTTTATTTCACTTAACATAATGTTCTCAAGTACCATCCATTTTCCTGAAAATGACATAGTTTTAGTCTTCTTTATGGCTGAATAAAACTCCATTTTGTATATATACCACATTTTCTTTATCCATTCACCCATTGATAAGCACCCACTTCTAATACCCAATACAATGTAAATACTGTGTAAATAGTTGCTGTACTGTAGTGATTAGGGAATGACAACAAGAAAAAGTCTGTATATGTTCATTATAGACCCAATTTTTTTCAAGAATTTTTTTTTTTTCAGTACTGAAACTGAATCCATGCTAGGCAAGTGCTCTGCCACTGATCTATGTGGATCACCTCAAACTTACAACCCTCCTGCTCAGCCTCCCAGGTAGTCAAGATTACAGGCATGTACCACTGCATCTAGCTTTTTTTTTTTTTCCAAATATTTTTGATCCATGGTTGGTTGATTCCACAGATGTGGAGCCCATAAATATGAAGTGCCAAGTGTAATAACACTCTCACTATTAAAGAGGCTGTCATAAATATCAGGTGAAATCATGTCTATGGATGAGCTTTGTAAGCTGTAGAGCACAGAATAAATACAAGCTGATTCTAAGTCTGGTCCTTAGGTGCATGGTCACAGATGTGACCATAGAACAGATGTGTGCACAGGACAGACACAAGAACCATGTGTCAAAAGTGGAAATCCAAGGGGAAAGGGTAAGGGGACTGGAGAATGATCACAGAGAAGAGGATGAATCCTAGAGGCTACCATAAGAGCCTGGGACCCTTCCCTTCTTTCCCCATTCATCTCACTACCCAGCATGCCCTAGATCTCTCCCTGCTGCAGGATAAAAAAGAACAACACTGCCTGGAGCCTCCCTGACAACTCTTGCTGTGTTGCTAAGCAACTTGGCCTCCTCTTCCAGAAAGAAGAACCCAATGCTCCGGGCCTGGGCTTCCAGACTCCTTTAGCTACTTCTTCTTCCTTCAATCTCAAAGAAGTAAGGAAATCCAAGGCAAGAGCTTCTCTGACTCATAAAGGAAGAATTAGGATGCAGAATTGGAGAGTCAGACTGATGGGAAATTGTATGAGCTTGCAGGGCAGACCCCTGCTTTTGGGCTGATCGATGTTGGGGGCAATGACAGTCATGGAGTAGCCTTCTGTGCTGGAATCAAAATAAACAAAGGAGAAGGGTCTAATTGGCATTTCTATTTTACAGTGAGATCACTGAGACTCAGAGAGAGTAACTAACCTTCTCAGTCCCACATGGAATAAGCTGAGATGGGATTTGAAGCTACATTCCTCTGAGATCCCTACTCCACCGTGTTGTTGGTGATATATGCAAGGGTCACAATTCCTCAGACCACAAGGTTCACTAAAATGCATTGATCACTTTGTTTTTTTGTCTGGAGCTCATTGTAAGTGCTGGAAATGGGTGTCTGTGCTGGGGTTGAGCTGGGTTTGAGCATTTTGACCTGCACCTTCCTGGACTTCTCAAAATCTGCATATTCCTCCATGAATGTGATGATGATCAAGGGAATAAGGGGTGGGGGAGGGAGTAAAAGCTGGACCACCAGGATTTGAACAGCATCTCTACCACTAGGTATTTCTGTGATCCTAAGCAAGTTATTTAACATTTTGTCCATCAATTTCCCTCATCTATAGAATGGGAATAATACTGGAACCAATTCCAGAGGGTTGTAAAGGCTAAATGAATGTAAAGTTCTTTGAATAGTTCTTGGCATATAAATGTTCAATAAGTATTTGCCCTTTTTATTGTTACTGCTAGGTAGTCTTAGCACACAAAGTTCTTTCATATCCATGGTGGTTAAGAGATATGGAATCAGGCTGGGCTCAGATAGTGCACTGCCTTTCCTCACTGTGTAACTTTAAAAAACTACTTATCTCCTCTGCACACGGTTTTCTCATATACAAATGAGGGAAATAGCAATATAACAATGTCTACCTCAGAAGATTGTTGTAAAGATCAAATGCAGGGCTTGGGTTATAGCTCGGTGGTAGAGTGCCTGCCTAGCATATGTGAGGCACAGGGTTCCATCCTCAGCACCACATAAAAATAAATGAATGAATGAATGAATGAATAAATAAATAAATAAAATAAAGACATTGTATCCATCTACAATTAAAAAATATATTAAAAAAAGATCAAATGCAATTTGGGTATTAATCATGATGTTGCTAGTTGCTGTTACAGGAAAACCTCTTTCCTCAGGTAATAGTCCACACAACAACCATAGAAAGTAAGAATTATTTTAGATAAAATGAAGATAGATTTAGAGAAAACTAAGTCTCAGGATAGTGTAGACATATTCTCAAGGCCACTTTGCCAGTACCTATTGAACCCAAGTGTGCTTAACCACTGAGTCACACACCCAGCCATTTTTAAAAAGTCTGAGACAGGGTCTTACTAAGTTGCTTGGGCCTTGCTAAGTTGCTGGGGCTGGTTTTGAACTTGTGACCCTCCTGCCCTCTGCCTCCCAAGCTTCTGGGATTACAGGTGTGTACCACTGTGCCCAGCAGTACGTTCTCTTCTTACCCCCCAAAGAAACAGAAGACTCTCTGAGTATAGGAGGTCAAGCTATGTGATGGTGGTTGTGGCTCCATACCCAGTCAAGAGGGTGGTTCTTGGTGAAACTCACCTTGTGGGTCCAGGACAAGGTCCTCCCCTGGGCATGCAGAGGGTATCTGATTGGAACTAGAGGGGGAGGAGGCAGAAGCTTGCTTTGCTTTGTTTTGTTTTTATTTATTTGTCTAAGAATAGCAAACATTGATAGATGTACCAAAGTACTTATATAATCAATCTTTATAGCAACCCCGTGAGGTAGGTTCTATTATTGTCATATCCATTTTACAAATGAGGTCATTGAGGCACAGAGAAGTAAAGTGACTTGCTTGAGGTCACATGACTTGTAAGTGACAGAGCCAGCATTCCAAAACTTGGGAAGTGCAGCCTTTGCTCTTAAGTGCCATGCTATGCTGCCTTTTGATCACAAGAATGGTATGCTAAAAAAGAAGGAAATAGCAAACAGGATTCAGCAGGGAAGAATTCCCAGAAAGAGAAAGACTGCAGTGGATGGGACATTGAGCCACTTGCCTCTGGATGTGAGGCACATCGTCCTAGGACAGAGGAGAGTTATGAAGAAATCCTGCTGAGGTAGGACATGCCACCCAAGTCAAGATACAGTCAGACCCTCATCCCCACTCCTGAGCACAGTGGTCTACTCCAAGCTTGTAGAATGCATGTAGGAAACTAAAGGCTGGCAGAAGGCAATGAGGCAACTCCTGACAAGGAACAAACACATCAAGGACACTTAAGAGACAAGCTGTCGGATCAGTCTTTCTTAGTCAGTCATCTTCTGCTGTGACCGGACAATTAGACAATGCAGGCCTGCAATGAGGAAGCAGCAGTTCATGGTTACAGGAGAAGCTCTCCAGGAGGGCCCAGCCAGAGAGGATCTGGTGGAATGGGGAGCATCTGAGCTCCGGGGTCCCCTGCTGGGTCAGCCATTGAACTTCTCCAAGCCTGTTTCTTCATCTGAAAATTAAGGTAATACCCCTACCTAGTAAGTTTGTAGCCAGATTAAAGGGGACACCACCTGTAAAGCATCAGCATAAGGCAGAACCTGGCATGAAGTCAGGTTCAATGCTCTTGTCAGAAGTCTGTCTTGACATGAATTATAAATACTTCAAGGAGCAAGCTAAGTGGGTTTTGATGCATTTCAAAGTCACATTGATGGAAAGATAACCCGAAGCACAAAGACTCTGATAGAAAGACATCACAGCTGCCCAAGCTCACGTGAGCTAACGTATGAGAAAGTACTTTGCTAGCCTAGGTGGCATGGTTTCTCCATGACCTTGCAGTTCTCAGAGAGTGTGAACGCAGATGTCCTCTTCCTCACCTTGCCTGGTATCAGGCCCCACAATCCCATCTGCAAATGATGGCAGGGGTGGGCTTAGGCATGTGGGGCACTTGTTACTGGAGGACCATGGGTCTGCATGATCCTGCATGGAAGTAATCCTAAAAACAAAGTGATCAAGGGTTGCTCAGGATTATGGAGAAGTGGGAAAAATCTGGAAGGGAAACCAGAAGGCTCAGTCCTAGAACAAGCCTTGAGAGTGTGGCCATGTCATTTAACATCATGGGCCTTGGTTTAATTAACCTCCAAGCAGATAAAGTCATAGCTGCTCAGTCTTCCTCCCTAACCTTGGAGAGGACTAATAAAACAATGGATTTGAAAGCATTCTGCAAAATCTGTAGTGCAGGCCCATGGTTGGGGGCAGGAGAGTGAGCTATGGTTTCATCAATGATCTGAATGAGATGATAGACAAAAGGCTCAGAACTTCAGGGAATGCAAGAGGGGTTGGGCCCTGGAGGGGATAGGAAGCAATGGTGGAATCAATACTTTGAAGGGCCACAGACCAAGGGGTTTTTAGTGACGACAGGCCCAGATTATTAAGGAGCTGCTTGAGGTAAGAGAATGTTTTCTTTAGGGCTTGGGTCAAGACTACAGACTTAGGGCTCAGACACATCAGAGGAGCAGGGGAGCTACCAGAGCCGAGGTGGCCTGGGGAAGAGGACAACCATCTACAGGATGCTGAAGCCACATTTGTCCTAATAGATCACCTTGAACAGATGTTTTCCAACCCTTGGAAAACAGTTTTGTTTTTGTTTGGAACAGAGGTGGCCCCTGAGATTCTATAGAGTAGAGTTTGCAAATCTCTGGTTCAGTTTCATTATTTTAATGAGAATGGAAACACAGAAGACATGTGATCTTCTGAAGGTCACATAACAAGCTAGTTGCCAAACTGCAACTGGAACTTAGATTTTCTGGTTTTTATTCCTATATCTTAGTCCTATATCCTACCCGCTGGGGCTATAGGACATAATGGCATGGAGCCTGCTTATACCAGAATGTTAGTTGAGGAAAACAGATTGGCATTACATTTCAAAAGGCTTAGACAATAGGAAGGAGATATGGCAGTTATCAATAGTGGCTTCTGTATAATGGGATTAAAGGCAATTCCCCCCCCCATGCTTCATTACATTCTTCATCCAACCAATATTTAATAGAGGCCTTACATAAATATTTTTTCACAATTTCTACATTAACTATGTGTTATTTGGAAAACCATTAAAATGAAGTGAAAAATAAAATGAACATGGATACAGACTGTCTCCCTAGATGGACAGGGGTAATTGATCAGCCCTCTCTGGGAAGGGGCACTCAGGCCCAAACCACAATTCTAACTATCCAGCCTTTCATCTGAATTTCCTTTTCTTGCTCACAGGACACATGGTAATTTCAACCGCCTTGTGGAGGACCCACAAGGCGTTCTCCCACCAACCAGGAACCTTCAGTCCCAGAAGAGACATGCCCCTGGGACAGAAATACCAGGACCATGACGGGAGAACCAGGTGATCTCCTTGGGGTGCAGCTTGAAAGCCTGGCTGTCACTTCAGAAGCCTTCCCCAGGGTTGCTTTCCTCTGAGGGAAGGCATTTAAGGTCATTTCCCAGCCAATGAATTTTGCAAAAGGCAGAAGAGAGCATGAGAGCCGGCAAGCCATTGGCTGCAGTATTCAGAAGAGCCTCCTAGCCAGAATGATCCACTCGACCCACTTCCCGGACTTCCCAAGACAGGATCTGTGGCGAAGGGTCAGGATTCCTCTTTTCTCCCTCTTCCCTCTGAAGGAAGTCTGGGACCAACCGGGCCCTCTTGTTCTGGTGGTGCACCAGAGGTTCCACCACGCGGCGCCCAAAGCTTCCATAGGTTTAAGTGTAGTCCTGGCCTACCCTCCTCTGACCAGCAGAGGGCGCGCACCACCCGCGAGAAGGAGAGGGACCCTGCAAGCCCGGGCTGCGAGCCGCGAGCGCAGGACCCGGTGGTAGAGTTCTAAAAAAAAACGAGGAGGAAGATCCAGAGCAAAGATAGCCATAGCTACTGGGGACAGCGAGCGGTCTGTAAGGGAGAGTGAGAGAAAGTCGGGGTGAGAGATGGATAAGATGGGAGGGTGGAAGGGGAAGGTAGGGAAAGGTATGAATGTTGGAAGTGGGTGGAATGGAGGGGCTGGTTGATGGAAGGGTGAGCTGGGATGAAAATGAGATGAGATGGGATGGAGATGAGACGAGGTATGATGAAGGCTAGGCGAGAGGAGGCTGTGTGGATTGTGGTGCATAACGGGATGGAATGGGGTGAGAGGTGGAGGGCGCAGCCGGGCATCTACCTCTTGGAAAGGGCCCACCACCCGGGGTTCCTCGCTCCCAGCCAGCAGCACCCATGCCTGCTGAGCTCTTTCTGGGAGGCCTTTCAGCTCTGGCCTAGGCTGAGCCTCCCCCTTCTTTCCCCCTGAAGAAGGATCCTGGTGCAGTAAAGAACAGAGAAAGGAGGCAGCCGGGAGCTTGGGAGCTTTAATGGGACTGGAAGGGAATAGAAACACACTGGACCCCCTTCAGCCAGATGTGGGCTCAGGAAGAATGGGGACCATAAGTCTTGGGGATAGTGGACTTTACCAACCTTTTGCCAGGGCCGGGGAAGAAGGAATGTGAAAGATCTCTAGGTACTGGGATCAGGCAGCTCCGTGGGGAAGAGAAAAAGAGAAGATTTGGAACTGAAAAGAGGGGGTGATAATGAAGGCAGCTTCTAGGAACCATAGGTGCAGGTGGAGGAGAGAAAAAGACAGGAGGCTGAGGCTCTTTAGGATCTAGAGACCTAGAAGAGAAAAATTAAAGGGAGGGGCACAGTCAGGGACAAGGGATGAGGCGGGGCAAATCTAGTGTTTAAGGAAGATGAGGGGGCTTCTGATCCCTTCCCTCTCCCCAGAGCTGGTGCTGCAGGTGGAGTAAAATCTGGGTTAAAGGAATGTCGGGGGAAGCTCCGGGCTCCCTCTCCGGGATGTGGATAGGACTGGGCAAGGCTCTGGACGTGTGGGAGAGCTGCGCAGCACCGCCGCCCCGTCTAGTGGTAGTGACCTCCCAAATGCGAGGCTGCGGCCACCGCGCCGAAAGGCCCTGGTGGAGGCTGTAAGCCAGGACTTGGGTAAAGCGCGGCGGTGGCGGCGGCAGCGGTGGCAGCCGGGTTCGGGCCGGGCCAGTAGGAGAATCCGGCGGGCGCGACGCTGGCCGAGGCAGCCATGAGGTTGAGTTTGGAGAGGCCGGGGAAGGGCAGCGGGGCCAGGCCGGCTGGCAGCTTGTAGAGCGCGCCGTCCTGGGCGGCGGCTGCGGCGGCTGCGGCGGCGGCGGCGGCGTGGGCGTGTGCGGGTGGCGGCTGGCAGGCCTGCGCCAGGCCCTGGAAGTCGAAGCGGTAAGCGTAGCGCTTGCCGTGCACCTTGCTCATGATGTTTTTGTCGTAGTAGTATCGCAGTGCACGGCTCAGCTTGTCGTAGTTCATATTAGGCTTGCTCTTCCTCTCGCCCCAGCGCCGCGCCACCTCGTCGGGGTCTGTGAGCTTGAACTCGCCGTGGCCGCCCTCCCACGCGATGCAGCCGGCATTCGCGCGGTCTGCCAGCAGCTCCAGCAGAAACTGCCACAGCTGAATCTGCCCGCTGCCTGTGGAGAAGGGGACGATCAGCCACAGGCTAGATGGGAAGGCTGGAAAAAGATGAGGCGGGAAACCAACACAACTCGATGGGAACCAGAGTCGCGAGGAAAAGGTCACATCCAGCCGTGCAGCTACGTGCAGCCAGAGCGGCTGGTCAGGGAAGGGCTGATGGGCCGAGTGGTCTCTGGCTGTTGCAGCGCTTTTGCAACAATGGAAACACAGCGTTTACTTAGGAGGTGTAGCCCTTGGGCGGATGGTTTTGGAGGGGGAAGGAGGGGGAAGAATCTTCTCCGTGGGGAGGCAAGGGCGAACCAAGGCCCTTATAAGGCTTTACAAGGTGAGCAAGGGCCAGATATCATTTCCTCCTTGGCTGGTCAGGGTCGAGCCTGCACAACCACGTCGGGCAGCCCTACGGGGTTGAACTGACGCGTCCCAGCTGGACTACATCCAGAGATTCAGAGGGAAGGGGCAACAGGATGACCCCAGCCACCACTGTACAAGGTCCAACCAGTGCCTGTCACCCAAAGGCATACAGTTAGATCTGGCCTGACCTGTGGTGGTAGACTTCCTTGAGACACCATGTCAGGCAGTACCTAAGGACCTAAGTCCTGTATACTCGATTGGAGGGGCAGACTCTGAGGCTCCCCATCCTAGCTCCCTTTAGGTGGGCAAAGCTCTGTACTGGCAGTACTCACCATTTGGTCTCCTTTTTCGGATCAGGCGGGATTTCCTGTGTGGGAAGGTGCCATAATTCCCTAGGGCCTAATGGATAGCTCTGGGGAGGGGAGATAGGACCGAGAAGCTGTTGTACTAGCCCGGGAATCCTCCGGTTCTTGGTCAATTTCTCTCCAGATTTCCAGGTGGTGGGAAGTAGCCAGAAGGTTTTCCCTGGGTATGCAAGGGGTGAGGGTGTGGGGGCTCTAGAATTTCGTTTTGCTGTCTTGGGGCCTCAAGCTTGAAAAATCTTGATACAAATCCTGCTCCCTTTTAGAATAAAACGGATTTTCCTCAAATTTGTGTGATTATTGCCTCAAATCCAGCCGGGTGAACCCCTCCTCCTTTTTCAACCACTTGCTCTGATCCCAGGAGCTTCCTTGTCCTGCAACTTCAACCCCAATCTCTCCAAGCCAACCCAGCAAGGAGGTGCCTGGCTCCGGGTCTGACATTGAGTTTTAGAGTCAGAAGCAATGGAGGGTTTGGGTTAAAGTGGGCACCTGGCACCATTTGCTGAGGGACATAAGAGACGTGGAAACCCAGCCCTGTTGGGTGGTAATGCTCCCTTCCTTGGGGGAAAAGAGGCTGCCAACCTCTGTTTTGTAGATTCTGTAGCTTGGTGAGATCTAGAATGCAGGCTGTGGGGAGAAGTTGTTTGGAGGGTCAGCCTCCAATTTGGTATTTTAGTGCTGAGGCAGCACCAATGGGCTAAAAGGGAAATTGACCACAATTGTCCCCTCAGACTTGGTGCATGGACTTGCCCCGACATCATCTGGCTCAGGTGGGTAAAGCAGGAAAAATGGGCAGGGGTTTGGCTACTGGGCAGCCCAGCGTGGCGGGGACGTAATTCTCTGGGTCACCTCTGCAGCCTTGCGCTCCTGCTGCTGGTAGAATAAAGATGCCAGGCCCCCAAATCTGGAAAACCATATACAGCAGAAAAAGATCTGGGGGCCGGGAAAGTTGCAGGCTGCCCTGGCTTACACACTCAGTACTAGGATTCAGAAAATGCAAAAGCCAAAGGTCAAAGGAATGTCTCCCCAAAGACTTCCCCACAGTCAGTCCAGGGCCCCATGCTTTACAGAACCCAGAATCCACATCGCTCCCACCCTGTCTGGTGGCAGTAGCAGCCGTTCTATTGGGATCCGTGCCGGGTCCCCCATTCACTGCCCAGTATTCACTCCAACTGCCCAGTGCACTGGCCAGCTCACCTTTTTGCACTGCGGGGCTCAGAGGCCCCCAGCTCGGGCTCTTCCCTTCCTTGAAGAGACCGTCTCCGACGGGATCTGCGACATCAGAAGAAAACAGTCAGGCGGACCCGAGCTGAAGTTGTGGACTTGACCGAAAGCACCCGGGACCAGGTCTCCAGGGTCTGCAGTGTTCTGGGGGCCTGGGCCACCCAGCTCCTCCTCTGGGAGTCCGGCCCTGGCGCGTGCCGCGCAGAGCCCCTCCGCAGCGCCCAAGTCAGGAAACGCGTCCAGGAAAAAGGAAATCCGCTTTCCGAAGGGGCCGGCTGGAGCCTTATAAAGCCGAGCGGGGATTGCACCAGCCGAGCTTGGGCGAGCGGAGCCCCTCGAAGAGAAGAGGAGGGCGCTTGCAGGGACTCGCGGGTGCGAAAGCTCGGCGCGCCAAGGTGAGGAGCCATGAGGGCACAGGGGCGACGCCCGGCGTCCTCCCATGGCTCGAGCACAGACTCCTCCACCACTTGGAAGACCTCTGCTACCCCGTCAGGCTTTTCTGGGCCCCTGAGTCCCGGTCTCATCTTCCTAGGCTCCCAATCTGCTCACTTCGAATCCTCTAGACCCACATTGAAACCCCAGAGCTCTCTATCTACCTTTAAGGTTCCCTGCAAGTCCTAAATTGCAATCAGTCCCCCACCCCGCAATCCGGATCGCATCCTCTTCCTTTGGACCCCACAATCCCCTATCCCCAAACCCTTAGTCTAGACTTCCCGCCCAGGGTCCTGGTGCCTCCAGCCCCCGGCTGGTCCCTGGTACCTGGCAGGTACATGTTGATCAGCAGGGGCTGGGAGGCGCCGCTCTGTCTCATCGCTGCCGGGGACTGGGCGGTGGGAGATGGGGGGGCGGGGGAGGGGGGCGCGTCAGGCTTTGCGCTTCGGGGACACCGATCCCCGCCCGAGGCGACCGTGGGTGACAGGGTGGAGAAGACTGCGCCGGGTCCGGCAGGGCCTGGCGGGAGGGGGCAGCCGGGGTGTGGCGAGGGGTGGGGGTGGGGGTCCTGGAGCGACAATCTATGGTGCTGCTTGGAACCCTCCGGTCCCTGCGCGGGCAGGGGCCGCAATTTCCGTTTTAATTAAAGTGCGGCCGCCTGGGCCCCCCGGACCCCGCCCCCGCCCCTCTTATCTTCGCATCGCAATAAAGTCTCCAACGCGCCCTGCCACAGCCAAGCGCACCCGGCAGCCCCCCGCGTCCCGCAGCCAGGGAGACGCGCGGGGGATGGGCCCTGGCCCCGCGCTCTGATGGGGGGCGGCCAGCGCGTTTCTTTTCTGCCTCCTGACTCTGCAAACAGTGAAGGGACAGGGTACCTGCCTCTCTTCGGACCCCCGAGGCCACAGTTCCCCTCCCCAGAGTCTTTCTTCAGTCCGCTCCCGCCCCTCTTATTGCTCACTCTCCTCCCCTCTCCTCCCCCTACCCCCACCCGGGTTCCCGTCTCCAGGCTGCGTTATCTGCATCTTCACTTTAAATTTCCGCTTCCCTCCCTCTCGCCTGTCGCTGCGCTCCCGGCCTTGCAGCCGTTGCTCCCTTTATCTCTGCCCACCCCCGCGGTCCTCTCCCTCCTCCTCTTCTCCCACTCTCTGCTCTTCCCTAGAGACCCGATCCCCTTCTATGTCTCCTCTTGATTTCACTGGTTTCCTGCCTTTCTATGGTCCCAAGCTTCAGGCAGGTCGCTGGGGCATCTCCCTTGGCAACTTCTCCTGGATTACCGGCTCCCTTCCCTTCCCCAACCTCTTTCTAGGTCTCTCCTTGCCATCTAGTCTCTCTACCTGGTTTCAGTCCTGCTCCCATCCTCTCTTCCATTTCCTTTTTCTCACCTCTTCTTTTCTTGTTCATTCACTTTCTGCAAAGTGGCTGTGTATGGGTCTACTCCAGAGACATCGAAGGTCTGTACTGGCTTTTCTTGGTAGGCTCCTGATTGCCCCTTCCACCTCCCCCTACAACTACTTCTCTCCCATCCTTATCCATTCCCTGTAGTCCCAGATTGTCCCCCAAACCCACTGTCACAACCACTCCCTTGCTGATTAACCCTGAACCAGGCTATAGCCCTACAAGAGTCAAGGACTGTTTACTGTACATGGCATCTCCTAGTTTGAGCAAAAAAGCTGATGTGGTTCTCTGTTGGACTAGGGTTTCTGGGTACCTCTGGGACTTCCTGGCTCTGGAGAGGCCCCCTAAGAAGGGATTCTAGCTGAAGATGGGGCCCTGGGTCAGAAGCTCACCTCTGTGGCCATGCAGTAGTACACTGCGACTACCGACAGAATTAGTATTCCCAAGATCCTTCTCTGAGGAGGCCTGGCAGAGGGCAGATCCCTCTCATAGTCCCTGGTCCTGGGCTGCCTGTTTGAGGATGACTGGGCTTCTGGGTTTTTGCAGTGCCCTTGTCTGTGATTACTTGCTATGACTGCTGGAGTGTTCGCTTTTGCTAGTGAATGGTGCAAAGGAACTAGAGAGGACTGTGGTAAGGCAGAGTCTTGGGGGGAATATGGAGGATCCCAGACCTCAGAGAATCCTAGAAAGATGGGGATAGGGGCTTCAGGATGTGTACACGGAACCTGGTGAACCTGGTGGAGCAAAGAGAGGGATTGGGATGTCTCCTGGGGACCAAACTCACAACTCCATAGGAGGAGAGGACCTTGAAGGCGGGGCCGAGATCTCATGACCTATTACTGCTTTCCCCAACCACTATTGACAACAGACAACAAGGAGCAGGAGGGAAGAGCTGGGAGAGCTTGAAGGCATCAAGGTTCATCCACTTAATCTTCTTAGCAGGGCAGGAGGCAGAGGCAGAAGGAAGAGGTACTCAGGGGATCTGCCCAGACAACCCAGCTCTGAGCTAGGCAAAGATTAACAGTGCAGGCTTTGTTCCCAGCCTGACCAAGGACTAGGTGCTAAAGGGTTGAAAACTAGCAAAAGTTTGTGTGTAGGGGGTTAGTTTCCCCCCTTCACATGGGTCTTGACCTCCTTTATTCTGTCCTGATACCAGTACAATCAGGGTAGAAGCCAATGGAGAGTCCGTGGTGATTTCTCTTCTATCCTGCTTCTACCTGGCTGGGTGCTGGTGAGTCTTCTTCAACCCCCATTCCCTAACTGCCAATGGATGTGGGGAGCAAAGCCTGAACCCCCAGTCCAGGAAAAGCTAAAAGATCCATGCCGGTGAAGGCTGCAGCAAATATATATTACCTTCCCAACTTCTTCAATATACAGAAGAAGAAACTGAGGCCCAGAAACCAATGCCCTGTTCAGGGTCCTGCTGATGGTTCCTGAAGCCACGTTGTTGATAGTTCTCAGTGACCACAGAATCTCCTGGAGGGAGGGCATTCAGTCAAGTGCAGGCACCAGATCTCCCTTTTTTTTTTTTTTTTTTTCATGGCTCACTCTGGAAAGAAGTCTGCTGGATTCTGAAGCCAGTTTGTATGGGTTCTGGGTTCAACTCCTAGCTACCCCCAACCTAGTTGTGTGATTTTGAAGGAAGTCTCCTTCTTAGTAAAATGGGAATTATAGTATCCACATATAGAATTAAGTGTTTTATATAAGACAACTTCTGTAAAGTGCTTAGATGAGTTCTATACATCTACCCATTGTTACTAATATCACTCCTCAAAGGGAGGGGAGGAGTCTTGACCAAGGACCCTCACACTCCTCAGAGGCCCACGGAAGTCTGCGGCTCTGCTGAAGCCTGAGGTGTTAGTCATAGTTCAGGTCAACCTGTCCTGGATTTGGCATCATGAGCCTTGTATTCAAAGCATGTCTTTGTCATCAAGTAAGTGGGTGATTTCATCAAGTCCTAGTTTCTTAATTAGTGAGAAAGATGAAGAATAGAAAATATTAAGAGGATCAAATGTAACAAGGGCCATGGACTCTAGAGGCCATTCAAGTGTAAAGTAGAATTCATACCCCACCTATAGGTTTGTCCCTTAGGCCCTGATCCAACCAAAGACTCATGAGGGGCAAGTGTAGGAGGCCCCTGCACTGACTGCCCCAATGCTCTCTCATAACAGCACAAACCTTTTCAGGGGTTTCCCATTACCTTCATACAACAATCCCTTGAGACAGGAACCAATAGCTCCAGTTTATGGGAAGGGAATCAAAGCTCATGGATGCTGTGTGATTGGTTTCCAGATATTTTGACTTTTGGCCCAGGATTTTTCTCAAAGGAGCAACCGCCTTTCTTTGCATGGCCCAGGTCCAAGTCAGACTGTTCTCCAATATCACCCTGCCTTGTCTGGGCTAAGAAAATGATCTGGTGTGCCCCTCCCCATTGGGGGCTGGACAACACAAGAATCCCTGCAGGAGAGGATGGGGGGAGTTCAAAGGGCCTCAGGAAGTTCTGCCTACATGGAGGAAGGGGTACCACTAACTGTTCCAAAGGAGTTCCCAGAGGAAAACCCACTGGTGCCAGTCCTTCTATACTCAACCCTGCTACGACAGTGAGTTTCTGCCACTTGTCCTAAAACTCAGTTGCTAAGACTGGCTTTGAACTTGTGATCCTCCTGCCTTAGCCTCCAGAGTCAAGGGGATTACAGGCATACACCACCATGCCCAGTTTGTCCCAGAACTCAGATTCATCGTGTAAGTGACTGAGGGACACTCCAGCTCACCTGTCCTCTGTGGTTATTCAGACAAAGGACCTGGGAATGGGGAAAAGGAGACTACTGAAGGAGCCTGGTAGTATTCTCTGACTGGGTGGGGAACCAGGATGAAGATAGGCGGAAGTGATAAAGGCTGGGTGCCAAAGAGAAACCAACAGAACTTTGGCATAGAGTTAAGGAAGTTATGTCCTGTGTGGTGGTGGCACCTGGTCCAGGGTGTGTGTAGAGGTTGAAATCCAGCTAAGAGCCCTGCTGTGGGGGTTTATCCATCCAGAGGATGACAAAGGTGCCCTGGGTTTGCAATACCCCTGGCCCGTATTGGTAGGCCTTTGTCAATAGGAGGTGTGAATGTATTTAACAGAAGCCCCGCAACTCTTACCAGCAGTTTCTCCTCAGCCCTCCCAGTGCCTGCCCACATCCACTGAAGCCAGTTTATGCTTGATGGTCAAGGATCCTGGGCCTGAGGGGAGGATTAGGTTGTGATCCTCAGAGTGATGATAATGGAGATCACAAAGCGAGACACCAAGAAGGAGGCAAGAGGGGCAGGCAGGTTCAGGATCCTTTATTTGAGGGCCCTCCGAGGAGGTGACTGGGGCCATGGAACCTAGTGCTGGACTCTCCGAATGGACTGCAGCTGCCCGGTGTGGGCCTGTGTGCCAAATTCGCTGTAGGTACGGAATTCCCCACTATGTCGGTCCCGCTCTAGTACGTACTGGTAGCCTCGGTAGCCTGGGTACTGGTAGGCTACCCACCTAGGTCAGTGAGGAAACGGTGGTGAGTAGGCTCTGCTCCTGCCCCTACCCATGCCCTCCATTAGTAGTTCCCCTTCCCAGGTCCCAGCCCTCCCAGCTGGTTAAAGTACCAAAACCAGTGATGTAAATCTCCCTCCCTGGATCTCTTTCCTGCCCTGCAGACTCCTCTGGGTCTCCCCATCACTTGTCTCATCCAGCCTCCTAATCCCAACCTCCATTGCCTCCTCACCCTCCCTCTCCCTCATTGTTCTCCTGGTTCCCATTCTTCACTACCTCCTTCCTCCCTCCATCCCCTCCCTTCCCCTTGCCTCCAAGTTCCCTTGTCTGTTAGAGCCCCTTTCACTTTTCCCCAATCTCCTCCTTCTATCTCATTCCTCCCTGTTCTTCCCACTTTCCCTGTTTTGTTCCAGGACTCACGCTCCAGAGCTGACTTTGAGGGAACCCACATCCTTGCTGGCCCAACCCATGGAAGGCAGGGATGGATAGTCATCACTGAGTTCAAATTTGCAGCCCTGGAAGTTGTCCCCCTCAAACAGTGTCACACGGCTGTCACTGTGGTTCTGAAGCACAAGAAGGGGGACAGAGAGATCAGTCCCCCAAAAGAGTGTTAATGAATACATCCTCAGCTCCATTTCCCCCATCCCCTGCCCAACACAAGCTGTATAGACTCTTATGCCCTACAAGAATTTCCAGAATTCATTCTCTGGCAGACTGACAAGCTGGGATACTCAGAGGCCCCACCTGGCCCCTCCTTTGGTTTTGGGCTGATGTGATAAAAGTGGTGTATATGGGGGAGGTCCTCAGGGACATTTTCAGATCAGGGCTAGAGGGCATCTTGTGACATGGGCCTGTTTTTCTGGAGGAAAATCAGAGGTCCTATGGGAAGTCTGGCCCACTAACCAAGGTAGTTCCCTAGGTCTCATTGACTACCCAATTCTCTGCCCAACATCCTGGACACAACCTCTCATAGGGTAGGGCCCAGCTAAGGGGTACTGGATGGCAGAGGCAGAACAGACAGGCCAAGGTCTCAGTGTTTGTTGCCTCTTGGCTTTCCTAATGCTAGGGTCTTCCCCCTAGAGGGCTCTTCAGCCTCTTGGAACAGAGAACTGGGCTGGTCTATGTCCTGTGCCCTCCACTCCCAGCTCCAGTCTGCACCAGTACCTAAGTCAGCATGGATGGAAAGAGAGGTTTCATTTCCATGTTAACTCTTTGTAACCTTGGGAAGTCACATTGCCTTCTGAACCTCATTTCCACAACTGTATATGGAGCTAAGAGCAGCTGCCCCAACCACACAGGGCTATGTGATGACAGAGGTTCTCGCTCACACTAGTAATGAACTGAATATGAAGAACCATGGATGCACAGGACTGACAGGCCTCGACACTGTCCGTGGTGCTGATTTCCAGGCATCTGGTGCACCAATCCCTATGTTCGGAGACCCCTCTGGTTCTTGTTCCCTCTGGTTCCGTTACCACCTATCTAGGGGTGTGTTTCCACACCCTCTTGTAAGGGGCGAATGGCCCTTCCGGGGCACCGTGGTGGGGCCAGGGCCTGGAGCCAGGAAGCAGGAGATGAGGGGAAGTAGGCTGTGCTCACCGCGCAGAGCACTGGCCGGAAGGACAGCAGCTGGTTGCTGTGGTGGCCGCTGCTGCCACTCCAGGCGCTCCAGCGAGGATAGTCTCCCTTCTCCAGAATGAATTGCTGTCCCTGGAAGTCGGGGTACTCGAAGCCCACCCATCTGGTAAAGGAGAGGGGGAACTAGGAAGCATCTGCCCAGATTCACTCCTTCCTTCCCTTCCCTCTTGTTTGCCGTGGGTGAAAAGAAGAAACGCAATTTCTTTCTCCAACCCCAGGCTCTTCCCTTGACATACACGTTGCATGGCAATTCAATCCCTCTTGAAGTTTAAGACCCCCAAACTGGCAGCTCTCTGGGGTTTGTGTGGCCCAGGCTTCCCACTCAGGGCACCGCAGGTTGAAAGGAATTTTTTAGGTTACAAAGATCATCTGACCAAGACTCCTACCTCAAGGATTTAGGCACCTACATAGGAGAGCACTGGAACCCCCGCCTGCTGAAGCAGAAACCCCGTCTGGCTTGCCCAGAAGTCCCAGGCTGGGGTCTCTAGGAGACCAGAGTGGGGTCAGCTGAGGGATTTTGGCTTCTTTTGTTAAACAAAGTGCAGAGTTATCTAATTTTGTTCAGAAAAAAGCGGTGGGAAGATATAACTACACAGGAAATTCCTTTGGTGGTCACGCTGGCCCCCCCGGGTTGCTTCTTGCCTTTTTCTCTTTAGGGCATGAGGACACAACTCTCCCGCGATTTGTCTTGTGACAGGTCCGGAGTTTTGGAGAGGCCAAGGGGTTTCCCATGTTGGTGAGTCTCCCCCAGGGTTTACAGGGTTGGAGGCTGAGGTCCCCGGATCCGAGCTTGGGAAGGGGGAACCTGGTATCCCCTCAACCCAGCCCAGACGCCACTGGGAGATCACTCACGCGCCGTTCTCCACCTTGACCGAGCGCACCCTGCGTAGGCCTCCGCGCTCACTGATGTTTGCGCAATCGCTCAGCAGCTGACAGCGACGGCCTTGGAAGTCTTCCTCATCCCAGAGCGTGAGGCAGGCGGGCGCCGGGCCTGGCGCGGGGGCGCTGCTCATGCTGCTGTGGACAGGAAGGGTGGGACCACGCACTCAGCTCTTGAGAGTCCCTCTGTCTAACCAGAGCATGCCCAACCCCGGTAGCGTGTGAAGGACCCCGGGGCTGGGCCAGGCCTGGCTCTGGACCCGGGCTGCCAGGGGCTCTCCCTCATCTCGCCCTCCCCCACCCCAGCATCGGGTATTCACCGGGTGGGTGAGCGCCGTACTCGAGGCAAATGGAGAGGCTGCGCGCGTGCCTGGCGTGCGGGCCTTTATACCCAGGCCTGATCCCCGCCTGGCTCCCTCTCCCGCTGGGGGGCGCTGAGTCAGCAGAAAGGCTGTGGTCCACTCTAGTTTTCCCTAGGGAGCCGAGGCCTTTCCCGAAGCCGCCAATCTGGCCCCAGCCCGAGGGGATTACAACAGAAAGTGCTGAGGTGCACATCGCGCCCCTGTCAAAGCCTAGGCTGACTCTGCTCTTTCTTTCTTTCAGGCCTGGGCCAGGCAGAGTGCACTTAGCCTCGGGGTGAAACGCACGATCCCTGGCTCAGACCATCGGGCATGAAGGTACCAGGCCTGCCTGTGGCCTCCAGTTGGACCGCACTGGAGCTGACACACCGCGGAAGTTCTTCTCAAGGTCTAAACTCCACCTCTTCTTCAGCCTTAGGTGGAAGCCTCTTTTGGTTCATGCTAGAGTGGAGGTACAGAAGGCTCTCCTCAAATAACTCTTCTCACGCACTCAGTCTTCCTTCTCCTAGAGGAACAGTCCATCGAGGTCCCTTTCCTCCCAAGCTCATTTTCCAGATCCCTAGCCAAGAGCCTTGGAGTTTTCTCCCATCCGGGAATCAGGAGGAGGTGACCATGACTCGCCACAAGGCGGCACTAACTCAGGAAACAAGACCCTCCCAGGAAGGACGTGGGTTTACAAAGGGTTTAGGTATAACAGTAACCCGGGAGGGGCTAACTGTGGTAAGTAGGTAGAACGCCTCAACCTTACTTCCCTGCCACACCCGGATCCGCGACCCTGCGGGCACAGAGCTCTAGGGTGTGGAGCTCAGGTCCCAATGATGGCCTGAGAGCTAGTAGATATTTTTGAACGCTCAATTCAGGCCAGGAGCTCTGCTCAGACTTTCTCTTATGTGGGCTCAGCGAAATTCTAACACTGACCATAATGGGTGGGTACTGTTACTGTCCTGCATTTTCCAGAGGAAGAAGCAGAGTCCCAGAAGAGGTTCAGGACTTGGTCAAGGAGTCACAGTTAAGAAGTGGCTCAGCTGAGATGTGAACCTGGGTTTCCATTAGAGTGAAGATTCTACATGCTTGCCCACACAACCCTAGTACCACGTGTGGTGCGGAAAAGGTAAAAAGGAGGCAAGGACAGGTAAAAGGCTTGGATCCCCAAAGGGTAGTTCCAGGAGAATTCCCTCACCACCTATAGCAGAATTTCCTAACCACTGTAACTGTCAGCAAGACACAATAGTTTCTTGCAAAACTGTGAGTGTTTCTTAATGGTGGTGGTGGTAGGTGGGTATCCTGGCAGAAGAGTGAAGGATGAATGTGAAGGGAGCTAATAGTTTTTTTACTCCTATGAGCCGAGTGCTTCCTTTGTAGACCTGCAACAACTCAACTAGGTCAGTTTGCATGTGGAAACTGAGGCTCACGGAGGCACAGGGCCTTGCCCAAATTCACATACCGGAGGAATACAAATTCTGGTGGTCCATTTTCAGAATATAGTATTTAGTTTCAATTGGGATGTAAGATCCAATTGTAGCCATTTTAACTATAGCCCTTCCCTTTATCCTCCCAATTTTAAACTGGCCAATCTTGTAGATTATAAACCCAAGCTTCTCCTATCAGAGGAAGGGACAGTGCTGCATTAGGGATAAAAACAGGTGGAATGCCCTCCCAGGTGTGTTTGCTTGCTAGACTTGTCTGGTAGCACTTCTGCCCTTCTGCAGAAGTAAAGTTTGCCTTGCTGAGCATGTGTGTGATTCCTTGCAGCACCCTATATTTCTAACAATTTTGGCACCCAATGTGGGGCTCCATACCTTGCCTAGGGGGTTGTGGGGACACCCTCCTCAGAGGAGAGGAATCCTACTTCCTTGTTGCAGCACCTAGGAGTGGGGGAGGGAACCTGTGATCCCTGAGGCCCACAACGGACCCCCAAATCAAAAGTGGATCTGAAACACAGGGAAAGGACCCAAGCAAGCAAGCACCTTGGTGATCAGGTAACTCTGTACTGGACCAAGGTAGGAAAATCAATTCTCAAGAAAGAAGTACTTCCTTAGTAGTCAGCACATCCCTGAGGTTGTGTGAATGTGACTGAGACAAAATGGATGGGAGTTGAGCCTCTGTTCAGAAACAAGGGACCACACCAAGGAAAGAAGAGGTAGTGCAAGAAACCTCCAGTGGGGAGGCTGAGCCTCTAAAAAAAAAAAAAAAAAAAAAAAAAAAACTCTAGTCTAAAGAAAAAGAATGCTGCAAGAGACCACACTGGAATTCCCCCAGACAGTCCTCTAGGGCTTATGTTAAAATACTGTAAAGATAGTCCTAGGTAGGAAGGGAAAAAGAAATAAAAGATGATAAAATACTGTTTCATTTGGGCTAACTGAGCACACAGGGAGTTTGGAGTGTACAAGAAAGCTCCAGGAAAAATTTTAGGCCTAGGGACAGGGAGGGAAGATGGAAAGCACAGGCCCTTCCCATGTCTGAGTCATACTGTAAAAATCTGTGACAGGCTCTATTTTAATTTCTAAAAGGTTAAATCTGATAGTTCTTCTGTCTCCTACCTGTAGGGAATTCATACCTACAAAACAAAAATAGCTACAAAACCCTTGTTTCCTCTGTGTTTTATTTATATATGTGCACACCTGTGTATTGTATGTTGTGTTTACATAGTGCTTGTGTTTTTCTATCAGTAATATGGTACCAAAATTAGCATATAGATAAATGAGTACTCATTAACAAAAGGAATGGGTTCAAATACCTTTCCGTTCACATGACTTAAATGGGTTAAGTAAACATGAGTAAAGATGTCTTTAAGATTACAAATCCACAGGTTTTCTAAGTAGTCAGCCAATCAAGAGAGCATTGATTTCTATAAAATATTTAAAGTGCAATGTCTGTTGCTTTTAAGGATTTTTCCGTGGCAGGAGTAACTGACTTAAAGTGTCTGATACCTTGGTTTTCTAAGTCTACCTAAGTTTAAAATGTGTAAATAAGTTTTAACATAAATGGGATTAATCTTCATAAATGTGTTTTTATAAGTTGTTGGTAAATGGGAAAATAGTTTAAGACTGTTCTGGGTCTTCACTGAAAGATAGGTTATGAAGAGCTAAAATTCTAACAGTATAATTCTATATGTGAAGAACACAAAAGTTTCATCTGTGTTTTAAGTACTGTGAAACAGTTTTCACCTCATTAAAAAAAGGAGTACTTTGTCTAAATTCAGAAATTTCATAAAGATTGTTTCAGAATGTAAACTTAAGAAAGGGTCTGAAACCAGAAAAGAGATAGAAGAAAGTTAGAGGTACGGAAATATATTTTAGTATGGAAAGTTAGAGGGAGGGTAAAGTAATATTCTTATGCTAAAGTCCAAGATGAAAGACAGGACAAAACTAAGGATGCAAACAAGCTGCAGAATGTCTAAGTAAGTTGCAAAAGGTTTGTGGAAGGTAAATCTCAAAAAAATTGTGTATGTGATTAAATTGGTTATAATCAGCATAGTCGGTTAAAGTTATTCAAAGTTTTTTTCCCTAAGATTAATCTTTAATATGCAAATTCTCTATTTAGAAACAACAAGGACTCCTTAAAACATTGATCTGCTCTTATCTGTCAAAAGAATTTCTTGTATATGTTAGATTTCATTATTTAGGGAGACTAAGTCTTAAAGGGATTAGGGTTTGTATCTGTTTACAAGTATAAAAGCCATCTAACCAAGTTGGTGTTCTCCTAACTAAAATTGTCTGTAGCAATAGTCTCTTTCAGATTTATATAGAAATAACCAATTTGGTTGGTATTTATGTCATTTAATTTTCATAACTGGATAAAGATAACCTGTTATAAGATATATATATATATATATATATATATACACACACACATATATTTGTGTGTGCGTATATATACATATATATATATATATATGTATGCACACACGCACACAATTTTGTGTTACTCTTTACACTACAATGGAATTTAAATGTATTTTTGAAAAATAATGAGTCTGATTTGTTTAAGAGTTTTCTTAGCCTTTCTGATTCATGTTTCAGATGTAATGTTGTATTATGTTAACTGATATTCAGATAGATTCAGGAAATAATACTTGAGAACTTTGCAAAATGATAGTTAAGAAAGATGCAAATATCAGCTTCAGAAATAAAGCACTTTACCTAAGGTCTGTCAAGAGTCCTACCTTACCTGAGATAAGCCTTTGTCTCTTACCCTACTCCATGTTAGGATGGCTCCAAAGTAGGTAAGATTAAAGCACATTTAAAGTTATATTCAAAAGATAGATTTTTTTTGTTGTGTTACATGATCTCAAACTAAACAGTGGATATAATACATAACTAAAATTTAGGATTATAAAAATTATATTTCCTGGCTCATAACTATTATAAAAACTGAACATGTTTTTGCTCTTGTTAATTTCATTTTGTATTTTCCTTGTAAAACTTTATAACTCTTGTCTGTTAGTGTTTTACAGAAACACTGCTTCTAATAGAACAATCTCAGTTAATTTGAGACAATAAACCATCACTTATAGGACAGATAGGATACAAAGCTGACTTCCAGTACTAATACTCACCCTAATTAAATGGAAGGGGTAACTACAAAATTATAGACATTGAGTTAAAACCTACTTCTCCTACTTCAAGACCAGTGAAACTGACATGCTGGGTATTTAAAACCAAAACTTGCAGACCAAAGTTAAGGAAGTAAAAGGACCACGGAAAAGGCTGCCAATATTTTGGCCCTTGCCCTCTAAAGTCAGCCAGAATCCAGGAAATGATGGAACCTCTTCTAGGGACCCTGTAACTCCTGTGAGTCACCCAACTTTCCAGTCAGGGGAATTGAGAGGGTCCTAGAGAACAGGAAGCCAACCAGTGCACATTCTGCAAAGAGGAGGGTCATTGGAGAGGGGAATGTTCCTGTTGCTTCCGAGGGAAGTTCACATGTGGTCAGTAAGACCCTGTCCCATCCTGGCAGATGTTACAACTGGTAGAGGACAAGCTAAAGACACCAAGAGCTTCTCACAAGTTCCCAAGAACGATCCCTGACAAATCTCAGCTGACTATACCAATAGATAGGAAAAAGGCCAATTTTGACCAACTTGGTCTTAAACACCCGGCAGAAGAGTATAACCAAAACATAGTCATCAATGAATATCTAAAAGATAATGAGTCTTTTATTGTTACTTGAGATGTATATTTCCATCAGCCCTTTCTAAAGTAAGTAAAGCTGGGAGATTATAAAAAAAGGGGGGGGCAGTTTATACAGGAGTGCCTGATAAATATCACAGAAAGTTCTGTCAGAGGTACAACTTTGTTCTGAGTCAATTTGAGATCTGTGTTTCTTTTCTCTTCCGGTACAATTATGATGAGTTGCTGCTCAGACTCCTCTTCTAGAGTTTGCAATTCATCACTTCCAGTCTAGTGACTTGATTTTAATCAAGACTTGGAAAGAAGACAAACTTTGCCTGAGCTGAAAAGGACCTTACCAAGTGCTCCTGATCACTGGCATGGCTATCCAAACTGCTAAAAAGGGGAGAACTCATTAGCATGTTGATTTCTACCTCAAAAAGCTAATACATCTAGGATGATCAGCAATACCAAAGGGTACAATAATGAAAATGAAAATGAGACCAAAAAGTATAAAAAGAAAAAGGGGGGACTTGTGAAAAATAGAAAGTCCCATGGTTCATTTTCAGAATATAGTAATTAACCTTAATTGGGATGTAAGATCCAGTCATAGACAATCTTTAGATTGTCCCCATCTTTAGATTGTAAACCCAAGCTTCTCCTATCAGAGGAAGGGGCAGTGCTGCATTAGGGAGAAAAACAGGTGGACTGCCCTCCCAGGTGTGCTTGCTTGCTAGGCTTTGTTTGGTAGCACGCCCTTCTGCAGAAGCAAAGTTTGCCTTGCCAAGCTACTTCCTCACGCAGCACCCCAGTATCTCTAACCCATAAGTAACCAGTTTCGAGAGTAAAGAACCAAAAACAAAAACAAACAAAAAACTAAAGCCAGGGCTCTGCCACCATCCATCCCAAGTCCTGTGACCAAAAGGACTCAAAAAAAGGGGAAATGTGACTGTCCCAGCTCCTGGAAACCCATGATTCCACTTTCTATCCTTTCCCCCAACTGACTAAGCCCATTCCCACCTCAGAGCCTTTGCATTTGCTGTTCCTGTTCCCTGGAATGTCTTAGTTATAGTATCTTGGCATGGTAGCTCCTCTGTCACCTTCTGGGTGAAGCTGTTCCTGATGCTCTTACCATCCACTACATCACCATGTTTTCTCCCTCGTGTCTATCACTCTGCCAACATACGTTTTTCATTTTGTGTTTATGGGTGTACAAATGTCTCTCTTACTAGAGTGTAAGCTTTATTCAAAGGGGTAGGGACAGTGTCTGTCTTGTTCTTTGTTGTTATCCTCAAGCTCGTCACAATGCTGGGTACATAGTAGATACTCTGAAACTTGTTGAGTAAATAGCAAGATGGTCAGGTATGGGCCAAAAGTCATGGGGGAAAACAGGTAGAGGAAATTCTCCAGCAAGAGTGGGGTGTGAATGGTTTGTCCATCCTGCTAACCTCCCCACTCCTGAAGTCCTGGGCTGCTGAGAACTGGGTTCTGGGTGCTGGAAGTCAGCAGTTTCCCTTGGATCCCTCTTTCCACTTGTGAAAAATTGCTGTTGGATGCGTGACTATAATAAACCAATTTTTTTTTTAATGTGGAAAAATTAAAGAAGAAAAACTGCTGTTGGGGCTCATAGTCATGAAGAGGAGTGTCCTAGAACTGGGCATGGAGGTGGAGCCCAAGTCAGAAGGATAGGGATCAGAGATGGGACAATCACCACTAGGCCTGATTGGGAGTGGAGCCATAACCACGCCCAGTCCTCTCTTTTCCCTGGAGAGGGTAAGACAAACACAAATGGGATATCATTTTTCTCAAACCACAAGTGGAATCCAAACTACAGAGTGCGACAATAGCCACTCATGGATCTTTGATGTCCCAGCCTCTGCCCTCAGTTTCACAAACCTGGGTTAAGGCTGGTATGAGGCGTGAGCAATTAGAGTTCTACTTTCTCTCCCTCCTTCAATCTCCGTTCGACAATTCTGGATTCGGCCACCAGAGGGCGCAGCCAGGTCACTCTGGTGCGAAAGCAGGCTCAGGCGATGGGGCGGGGGAGTTGGTGGGTCCTGAGGTTGGGAGGGGCCAGCGGCGCGGGTGGCAAATGCGTCAGGCTGTGCGTCTGCGCTGTCGGTGAAGCGGGACCTGTGTGTTTGCCCTGAGGCTCTGTTTGCTGTATGGCCAGGGTCTGGACTTACAGCATCTGAGGAACCGGCTCCACCTGGGGTTGGGGACAGTTTCTAGTCCAGGTGTTGGTCAGACGACAGTATTCCTCAGGAGGGTTTGTGTGTGCGTGAGTGTGTTCCATGGGTCTGGGAGCGGGCGGTGGGGGGCAGGTCCTGCAGCTTCGAGCCGGGTCAGAGTTAGGCATCCATCTGGGATTTGGGGTGGGGACCCGTGTGTGAGAAGCTCCCCACCCCATTCCAATCTGAAGCTCTAATCTTGGTTTTAGCCAGCTTCTCCCCTCTCTGCATCTCAGTTTTCCGGAAAATATGTAGGTCCTTCCACCCGACCCGTGTCTTTTAGTTCTATCTGCAACCAACTTTTTAAAAAATGTGTACACCTCATGCCCAACACCACCTACAGCCACTGGTCCAGAAGAACTTTCAGGGCCCCATATATCCCTAGACCCCTCCCTGGCTTTAGGTCTCACAGTCACCAAGAAAGGAAAGAAAGCCGCCAAGAGGAGGAGGCCAGAAAAGGACTCTCAGGTCGCCTCCACCCTGGGGTGGCAGAATGGGACTCTGGGAGCTCATCCTTTCTTGTGCTGTGAAACCCTCCCATCCCCTCCTTTCCCACCAGGCTGGTCCAGCCCCGTCCCTCAGCCTCCCCCTTGGGTCCCCTCCCAACCCCAGCAGCTGTTCCTGTTTGTTTTCCTAGATCAGCTGTGCTCAGAGCTTCCTGAAGGATGGATGCCCAGGTGGCTTTGTTTGCTAGCTCAGCGCCATCACTCCTACCTCCTCCACAGACTTGGCCTTTGGGCATGGATTGGGAGCTAACCCCTCCCCCCAGGCATCCTCCCTTTTATATTGCAAAGAGCTCTCAGGATCACTTAGGGATCTCATCACCCTCAGAGAACCCCACTCTGGCCTCATCTAGCTCTTCATCTCTTTCCTATTGAAACCTTTGGGTACCACAGAGAAATTGAAGGGTCCTGCCATGCCACCTCCCAACCCATGATTCTACCAAAAGAGTCATCCCACATTGATCATTAAGACCCCACAGAGAAATCCTCAGACTCGAACTTGAACCCCCTCAGCAAGGCTCTCAGATTCCAACCAGACACCCATCCCACATAGCGACATGCAGATCCTACAAAGAAGCCCTCAGACTTAACCCTGAGCTCCCACTCAGGTTTCCATCCCAGGAAAAGGGCTCAAGAAGCCCCAGAGAAGTGACACCTCCTCCAAATAGACAGCCCCTCCCATGAATAGCTCAACTTCTCAGTTCTGCTGGGCTGTTTAGAGGTGCTGGTGGCCAATGTCTTCCTCCTCAAGGTGGTCTGCTCCCACCCCTTTCCCTCATTTCCCTGGGAAATCATCCAGGGCTTTGGAGACTGAAGATGCAAAATTCTGTGAATGGTGACTTCTGCCACCCTGATCCATCACCAGCCCCTCCTTTCCTTTCTGGCTTCTCTAGTCTCCGCCCCAGCCCAGGTCTGAAACAGGCAGATGAACTCCTTCCCCGGGGCCGTGCACGGCTGGTCTCCTGGGAGACAGAAATAACTCAGTGCAGAAACCGGCTCTGATCAGGCAGGCTCTGGAGGGAGCCCCACCCATCCAGACCCATGGTCCCATCCCACCAGAAGCAGAGCCCCTCTTCCCTGCCCCTCACAGAGTTGGAGAATTGGCCACCATCCAAGGAGATGGGAAGCAGCCACTGTCTGTTCACTCAGACACGAGGCCACAGGGCTGCAGGGAGGGGCACATAACACACAGCTTCACAATCAGATGGAGACAGAGCCATCCACAGTCACAGGCACATGGATAAGATCCCACACGTTTCACACGTGAACAGCCGTTCTAGGATTCTGTAGATAGACACCATAATGTCATACTCATTTATGACAGATGTTTGTTCACTCGTTCCCCAAATATTTAATAAGATGTACCACATGCCAGGCACTGTGTGGGGTGTTGCATTCACATGTGACCGTGACCTTGTGCACTTTTACCTGCGCGCATGCCCACTCTGCAGTTGGCCCATCATTGGACATCATTGGAGCTACCCAGCCACTGTCATACAGGCACTGAAGGCTTGAAAGAGTGGGTTCTGGAGCCACGCTGTTGCCTGGGATCAGATCTTAGCTCCACTGCTTATAAGTAGGGTGACACAAACTGCTTCTCAGTTTTTTTTTCCTTTGTGAAATGAGAATAATTGTCTTAAAGACCGTTGTGGAGATTTAAATGCATGCAAAACAGAAAACTGCCCTACATCACGTGCCCAACAAATGTTAGCTATTACTGTTGCTGCTTGCAGTATAACAATCTTTGTGGCATGGTTCTCCCCACCACCCTTCCAGAGGCTGGGCTGTGTTCAGAGGTGGTCCAAGCAGCAAGCATGTATCCTCCTTCCCACTTTGGCCCTGGGAAGGCCAGCAAGCTCTCAGCATGGTACGCCTTCACACCTTGCCTGCTCATGACCTCTTTGACAGGGTCAGAGCCAGTGCCCCAATTTCCCTTGTTCTTTTGCACAGGTCTCTGCTCTCTAGGAAAGAACACCTGGGAACCAAAAATCTGGCTTCTGCTCCCAATGATTTCCTTGTCTCCATGCATGACCTTTGGCCAGTTACTCCCACTCTTTGAGCCTCAGTTTTTTGCCTGTTAAACTCAACTGGCTGCTGATCCTGAAGGGGCCTCCTAACCCTGCCTGCTGTGATCCTGTGATGCCTCAGGAAGGCTCCCTCCCCTCCCCATCCAGTCTCTGCCTGCCCCACCCAGCCATCCACCTGGCTCAGCCAGAGTGAGGGGGTGAGTTGCCAGTGGTCTCCATGGGGACTAATCTCCAAGAAGGTCAATGAGGCTCTGGTACTGCCTTGGCTGGATGGGGATTATCACCTGGGTATGAACCCCCCTTCCTGATCTCCCCACTCTCACACAGATCCTGGATGGCTTCCAAGCCAGAGGTTCCAAGGCCGGGCCAGAATTCGTGGAGTGGGTCGGGGCAGGGCAGCTGTCCCAGCTGGTGGCCTGTCCAACTGTGACCAAAGAGAAAAAGAGGAGAGATGGAGTCAGATCCAGGCCCATCACTTCTCCTGCCCTCCAATCTGGTCATGGCATGAGCTTTGTCCCTTTTTACCTGCAGTCCTTTAATGGGAGAATGATCTTCCAAAATGGGGAGGGGCATCCCCAACAGCCCTACCTCCAGCCCTGCTGTCCCCATTCACAGCCTACTTCTGTATCCTCAGCCGAGGGTCATTTCAGCATCTCCATGTGTCCACCATTCCCCCTTCCTCCACACACACCGTGCCTTCCACCTGTGGTTGTAAGATAGTCCAACCCCACATCTTTCTGCAGTGTCCACCTCCTTCACATTGTCCCTATCTTCTCTGGGTTCTCTCTGCCTCTGGTCTCCCTGTAGGTCATGTCTTCACTGTCTGAGGGTCTGCAACCTCTCTGGGCCCTGACTCTCCCCTGTGGTTCTCCCTCAGCTCTGGGAGGTACATTCTGTCCTTTCGCCCTTTCTCATCCTTCTCCCCTTGCCAGTCCCCCCTTGACTGTACTCCAACTGCTCAGTCCCCTTTCCTCTTCTCCTACTACCTGTTCCCTCCTCCATTCAGGGTGCTGACAGGAATGACAGGAAGCAGGCTCTGGCTTAGAGCAGGGAGCGGGGGAGGGGAAGCCTCGCACACCAGCTGCTAAGGAGCCCCCCCTGTCCCCCATGCAGCCCAGCACCTGCAGGCCTGGCAGGCGCCTGGAAACTCCACCCCAGTCCGGTCAGTCAGGGAGGAGGGACCTGGAGGAGAGACCAGATCCTGGGTAATGGCCAGGAAATGCAGGACTTGGGGATGGGTGCAAGGTGGAGGTCTGGGGAAATCAGGCCCTGGGGCAGGGACAGTAGTCTCTATCACCAGACCCCTAGGCCCCAGACCGTCCCTTCAAGGACTGCTTCTGTGTATTGAGGGGTCATTTCCTAGGAGAGACCTCTTTGTTGTTTAGCCCTAGGACATGGAATCCCAGTCAGAGGGGAGCTCTAGCTCTCTGCCATGGTTGGGGAGGGGAGGGGATACCCTCAAAGACCCAGGGAAGGTGTGCTGGGCCAGGCCCCTGACAGGTAAATCATTCAGTGCCAGGCAAGGAGGAAGGCTGGGTCCAGGACAGAAGCCTGGTCAGGGAGGCCAGGATGTGGACTGCACACACCCAGCTGGGGGCCCATGGGTCTTCCCCCACTTCAGGGGCTGTTCTCCCCAAAACCCACCTTTAGTCCACCTTCTCCTCAGATTTGCCTGGGATCTGTCAGAGCCATCTCACCACCCCACCCCCAAATTCTGTGACAGAGA
Source organism: Sciurus carolinensis (assembly GCF_902686445.1). Taxonomy (NCBI): domain Eukaryota; kingdom Metazoa; phylum Chordata; class Mammalia; order Rodentia; family Sciuridae; genus Sciurus; species Sciurus carolinensis. Next base: position 164,590,142 of record NC_062215.1, read on the forward strand.
CTCAGCAGATCCTATGGGACCTCTGGGTAGTTGGGTAGGGAGGGCAGTAGAATGAGTGGTGCTGGAGGGGACAAGCTAGCATCTCCAGGAACATTCAATGTGGAACAACTTCTGACCCTGTTCCCTAGCACACTGGGGGTTGTCTCTGCCTGGGGATACAGCTCCCTCCCATAATGCTTCCTCACCTTAAAGGAAACTGGAGGCTCTTTACTGCTGTCCAAGCAGTCTTCTTTCACTCCTAACCTACAACTGGCTCCTCTGGTGCTAGCTCAGCATCACCATAGTTGTGGTGGGGGGATGGGGGGCCTCACAGAGCAGAGACTCAGCTCTGGGTCAGCCTGACTCCAGGCCTTACATGGAGCCCTCAGTTCTGAGCTCTTCAAGCAGACCAGGCCCTGGAACAATCTCCATGCCTCTCCTGCAGATCAGACAGTAGCATTTTGGGCAAATCAAAGGGGAATTCTAAGTGTGGGTTGTGGATAATGATCCAGAAACTCACTGTGAGCTGGGGACTACTTAGACCCAGGCCACCCAACTGTTTGAACAGGGGCCCCACGATCGGAGTTGGGGAGGTGAGTTGTGTTTCTGGGAACCCTATGTCCTTTTCAGTCAGTAGGATGGTCTAAGACATTGATGGACTGAAAGGAGTACCACAGGTGGCAGGAAGGGACATCTCAGGCTATCAGCAGCCTAGAGAGATCTGAGGGGTGAACTTGAGTCTCCATTCGGCCCCACCCAGATTTTCCACACTTCATAGCTCTGGCTCCAACCCTGGCAGAGCCTCCATCTTCTCCATCAAGGGGCTCAAAGTATGGCTAGGAGCCCAGGAACCAGGATATGGAGGCAGGGAAGGCCCTCATCCTGTGGGAGACCAGACCAACCCCCTCATTGTGCAAATGAGAAGATCCAGAGGCTGGAAAATGCCTTGTTCACGACGGACTAGAATCCGGGTTTCCACCTCCAGAAGGGCCTCTGTCCCAAACCATAGCCCCCTCCGCCACCCTGGTGGAGCCTGCTCAGCCCGCATTACCCGGAATCGAGCCGGGCAGCCCAGAATCTGCGGGCAAGGCGGGCGGGGCCGGATGGGAGCCGGATCTCCCCTGGGAGCGGCGCACCCTCTGCGACCCATATGGAGGCGGCGGCGGCAGGCAGGTGCCTGCGTGGCGATCCGGCTGGGCCCCGGGGTTGGTGCTGAGAGGCCGCCCCTGCCTCACGCGAGCCGAACGAACAAAACGCTCAAGTCCGGTTTGTGCGAGGGGCTCGTCGCGGGGCCGGAGCGGAGGGCCCGGGGCCTGGTGGTGGCCCTCGGTGTTCTGGTCCTGGTCTTCCGCGAGCGCAGTGCAGCACGACGCTCCGATAGCCACCGCCCTCACCTGCGCACAACTGAGGCTGACACGTCGGCGGCCGCCGCAGCCACCACAGGTGCATACCTGGCCCGCCCCTCCCTTCTTGGCCACCCTTCGCCCGGCTTTCCTGGCCCCTCTGCTCCGCGCGGCCCTGCTTGGCTTCGTCTCCAGCCCACGCCCCGAAGCTTTTGCCAGATCCCGGGCTCAGAGCACTCTTATACCGCCGGTTCAGTCCCCGCCCCTACACACACACACACACACACACACACACACACACACTCACACCTGTCCGGGCGCCCGTTTGCTCGAGGCAAATATTGACTCATGGAGGCGGAGCGCCCCCCTCCTCTGTCCGGCTAGGGCTCTGAGACCGGAGCTCCTCCGAGGCCTTGGCGGCGGGGGTGAAGGGGAGGGTGCCGGGGACCTGGGCGCCTCTGGAACAACACCAGATGTCACTTTTCCACCCACCTGCCTCTGGGCGGGGAGGAGCCGAGGAGCAGAGGACAGAGGCTGCTGGGCGGGGGTTAGAGGGAAGAGAGGTGAACGTCCTAGAGAAGGTGGAACATCTCTTGGTTTGGGGATCAATTCATAGTGGGAGTCGCTTAGTAGGGACTGTGGCCCGCTGTCTGGTGGTGACTTCGATCGGTGCTCAGAGCCTAGTTCTTTGCCCTATGTGGCGTGCCTCAGTTTCCCTTCCTTCACAGCTTGTTAGCAGAGTTCCTGGACACCAGCAAATGCTAAAAGGCTGGCCTGGGAGTGCTGAGCCTCAGAGCAGACGAGTGGGACAGTGAGAGAGGTCAGTGGCGAGCTGACCAGGCCTGGCGCTGGCAAAGGCCAGCTATGCCCTGCCCCGGAGCGCCCTCCACTGGCCAGACTGGGCCCAGCGCTCGGTAGCGAGAGGGAGAACTCTGGTCCAACTGGGGTGTGGAGCAGGGAAGGACATCTTCCAGCCCACTAAGCGCCCAGGGGTCGCTGCAGTTTCACGCTGGCCGCTCTCACCTTCCACCCCTCTCAGAGTGCACGCGCGTTTCCCCCTTGTCGGGAAAAAAAAGTCCAAGTAGATAGAGAAAAAAAGGCGGGATGCTTTACTGGCGGGGCGGTGGAGAGGGGGCTTGGCGGAACCTAGGGCGGCAGGTCAGAGAGGCTGGGCGCGGGCACCAGCAAAGAGTCGGGAGGAGGTGGCGCCACTGGGCAGGTTACTTCCCTTTGCTGCGTGGGCAGCAGAGGGTCTGGGGTCGGCATCCTGGAAGACAGAAAGTCCCAGATAGGGGTAAAGGCGGGGTTTCCGGCCGTGCCTGCCGGTCCCTGCAGTTGCTCACGCCTCTCCCGCCAGGTCTGTGCGGTCGCTGGCCCCCACCTGGGCACGCTGAGCGGCGGCAGAGCGATGATGCGCGGCCGCGAGGTGAGCACCACCTCCCCGCGGCTCGCCTCCACCAGGATGTTCTGGATCATGTTCTCTAGCAGCGCCTCCTGCAGGTTGGCAAAGGCAGGGAGCCTGTGAGGGGGAGGGGGTGATAGTTTTAGAGAGGCCAGGCACCTGCGTGCTGGTTCTCCACTCACCTCCTCTGTGCCGTACAGTGTGAAACGGGCTCTAGGCAGTTTCCCTGTCGCTCACCCCCACAACACTTTGGGACATCATGATCCAGTTTCGCAGATGCTCAATGTATGACTAAATGAGACCAAATTGCAAAAGATAGGCTACCAGCCAGGCTCAGGCGGTGGCATAGGCCTATAGTCCCATACTCAGGATGCTGAGGTAGGAGGATTGTTCTGGGGGTGTAACTCAATGGTAGAGCACTTGCCTAGCATGGGTTCAATCCCCAGTACCAGGAATGGGTGTGTGTGTGGGGGGCGTGCTATTTATAGAAGTGTAGGATTCAAATCTAGGTAATAGAGTCAGCATTCCAGAGCTAGATTTGGAGGAAGGCAGTTATGAGTGGGTGCAGAAGGGAGTGAGTAGGGCCTATGGTAATCCCCAAAAGACAATGCATCCCCAGAGCAGACCCAGGGCAAGCTGGTGCCAGAAGAAAGTGTTTTTTTTTTTTTGTTTTGTTTTGTTTTGTTTTGTTTTGTTTTGTTTTGTTTTGTTTTCTGGCTATAGATATTCATTGAGGAGATTTTAAAGACTGTCGTCACCTTCCTGTAGTGATGTGCTGGCTAAATGCTAACCATCTGCATGGTAAAAAATAAAGCTCAGTTTTGCTGTTATACAAATATTCCTAACCCAGGCCTTAAGCTACCAACGTGATGTCACTGAACCCTGAATTAGGAAGAGATGTGCACACAAGTAGGGGCCAGCCTCAGTACACCATTGCATCTTAGGAACCTTCTGCAGGCAGCCTCCCTCCCAACCCTCACCTGGGCCTGGCTGCTCACCTTCCAATGGCCTCTTTATTGTCATGTTCTTGCTCCTCCTTCACCAGGGCTTTCAGGTCCTGCCTCCATTGCCACCGCAGGGAAATCTGGGACTCTGGCTCAGTCCCCTTCCAGGTCCCAGATGTTTCCTTTCCCACTATCTCCTCCTCCTCTATCTCCTCCTTGCCCAACTCCTCTTCTATCTCCTCTTCTTCCTCTTCCTCCTCCAACTCCTCCTCTTCCTCTTTGCTCTTCTCCTCCTCTTCCCCTTCCTTCTTCCCCAACCCCTGATTTTCTTCCTTCTGCTCCTTGCTTTTCTCCTCCCAGCTGCTGGAGGGTGGAGACAGGACTGGCCGTAAGTGCAGGTTGCTCTTCTGGACCGTGCACCTGGCTGACTGCTCATTCCAGAACTGGCAGAAGTAAGGCACCTGCTCCACCAGGATTTGGTCCACAGCTTTGTGGAAGTTCTTGTCTTCCAGCATGCCCCTGGGAGGCAGGGAGGAGGAGATAGGCTTCAATGAGGGGCCTTGCAGCCCCTGGGGGTCCCTGAGTTTAGGGATCCCCAAGAGGCAGCTCTTGCCTTCTGTTTTCACAAGCAGATGCTAGGCAGTGGAAGAGAGCCCTTGGTCAGTTGCCTCTTTCTTCCTTCCTAGTAAGAAAGCATTTTTGGGCCCCACAGATTCTGAAAGGGGAACAGAATTGGGTGGGGGGAGAGCCAACAGATCAGAATGACACAGATAAGGAGTAAGGAGCCCTGGGGAGACAATGAACTGGCTCCAGACTGCATCCACTAGCCATGGAATGGTGCAGAAGTAGACCCAGCCCCAAGGATCCTTCCAGCCAGTTCCATTAGCATTGTCTTATCTTGGTGGTCCAGCAGAAGGATCTTGCATGAAAGTTCCTCAAGAAAGGAAGTGCTGGAACTTAAGGGCCAACTAAACTGGAGAAATGGGGGGCATAAACACGATGGGCCAGTACCTGATGATGTTGGTAAGGCAGTCAACCAGAAGCTGCTTCTTCTGCTTGTAGGCAAGGGTCCCCTTGTTAGGGGATTCTTCTTCAGAAGCCTCTGACTCTTCCCTGGGAGCCTTCCTCTTTGGCAGCTCCCTGGGGCAGGCCATGACACTGAGTGGCCTGGGCAAACCACCATGCTGGGGTGGGGTGTATAAGCCATGGTGGTAGCTGCCCAGTCATGAGAACACCCTCAGCCGTGACACAAATGGAGTGCTACTGCCAAGCCCAACCTTCAGGGCAGTGCGGGTCCTAGAGCTCTGAATTGACAAAGAAGGGAACAAACAAGGAGGGGTGGGAGGCCTAGGTGGGTTCCCCAGGGCTCTGATTGCTTTGTTCCCCTCATTATAAGGGCCCAAGCACGAGGGGTGCATCTGGGCCCTTTGGTGCCCATTGAGTCCTGCTGCCCCTATACTTGCTCCAGCTACTGCCAAAGCTTGGGTCTGGGCAGCCCCTGCTCAGGAGTGGGAGAGGGGACCAAGACTAAAGGAAGGAGACCCTGCCTCCCCAAGGCTTCACCAGTGTAAGAAGTGGCAGGAAAACTCTGAGAAGAAGTTGTCCTGGAAGTAGTCAGTGGGATGGGCTCGGGCAGTGAGGCTCAGGCAGAGCATGCCTGTCTTGGGAGGCTGGGGGCACGACCAGGATGTCTCTTCCTTTGTGATCTTTAGGTTCCAACTGGCAGGCCGGCTGAGAGACTGCTTGTTCTTGATGGGGGGCAGTGTCTTTGGGGAGGGGGAGGCATGAGTGACAGGGGTTTGGGGACCACACTCCCATCACCAATGGGTCCATTGTCCTAGCCCCTCAACCAGACCATGGGAGTATGGCCCTTTCACCCTTCCCTTCTGGAAGGCTGGACCAGGGGATTGAAGTATCTCTGAGAACAAACAAGGACCCTCCTAAGTTATCACAAGAAGATGGGCGTGGGACTCATGCCTCACCTTGTACCTCCTCATGGGTTCACAGGCAGTACAATGTGCTGCTCTCTGTGGAAGGAGAGACCCTTGCTTAAGATGCAAGAGGCTTAGCCCATGTTCCCCATGCCCCCTCTCTCTGGCCCATGGAAGACCTGAAACCAATTCCAGGTCCTGCTGCCTTCTTGGTTCTGCCCACCTCCCAGTCACACCCTCTTCCAGAACCTTCCCTAGGAAAGTACTGCCTGTAGACATGGAAAATATCAATACCCAAGGGAAGAAGGAAAGAGAAGGAAATGCCACCAAATGTGGGCAGGCTACTCCAAAGGGGCTTGTCCTTGTGCCCTGGAGCTCTGGGTCCTGTGAGACAGGAAAGTAATGTCCCTTATGAAGACTTGGTCAGAAAATTCTTTTTTCAATGTCCCTGGAAGGGATCTGAATTTACAGGTTGGTCAGAGCTTCAGAGGGAGCAGAATTTTTCTAGAGGCTCAGTGTGGTGGACAGAGAGGGGCAAGAACACCAGCATGGGCAGACTGTGATGTTGGGGAGGCACTGTCTTATATTTACTATCAGTTTTCCCCCAGAAATTCTAATAACCCATGTTTAGGTAATGCTCACTGGGTGCCAGGTTTTTTTGTAGCACTCTACACATATTAACTCATTGAATCCTCATGAGAAGGCTACAAAGCAGATATTTCACTCACATTAAAAATATGTTTAAACTTTTATTTTGTATATGTCAGGGAAGAAAATGTGACAGTCCTCCATGGCCCAGTCACTCAGCTTTAAAAATGAGCAACCCAGGGCCAGTATTGTCTCACCTGTTCCTACTTCTGGATTATCTTGAAGCAAATCCCAGGTTCATATTATCCTCGTTTTACCGTAGAAGGAACTGAGAGGGTAAGTAACTGGTTCGAGGTCACAGAACCAGAATTGGTGAAAGCCAGGAATCAAACCTGCACTGTATGTTTTCAGAGCTTGCACCTGAAGCCACTATGTCACATGTGGACCAGAACCATGGCTCACAGAAGGTGAGCTCTGTGTTGCTTCCCCTGTGTCCCCAGTGCCCAGCACATAGCTGGCATTCTTGAAATCCTGGCTTCATGAAGCAGGAAATGGTCTGTCAGCCTTTGTCCCCCAAGTTGCTATAGAGATGAGTCCAGTGAATAAAATCTAATCTCTTAGGGAAGGCTGGCCAGTTTTGCACAGAAGACCTCCTCAGTCCACCACCTCTGTCCCCTCTGGTAAGGCCAGTCAGAAAAATGTGGGTATGGGAGGCCACTCAGCAATCCTCACCTTCACTTTCCTGTCTGTGATGATAAACTCTGCCTCCTGCCGCACCTTCTCATCTGTCCACTCCTGTAGCTCCTTGTGGTACTGCTTCATGAGTTTCTGCTGGTACACCTGGACCCAGCACAAGGTGAGAGAAGGCCCAGCTCTGGAAGGTCTCAGCTAGGGCTCACCCTGGGCCTGTGCTGAGGCCCCCCGCCCTTCCATGGGTTGGCTCTTGCCTCTCTTTGGAGGTCTGGGGATCTCAGAGCCTCCTTCTACCCTCACCTCCATCTCTCTGGGGTTTGTTCCCACCTTGCATATCAGGTCCACACTGTAAAAGCTGGCATGCACTGAGGTCTTCAAGGTCACCACAAATGGAGCTGTCTCTTCAGGAGCCAATTCCCCTACCATGGGTTTCACAGATATCTGTAGATTGGGGGAAGGAGTCTTTGGAGTTTCACAAGGATGCAATTGGATGGAATGACATGGGTCAGGAAGGGATAAGATGGGAAGAGATAGGTTGAGATGAGACAGGTTGGAACAAGACTGGATAGGATGAGACAGGATGGGTCAAGGTGGGATGTAATAGGATGGGATGGGACAGGATGGGTTGGAATGGGATGGAGTGAGATGGGGTGGGTCAGGAGGAGTCTGAAGCCCTGCTAGAGGTTCTGGGTCTATGGGCACAAGAAATTCTTACCTCTCCAAAATCTAGAGGCCTTGGCTCCCAGGAAAAGACAATTATCTCATTCTTGGAGATGTTGTTAAGGAAGAGTAGGCGGCTACACTTGCTCTGCACAGGGATGTTTCCCAGGGATATATGAGACTGGGACAGGAAGACAGCCTGTGGGTGGAGATAGCATAACCGTAACTTAGTGAGATGAAGAGATAATAACCACACAATCACTATCAGTTACTGACATGTTCAACAGGCCAGGTATTGCATTAGGCCAGGTATTCCCATGCATCTGTCCTTCATAATGGCCTTTGACATAGGTGCTACTATGGTTCTCATTTGACAGATGTACTTCTAAGGTTAAAGAGCATAAATAACTTTTCCAAATGCCTCTCACATGCAGGCCTAGAATAAACCCATATAGACTCATTCTAAAGCTCATGATTTCAACCTTTAAAATAAGCTTGGAGAGCTGAATCAGAATTAGCTTAGAGAAGACAGAATTAATGCTACACAACTTGAGACCCTGATGGGTAGTTATAAATGAAAAGGTGCCCAGATACTAGAATATTCCCTGGGTACAGAATAGGAAGTGTGTTATAGGGGTGTCTACGAAGACTGGAATCACACAGGAAGGGTAATTTCTTCCTGTCCAGACCCTGAGTGCTCAGAACAGGCATTTTGTCTGATTCTTTCTGTGTTCTCAGTGCTTCCACAGTTCACATCCTGGAGCAGAAATCCAATGAGGGTCTGAATAGAATGGTGGATAGGTAGATAGTGATTGAATGGATGGGTCCATGGATGAATGGGTAGATGGATGGCTGGATACATAGACTAGCAAGTAGTATATGGGTTGTTGGGTAGATGGATGAATGCAATGTATGGGTAGATGGATGTTTGAGTGGATGGATGAACAGGTCACACTTCCCCAAAATGGGAAGCATGTGAACTAAAGGTAGTGAGAGTGACCCGTGATTCCTTTCAGCAAAATCTGTCTAGGTCCAGGGGAGGGACTATTCTGTGTAAAGACAATAACTAGAATAGGAGGGTTTCTTTCTAAACTTTCCAACACCACATCCCCATGCCCAGAGGAAAGGTGGCACACAGGGCCCTGCAGAAGGTGGAGTAGCTTGAGTAGGAACACCTGTGGGCACTAGGTGGCAGGGTAAGCCTCTTATGGAGCTGGTGCTGCCTCTAGACCAGGAAGAAGGCTGGTTACAGGCCTCATCTCTCTCTCTATATATATATATCAGTCCCTCCTTAACTCCATCTCATTTCCTTCCCAGCCTCCCCATCCTTCTCTACTGGTCACCCTGAGCTTCAAGTCTCTCTAAGTCCTCAAGGCTTTCCCAGATGCCTTTCCCCCAACCTGTCCAGGAACCATCAGCCTAGAGTGTATGGAGCTGTTGTCCCACGACGAGATGTTGTGGAATGGGGCTGTGTCACCCATGACATGGGGGTCATAGCCCACTCCCTGGAAGCGGATGACGGCTGAATTCCATCCCAGGATTTGTATGGGCACATCCACCTGAGAAGACAGGAAGGCGGGATAGGGGACTGGTCATAGAATGGCCTGATAAGAAAGTCATAGCTCCAACCCCCACCCTATATCATCTAGGTTGCTGCTTACCGTGTAAGTCTTGGCCTCAATGGGTGAGAAGATCCATAAGATCCTAGCAGTGGTACCTGGCTGGATCTCACCTTTGGGGTTGAGGCAGCAGAAAATCGGGTGATCAAAACTTTTTTCCTGAACCTGTGACAGGATGCTGGTCTGGACCTCATACGTCACAGGCACTGAGCCACCATTGTACAGCTCATAAATCTGTAGGGGACAGGAATAGAGTCCTCGACACCAGCTCAGGACTGCAGACCAGAGATCCTAGGACTCTTGAGTATACTGTGGGAGGGTAAGTTGATCTCCACCATGACACCTGAAGAGTTCCTGAACTCCCCTAAGGGCCTTTAATTTCCCTTATGGCTCGAGCTTCTAGGAAGTATGTAACTGTATAGTCAGCCTGTGACCTTTGAGGAAAATCTGTAATCCCATTGTAAAGGTGCAGCTTATATTATTTGTTCTCAATTTATCTTGCCAAGTTATAAGGGGACTCTAGGGAGTGCCCAGTGTTGGGACGTGGGGAAATGACCATGCACGCACCATCCAGACCCTGCTTTGTTTCAGCTCTCATTCTAGTCCCCCATGAGACTGTCACTTTCTACATCTACCATTAGAGGAAGTACTGCTTAAAGCAAGAAGTTCTACTACAAAGAGTATCCTGAAGAAACCTTTTGTCCAATTCTATTTTTGAGATGAGAAAACTGAAGCCCAGGAGAATGAAGAGTTGGCTTGCATTTGGTCCTGGGACCTTCTCTTTCTTAGCATTTTCTCCTGCTTATGCTCACTTTAGCACTGATCTCTAGACCTGGTGCTAAGGAGTAAATATTTGTGTCAGAACTCTCCCAATTCATATGTTGAAATCTTAAGAGGTGATTAGGTCATAAGGGTGGAGCCCTCATGAATGGAATTTGCACCCTTGTAAAGGAAGCCCAAGGGAGTATGTTTCATTCTTCCACCACAGAGGACACAGTGAAAAGATGCTATCTATGAACCACGAGAACAAGCCCTCACTAGACATGGAATCTTCCCAGGCCTTCATCTTGAACTTTCTAAGCCTTTAGAACTGTAAGAAATAAATGTCTGTCTTTATAAGTCACTCAGTCTCTGGTAGCTTGTTATAGCAACCAGGATGGACTAAGACAACTGGTAATTGACTTCTACTGACAAGCCCTTTTGGTGACCTCACATGCACTTCACACTTGGCCCAAACTGAACTCTTCACTCTAAAATTGATTCCTTTCCCCAGTTTGTTTCCTTCCTGCAAAGGGCACTACGTGTCCCCTGTAGTTTAAGTCAGCTTCTCTGTCACAGTCCTGAATAAGACTATTGGGAAGTCAGGGGACAGAAGGTAGAGTAGGAAAGTGAATAGTGTTGGCTACTGGGACTCCCCTTCAGGCCCAGGAAGCCCATTCTTCAGCCTCTAGGATGACTGTCTGGCAACCCCTGCCCAGAAACACAGGGGCTTCTAAAATGGTTAGAGATTTCACAGATGTGAACGATTTCAGAAAATATTATGTTCACCTCTTGGGCACTTCCGACATACACTTTCAGAGCAAAGGTACCTGATTCCCTCCAACTAACAAAGAAAAGTTTACGATTTCTCAAGGATTGGCATTCCTGCCCTTCACACTTCCTTGGTGCAGGGATTTCCAAACTCTGGCTGAGACCTATTAGTGAGCAGTTCTATAGTGGGTCTTGTCCAGCATTTTGAAAATGGAACATGGTCAGGCATGGTGGTGCATTCCTGTAATCTCAGCAACTCAGGAGGCTGAGGCGGGAAGATCATAAATTCAGGCCAGCGTTTGCAACTTAGTAAGATCCTCATGAACTTGGCAAGACCGTGTCTCAAAATTTAAAAAAAAAGGGAGGGTGGCTGGGGATGTAGCTCAGTGACAAAGCACTCTTGGATCCAATCCCCAGTATAAATAAATAAAAAAAAAAATTTCAAAAATAAACAAAAGAATAAATAGAGAAAATATCAGTGTTCTTTGCATGTGGTAGCCTAATATCTTTATGATACTTCTGCTTTGGTTGTATGTACGTGTAAATCCTGGGGTATAAGCATATATAATATAAAACATTAGTGTAGTTCATGGGCAAAGAAGTTTGAAGAATCTTATGCTACAGGGAAAAAACACCCACTTTTGTATGAGAACTGAGTCTGATAAAAGGGATACCAGGCCCCAGAAGACAAGCTTCTTGCCTTGCATCTCCCCAGTTGCCCAACTCCACCTCTTAAGTGGAGGGCAGCATCTTTGTCACCCTATCAAGGGTTGTCACAGATATGCAGAAATCAATGCTTAGACTTCTTGGTGATCAAGATGACACAGACCACTGACCTGCCGTGGGGGCAATGTGTCTCCAATGGGGACAGGGATGAACTGGTGGCTAGTGGAGGTGAAGAGTACATACTTCTGCTCCAGTTTCACTGTCACGCCTATGAAATTTATCTGGAAATATAAAAGCCCATGGGTAACATCCTTCTAGGAGGAACTGGTGTACCAAGGAGAGAGATTTGGACCCTGGCTCCCAGTGGACACTGCTCTTGGTTCCTCTCTTGGTTGTCTAGAGAGCTCCTCCTTCAGCCTGAGACCCAGGGCAGGGCCAGGGTGTTGGGGCCTTACCAAGATCTCTCGCCCATGTGACACCTTGAAGAGCACTGGGAGACGATCAGTGCCAACAAACAGGTGGCTGGAAAAGAGGAGATAAGTCTGGGAGAGAGGTCTTTGAGCCCTCCTACACGTGGAAGAACAAATGGACATGGCGTACCAGTGGCTTTGAGCCAGCTAGCTCCTGGGGCAACTCATGTCTGAATTGGGACAGGGCAAGAAGGACATTAGGTCTCCCCTGTAGGTGGGAAGGTGATCCTAACAGCCAACGACCATTCAGAATCCCTGGAGTCCCACAGTGAAAGGCCAAGGACAGGGTCTCCAGGACAAGAAGTGCAGTATGGGGAATGGAGGAGCACCTGTACTTGAACTCCACCATCTGCTCCTCCCCAGGACTCAGGCTCCCAGTCTTGGGACTGATGGAGAAGATGCAGTTGTCCTCTGCACGCATCTGGTGAAGCTCAGTGCTGTCAAACTCTACTTGCTCTGCCCACAGCTCCAAGTCAATCTGCTGGTCACTTGGAAAGAGGAAGGCCCTGGAAGAGGGATTTGCAGCAAAAGGTAGTGAAGCTGCGCAATGAGGGTCAGTCAGAAAAGAGGAGGAGGAGTTCTGAGCCTCCGCTTCACCTTTTGCACTTCTTCCCCCCACTTGGCACGTGTGACTGAGTTGATGTGGCTGTTGTGCATTCTTATTCTGTAGTAGCCCCCAAAGCTGGGAAGAGAAGCTGGGCCACAGTGAGTAAAGGGGAAGTGAAGATTGGGGCTCCCATTGTGGGTACCAAGAGTTGAGTGGGTCATGTATATAGAGGGGTCACTTGGAGTAAGCCACTAACCCTTCTTTGATAAAACTCTTGGGAAGGGGCCGTTTGAGGCTCCCAAGAATGCTGGCAGCACTACCCAAGGGTCCCTGACAGGGAAAGTGTGAAGGCCAGCTTAGACCCAGCATGGAAAACAGGTGCCCAGCAGCAGGTTGTGCATGCAGATAATGCCTGTGAAGTGCTTTGCACTGAAGAAAAACACTCCGCACTCTAGCTGACAGCACCAGTAACAGAGGGGTCCTGAAGTCATAATCAGACAGGAGAAGCTTTACACTTTCAGAGATGGCACAGAGCTGGCTCCAGCAGCAAACAAGGACAACAATATGAACAGGAAACATCCAGAAAAGAAAAAGAGATTCCTTAGCATTGCAGGGGCGGGTGAAACAAAGAAAACAGCTAGGACACACCCAAAAAGCCTCAACAAGGAAATGCCTAAAACTCTCACAAGGAATCAGTTCCTATTTCTTTTTTTACATTAGAAATGTGAACAATAGTTATGTTCAATACTGGTAAGTTTACAACAAAGAGACACCCTTGAACATAGGTAGGGAAAAAGGAAACTGCTACAACCCTTTCAAAGGAATTTTGGCAGCATCTTTTAGAAGAAAAAATGTGTATGCTCCTTGACTTAGAAGTCTCATGTTGGGGTTCTCCATCTGTGTTCAGCATCTTCTCTGCACACACTACCCTCATCCAGTCTCCCTCCTAGGTAATTCCAACCCAATTCCCCTATTGGTCCTCCAGTGGGTGCCCTCTCCCCAAGTCTGGGGGATTGTAATGGCTCCCACCTATCCTGAAAGCTGCTAACCCATCCCCGGCACCCCCTTTTTAAAATTTGAGACAAGTTCTTTCTTAGATGCTAGGACCTCACTAAATTGCTGAGGCAATCCTCCTGTCTCAGCCTCTTGGAGCCACTGGGATTACAGGTATGCTCCATTGTGCCGGTGGGATTGCCCTTTAATTGTAGTCCCTATGTATCCTGGGGCCAAGCAGAGCAGAGGTGTCAGGGGAAGGCTTGGAGGGAGGACCAGCTATATGGATTCCCTCCCATTTGGGGTTCTCCCCATCCTGTCTGCTGCCACCTGCAGTCCAAGCCCACACTCCCTCTGTCTGGTTCTGGCAGGAATAAACCCTCTGTCTGTTCTTTATGAGCTCAGCAGAGACAGGCTAGAATTTTTTTTTTTTTTTTTTTAAAGTGCCTTCTTCTAAGAAATTGAAAGGAAACACAACACAAAAAGCACAGAAGAGTCAGGCCCCTTGTAACCCTGCAAGAAACACAGACTCCTTCCTATACCTCAAATGCTCTCCCACCAGTGAGGGGCCCAGGTCAGCAGGCACTCTGCCTGGACTTCCTCCTGCCCCAGTTTCTAGCACCTGGACCCTCTCCACTGAGAGAGTGAGCTAAGCTGCTCCTATACAAACACACAGTGTCTGCGGTCCACCAAATACCCTGCTCCACCCCAGGACACGGGCCAACACCCTGAGCCGGGTAGAGCCTGGCTCCTGGCCCACTGGAGCCCAGTGAATGGCAGATCTGGAGTTCAAGGCAGGCCCTGGCCTTCCCCACTCCAGCCAGCAGCTGGGTCAACATTCCCCAATTATTCAGGGCCAGAAACCCTGGGCTACTAAAAGTCCCATCCTTCCCTGGCAGAAGCCACTTCATGAACCAGCTTCCCCATCTCACTCCACCATGGAAGGCGGGAAGGGGACAGTCAATGCAAGGGACAGTTACTACAAACCCGGCGAGACAGGCCCCACCACACCTGCACCCCTGACTCCAAGACTCCTGCTCAGGTCACAGGTTTTGCATCAGGAATTCCTTCTCTGCATAGTTTTACTGTCCCGTACTCCTCCTGCCATGCCTTGGGGTGGGGGACTGGCTCTCTCTCCCAAGTCTGACCCCCAGATTGGGACCCTTCTTTTTCACCTCTTGTTAGCCAAGTAAAGTTGGAAGTCATCAAAAGGACACTTACTAGGAAACTGAGGTGCGCGTGACCGAGGCAGGAAAGGACAAGCCCTGGCATGGATACACGATGTTTACTGGGCACGAGTTCTGGGCCCAAATGGGAGGAAAGTGGAGCACAGGAAAGGTTGAGCTTGCTGGACTCAGGTCTCCAGGCCTACTCCTGGGACTTCTGAGGTGCAGCCTGCTCTGTGGCTAGCTCAGAGACCAGGCAGCCAGGTTTCCCACTGGCAAGAGAAGGTGGCTCTTCCACACCCCTCTGGCCATCCCCAGTACTCCCCGACAAGCCACCTCCTCCAGGTCAGCCATACCAGTCCAAGGGCACCAGTCCAGTGTTCTTCAGGTCCAAGAGTACCACAGAGGGTGGGCCCTTAAGAGGTGCTGCCCCAAAATTGAAGTCAAGTTTCAAAGGGGTGAAGACAGGAGGAATCTGGTTTGTGCTGTGGGAAGCAGAGAAATAAGCTAAGAACTAGGGATGGGGACAGGGGAGGGCTCTCCCAGGGGTGGCTGGCTTGAGCATTACCCATCTCCCCACAGGTGGGAGATGGAGAATGTGGAACTCAGGGTGGGCTAGCTCTTCAGACCTCAAGACAATCCTTGCCTCTCCGGGCCCTTCCAGGGAGGAGTAAGAATTTGGAGGTCCCTTCCCCCAAAAGATGGAAAACAGCTTTTCAGATAGAACCTGGTGCTGAGGTAGGGACCAAGCTCTGTGAATATTCCCAGTAGTCCCTGTCCCCCTTTCCTTGGCTCAGCTTACCTATGCCGGGTAGGTACTTTGTAGGTGAGCTCCCAGGGTGTGGGGTCTCGCGTCAAGTAACTGTTGAGCAAGTCCAGGGAGAAGAGGCGCCACAGGTGCTTCCGGGTGATGCCCTCGGCACTGCCCATGGAGCAGGCGTCCAGAATGGAGAGCAAGGGGTACACAGCCACCAGAGAGACTTGACACAACTCTTTCTTCTCGCCAGCCTTGTTATCTGGGTGCATGGGTGTGGAAGAGAGGGGCAGGGCGTGCAGGTAAGGGTGTAGGACTCTGGGGGAGAGCAGCGGCTGTGCCACAGGCTCTGGGCATTTACAACACAGCCAATCGTTGTGCTTTACACACTAGAGTCTTGCATTTAATGTGCACTGTTATTTGTTTTCAAATTAATTTCCCTAACAGTTTTATTGAGACATAATTTATATACAATTTGGTAATTTTTGTATATTCAGAGTTGTACAATCATCACCACTATCTATCTTAGAAAACTTCTATTACCCTGCAAAGGAAACTCAGCACTGGGCTGGGGGTAGCTTCATGGAAGAGCACAGTACCAACTGGCTCTTGCTCCCCATCACTCTTCTCCCACAGCAACCACCCATCTGCCTTCTGTCTATACTTTTGTCTATTCTAGATGTTACATATAAATGGAGTCATTCAATATGTGCCTTTTTGTGACTGACTTTTCCAAGCATCATGTTTTCCAGGTCCGTCTATGTGGTGGTATATGTCCCTACTTCATTCCATTTTGTGGCCCGCAATCATCCTCACTTTATTGATAAGGAAACTGAGGCACAGAGAGGTACAACAATTTGCTAAGACTACACAGTTACTAAGTGTTGGAGCTAGGATCCAAGCTCATTGAGTCCACGTGCTGTTGCCTGCTCACCTTCCAGGCTAGTAATAGCTCCATTTCATGGAGGAGAAAGCTGAGGCCAAGGGAGGCCGAGCACTGGTTTAAGATCCCATAAGAAATCAGCACATCTAACTTTACGTGTTGAGTCTTCCATAGCTCAGGAGCACACACGTGCAAACACATACTGTCAGATGCAGCGTCCACACGGAGACCTAAAGGCCTGCTGTAGCTTGGCCCACACTGCTGTCTTGACCCTCAGCAGGCCCCCACAGCCCTGCTGCACATAGCGCTCTCCCTTCCCTTCTGTCCTTCCCAGCCCTGACTCCCCAGGCCAGGCACCCAGGTACCTCTGTGGGATAGGAGTGAGTAGCTGATAGTCCAGGAGTATTGGGACCGGTGCTGGGGGCAGGCGGTCAGGCAGATGGTGTCTTTGGAGTGGGGCGGCATGCTCCCCTCTGAACGGTCTAGCTGCAGAGCTGCTCAGGGATGATGCAGGTGGTCAGTGGGCAGGGGCAGCCTGGCCTCTCCTGTTTCTCCTGAGATGCCCACCTTGGTCCAGGAGGGCACTGGCTAAAGGAGCCCCAAATCAGAAAACAGAGAGGCCCTCCTCCCAGGATGAGTCAGAGGCGCCACACTTTGTGTCACTGGCACCTGCTAAGTACTTTTCTTCACCTAGCATTCCTGTGAGGTGGGTACCACCAGTAGCCCCATTTTGTAGATGAGGAAGTTGGGGCTGAGAGAGGATAGTCATTTGCACAAAGTTACACAGCTATAAAGTGGAAGGACCAGGTTTTAAGCTCTCCTCTACCTGACCAAAACCATCACACGGTTAACCGTCTTAAACAGTAACCTTTGTCTTAAACAGTACCCTCCCTGACAACACCTCCCCTGATCCCAGCCCCAGCCCAGGTCTGAGTACCAGGGGAGTCGTGGTCATCGCCCACAGGGCTATTCTGCTCCAGGTACAGGCGGTAATAGAGAGTGCAGTTGCCGTCATTCAGGAGTGCCAGATGCCTGGACTGCCTGCTAGTCACCAGCACATTTCCGAAGTCCAGCTCCTTCGCCTCTGCCTGAAGCACAGTCAGCCAGCTGCTGGGGGACTCCTTGAGTCCCCAGTTGCATAATCCTACTCCTATCCTCAGAGCATCTCCCAAGGCAGGCCAGGTCCAGGGGTATGGGTTGGGGAGCCAGAGGAATCCTGTCCCCTGTCCTCTAGGAGTCTGACACCTGGGGCCTTCTCTCCCACTTGTGCCCTGAAACCCTCCACTTTTCTGGGGACTCCCACTCACAGAGAGGCTGCTGGTGATGCCCATGCCCACCAGACGGATCATGTAGTGTGTGATGGCTGGGGGCTTGGTGTTTGGGGGCAGGCCAGCTTCCCAGACCCATATCCCCACTCGGAACAGATACTTGGTTTCCTCCAAAGGGCTGAAGATCCAGGTCAGCATCTGAAATCACAGAGAAGGTCCCTGCATGGGGCCTCCAGAGTCCCCTTTTCCCAGGCTCCTGGCCAGTAGGGGTACCATTGCTGAGCATCAAGCTTTGGCAATGCTCTTGAGTGTCTACTCCATGTAGTACATTATGTCATCTCCCAAAGCCCCTCCACCCTACCTTTCATGGCAGGTCAATGGTATCACTTTCAAGACTCGTTTTGGGGTGAGAAACTAGAGTCTCAGAAAAATGAGGTAGCTGGCCAAGGGTGAAACAGCGGGTGAGTGTGGGAGATGGGATGGTCCTGCCCACTCCAAAGTTCCTGTGATCTCCCTACCCCCTGCTTTGTCTCTGTGCTCTTACAGATACCATGTGTTGATTTTTTCCACAAGTCTAGCCTCCCCAATTAGCCTATAAGGCCCTAGACTAGGGACAAAGTCTGCTGTTTTGGGTCCTAGACTGTGCCCACTTTGTACTATAGCTGGGAATCATACGCCTACTGAAAGGCACCCGTTTAGCGCCAAATCCAGCTGCTCCACACCAGCCTGCCAGCAATGTCATAGCTTTGGGACCATGGATGATGGAGCATGGCCTGCCCTGGTTCTAGTTCTAGTTCTGCACTTCCTAACCTTGATCTCAGTAAATGGTTCTTTTCTACTTAGTCTCAACTCTCTGTGAGATGGGGTGATGAAGGTGGTACTCATAACACCCTCTCACAGGTTGGGGGAAGGGACTATGGATTGGATGGGTGGACGCACATAGCCTTTGAGAGCCAGGGGTAAGAAATGATGAAGGTAAAGGTGATGGGTACCCTCCACCACCCTCAGCAATGGACAGGACACTCACAAGGCTCTCGCTGGGCTGGATGAGGCCCCTGGCAGGCTGGACGGCCAGTGTCTTCTGGTGTTGTTGGGAGACCCTCCATTCAAACTCCAGGGGCAGACGAGAGGGGTTGCGGAAGGTAAAGGAACTGGTGGAGGAGCAGCCAACCCAGGTAGGCTTGAAGAAGATGCTTCTACAGGTGTCCAGCTTTAACTGCAGTGGCTCCTCCCGGCTCTGCATGCTCACCTCCTGGAAAGAGGGTGGTGCCTGAACTCACCTCATGGTCCTGGCTTTCCTATATGTCCAAGAGGCCATGGATAGTCAGTTTTCCACTCTTAGAGGGTGCAGCAAAGGTCCTCTGCCAGCCTGGGTCTGGCAGTTTCTATAGAAGGTAAACTAAAAAGAACCTGGGGACCTAGAGGAGATGCACAGGCCAGTTCACAGGGTCAGATATGGGTCCACCATCCAGACCCTATCCCTGGGCTGTCCCCAAACACCCTCCACCACTCACAGATATGAGTCTGGGATCTCTGCACCCTTTGTCTTGGTCCTAGATTCTATGAGGTGGGTGGGCAGGGCCCTGAGGAGTGCCCAACTTGCAGATGGAACCATCTCCCTGAGATGCTACTTCCTGGATAGTTTATGGGAACCTCGCAAGTCAACCCCAAGAAAGTGGTTTTTGAAAAAAGAAGTCTCAGATAAGGGTATACTCCTAAGGACTCCCCTATTTCTGTCTCCTACCTTGAGATACTGGGGGTAAAAATTGAACTGCAGGTAGAAAATGTGCTGCTTCCAGGAGGTGCCCTTGGGGTAGGTGCTGATGAGGAAGATCTGGTGGGCTCCAGGGGCTACAAGGCCTGAGGCGGGCCGCAAGGTGATGTCTGAGCTGCTTTTGGGGGCCAGGTTGAAGGTCAGCAGCATGGGGCCTTTGTTGACCAGGAGCAGGCTGCGGAAGGAGGGCTCACCGGAGGACACTGCAGGAAACAGCTGGAGTGGGAGAGAGGAGGAAGGCAGGAGCCCTTTTAGATTCCCACCCTTGAGACACACACTCAGGGACATGTACGTGGGCTTGGGTGGCCTGTCACCAAGAAGATCCAAGATGCCTGCACACAGTTCAACTAACACCCTGGCAGCAGGGAATTGAGGGAGGAAAAGGCTCTGTCTTCCCTCTTCCTGAGACCTTAAGAAATAGAGGTTGGGTGATCACAGGTCCTAGAAAAATTTGGGCCTCTAAGGTCTGTCCTTCAGGTTAGAGAAAAAGTTGTTTAGAGTGCCCTCAAATCTCCCTTTGGAAAGCTTCTTTCAGAAATCCTGGTCTAGAAGTTCAAGGGTAAATGATTCTCATGAAGGAGATTGAGGTGGTGATCCAGCCCCAACTGCCCCAACCCCCGAACTCCTTTTGGGCATCTGAGATGGGGAGAGCACTGGGTTATGAGCTGATCAGGCTACAAAACACAAGAATCCTGGACCCAATTCCCATCCATATGGAGGGACTATAGGAAAGACCACAGGCCATTTGAGGACATGCCAAGGGAAGTGTGCTGAGGACTCAAAGGGAGAAGCCATTGAGTCAGGGAGGGCTTTGGGAAGTGGTGGTGCAGATTTGGGATTGGGAGAAAAAGTGGAGCTGGTGGGAGGATCAGGAATCCTCCAAGTCATTGTCTCAGAGTGGCACCTTTCCAGCAGCAAGACGACTATTGAGAAAAGCTGATGGGTGTGAGCCAGGAGGAGACATCAGAGGCCAAACCAGAACTAGCAGCTGGTGGCCTGGCTGTGGGCCCTGCAATTTTGAGCACTATGTAGCTCTGCTTCTTAGGCCAGAAGGGCCTCAAGGGCCTTGGGAGAGACTTAGGAATTCTGATCCCCTGAGGAGTGTTTCCCAAGGACAGGGCTCGTGGTTTGGGTTGTTGTATCCCTAGAGCCTAGCCCAGCACCTGGGCCCAGCGGGTGCTCAGTAAGCAGGGCACTGGCAAAAAAGGAGCTGAAGAGGTTTAAACTTGAGAGGGAGAGGACCAGGTGAATATTTCAGAGGGTGAAGGGAGACTGTGTCCAACTCCCAGAATGTCCCTGTCCCAGTGCCATGGTCTAGGAGCAAGTCTTCAAATGGCCCAGATCCCCAGGACAGCCCAGGAGGGTATGGAGGTACGTTTCTGATAGAAAGAAAGAAAGATCTGCAGGCCAAGGTAGAAGCCAGGGCTATCCTGTACTTCTCTCACTGCCATTGCTACCACACTCACCTTGGGTACATCCAGGGAATACTGGGGGACGTGATGCTCCAAGGCAGCAAAATAGCTGTGGCCTCGCACCTTCACTGTCAGACACCAAGATGGACACACAGTGCAGTCCTCCTCGATGTTGCTGTAGCTCCACAGGACCTGCAGGGGGCCAGCAGGGGAGACGCTCAGGGCTCCTTGTAGCACCATGGAAGGCAGCCACCTGGCCCCTCCTGCCCCTGTGCTACAGGAGTCTTACACTGGATACAGAAGCTGGGGTGGGTGAGGGGCAGGGGGGATAGTGCATGCAGAGAACAACAGCTATACCAGCCCCTCCTGCCTTGAGGGAGTGCTCTGCAAACCCCACAGCCAGGAGGCGGGTGGGGCGGGATCTGAAAGCAGCATTCATTCTCTAGGAATGAACTGAGGTGCAGTGGCCAATGGAAATATAATGTGAGCCACAAACACCAGCCGCAAATGTAATTCTAAATGTTCCAGTGGCCACAAGAGAAAAGTAGAGCACGTGAAATTAATTTCAATAATACATTTTATTTAACCCACTGGATCCAAAATCTTATCACTGTAACATCATCATAAAATTATTGAGATATTTTACTTTCTTTTTGTATTAAGTCTTTGAAATCTAGTTTCAAACTATTTTATATTTACAGCACATCTCCATTTGCACTGTTCAGTGGCTGTGTGTGGCTGGTGGCCGCCTTATTGGACAGTTACAGGTATACAGCTTGTATAATGATGTGCTGGGTCTCAGTCAAGCCAGGAATCCACAGTCTTATTCTACAAACTTCCATATTCTCCCACTGCTGAGACACCGGAGCAGAGGCAATTAAAAAAACTCTGCTTTGGGTAACCTCCCCAAAATTCTGAAACAGCCCCTAGTTTACAGATGAAAAGATATTAAGGAATTTGTCCAAGCTCTCATATCTGGTCAGGGACTCTGACCTTGACTGTACAGCTCTACTCTTCTCCAGCCCAGAACTAGCAACTGGGAATAACAGCAGACAGGCAGGGCTGAGAGGGAGGGAAAGCAGGCTGCCTGGGCACATGGAGGTACTAAGAGGCCCAGCAGCCACAGCAGGGGTGGGGACAGACTGTGGACTGAGGTCCTTGACAAGGGAAGTTGTACTAAGAAGCACCTCCCTGGACACACCTCATTATCTGCACCCCAACTCAGTCCCCAGGCCTGGTTTCTACCTGCCTACAACTCCTTTGGAAAGACCATTTCCTACTTGAAGGACTAGAAGAGAAGCCAAGAACCCCCTAGCTCAATTTTCCCAAAGGGCTTGATCCCAGCTGAGTTCCTCCCCAGAGGAGGGGGAGGCCATATATGAATGAGACATTTTTAGAGGGCCTGAGTCAGGCCATGAGCCTGGAAGATCAGACCAGTTGGGGGGTGCTATCCAACCAAGGAGAAAGTAGAAGCCTGGCATGAACAGGATGGGCCATGCAGGGCCCTCTGTCACAGCCTGTGATGCCACCCTGCCCTTCTCTGTTGGGGAAGGCAGAGACCCTGTCATCCCCAACTCGTTTTGTCAGCACACACCTTGTAGGCAGCGAAAGCTTCAAGCTCCACGGCACAGAGGCTGTTGGGTTTGGGTGGCTGGAAGTGCAGACGCAAGGCTACAGACTTGAGTGGGGGCACATCGCAGGTGTCCGGGGTCACCCAGAAGGGACAGCCATCTCTGCGTGTCCAGACCACTGTGATCTTGCCCTTGGTGTGGTTCATCAGGCACAGAGGGAGAGGGTTAGGGGACTCAGGCCCAGGGCAGCCACCAAAGTCCACCTCAGTGGGCTCTATAGTGACCGGCGGGGGGAAGATGGCCAAGTCGCTGGTACCATCAAAGAAGAACTCAGTCATGGGGGGAATATAGGGGTACTGCAAGGCTGGCATATCCTCAAGGTCCTGTAAGGGGAGAGACAGGGATGCTGCCCAACTGCCATTCCTCCTGTTGCTGCCCTCCTTCTGCCTCTCCTTTCTGGAAAAAAGACTGCAAGAGCTCCATGCAGGTCACCCCCAAATGCCGTTGTACCCATCAAGCTCTGGGAACAGAGGACTGTTCACGAATTGCTAGAGAGGGGGCTGGAACCTGGAAAGGGCATCGTGCTCCCTGTGGGCCCCAAGGGATCCACAGTACCTCAAAGGGCATCGTGAGGGCCCCATTCCTATCTTGCTCCAGCTTCCTCTCCTTCAGCATCATGCCCAGGATGTCAGGAGGGTACAGCGTCAGACCCCGAGCCAGGTGCGTGCGGTACCAGGTGAGGTGCTGAGGCTTCAGGATGACCGGCTTGGTGTTGTCTGAGTGGCAGGTTCCTATCAGGTCCAGGAACAGTGGGTCCTGCAACATTTTCCGTGGGTGACAGGGTACATAGGGTTGATAGGGTAAGGAGGTGTGCTGGGGTTGAACTGAGGATGGACACTGGGCAGACAGGAAGGCAGAGATGGTGGAGCAGGAGCTGCAGGGTGGCGACCAGAGGGAGTATCCCGACAGCCGCCTAGCTGACTCAGGAGTAGAGCAGCCCAGGGATGGGACACTCAGTCACTGCCTGCTCTTCCCCCTGCTGCCCATGGCCCCTGGGCATTCATTCTACTGCCAATCACTTAGGCCCTCCCTGTGGGAGCAGAATACAGATTTGTTCGGTCCTTCCACCCCAAGGCCTCCCTGAACCCATATCACACCTGCATGAGACTTAGAAAGAGACACCCACTCTCTAGGCAGACACATCCCAAAGCCTGGGTACCTGCTCAGGAGGGATCCAAGGATAAATTTCAACCCGCTTGCCATTTAGCCAGGCACCCTCGGGTCAGCGCACCATGTTTATGACCTTGCCCAGAGGCCTGGTTTTGGGTTCTAACTTCAGAACTCTCTGTCTCGCACATACCATGTGGTATGATGTCCAAACCTCCCTCTCCCCAGCCCACCAGCAACAGCTTTACCAAAGTCCTTAGCCTGGTAGCAACCGAGCAAGCTTGGCACACTCAATTGGCTCAAAGTGAGCCCTCAGGTATTCCTGGTTACAATCTAGCTCTAAAAGCCTGGGCTGGTGCCCTGAAGGAGAAGATGGTTCAGAGAGACAGCCCCAGAAGTTTCAGAATACAGGAGAATGCATACCAGGCGAACACTACCTTCATCGCTGGCTGTCAGACTGGGGATTCCTTCCCCTCAGCCTCGCCCCTACCCCCCCTTCCCCACCACTCACCTGGTGGTGGATGAGGCAGGCCACGCGCCTAAAGCAGATGATGGGGTGAGTAGGCTGGAAGGCACAGTGCAGGGTCATGCGGGCCCTGCCCACCAGGGTCCCGAAGGCAGGTTTGATGCTGAAGACGCTCTCCTGGCAGTCGATAGCAAACTGGAAGTGTGCTGTGCTATCTGACTTGTTCTCCATCCACAGTGTCTGCTCTGAGTGCTCCCCAAGGTTGACCCAGTTGAAGTTGACACAGTAGTGCTGCAGGGACACAGCAGGACCTAGGCATAGGAGACGTGGTCCCTGTGAATGGGCCCTGCCACTTCAGTGGGACTGGGGTATTAGCCTCCCAGAGGATGTCTCAGAAGGGGTCCCACTGCTGGGAGGTGCTGCTGCCTGGAAATAGACAGGCAGGCAGGATAGGCACAGCCCCTGCAGCCTGAGCAGAGACCCAGTATCACTACCGGTAGAGGTAGGATGGTATCACCAGGTGTCCACAATGCTTCCCCACTGGGCCACCAGGGGGCAGCAGACACCCAGGCTGAGACACAGGAGGCAGGCCTCTTAGGAACAGACAAGGAGCTCCCCAGAATCCTAAGTCTGGGCAGCTCCTGGCCTGGGAATGCCATTACCTATACAGAAACCAATGACTTTGAGCACAGTTTGGGAGGCACAGCCGGAAGACATGATGGAAATGTAATCCATAGTTCTGATGTCCAAAGTCTCAGGGTGGAAGAAGACTGACACATATTTCTTTCCTCCTGGGGGCACGGTGCCATGGCCCTTGGAGCATGAGAAGGCTTGGTCTTTGACCAGAATGTCTGAGGCTATTTCAATCCTGAAAGGGGCATTCACCTGTGGGTCCAGGTGAGGAAGCAAAGGGTCAGTCACAGGGTTGGGCAGTCTAAGCACTGTACAGAGTGGTCCAGGCAAGGCGTGGGGGCAGCTGGCATCCAACCTGTGCACACTGACTGGCATGGGTGTGGGTGATGCTGCCCCCACCAGGAGGAAGGAGGGGCCATGCCATGGGCCCAGCCCTGGGCTGCCCAGAGCAGAGTCTTCTTCCCAAGGCATTATGGAGCTAGCTATGGTCCTCGGGTCAGGACACTCTTGGCTGCTCTAGGGGTTCTCTGGGAGGCCAGGGAACACATGAGCCCAGTCCAGCTGAGAAGAGAGAGGAGAACCTAATGACAGCTGCTGATGTGTGTGTGAACAGACAGGGGTTATTGGAGGTTTTGGGTTATTCTGAGAAGAATATGGATTTTAAAGGTACCCAGTCCTGGGGTCCCTGAGTCCTGCCTCTCCCCCCACCTTTGCTGCCCTGTGCGTACCATGGTTGGGTTATACAGCTTTATCTGCCTCTCAGCGGTGCAGCCCACAGCGACACAGCCAAAGTGCAATACCTTCTGCAAGCCCTCAGTATCCTGGTCCTCTGGTCGCTTGTGCCTTATGCTCACCACCAGCTGGGTGCATTTGGCTGGGACAGAGATGGAGGAGTTTGGGGGAAAACCCACTTGGGCCTCTGTGGCCCCAGCTGAACAGTCCCTAGAAGGCCTGGGTCCCCAGGGAAACAGTCTGTGACATGATAGAAGGCAAAGAAAAGGCAAAGTCCGGGTTGGGGAGAGGCCAGTGGAGACCTGTGGGGCAGGGCCAGAGTGGGAGGTGGGGGGCACACTAAGGCCTTGAGACTCAGGGAGGCGCAGCAGCTATGCACTGGGGACAAGTGGGAGGGAAGCCTCACCTACAGCCTGCAGCTGGATGCTGCTCTTCTGCTTGCTGCCTTCCCCATACCAGCACGTGGCCTCCACTTCATGGATGACAGCTATGAGGGGCTGAAAGGTCACTTTGATCCTACAGGCCAGGCCTGGCTCCAGTAACCCCGTAGTGGGGAGGATCTGGAATGAGCTGGGGCACTCCCAGGTGAAGAAGGTGGGCAGGTCCCTAGGGGGCAGGGGGTGGGTCAGGGCCACTGTACATCTGACTACTGTTCAGCCTTAGTAAGGCAGAGGCTCCAGGGTGTCCTGTCTATTCCCCACTAGGATATGCTTACTCCCCCAACCCTCTTCCCAGTGCTTGTTCTTGTCACCTCTGAACTCCAGCATCTTCCCCTCACCCCACATTGTCCAGGCAGAACCAGGCCTCAACCATGTCCCCGATGGCACACATGGGCAGCTTCAGGGATGGGGGGCAGACTAATTTGTGGCAAGGCAGGGTGGCCCTCAGTTCCACACAGAATATCCCTTCTTCTTTCTCAAACCACAGCTGGTCCATGTACTCTTTCTGTAGGGCAGGGGAGGGGAGAGGCAGTCAGTGGTACCTTCACAGTACTCAGGGGCCACACATCCCACCAACCCACCCACAGTCAACCCTTCAACACAACCCCTGTCTGTAGGCTGGGTCGTGACCTACCATCTAAGCCTGTACTCCTATACTGTCTTGGTCTCAGAGATTAGGGTCTCTTTCGTGGGGAACAAAGAATTTTGAGGACATTTTAGATAATCCCAAATACTAGAGAGGTTGAGGCAGGAAGGTTGTTTGAGTCAAGAGTTCAAGGTTAGCCTGGGCAACACAGGAAGAACCCCATCTCAAAAAGAAAAAAAAAATTTTTTGTTGCAAAGAATTTTGAAGAAACTTGCAGAGAGCAAGAAGAAGCCAAGAAATCTAGGGCTTTCTAATAACCAACATAGTATTGCAGTCTTTACCCCCACAAACTCTGATGGGGAAATCCATCTGTCTATTGAGATTAGGATCTGAGTTCCTATGGAGGACTCCGCAGCTGGAGTTTCAGTTGTAGCTAGCAGGGCAAGTATGTGGTGTGGGGAGCTCCTTGCTACTCTGTCCTACTTCCTGTTCTGAGGTCTCTGTTCCCGTGACCCTCCCCACACTCTACTGTTTGCTTGGTGGGCCTTACCTCCTCTAGAGGCCGGAAGACAATGGGTAGCATGAGAGTTATGCCTGGGCTCAGGAAGATGGGCTGAGGGATGACTGTGAAGAAGAACTTGGTCTTGAGAGGCCTTCAGGAAAGAGCCAAGAGATAAGCACTTTATATCTGGGTTGAGGACAACCAGAGGAGGCAGGAAAATTGCAAAGACCCTAGAAAGCTGAGGGGGCTGGAGGCTGTGGGGCCATGGAGAAAAAGGAGATGAGTCCATGGAGAGGGAGAGAGGGGTTGATCACAAGAGGGCATCCCCCTCCCACTATTCTTTCAGACCTTAACCCGTATCAGAAAGGAACAGTACTTGTGCCTCTGATGAGGATAATGGCCCAGGAGGACAGGAATGGGTACAGGCCATCCTGATTTAACAGAATCCCTGAGCATTTATCTGGGGTAATCAAGGCTGAGAAGGGAGGTTTCAGAGCGATCAATGCCCTAGATGCTGCAGACTTTAAAAATATGAATAAGATGTTGTCAACAACTCTATACCAGTAAAAGCTAGTTTAGATGAAATAAACACATTGTGAAGAAAATATTACTGACTCAAGAATTACACAGTAAATTTTATGGCATCCTACCTGAAATCATCAAAGAAATGGAATCTTTCCACAAAGAAAACACTAGGCAGGAAAATTGCAAAGACCCTTGAGACTAGGCAGGGTCTCTAGACCCTAGGGACACAGATACAATCTGACTTAGAAACACAATATGAGCAATATTAGCCAAAAGAATTTAGAAATAGAAAGCATACTCAGTCATGACAAGTTGGGGTTATTTGAGGAATATGTGTTGATTTAAGATAGAAAATCAATATATTCAACCATTTTAGTAAGAAAGAAAGAAAAATCAGAAGATATCAATAAAAAAATCTCACCATCATGTACATTCACAAAACTGGGGTCCTAATTAGAATAAGATATAATCCATGCTTGTACAAATATACCAAAATAGATTTTACTGTCAGTTATAACTAAAAAGAATCAATAAAAATTTGATAAACTTCATGTGTTTATGAGAAAAACTTAGCAAGGTAGAAACAGAAGAGAATGTCCTTAAAAGGATAAAGTCTACCAGAAAGAAAGAAAAACCTACAGAAAATATTCAGCTTAATGATGAAACAGTGGAATCGTCACTTGAAGATCATGAACAAGACAAGGCTGTATTCTATAACCACTTATGCTCAACTTTTTCTATTTAATAGTATTTAAAGATAAAGAAAAGGTATATGAATTGGAAAGAACAAAAATTGTCATTTTCTATATAAAATATGAATATGCACATAGAAGAAACCCAAAATAATTAATAGATAAGTTATTAAACTTAAGTCCAGGCATGATGGTGCACACCTGTAATCCCAGCAACCCAGGAGGTTGAGGCAGGAGGACTGCAAGATCGAGGCCAGCCTCAGCAACTTAGGGACCCTGTCTTAAAATAAAAAGAACTGGGCATATAGCTCAGTGGGAAACACCCTGAAATTAGTGGGAAACACCAAAAATTATTAGACTTAATAAGAGGTTTTACCAAAGTTGCTACATATAATACCCATACAAACATTAATGGCATTCAAAAAACTAGTGACAAATGAAAAATGAAAACTTTAAAATACATCACACATAACATCAAAATTACTAAGTACTTCACATATAACATCAAAATTACTGAGTACTGAGGGATAAAGTTGATTAAAGATGTACATGAAGACTACGGAGAAAACATTACACTTTATTGAGAAACAGGAAAGAAAACCTAATAAATACTGTATAGGGATACACTATGTTCATGGATTGAAAGACTCAATATTGTAACAATGTCAGTTCTCCCCAAACTAATGTGTAGAGTCAATTAAAACCCAATAAAAATCACAGGTTTTTATGTGTATGTATGATGAGCTGATTTGAAGATTTATATGAAAGTTCAAAGGGCTAAGAATAGCCAAGGCAATCTTGAAGAAGGAAGAAGTTAGAAGATTTATGATACCAGATCCCAAGATTTATTATAAGCTCTACTAATTAATTCAGCTTGATATTGGCCCAGGGATAAACAAGTAAATCAAGGGGACAAAACAGAGTCTAGATATGAACCTCCACATATAAGGATACTTGATAGTCAGTGATATGGGAGATCATTGGAAAAATATGAACTTTTCAATAAATCGTGTTGAGATAATTGATCATTCAATTAAGGGGAAAAATGTCATCAGGTCCCTACTTCAAACCTCTTACAAAAATCATTTCCAGCCGAGCATGGTAGCACACATCTGTAATTCCAATGACTTGGGAGGCTGAGGCAGGAGGATCACAAGTCCAAAGCCAGCATCAGCAACTTAACAAGGTTCTAAGCAACTTAGCAAGACCTTGTCTCAAAATGAAAAATAATAAAAAAGAGGACTGGGGATGTGTTTTAGTGGTTAAGCACCCCTTGGTACAAAAAAATTCAATTCCATGTAGATAAGAGACAAACATGAAAGGCAAAATAATAAAGCATTTCGAAAATACTATGAAAAAGTTATTTTCATGACCTAGGAGTAGAGAAAGATTTCCTCCTTTCCTTCCTTCTTCCCTTCCCTATCTCTTCCCTCTGTCCCTCCCCCTCCTTTCCTCCCACCTCTCTCCCTTCCTTTCTTAATACTGGGGATTGAAACTAGTCAGGGGCACTCTACCACTGAGCTACATCCCCAGCCCTTTTTATTTTTTATTTTAAGATAGAGTCTTGATAAATTGCACAGGCCTCAAACTGAGGATTCTCCTTCCTCAGCCTCCAGAGTCACTGGGATTACAGGCATGCTCTGCCACGCCTGGCTATAGAAGGATTTCTTCAGAAAGATACAAAAAGCATCAATCATAAAAAAAGATTAATAAGTTCAATTCCTTTAAAATTAAGCATTTCTATTCTTCAGAAGACACAATAAAAAAAAGAAAAGACAAATCACAAGGTGACAGAAGATATTCACAATATATAACTGACAAAGGAGTAGGGTCTAGGATAAGAACTCAGGAGGAAGAAGAAGAGAAGGGACAATTTCACAAATGAAGAAATGCAATGGTCAATAATCTATGAAAAGATACTCAGCCTCATTAATCAGCAATCAGGAAAATGATTCCATCAGGGAAATGCAAATTAAAGCCCAAAGAAATTCCATTATTGGCAAAAGTTTTAAATCCCAACAGCGGCACTTATCGAAGGATATGGAAGAATGGAAGCTTTTGTAGGTTGCTGGTGGGGATAAACACAGAGTCTATCTTTGTACTTTGGAGAACAGTTTAGTTTTCAAAGATAAATATATCTTTCACAGATATTAAAGGTGAACACATACACATCCTAAACTTTAGCAACTTTACTTCTCCATCTGTACCCCAGAAAAACTCTTGTACTGGTACAACTAAAGATGTATGTATCCATAAATGTTGGCAACAATCCTAAACTGCAAACAACTCAAGCAACTCTCAAGAGAAGAACGGATGGATGTCATGGTACAAGCATCCACAGGGATACTGCTTCACCCTGAAAAGGCACAAACTACAACCCAATGTGATGAGTCCTACAGAGAGCAAAATAAAAGGGTTAAAAGGGTATTCCAAATTCTCCCATTTACATAATGTTCCTAAGAAGGTGAAATCAATTTAGGGATGTCACTTAGAGATGTAGATACAGCTGGTAAATGCATTTGAGAAAAGCAAGGGAGTCACATAAAAGGCAGGATAGCAGTTTTCTTCATTAGTGGGGAGGGGAGGGACCCATGATGGGGGAATGGGGGGCTTCAGACATGATTTAGTCCAGTCACATGAGTCCCACTTTCTAGAATTCTTCAAATGGCATGTTTTGAACACTCCTCTGCTTTTATACAGCATTTTAAAAGTTCATTTGTTTTTTTAAAAAGAGTCCCCTTTGGGGACTGGAGGGCTCAGGTGCTGGGTCCCTGGTCCCTCATTCTAGTACCTGTACTTCATCCTCTGGGTTTTCAAGGAGAGATTTTTCAGAACCAGGTTCTTCGTGGTCTCCTTCCCCAACTCCCAGCCTTTCCACTGCAGCTCCTCGACCACTTCAATGCCCCAGATGACCCTCTTCTTCGCTTTGTTATGCTTCTTTGGGATGCACACTTGAGTATCTATGGGGCTGGTGGGCTGTTCAGTGGCAGGAAGAAAGGGAAGAAGGAAGGTTGCATTAGGGAAGTAGGATGCAAAGACCCAGAGAATGGGCAGAGTGCTGTATCTCTAGCAAGTGATGAATGACAACCTCACCTCACCTCAGGGGCATGATCTGGAGAGAGGTGAGGAGCAGGCAGGCCCCAGAGTTAAGCTATTACCTCTTCGAAGTCACTGGAATGGTTTGCCAATGACAGCCCACCTCTGGAAGCCTCCCTTTGGACCACCTGATCCAGCCAATCCATCTAGCACACAAATGCAGTCTTAGCTGGCCTGTTCTGTTCCTTGACTTTCCCTCAGACCCTTCTCCCTCAGGGACCTCATCTTCCTCTTCTCATCTGCCCCTCACTGAAGAAGACTCTCCTGTGTGGAACGGTCAATCCCAGGCACTTTCCCAGATCTCAGGACCCCTCCCATTTCTTTCTTCCATCCCTCAACGGTCTGATAAAACAAAGCGGCCAACTCATGTGTAACCAATTCCTCCCCTGCCTTTCCACTTTCCTCCAAGTGCTGTTCCTGGTGATGCTGGAAATGCAATGTACTAACATTTCTCTGTCTGCGAGTGAAAGATCCTTCATAGGCTGATGCTTGATGCCTGTCCAGCTACAGAGGGAAAAGGATGGCAACCTCCCAGGGCAGTAAGGTAGAAGGATGAACCTATTGCCTCTTCCTACTGTGGCCATTGCTGTGAACACTCAGCTCATTGCCATTTCATCTTTGACCACTTTATTGCTGGTTTATCATTACATACCACAAGGATGCAGTCATTCATTTAACAAATATTCGTTGAACATCTACTATGCCCCAGACCTTGTGCTAAGTCCAACCAGGAAAACAGAAGCCATCCTGGTATTTAAAACAGAATTTAATTATCAATTAGGGGCAATAAAGTAACTCGGGAGTGAACATCAGACAGAAGTGGCCACCACACACAGGTGAAAGGAGGTGGTAGGGTTACTGGAGCCCTGAGGCCTGTATGGTGGGAACAAGAACCACTGGGGAGATGCAGATGCTGGTGAAGATAAAGCCCAAATCAGAGAGAAAAGAAGGGGGCTTTTACCATGCAGAAGGAAGGGTGGCAAGTGAATCCAAAGACAAACAGGCCCAGAATGGCACAGATGGAGGAGACACTTTTCATCCAAGAAGACCCCTCTCCACAGGAGGTAAATGCAACAACTGTCACATCTGAAGAGGCAGGTGCCACCCACAAGACACAAACACACACTGCACCACCCACCTAACACCCACACTGTACCACCCACCCACACACAATATGAACACGTGCTGCACCAAACACAAAGTCATACTCCACAGTCACACTCTTGGACAGCTGTGCTTCCATACAGAGAACCACAAGAGTTAAAAAAGTAAATAACATCCACACCCTAGTCAAATGCAAAGTCCTAGGGTTCAAGGCCAAAAGAGTGTTGTGAGGTAAGAGAGAAACACTGGCTACCTGTCTGGACTCCTGCCTGCTCCTCCCTGTGGAGCCCCACCCCATGCTCACTGCCACCAACATTCCAGTCTGCTTGGTGCTCCACCTCTGCAGGGTCTAATGCTGGAGGGTAGACAAAAGAGTCATGTCCCTCAGATTCCTGCCCCATTTCCCTGCCACCCAGGTCCTGACTGGCCCTGCCATATCCTACTCTACCACTCTTACCTGTGCACTGCTGCTGCTGCTGCAGGCACTCATGGGTATACTGCTGCCATTGATGGTGGGGACAGCCATTGTGATGGTACTCAGGCACGATCCACCAGAATTCATAGTGTAATCTCCGTTGTCTCTAGGCCTCATGATGGGACCTGGTATTGCCTGGAAGAACGATGGGTACCTGGAACAAGAATGCAAAGGAAGCACTCTAGCTAAGCCAGGAGTTCCTGTAAGATCCAGGTACAAGTCTGGAGCTGGGAGGAAAGCAGAGGGGAGACAGGAGGGAGAAAGAAAGTCTGATGGTGGGAACTTGCCATAACCATCACTGAGATGGAAGAGAAGGCCTGCTTCCCACCTCTGGCAAGGTAGGAGGAGGCACCATGAGAAATAAGACTGGGTTTTGCCTGGGGGCCAAGAGACGCCACTCAGGAAAGGCACTCGAAGGGAGGTTTTGGAATAAGGCCCTCCAGCCATGCCCCTCCATGGCCATACTTGGCTTTACTTAGCAAGTCTCCAGTCACCGAAGCACAAGCATTACCTTTAGCTTGCTTTTACTCTTCGTTGACTCGAAATGTGTCTTGCAAGCTGTGAGAAGAGAAATAGGAGGCAAAAAAGTGAATGAGGGCTGGGGATATAGCTCAGTTGTTAGCGTGCTTGCCTCGTAAGCACAAGGCCTGGGTTCAATCCCCAGGACCGCAAAAAAGAAAAAAAAAAAGAAAAAAGAAGAGAATGAGATGGCATGTTCTTGGTCTTTTCTCTATCAGAACACACCCTGTAGACCAGGTTTAAAGCAAACATTCACCAAAATAGGGGATCATTAAAGAATAAATGAAGGGGCAGGTGATGTTGCTCAGCAGTGGAGTGCTTGCTTAGTTTGTGCAAGACCCTGCATTTGATCCCCAGCACTGCAAAAAGGAAAAAAAAAAATAAGTCAACCTCTAGAGTAGAAGAATCCTTGAATGCACTGGACTGGAGCTGGAAATTATAGGCAAAAATATGCAACAATTGCATGCAAATTATATGCAAGATGTCATACATATACCCAGAAGAGCCATCACAGCTTTCACCAAATGAATGTGACCTTGGCCTTTCTCTAAGGGACACAAAGTGTCTTAGACCACCTCTAGCTCCATTACTTCAAATCCCTTCTTCCTTTAGTTGGCTTCCTCTGGCACATATACTCACATGTGAATTTGTAACCTATATAAGAGGATAGCAGCTTCTACACTGAGACACTCCTGCTGTAGCCAGTCTTGCTTAGGCACATATGGAGGTGGTTTCCAAACCTCTACAATGATCCACCTCGAAACACTGAGCTCTAAGGGCTAGGGATATAGCTCAGTCAGTGGTAAAGCCCCGCCTAATATGCATAAGGCCCTGGATTCAACTCTTATCCCCATTTAAAAAAAAAAAAAAAAACCCACTCAGCCCTAATTTCCTTTTACACTCAATACAACAATAATCCAAGAAATCACCAAATATGGCTCTGCTCCCCAAAATATAATGCAAGCCATGTATGTAATTAAATATTATCTAGTAACCACATTAAAAAGTAAAAAGAAACAGGTGAAATTCATATTATATTTTATTTGAGCCACTGTCGTTTAATAATAATTGACAGAAAATTATTGAGAAATTTTTAATTTTCTTTCAAATCTGGTGTATAATTTTAGACTTCTAATTCAGATTGCCCATATTTCAAGTGCTTAATAGCTATATTTGACCAGTGGCTATCACATTGGGCAGCATCATTCTTAACACCTTTTTTGAGCATAGAAATATTTTCAGACAACTCAGTATCTTTCCCCACTTATTTGAATAGCAATATCAAAACAGTGTCAATTTCTGCTAACATCTACTGAGAATTTATATGCCAAGCAGTGTTGTAAGGTCCTCACAGGTATTTTAATCCTTACGACAGTTTATGATTGCAAGTGACTTGCAAGGGGAGCCTAACTCCCCTGTTAAAGTTTGTGATTCAGCTCCGTATTATAACGTATTCAAATTTAGTAAACATTTTATGATCACTTTTAATAATTTGTATACTTCCTGCAGACACTGTCCCATTCCTTCTCCTCCACCCATCCAAAGCAAAAGATTCTGTTGATTCAGTTGTTCCTAGAGGGTTCTCCAAATCTTCTGGAGGGTACTATCCTAGATTCATTCATTTATTTATTCATTCATTCACTCATCCATTCACAAAGAATTTACTGAGTGCCTCCTATGTAACTGGTACTGTACTAGACATGAGACAAGACAGGCAAGACTCCTTCCTGCAATTTTAAAGTAGACATTCAGATGTAATCCAAAATATGCAAGCTGAGGAGGCAGGGAGGAAAGTACCATTACTTTTCGGTCACTGAATCGCTTTGCAGTCCTGCCCCTACTCATCGATGTCTCTGACTTCAGAGGATTCTACAGGCAGTCCCTGCCTTAGGGCTCTGAAAAAGTCTCCACTCAACATATGGAATTAGCCCAGAGAGTGCATAGTGGAGAGGAGTCAGTGGGGTAGGAAACTGGTCCATCCCAGGCTTAGGACTGAGTGAGTACTGGCCCTAAGGCAAGGCAAGGGGCTTCCAGCATCTCCCCAGACTCTGGGGGTAGGCCAGTTTCCTCATCACCCATCAATCTATTCTGTAAAATGAGGGTTGTCCTATTTCACAATTCATGTGAAGCTTAAATGAAACAAGGGGTTTGAAAAGGCACTAAACAAACCAATTTTACTACAACTAACAATCATAACTTCCACACTAGCATGCACTACTTTCCTCAAAGACTTCGCACTTCTGCAGTCATTGTGAAGACACTGGGCAACTATGAGTTTTGTTTTACTTTTGCTTTAATACAATTTTCTAAACTCCAGGAACACACACGCACACATACACCACCATCATCATCATCATAGTTGCCTAATTTCCGATACTAAAATTTCTCAAGATAACCAGAGGAAAAAGTGAAGGATCGTCGTGTAGAGTTGGGGAAGAAATAGGTAAAACGAAGGGGACAAATATACTTAGAGTTGTTCCTTTTTTGTCTTCGGGCTTCCCGGTCTGATCTCGCCCAAGTTTTCCCAGTCTTACGGGACTCTCTGAGGGCATGGAGGAGCCCGGGGCCACAACTTCTCGGCGGAGGCCGTCTCGGTACAGATACCTTCCCTGGCCACTCGCTATAGCAGCGGGACCAACGCTCCGAACTCACACCGCCGCCATATTGCGGTCTCCACAGATACAGGACGCACAGGACACAGCGTCTTCTGGTATCCCAGGGCAACGACGGCAGCCCGAATGGGTCAAGATCAGAGAAGGCGAAAGCGCCGCCCAAATGTTGATGTGTGTGTGTGTGTGTGTGTGTGTGTGTGTGTGTGTGTGTGTGTGTGTGTGTGTGTTGTTTGTTGTTTTTGCGGTGAAGGAGATGAAACCTCACATGCTAGGCAAACGCTTTACCACTGAGGTACATTACCCAGCCCTTGTCACCCAACTTCAATCCCCATACTACTGAGTTTTGATTCCCTGACTTTTCCTGCTGTAGTAGTAACTGTGCGTTTTACTAGTCACAACGTGGTATTATACATAGTCCCTTAATTGTCCTGACATCCCATCAATCATGACTTTAGTTGACAGCCAGATTCATAGGGGACTACTTGTTCGGACTCAACACACGAATGAGAGTCATTCCTGTTCTTTCCCCCACACATGCTGTTCACACAGGGTCAGAACCTCAGCCAGAACTTCGTTTCAGGTTATCCCAATTGTTAACTTGAAAGCAGCCTGTAGTTGTTCCTTATTTTCATATTACTTTGAATATGAATTAACTCTTTGAAAATGAATGAACTCTTTTGAAGGGATCCGAAGATTAATGTGTGAAGAAATAACAATACATAATGTGGATTTTTGGAAAATTGTGTGTTCATTTGTCCATGTGTGCTTTGGAGGAAAGATCTGATTTTGTGAAGACTCTTTAGGTTGCAAATCTCAAAGCTCATTTGTGGGCATTTAAAACTGTTTCACTGCCCGGGACAGTGAGATGGTTTCTCCTCAGAATGAAGAGGGTGGCTGTTGTTATGGGAAGAGAGCTTAGAAGTAAACCAGGAAATAAACTATAATTTTTGGAAAGTTAGGATTGACTTGTGAAAGGTGGAAGATGGGTTGTGATAATAGTGGCCTGAGTAGGCCTGGGTGATCACATGGCCAGAGGCAGGCAGGACTGGGGGCAAGGGGCAGGCCAGGGGGCCTGTTAAGTTCTGCTAGCATGATTAGGTTTGAAGTTTTCTTGGGATCAAGGAATGTAGAACTCAGTGAGTGTTTCACTGGTTTTAACGGGATTCTTAGAATCTGAAATGTGTACTTTGGACATGACGACTTTTATGTTGTTTATGGTTTCTATAATGATTTCCTTTTTGTTTTCCCCCAAGTTCTTCTTAAAATAGTAAGCCTGACTCAGCTTGACCTTAAGGACAAAGAAAAGGACCTTTCCATTTTAGGCCAAAATAAAATAGGAAGCATTGTCCCTAGGAGCAGAGTCTGGTGAGGACCTCTGGAATCCCAGTAAGAAAACCTCAACAGGGAAGAAAAGCTCATACTAGGGCCATGAGTCCTTCTGTCTCTTTACTGGGGGATTCTCCCTCTAGAGTCCTTGCCTGCTCACACTTTGGTGGTTTCCAGGCTTGGAAGGATGAAAGAAGATGGTTCCTCCTGTCAGAAGGGCCCCTGTGATCTCAGCTTCTGTGTGATCTATCAGATTCTAACCATCTCATGGGAGCTCTGCAGCTAGTGATCTTGACTGACATGGGAAGTCCCAGGAAGAGGTCTGCCTGCTGGACTTTGCTCAGGGAGGTGAATAACATGGAAAGAGGCACAGCTAGGATTTGAGCCTGAGGAGGGGAAGTGGAAGCTGGGCCTGCTTTGGAAGTTCCTTTTTCAGGAAACTAGAACTTGCAGGAGATAATAATTGCTGTGTCCTGGTGATCATGTCATCCCTGGACCAAAAAAAAAAAAAAAAAAAAAAAAAAAAAAATCAGGGGAAGGTGTTATCTGGTTCAAGCTTGTAAAAAAAAGCAAATGATGATTTAGGAAGACCAGGATGTAGGAGGAAGAAGAAGGATGGTTAGGAGCAGTCTCAGATCCTCCAGAACTTGGAGCTGGCAGATAAGAACAATAAAACACACTCAGTGATTTAGGCTTCAACACACACAAAATATCTTTGCTAAGCTTTCTAAGTATCTTATGCTCCCATGGCTCCTCTCCTCCAAAGAATTGAGAAGACTCTGGGCTGGGAAATCAGGCAAATCTGGGATTATTCTGACTGTTGTTTATTGGCTGTGTGACTTAGGGAAAGTCACATCATCTTTTGATCCTCAGTTTCCTCATCTGTTTCTTGGGATTAATTTCCTAAAGGCATTGTGAAGGTTGAGTAATTGAGCATGTGTAGAGCTCAACAAACACTCTCTCTCTCTCTCTCTCTCTCTCTCTCTCTCTCTCTCTCTCTCTCTCACACACACACACACACACACACACACACACACACACACACCACTCTTTAAATGGGAGGTCCCCCAAAATAAATAAGCCACTCAGTTTTCTGTGTGTCTTCTCTTCCTACCAGCTCCCAGCTTCTCTCCTGCACACTTGGAGGGGAGAGTGATTTTTTTCTTACCACTCCCTCCTGCTTTGTTTCTCCGAGAAGAAGGCTACCTTACTGCTCTGAGGTGGAAAAAGACAAAAGCAGATGGCAGAGTGCTCTACTCTCCTCTTGACAAGCCCTTCAGCAAGTGTCAGTGCCCTCTTCCATCTTCCTGCACACTGGAACAATGGCTGTAGTCTGATTGTTGGATCTGGAATCAGGTCTGCATCCAAGATGTACTTGGAGGAAGGAGGTAAGGTAGTGGGCTTTTCCACAGCAGTTTCTGGACTCGGAAATGAGTGGGGTATGTCCTCTCAGTCCAGCCAGGGATGTGGAAAGTGAGAGAAGGCTGCATCTAAGAGGGCCATCATGGTATTCAGGGGTAGATCTAGGAGCATGCATGGGGCAAGGTCCTTGTAGCTGTTGGAATAGGAAGGTGTCAAGAGATAGGTGACATTGCCAGCCCTAATGCTCTTTTAGATACAAAACTGGCAGGAGTTTAGGAGTAGATTGCCATATGGCAAGAGAATTCAAAGAAAGGGTTTCAACCTGCCTGCGATCACCATAGGGTTTTCTAAGTCTCCTAAGCAAATCCAGCCTC
Organism: Sciurus carolinensis; assembly: GCF_902686445.1. Classification (NCBI taxonomy): domain Eukaryota; kingdom Metazoa; phylum Chordata; class Mammalia; order Rodentia; family Sciuridae; genus Sciurus; species Sciurus carolinensis. The sequence continues at coordinate 164,628,946 of NC_062215.1, forward strand.
CCTAGATAACTATACATGTCTGTTCATTATTCCTACAACAGGTTAGAAAGATACGGGTCAACAGAAAGGGAATCATTTGGAATAAATTAGTGATTGTTTTATATATAATCTCTGCATGATTAGTATAAATTAGTTTTTATCTGAAGCATCTCAGCATAGTAACTAAATTGAAAGGATCTGTCCCCAAGATGGTGCTTTTTCCCCTTAAAACTAACGGATTCTTCTTAAAAATTTTTAAAATAAACCCATGATGAGTACTTTAGATACAGCTTCCTACCATTCATATAATTTGCCCCTGATTTTTGAAAAATTATTAGTTTGACTTCCCTAAAATTGATTCTTCAAGATGATTTAGATATTTAGTTTTACCATAATGAAACAAGTTTATGATTAAGCTTATGAAAAAGTGAGAATAAAAACTGAAAGGAAAAAAACAGTAAGGGAATAGAGGAGAAAGGACATGAAATTTGATCTCAGAAGACTCAAGTTCAAGTTCGTGTTCTAGTTTTTTCCCCCTCTTCTTTCTTTTCTTTTCTTTTCTCTTTCTTTCTTTCTTTCTTTCTTTCTTTCTTTCTTTCTTTCTTTCTTTCTTTTTGGTTCCAGCTTATAGTAGCTGAACCATGTTGAACAAATTGTTAAACCTCCTAAACCCTCCCTTTCCTTATCTATCAAAAGGGGATAAAGGGGGTAGTACTCAAAATGCTGGACAACTGCTAACCTATGAGAATGATGCCTGCTTGTCTTAGAGCCAGAAAAATGTCCTGAAAACCGATGTTATACTGGATGCCCTTGCAGGTTTTGACCCTTTACTTCTTAGACCATGGGAAAACCTGGGTGCAGGGAGGGGACTGAGAGGGCAACCATGGACATAGAGGGCTCAGCCAGCGACTGCTTACCAGCTGGTACCAAGGAATTTCCAGATATTAAATTTCCAGATATTATAGCTGTACTATATTGGTTGCAAGTCTGACTTGAGGACAAATCCCTTCCTCACTGGCTACTGTATACATACTTATTTATTTCAATATGAAGTTCACCAAACTTGAAGTCTCCCCCTCTTGATTATTTTTCATTGGTGAAGGATCTGCCACCACATCTAACTGCTCATCTCCTTTTAATTCAAGCAGTGCTTTGTCTCTCTCGTAGCTCTCCCCGCTATCTTCTATATCATCTCCTGCTAGCTTTCCTGCTCCATCCCTGACTAGAGAGGTACCAGCACCATGGACAGCTCCAGCTGCGTAGTTCATCCTTCTTCCTTCTGCCTTCAATCTCCTCTTCCCCCACACGACCCAGACCAGAAACCCTGAGATATACACTGAATGAGGGTGTTCCTGAGAAGACAGTAGAGTGGAGTTGTTAGGAAAGAGGTCTGGCACCATCAAACTGGATTTGAATCCCAGCCCTACCACCTATCAGCTGCATGATCCTGTTCCTTCACTTCTATAAGACCCAGTCTCCTGCTGTGGTGGTACATGCCTGTAATCCCAGCTATTCAGAAGTTTGAGGCAAATGTATTGCAAATTCAAGACCAGTCTTTGTGATTTAGCTAAATAAAAAATAAAAAAGACAGAGACAATAGCTCAGTGGTAGAGCATCCCTGGGCTTAATCCCTGGTACACAAAAGCAAAACAAAAATCCAGTCTCCTCATCTGTCAATAGTGGAAACTTTAACAGCTACCACAGAAGTTGTGAGGTTTAAGTAAAATAAGAGACTTAACGAACTTAGCATAGTGTGTGACTTGTTGTAAGTGCTGAATAAATGAAGAACACCATTATTCCATGTCTTTCCACCCTACTTAATCCCTCCAATTCTTTTTCATTCCACTTCTGGCTAAGGCTCTCTTTCATGACCACCAGCTCCGAAGAGCTGGCCTCTTTGAACATGGAATCACTTTAAACTCAGGTATGGCAAGGGAGTGCACCTTTGACTAGTCCATGAGATTGTCTTCAGTAGTTTTTTTTTCACATTTTAAAAATTTTGAGTTAATTTTAAATGTACATAAAAGTCACAAAAACAGAGTTCTCCCTTCTTCCATCTTCCCCTTACATTAACCTCTTACATGACCATAGAATGTTTACCCAAACCAAGAATTTAACCTTGGTACTTTAAATACTATTAACCAAAGGACAGAATTTAAGGTTTCACAAGTTTTCCAATTAATGTTCTTTTTCTTCCCCATGTCTGGCATCTAGTTATCATTCCTCTTTGGAATTCTCCACTCTGGGGTATTTCCTGAATCTTTTCTCACCTATCAGGACCTTGACTCTTTTGAACAGTACTGTCAGTTATTTTATAGAATATTCCTCAGTGTGCATTTGTCTAAAGGTTTATTGTGATTAGAATAAGGTCCACATGTCAGGAAGGATAACAAAGTATTGATAAATCCTTTTCAGAACGTCACATCAGAGAGCACATAGTGTGAGTATGTATTATTGGTGATATTAGCCTTTATCATTGACTCAAATGGTGTTTTTCAGGATTCTCCACTATGTTGCTCTTTCCCTCTATGTTCTAGATTTTCATCCTGCCCATCTTTTGCTAGGATTAGATCTTGAATGCAAGAAACCTGTCCTCTAAACTTTCCTCCACCACACCCCAAATATTTTCCCAAGCCACACTCATTTCCTATTATCTACCTTGTTACTTTCCTCTGAGTTTTCCTAAATCCAGCATTCAGAGTTTTATGCAGAAGTTAGATGCAAAAGTACTTGCAGGTTTGGTCTGTTAGTTTATTGCTTGTTTGGGGTACTGAGGACTGAAACAAGAGCTGCATGCCATGTTCCCTACAAATGTCAAGTTTCTAAGTAACCATTTTATTTTGCTCATGGTTTTTTGAATCTAGATTTCAGAGCATGGTCAGACAGTTCTAGCTGGGGGAATCTTTCCCAAATCAGGTGTTGGCCAAAACTGCAGCCATCTGAAGACTTCACTGAGCTGAGCATCCAAGATAGTACTTCTATGGCTGACAGCTGATGCTGCCTGTTGACTGGGGGCTCAACTAGGTCAGGCACCAGAACACCTATCTATATAGGCCAAGTGCAGTCTCAGGTAGAACAGACAGAAGCTGCATGGCCATTTTTGACCTTTCTACAAACTGAATTCAAGGCAGACCCTGCCTCTTCAGGGGAGGAGTACCTGTTCTAGGTTCCCTTACAGCATCTAGAACTGTTATTCCAAGACCACCATCTCTAACAGCAATCTGGCCTCTCCCAGTCCATCAGATCTTTTAGATTGAGACTGGGAGTACCTTCCTCTGATTCCCCTGGAATGGGAACTCTCTGTGTTTGCTGCTGCAGGGGACCTAGGTTCTGATCTGGTCTCTGCTAATATGTGATTTGGGGAAAAGGACTTCATTTCTCTGAGTCTCAGTTTCTTTATGTGCAAAGTAGAAATTAAAAGCAACCCCCCTTCCCAGCTTTTTAGGACTAAAAATGATGATGTAAAAATCACACATAGCACACTTGACCCAGAGTAGGAGTTCCTGACTGTGCAAGAATTGAATGTGGTCAAGTTGGAGCATAGTTTAATCATCTCTGAAATAGGGACAATAATTCTATCCTACTTCCCCAAGGGATGAAAGAGGTCTTAAGTGGAGGGCCATTCCAGAGATTGAACCCCGCCCCCACCTGGTGGAGAAGGGCCCTGTGTCTGTGCTCAGCTGGGGTGGATGCTGCTTGCGTGCGAGGAAGAGGGGTATGGCTCAGCGTACCAGCACAGGGCGGGACTGCTATCTACTCAGTGCAATGTGGCCTTATCAGATTCAGGCCTGGCCTGTTGAACAAAGAGGCTTTGAGAACCAGACTGGGGTGTGGGACTTGGGACTGAGCCCAAGAGGTACTGACACCCAGGGGCCAGAGGGCACCAGGTGGGAAAGCTGCCACTACCAGAAAAGCTTACCCAGAAGGGGGCACCCTCTGAGGTAGGAAGCAGGGCCTTCACTCTGCTTTAAAGGCCTCCATTGCTGATCTCTTCGGGAGGATTCCTGTTGGAGGCCCTGCAAGGCCTTCAGCTCAACTGGCACTGAGTGCAGCGTTCTTCCTCCTCACTATCCCCAGGTCTTAGTCTCCCCTCTACTATTTCTAGTCCCAATTACATGGACTCCAGTTCTTGAGATGATCTACCCTTGCTCAAGTTACTTAGCCCCTGAAAGTCCACCCCTAACTATTTAAATGGATTCCTATTCTCATTTCCCTCAAAGGGGTGGCAAGTGCCTAGCAGGAGATAGGAAGGCTGAAAGTTGCTTTGGGTTCAACTTTTTCCAGCCCAGGGTCCCCACTTGCTGTCAGAAATCCTCCGGCAAGTAGCATCCTAGTGAGTGTGTGCTCAGGGAGAGAGGTGTAGGTTCACACAGTTCTTTGGCAAAGATTAGTGCCTGGCCATGATTGGAACTGAGAGCGGGGGCAGGGTGGAGGTGGGGGACAGAGAGAGGGAGAGAGAGAGAGAGAGAGAGAGAGAGAGAGAGAGAGAGAGAGAGAGAGAGAGATTGGAAGGACAGCTTGGAGAGGGTAGCTTCCCAGAGGCCCTGGCACAGTCAGGTAGGAGAGCACAGTAGGCAGTCCCAGAGACCTCACAACTAAGAAGTTCCCCCACTTTGTATCCTCAACCCCAAACTCCAGTATCACTATCTTCAAGTCTCTTCCAGGACCTGAGGCCTTAGGTATAGGCCTGAGGCCTATAGGTCTTGCACTTTGCTTAGGCCCAGCTATCAGGGGCCATTCTTAAGTTTCTTCCCCACACACTTGTGAGGTCTGTGGTGGGGGTGAACTATGTCTCTCATAGCTCATGTGTTAGAAACTTCATCCCCAGTGCAACAGTGTTGAGAGGTGAGACTTTAAGAGGTGATTAGGTCTTGAGGGTTCTGTCTTCAGGAGTGGATTAATGCCTGTATCCTGGGAGTGGGCTTGTTGCAGGAGCGGGTTCCTGATGAAAGTATGAGTTTGACCCCCTTCCTTTTGCCCTCTCTAGTTCTCTTTCCCTTCTCCCTTCACCATAGGATGAGGCAGCATATCAGATGTTAGCACCATGATGTTGGATCCCTCAGTCTCCAGGACTGTGAGAAACAAATGACTTTTCCTCATAAAAGACCCAGTCCATAAAATTCTGTTAAAGTAACACCAAAGGGACTAACAGGGGAACAGAAAGAGAGTAGAAACCTAAAGAGTCCCGTAAGCCCAGGTAGAGCACCCTTCAGCAATGATAGAGGATATCAACATGGGAAAGTCCTGGGCATCACTCTTGCAAGTGCAGCCACTAAGGCCAAAGAAGAACCAAGGTCAAGGGTACTGGGGATGGGAAAGCTGAATTGGGGGGAGCTGGGGATGAGCAGTCTGGGTCTCATACTTAAAAGCCCTGAAGTTGGCTGGGCATGGTGGTGCACATCTGTAATCTGAGACTGAGGCAGGAGGATTGCAAGTTGAAGGCCAGCATGAGAAACTTAGGGAGACTTTATCTCAAAATAAAAAATAAAAAGGGTTGGAGATGTAGCTCAGTGGTAGAGCATCCTTGGATTCAATCCTCAACACCACCACCACCCCTTGCAAAAAACAAAAAACAAAACAAAAAAACTGATGTTGACTTGGACCCTTTCCTCACCCCCCTGCTCATCCAACCTGAGCTTCAGTGCTGGCCATTCAATTGCCCAAATGTCAAAATCTGTCACCTTGTGTCTGACCCCATGGTTTCCTCCCCAATCCAAGTCACCTGCTTCTCTCCCTAGTTAATGGACTCCCTGTTCTACTACTGTCCCTTCTAATCTATTCTCCACACTGTAGTCGGGGGAGCTTTCAGAATCCATCTGGTCATGAACCTCCCCCACTTCAAACCTTCCAAGTACTCCTGGGCCCTGAGGATTTAGGTCAAATTTATGGAACCCAGACTCTGTGTCACCTTACTTCTGCCACTGCTTTACCTCAGTTTTTGCCAAGCCATGCCTGGCTCCATGATGGTCAACACTGGCCTGATGGTAGTTCCTCCGGGCTCACTTCAGTCTCCATACCTTTGACTTACTAGGTTGTCCCCTCTTTCCCCTCACCTGCCAGGCAAACTCCTTCCTGCCCAAATTGTAGCATCCTCACCTTCAGGAAGTCTTCCCAGCTTCCACCTTCTTTGTGGCACTCCTGAAGATGCCACTCATGGCACTTAGCACAGGGGTGGCCATCCTTGTCTCCCATGCTTTATCCCTAAGGGCAGACACTGCCTTTTTCTGCATGGGGCATGACACAGAGGTGGCCAGAAAGAATTGACTATGAGTGAGGACCACAGTGGTATTTGCAGCAGGCTTGGGCTGGCCTTGGGCTCAGGAGGAGAGGATAGGCTGCTTGTCCCTGTGCCTCTGGGATGGGAGGGAATGGAGCCATCACACTACAGATGTGAAGAATGACTTTCCAGGTTGTAGTACTAAAGTATATACCACATAGAGGTAGATGGGCTACTGGGTGTAAAGATCTAGAATAATGGGTAGCAATGGTTAATAATCATTAAATGACAGCAGTTATCATTATAACCTGTGGGAACCTGTTTCCCAGGGAAATGATAGTTTCCTCTGAGGAGTCATTCCCACTATTTCCAACATAGTAATCTCTGTAAGAGGACAGATCTTGGGCAGTGGCATGCTTTAACAATTGGCTTTCCATGGGAGGGGCAACCTTAATTTGCAGTATTTGCCAATTCCATGTTCCAGTGGCCACTATGATCTATTTCAACTGGCTGGACCTAGGATGTCAGCTGATCTGTAGTGGTACAAAAAATGTTTTTGACCTTGGGATAGAGTGACTGAGAAAAAGTAGAGGGGGTCATTCTTATCTTGCCAATAAACTGGGTCTTCTCTAGACTTAATGGTGCTTCTCAAAGTGTGATACATTTTTGGAATATTTATAAAAATAAGTTTCTGTATCTCACAATGGATTTATTAAAGCAGAATCCTGAAGACCAGGTCTGGAATCTTCTTAAAAACAACTGTCTAGCTAATTCTTAGGTTTGCCAACTACTGGGTCAAAGCACCTCTGACTTGTCCAAGAAGTTAGAATGGGCCACAGGATAAATGTGAATTCTGCGGTCCATAACCAACAACAGAGTCAGAAATCCAGGTCCTAAGAAGGACCAGAGCAAACATAAAATGACTTTGGCCAGGGCACAATGAGATGGTTCTAAATGAGAAATGATTATGAATTAGATATCCCTGATATTTCTCTGATCCAACCATGTTTAGGGCAAACTTTGGGGTCACTCTGCAAAGGCTCTGCCCAGTGTGAAGCACAGCTCTCTGCTGGACTTTGCAGACTTACTGGGTGAGAAAGGGCTTACCTAGTGGATGGGAGCTCTGGATGTGTGTCCTTGGAGGAGAGCAGAAGACCCCTAAACGGATCTGTCTGTGACTCCAAGTTATCTGTGTATTTACCCCATTCAGCATCCTTGACTCCATGACTCTAACAACTTAAATAATTTTTATTACAAAAGGCAGAAAAGACCAAAACATCCCCCAAGTTCTCCCGTGGATTTCCCCCTCCGTGCCAATAAATAAGGTGGGGGAGACTGACCAGAGGAGGGGGTGGCGTCATGGTTCAGCAGAAAAGGGAGCTTAGCCTGAGCAGGGGTAGCAAGGACATCCAGCCCCTCTCCCCCAGTCCCAGGTACTATGGTCACATTGGCCAGAACACAGGACTCTGCCCACTGACAGCAACAGTTTGAGGATGTATCTGGAAGAGTGTGGCCAGTGGAAGGTCATGCCTCAGGATGGCCAGGATGGCTGCCCCACCCTTGTGGTCTTCTTGGTTCTGGGCAGCAATGAATCCAGCCAGCTCCCTGCTGGCTCCCAGGGAATCTAGCAGCATCAACTGAGGTGCAAGCCCATCTGTGGGCAGAATCTTTTCATACTGTGGTCTATTACCAATAATGAAGTTGGAAACCAGGCTGGAGAAAGACTGGAGTAAGCATCCAAAGAGATGGAATGGTCCTCCCACAGAGGGAGGCAGGGTGTGAAGAATCAGTGAGAGCTGGCTGGGTGTCAAGGTCTCTAGGCTAGAGAGCTAGCCCACCACCACCTTTCCAGCTCAGCATTCAGCTCTATCACTACACTGGGGGACACTAGCATTGCCCAGCCAAGTCTCAATGATGGATCTCCACTGTGGAGGAGATGGTAGGGACCAGTGCCCCCAGCTCAGGTCCCTTCCAGAGCCAGAGTCCTCCTGGCAGGGAGGCCTTTGGATCCAGCATGGCAGTTCCTGGAGGGCAGTGGTGGGGGCCTCTCAGCTCCCTGCTCCAGGCACGCCCAGCGGGTGGAAGCTACCCTCTTCTAGTAAGAGACGTCCCAGGCGGTAAAGTAGCTTAGGGTACCAGTGCACGCCCTCGCCTGAGGTCCAGCTGCCCCAGGTCAAGCTAGGAAACAGTCGCAGGGGCCAGAAGGCCAACTGAGCTAGGCGGTGGTCAGCCACAGCTGCAAAGCAGGAGGCTACCACATCTTCCACCACCAGTGTTCCATGCCTTGTGAGTGGAGCATAGGCCCCGAGGGCCACGTGTGTGGAGACAGCTGCCACCCGGGCAGGCTGCAGGCCTGGGACCCCTGCTACCAGCACATACTGGCCAGGCTGCACATGGCTGGCAAATGTGGCCCGAAACTGGGCTACTGGTTCTGTGTGGTTGTCAGCAGTGAAGAGCAGGTGGGCGGGTGTGAGAGCCAGGCGACGAGGGGGATCCTGGGTCTCGATGACCTGGAAAGCCCTCAGCCTGTTTGGCTCACGATCCAGGAAAATGAGCACGTCGCTGAAGGTGGGGTTCCCATCCTCCCCCATGGCCAGCACCCGGTCTCCTGGCCTTACAGCTGACAGGGCCACACGTGCCCCACTCTCTAGGCGCACTTGGGCTCCAGCAGGAAAGCAGCCACCCGTCTTGGCTGCTGCCGAGTGCTCTGTGGGAAAAAGGGACATGGAGGTGTTACTGTTGGGGAGCTTGGATTCCCAGGCATAGCACCCCTCCCCTAGCCACCCTAGCCTAGCCAGAGCTTCTCTTGCTCCAAGGGAGCCCCTATCACTGTATCCCAACCCCTGCCCCCCATTTTCCATGCAGACTAGAGACTACCCCCAACCCACACTGAGATCTTCAGTCCCTTTTCTCCCCAACCTTTGCCAATGAGAGGAGCATACCAGGACCCCAAGATCCAGTGAGTGAGGGAAAGGGCCCTCCCAAAGCCCAGGTTATACCCCCAATATGTTGACATCTCGACAATGCTGTGAAGGAGTCAGAGACCAGATGTCTCTGGTCTGTCAGGTCAGAGTGGAGCCAGGTATTGGTCATTTGTGACTTGACCCTAGGAAAGCTGTAGCCTCATGGAGAGGGGAAGTCATTTAGATCCTCTGGGGTCTAGTTGTCCTGTTAATTCTCACCCTTTGCTCAGATGCTTCCAAAAATTGCCCTCCCAGACTGATACCCCAAGTTCTGTGACAGAGTTGGTTCTTTGAGTCTTTGGAAGGGAGAGGAGGGCCATTGATGGGGCAAACACAGACTCCTGGGCAGCCTCTTAGTGAATGGTCAGGGATGGTCATGGGCAAGAACAAAATCACCATCTTTAGTTCATGTACTTGATCCTTGTGAGGGCACAAGACATCGTGGCATCAGCAGGTGAGAAGAAGAACAGTATTTGGGGGTCAGGAGTAATAATGGAAGTGGCCACTTGGGCAGCTGGCATTGGGCCAGTGTTTGTAGGTGAAGGTGAATATGACTTGAAGTAGACACAGTTGTTGGGGGAAGTGCAGAGCAGAAGAGTCAGGCTATGGCTGGGGTCAGGGTGAGATCACTGCTCTGAGCCCAAGTAGGGTCAGGAATACCAAAAAAACAGGCCCCATCTGCGTGCCGGATCTGTGAGTGCAGTTACTACATCGCGCTGATGTGGAGGGCTGAGCCTGCAGCCAGGTGGGGCCAGGCTGGGACTCACACAGGAGCTATGTGAAGCATCCATGACTGGGTTCAGTGTAGGCGACAAGGACGCTGGTGAGACTCAAGGGAGGGGGCAAGGCTCCAGTGCCTGCCAATTCTGATCAACAAGGCGGCCAATCTGGGAAAATCCACTTTATTGAGTCCACTTTGTTTATTTTGGCACTCACAGCTGGCTTTGCCCCAAAATGTCCAGTTCTGGGTCTCTGGGGGAGAGGTTGGGGATGCCTGCACCCCCACCCTGGGAGGCCTGACCTGTAGTTGGGTGGTGGGTTCTGAACCTCAGGGCTCCTGGTCAGGCACACTCTGACCCCAGGCCCACCACTCCTCCTGCAACAAGCTGAGTGGGGAGGTGGCACCTGCCAGCCTGGCTTCCTCCATCTGTCCAGTTTGCTCTGTCTTGCACATCCTGGGGTAGGCTCTGGACTGTGAACCACCAGGTCAGCACCCAGAAACACTGGGACAGGCCCTGTCAACCTAGGCTCCTGCCATGACACTATCAGGCATAGGAGGGACAGGTAGTCATGAGCAGCTGCAGGGAGCGCCACCGACGTCCTCTTCCCTGGGGTCCCTGCCTCCATCCCCTGGTGGGCATCTTCACCTTCTTGGCCCCAGAGGGCACTGTGCTGCCTGCCCATGCCCTGCGGCCCCGGCCCTGGGTCCAGCCCCCCGGCAGCGGCTCACCAGACTTGACGGAGCAATGCACGTGAGCCTTGGACTCGTAATACACCCAGTCGAAGCCAGCCTCCACTGCCAAGCGTGCCAGCAGTCCGTACTTATTGCGGTCACGGTCTGAGGTGGTGATGTCCACCGCGCGGCCCTCATAGTGCAAGGACTCCTCTGAGTGGTGGCCATCCTCATCCCAGCCTTCAGTCACCCGCAGCTTCACGCCAGGCCACTGGTTCATAACAGAGATGGCTAGCGAGTTCAGGCGGTCCTTGCAGCGCTGAGAGAAGAATGAGGAGGAGTTAGTGGAAGGAGCCCAACCTTGCCCCTCACTCCCCACTATACCCAGAGATGGAAAAGCCAGAATGGTCTCTGTACTCCCTTAGGAAGAAAGGGTCCTAACGTGTTCCTTTCCCTCTCTAGCATCCAGGAGCCCGTAGGGAACTGAGTCACATTTTGGTACCACGAATGTGGGGGGCACAGGAGGCATGTACCCTCAAGGTGCCCTTCTCTGATAGGTGAAGCTCCTCTTCCCTCCAGTATTGTCTTTCCCCTGCTTGGGGTTTGGTCCCTGGAGCGGGAGGTAGTATGGGAGACTACTGCCTGAGGCTGGCCTGCTAGGCATGCAAAGCCTGAGGTGCCCAGTAGGTGTCACCGCAGCCTCAGGGCTGAGGTCCTGCAATGCTCAGCCCTGGAGAAACAGCAGGTGCAGAGCGCCCAAGGCTCACAGGGCAGGGGATGTGTTGGAGGGGAATCCCAAGCTTGCCTGGATCCCTCAAATGCCACAGAGCAGTCCTGCTGGAACCCTGCTGGGCACTGCCTCTATTTGGAAAAGGGACCCAAGAAACTGAGCCTTTGATCTCAAGGATCTGGCTCCATTATCTTAAGGATCCTCCTCACATGAGGTGGAGCCCCACTGAGGAAAGGACAGGACAGAACTCTATCTGCCAGAGTCCTGAGAGCCCAAGGGACCATGAGCTGACTGAGGGAAGTGGACACAGGAGCCCAGGTCTCCACCTGTGGGGAGAAGAGCCTTCTACCAGGCCTTGAATCAGAGTTGTGAGGCCTCCACCATGTATGGGCAGCCCAGGTCTTAACCTACCCCCACTCCAGAGGCCCCATAGACCCTTGGACTTGGCCTCCCAGGAGTCAATGGAGGTTACAAACCAAGGCCAGGCCCTTTCTTCCTGGCAGGCAGCCTGGCCTACGGGCGCTCACTGCTTGGGGAGGTGGCTCTAAGTGTTCCCTTCCTGGCCCATGTTGCCTGGCTTTTAGCCCCCCAACTACGTCCACCCTCGGACCCAGCTCCCCGCCTCTTTCCCCCAGTCCCCCTCCCTCGGGTGCAGAGCCTGGGCTCTCGCTGTCAATGATTGCCCAGCCTGTGGCCCGGATCCTTATCTGCATTCCTCGGCGCCCGGCCCGTCCCGGCCACCAGCCAACCTTCGGCCCCGACATCGGCCGACCAGCCCCGGCGCCAGGGTGCACGCAGAAAGCCGTGCTTTAGCTGCTTTCCCTAAAGGATTTAGAAAGCCAGCTGCCTGGTAGCGGAGGAAGACCCCAGGACCCCAGAGGAAGGGGATGGAGGTCTCTCCCTTGGCTTACCCTGCAGAAAGGAAGGGAAGTTTGCACCCCTGCGCTGGGTCGGAGCGTGGGTCCTGCTCCGAGAATGAAGGCTTCAGTCATCTCTGTTCCCTTCTCCCTAGGCATCCCTGCTCCTCACTTCCAGATCTGTCAATTCTCGTCCCCGCCACCAAGCTCAGGGATCCCAAGATCCCTTCGGGCCCAAGAGCCCGAAGTCCCTGGCACCCCACCCTTTAACCGCGGCCGCACCGCTCAGCTGTCGGGACAGACACGTGGGCTCGCGCAGCGGGTTCCCTTTCCCACCTCCGCCTCCCTGCTCGGCTCTTCCTCGCTGTTCCTTAGCCCCAGAATCAGCCCGAATAGTGCTCCAGGAGGGGGCAGCGAAGAGAACCAACAGCATGCGGGGAGGAAAGGCCCGGGGGCCCCTCGCGCCCGGAGCTTCTTCGCCTAAGGGGTGCCAAATGGCTTCGAAATGAAAAAGGCGCCGCTGTGAGGAATGTTAGGTTGGGAGGAACTGCGTGGGCCCAGGAGGTGCAGGAGGCAGCAGGGTCGCTGTACCTCTAGGTGCGGCTCCTAGCCTGAGCTGCCAGCATTCGCGGGCAGAGGCGCCGCCGCCAACCTGCTGGGCTATGGGACTTGGCAGCAGGAATCTCTTCGCATAGACTTCGGGTGGACTCCGGGATGCCGACGCTCCCGCCAGGACCCCTGGCAGGCAGGTCTTGGGAGGAAGACAGCCGCGCTTGGTGAGAGGGGCAGGTGCCAGAGGGCGTGCCAGGCAGTCAAGAAAAGGTGCCGGGGGGCGGGTAAGACCCGGCAGGTGGTGGTGTTTCCGCGGCGCGCTAGGAGGGCGGATCGCACTCACCTGGGTCATGAGGCGGTCGGCACCCGTGTTCTCCTCGTCCTTGAAGATGATGTCGGGATTGTAGTTGGGGGTGAGTTCCTTGAAGCGCTCCGAGCTGCGTGCGATCTTGCCTTCATAGCGCCCGCTGGCGCCCAGGGTCTTCTCTGGCACGTTGGGGCTGAACTGCTTGTAGGCAAGCGGCACGAGTTTGCGGGGCGGCCGCCGGCGACTGCCCACCACCCGGCCCGGCCCGCAGCCCCGCGCCGCCGGCACCAGCAGCAGCAGCAGGAGCAGGCAGAACCGCAGTCGGGGCCGGAGCCGGGCGGGAGACATGGCCAAGGAGCCCGGTAGAGCAGCGGGCAAGGGAGCCTGGTGGGTTGATGGGGTGGGCGGGTTGGCTGGAGCGCTGCTAGGGCTCAGGCGTCCAGGTGGCTCCTGGGGGTTCCAGGCGGGGGCGCCATGGGCGGCGCGGCACGGCTCAAGGCCGGCAGGACTCAGGTGCGGGGCGGGGGCCCGGGGCCCTGGCTGGTCGCGGCGCGCTGTCCCCCTCGGCGCCTCGACTCTGAGCTGCCCGGCTCGCCGGCCGCCAATAAATAGGCCGGCCCGTTTGTTTTGGCAACGCGGCGGCGGCGGGGGGCGGCGGGCGGCGGGGCTGCGGGCCGCCGGGCTGGGCTGGGCTGGCCGGGCCGGCGGGCTGGAGGGACCCGCGGTTAGCACCCCGGCCCGGTGGTCAGGCGGCTCGGGCGGAGCGGGAGCTACTGCCGTCTGCGGCGCAGCCCCGGGCCGAGTGAGAGGGGAAATGGAAGAGATCCGGGCTCGGGCCCCGTGCAGACCGCACCCTACCCATGTCCCTGCCTCCTGCGCTCTCGACAGCGAACCTGTAGCAAGGGCAGCACAGCCTCCACCCCCTCGGGCGGGCGGCCCCGACACTAGCCAGCCCTCGTCCCGCGCGCTCCTCTGTGCGCGTCAGCCCGCCCGCTGCCCTCTGCGCCCCCTGCACTGCCTGCGTTTGCCCTCCCCGCCCGGACGCGCCCCACCCCGCCCTGGCCTCGCCTCTGGGCTCCTCGCGGCTCCGGGGTGCCCCGCCAGGCGCAAACCTCCCGGAGAGGAGCTGCCACCCCCACGGAGACCGCAACCCACGGCGCGGCCGGACGCGAGGGGCGGGGGGCAGTGGCCGAACCGCACGGCCGCCTACGGTGTCCCCTGCGGGAAAGCAAACCTAAAAGGCAGGAGACTGCTCATAACCTGGTGCCCCACCCTGGCCCAGGCGGCGCGCCCTTTCAGCTTAGTGGAGCTGGGTTCTGTATCAACCCGGTGCACATCCAAGGGCCTGCGGGGTGTGAAACTGGGAGTGGGCAGTTCAGCCTTTTGAGGAGTCAAATAGGGGCTTCTGAGATGGAAACACTGAAAACAACACTATTAAAACACGCAAGATAAGACGCAAAGTGATCGTCAATACCAGGAGAAGAGCTGCTAAAATGAGATATCCACAAAATAAAGAGCCCGACTTCCCAGAGGCAGCGGCCTCTCAGGAAGAGCAGCCTGCGAGGAATGCCAAAAGAATCCAAAGGCCTTACAAACACTAAGAAGAAAGGACTCTTGACTCTACTTTAGAAATGAGGAAGGACAGAATAAGTGAACATGGGTTGTGTATTGAATTAGGATTTATTCTGCCCAAACAAGAACAGGTGTGTTTAAAACCAACAAAATCCACTGACACCACAATACTAAACTGTATGATTTGGTTGCAATGTAGTCTGTAAATTCAATAAAGAGAAGTAAAAGGGTGAGAAATAAAATGATTTTAAAACTCTTATTCCATATTAATACATTTTGTTGGTAATTGTGTGTCTGAGTTACAGGGGCTATTAGATATTATTACATTGCATACACCTTGCGTATCTAATTTAAACTCTCAACAATCAGATGAACTATCACCCATTTTACAAATGAGGATATCTAGGTTAAGAGAAGATAAGTAACTTACCCTGGCTCAGAAGCAGAGGTTCAGCCCCATGTGGATGCAGAAGTCAGGCCTCACCTAGGCAGGCACTGATCCCTTTCCCTGTGCAGGTCTCACCCATCCAGCACACCTGGGTTGTAGGCGAAGTCACTTTTCATAGATTTATTCCCACTCTCTGGATCAGTTTTGTGAACACAAAGTCAGGATTGGAAGGGACTCAAGAGGGCTCAATCCAAGCACTTGACATTACAGAAGGAAATTTTGGATAATTCCACTAGGAGTGGAGTGGCACCTGTGACTTGGAAACAAAATAGATAACCTCCTTCTCTCCCTTCGTTGGCACAACACCAACCTGCCCCCAGCGCCAAGCTCTTTAGCCTTCAGATTCTGTTTCCTGGTCATAAAATGAATGTTGCTTCTTTCCCTTGAAATTTTCCCAAAGGCATTTTCCAGGGTTCAAGAACCATTCATGCACTATTTTCATCTTTTCCTAGGCTCGCCACACCCCTCAGATTTCTGGGGTAGAGTACTCAGTAGGTCAGCAGTCCTTACTAAACTTATCCCAAACTAAACAGGGGCTCTGTTTTTATGGAGCTCCAAAAGAAGTCCCCCTCAGAAAAACACCCACTGTAGGCTTCTGTCTTTATCTACCCCAATGTTTAGTAATAATCTAGAGATGTTTTGCCCTAAATCTAGTTTGCCTTCCTCCCTCCCTTCCCAAGGCAAATTCTTTTCCTCTTTTTCTTGCCTTAGCATTCAAGGCCATTTTCCTGCTTAGTAACCCATATGCATGGTCTTGAAATTCACTTTTAATCTGTTTTTTTCCAAGTGAAAGATTTCTTTATCTCAGAGTTTCTAATTGATGACCATTTATTTATCAGCTTTGCCATTTGTCCTCTCATCTCTCCTCTCTTAAACTGTGATTCTTATCCAATTGAGCGTAAATCTGTGACGATCTGATCAGTGTCAAATAAAATTATGCAGTGGCTACAGCTGGTTGTCAGGTGTGCATTTGCAGCAGCCCCTCCTCCGTGGCAGAGGTTGGGGCTTGCTGAGACCAGACCCTCCTCTACCAGGCCTATCGCTAAGAGGTGTGTACTGGAAAAAGCACACAGAAGTGCACAGGTACCAAGTCATTTTTCTATGCCAGGTGCTCTACTGAACTAGGTTTTGTTTTTGGCTTTGATGCTGGGGATTGAATCCATGGTCTCACACATACTAAGTACATGCTAAACTCTACCACTGAGCTATACCCCTGCCCTATGCCCAGCTATTATTATTCTCATTTTACAAATCTGTAACTCTAAGCTCCAAGAATCAAGTAACTTCCCTGTGGTCCCACACCTAAAATTTGAACCCTAAAATTTGAACAGCTTTTATACTCCAAATCTAAACTCATTTTCTCAGGACACAATGGTGTTTCAAGATCTGAATCTCAAATATAGATCAGCATCAGTCCAATCTCCTCCAGTGGAGGAGTAGCATGATTTAAATATCATGATTTCTATAGCAGTAACCACAGGCACTTTTAATCCCAGTTCAGGCTAAAAAATCCGGGTCATTCCTTGTCTGCCTATATTCTTAGATGTTCAGTAGATGTGGGGTAGCTGTTGAACTGGGCCAGTCCCTTCGACTTTTCAAATAAAACCTGACTCCTTCTGATCACTGCCAGGCTCTGCCAGCAGTAAACCTGGAGAACTGAGGTGTGCCATTCTGGAGGCATCAACTCCTGACCTCATTGTCATAAGTGAGCAGCAGAGACAGAGCCTCATCAGCCTCATCAGAGCCTCTGGTCTGAGTCCTGGGCCTATTGGTAAAAATCACTTTCTTCTCTCACCTTTAGATCTCTTCAATCCCTCAGTCATCTCTATTTTGAAAAGAACAAAGAAAAATCTATTGCTTTGGACAATATGATTAATCTTTGTCTAAAGCCAAAGTTAGAAAAATAGGCTGTTAAAGGAGGAACATATATTATTGGACCTGATAATTTAAACCTCTGTATAGTAGAGTCTACCATGGTATTATTTTTAGTCAATACTAATTTAACATTGCAGTATAATTAATTATAGGGTAGATATAGAATATAAGTGATGTACTCATGTACATATAAGTGTGTATAAATATATAATACATAATATTCACATGCATACATGCTGCATAGATCTGTACTTCTATAGTCAACTATATCCTGCCACTTGACCAGATCAATCCAGCCTAAACCAAAGAGTGCTGCACCATAACTGGACACGTTTCAGGAATGCAGTTAGGCAAATGTCCCCCAGTGACACCGCGTATGGCAGCCTTGATGCAATAGAAAGCACTAGAGCTGGAGGTGGCAGACTTGTGCCTGAACACTATCTTTGCTACCTTTCACCTGTGTGACCTTAGGCAAGGTACACAAACCTTCTGAGTCTCAGTTTTCTCATCTATGAGAACATTAACATGTACTTCATAAGGATGTTGAAAGGGTTTAAAAATACAAACTGTCAAGTTCAAATGTTGTCTGTAAATTTCTTTTATCCTCTGCTGGGTTCACTAGGGTGGTGGCAGTCCTCTGATTCCTATACCTGTCTGGAGGGTAAAGGATACCCAGGTGTGTGTGCCCTCAGGAAGCAGTGGTGAGCAGGAGGCCCTACATCTTTCTATTAGGAGCATCTACCTTGCCACAGTGGCATAATGGAAATGCAAAAAAAAAAAGAGAATGCCAACAGCAAAGTAGAAGATTTTGTTGTTGTCCTCAAAGAATTTACTATTTAGCCTTGCAGATAAATCATTGAAATAAAAGGCAATTACGAAGCCACAAATGCCACTCATAAATTTATGAGTACAGAGTGTTATAAACTAGATAGATTAACAGATAAGGTGAATTTGTTCTGGGAGGATATGGAATTAAGAAACGATTAGCCCAGGGATAGAAACCTCTTGGATGAAATCATTTTTGAAGGAGGGAGGAAATGACTGCAAAGAATGAAAAGGAAACTCTGGGAGCGCGTGTAGGGCAAGCCCAGATGGTAGCCCTAGTAAGGTAAGGAGGCAAGAGGGACGAGGGGCTCTAGTACCATCCCACAAACCTCCACAAGAGTGTTCCAGAGTTGATGCCATTATCTCAATTTTACAAATGAGGAAATCAAGGTTCAGAGCTTGCACAAGGGAGGAGGAACTGGAATCTAGGCTGGTGTGACCGTACAATGGCAGTTTCTCAGTGAGTGACTCCTAGGGCAAGAATGCTGGATTGCTGAACTGTGTTTAAGTCAATCATTTTCTCTTCAAAATCTAGGAAACTGTGTTTGTCTTCAAGAGTTGTTACCTTCTTGGGCTTTTAAGCCTTCATGCTCTGACTGAGCACTTCCCCACCTGGTTGGGATCACTTTGCTATTGTTGACTTTTAGAAGAAGTTAGTAATTCCCCCAAATTTGGCCCATGTGGAAGCATGCTTGTCTTTCAAGCCTCAGATCTGTCCAAAACACATTTAGAGGTCCAATTAGAGCCACTCAAAACTAACAATGCTTTGAAAGCTAGCTATTGATTAGAAATGGGAATGTCAAGTTACCTTTGCCCAAACAATAAGCTCATTGCAAGGCACTTCAGAGAGGCTCGGGCACTAAAGACCTTGCTTTGATGACTTTGAAAAGGTAGGGAAAGGCAACAAAATTAATTTCAAAGAGAGCGTTTGCCCCTCATGTAAGAGACCAAAGATGGTGGGAAACACTTACCTTGTAGGCAGACAGTTGCATATAGAAAGACATGCATAGAAATGGATTTCTACGCATGGATTATAACACGTTTACTAAATAATGAGCTTCGTTTCTTCCCTAATGTCTCTATTTGAAAAGAAAGTATCTGCTTAACGGAAAATACTAGTTCAGTAAATATTCAATAAGGTGAGGGGCTATGATTCTTCTAATAGCCAAATGCCTGTCAGTATTCTTTGAGTTTGTTCTAATCCACCCACCCTCTCACCAGTTCATTTTGGTAGAGACAGCACCCTAAAGATTCTGGGATCTGAAACCAAAGAAAGCAAAAAAATACAGAGACACTGGCTTTGTAACAACTTATATTCTTAGTTTCTACAAATAACAAATTCATTTCATTATGGTTATTGATAACAAAATGGTATTTAACCCCCACTCCCACCCTATGACAGGTTGCCCCTTCCGAAAAGACTACATTGACTTATAACCACAAATTTTTGGTATGAGAAGGTGTGTGTGTGCGTGTGTGTGTGTGTGTGTGTGTGTGCGTGTGTGATTGCATGTTAACGTTTCTTTACATATTCACTCAACAACAACAAACATTTTGAACACCTACTAAATGCCAGACATCGTTTCAGGTGCTTGGGATGTGAGAAGACAAAAAACCAAAACAACAAACAAAAAAAATTAGTAACAAAAGAACAAAGATCCCTGTCTTCATGAAGTTTTATTCTGGTGGGGAGATTAGCAATTAAAAACAAACATAAAAATAAATAAGACATAGAATGCATTAAAAGGCAATAAGGGGGACCACAAGCAAAACATGTGAAACAAAGGGGCAGGATGGGGGGTCAGCAGCTGGTGGGGAGGAGAGACGTCAACAGGTAGTTTGCTCCCTGGAGTAGTCAGCGTGGAACTCTTTGAAAGGGTATGGTTTCAGCAAAGACCTGAAAGAGGTGAAGGTTTTGCCCCAGCAGGTATCTAGGGAAAGAAACTTTTCGGCAGACAGAACTGCGTAGATCAAAGAGGCCCTGACATGCTTGGCATGTTAGAGAAAGACAAAGAGATCGTTGCGATGGAAGAAGATAAAGTTAAGAGAGAAAATGGAGTAAGTGACCTTGACTTTCTACTTCCTGATCACAAGGGTGTTTTCCCAACATTTATAAAACTCTGAGTGAAGAAAATTTACCACCCCCACCTTCTTTTTCTTTTTTGGTATTGGGGATTGAACCCAGAGGGCTTTACCACTGAGCCCCAGTTCTTTTTTTCATTTTGAGACAGGGTCTTGCTAAGTTGCTGAGCCTAACAAGGAACTTGAGATCCTCCTGCCTCAGCCTCCCAAGTTGCTAGGATTATACATGTGTGCCACCAACCTGGCAAGATAATTTACCCTTTAAAGAGATGTATATACTGAGGTATAAATATGGACAAATGCAGCATAGTTCAGTAAGAGTAGGTAACAAAATAGTACTTACACATGGGATTCTTTAAAACTTAAAAAAAAAAGACCATTGTCATGGCTCTCACTTTCTATTTCATACACTTGAAATTTGGGGCACAAAGTCTTTTCTTTAAGTATCAGTTTTGTATTGTAGGCTTGTGGAACACGGGAGTATGTCCTTGTGGCCATTTAGAAAGCAGCAGAGCACCTTTGTTGGTGGGGATGCCAGGGAATAATTACTCAATTAACAGGATTAAAGTTAATACATGTTTAATTATTCCTGTTTCCTGTCGAATATGTTTTTGAACTTGTATTCCTAACACTGCCTACAAACCTGTGCCATTCTTTCGAATTTCTTTGTAGTGATGTTTTTCTCTTTAGATTTTCTCATTTGCAATTCAAGTCTATGACAGCATGAGGTTTAACCAACCAACTTGGCTTCCTATATCCTCTTCCCCTTCATCAATATAGCTCATTTTCTGGGGCTTCAGTGGGAATCTTTCTTCTCATCGAATTTTTCCCACTCACTATCCTGTTGCTTATGTTTTAAAACGTTTTCCATCATTTTTAGATCATTTGGTATCAGGTTCTCTACCTGCTTCAGTCCCAGTCAATGACTGCCATGAAGTTACTTTAGGGATTCTCATCCAGAATCTTGCATATGTCTTAGATTCTCACATCGAGGAACTGCTTCCCAGATGTCCTCTGGGTGGAAAGTTCAGTCCCTGCTTCACGCTGGCTTTGATGAATGACCCACAGGAGCCACACCAGTCTCTGGATCATCACAGAGCACCCTAGTGAGAACATCCTCAAGGGTTTTCTGCTGTTGTGCCACCCTCCCCCTCTGGAGACAGATTAATACAGTTTCATTTGGCACTGTTCTGCTATTTTCAGTCTTCAAATCCTAAAAACGCACGTACACTTTGACCGTTCAATAGTCCAGAGTGCCGGAGCTGGGGCCTCACTGTACTTGACCTCCTTGGCTAGTGACGCCTCCAAAACAACATGGCTGCAAGCTGTGTCCCTGTGTCTTGGGTGCATCACAGCCAAGAACAAATTCACAGGTGGCCACTTCATAGTCTGGGTGAAGCATCTGCAGGAGGAACCTTTCCTGCCTCTTGCTCAAGGTGTCACAGTTCAATCTCCCCTTTAGCATAATCCAGACACGGCATCTTTTTCTTTTTTGATTCAAAATCACACAGCTTATCCTTCTGAAACAAACCATTCCTTTCGTCCTGCTATTCTAATTAATCTTTAAATTATTTTGCCACATTTAATTCATACTTACTAAACACAATGGACATCACGACCACCAGAAAAGCACTCAGGTTGCCTTATCAGTATCACCTTCATATATCATCAGAGTATTAGTAGTAATATTGCTGTTATTGAGTTACTAATGACACAAAATCTTTATTACCAGCTCCATCTCACCCAACCAGTGCCTTCCCATTCCTCCCATGGGTGACAAGGACCAATTGGTATTGCTTTGTGCCCTGGAAGCACCAGACACCAGTAATAAAATGAAACTGACAATCTTTCCTTTTCACATGGCGGAGGTCTTTTTATGTCTTGAATAAAAGATCTCTTTACCACCAATGATTCCCAGCAGTACTATTCTTGACCCTTGAGCTAAGAATCACACCTGCAGGGCTTCCCTACCAGCTCCAACCCCTTTTACCATCTCCTGTCCACCTTCAAGGCTTAGGAAGGGAAGGAAGAGGCAGGATGGAGTGCCAGTCAAGGGGTTCTCTCATCCCCTACTCCATTCTCCCCTCTCCCATCCCGATTTCTGACCAGCTGTCGATCCTATCAGGGGTCCATAAAGCTGGGAGAACTCTGGCCCTAGAGAGGGGGGTAGGGGTTAGGCAAACAGGCCAGGGAGGCAGTTGGTTGAAATTTAACTACAATATTCTCGGTCTCTATTGTTTTGAGTGAGGCCCAATATTTCCACAGCAGGATTATAGGATCTGATTAACCACGTTAGACAACAATGCCGAGCTGGGATGGGCTTCCCCTTCCAGCTGCCAATATGAAAAAGTAAATACAACACCCAGATTTCCGAAGGGACTCCCAGCAGCCCCCAAGCCCTACTCCCCAATTCTAACCCTGCCACTATTTTGGACCCCAAAGCAAAGAGGTGAGAGCATGGCATTGCATGTTCCTTTAACCACTGGCCCTTGGCCCAGCAGGACAAGTAATCCTGGCACAATCTTCCCAGGTGAGTCAAAGGCTGTGTGCTCCCCACACCCTGGACTTCTTTCAATGCGTCTTCCGGGTTCCCCTGGTAGGCTGGTCCAGATTCTTAGGAATCCATGAGAGTTGGGTGACTAGGGGCCAGCACTACATTCAAAGGGGTCCAAGGGTGTGAACAGTAGCAAAAGATCTGTTGAGTTCCAGATAAGAAAACTGAGTGGGGGTGGAACTTACCAGCTCAGAAGAGTAAGCATGTTAGAATACTTTGGTGCTATCTATAGGACATCCCAGGCACCAGGGTAGGGAAATGAGACCCCCAAACTAAGGGGATACATAAAGGATGACCATAAAGAAAGTCTCAGGAGATGGAAAAGTACACATAAAAGTGTTCTGGGATGAAAGACTGAGAGATGGATGACCTTCCAGCTCCTCAAATAGAGAAGGAATACCTAGGGTCCCTCTTCCTAACACACAGATGGGCTACCTGGTACCCTTGCTAGTACCCTCCCATAGGGTGGGATCATCTGTGACCCTGGTCAGAAGAACAAGAAAGGGATCTAAGGAGCCCTGGCCATGAATATCCTCTAGAAGCTTCCTAGGAGTCACAGATGATCCCACCCTATGGGAAACACCCCTGCAAAGTGTGAGCTCCCTCCTCTTCCCACATTTCCCTCTGCATCTCAGGGCCCAGTATAATGCAGTACAATTTTATCAGCTCATAACATGTATGGATGTTGGTAACAGGGACTAGTGACACGGTTCGTGAGCACTGAGTTCGGTGGTTTCCTTGCAACATGTTATTTACTCCTTTTGAAACTTTCTTCTTCAGGACAATTAAAAGACAGAAACTACTCCAGAGAAAAGCACAGAAAAAACATATCCTGGTTGTTTGAAAATTTAGCTAATGCTAAGTTGTTCTCTACTGGAATACCACCACAGTGATATTTTCTGTGTTAGGGTTAAAAACTTACTCTTCTCCTCATGGAATATAAGCTAATAAAAGAATGAAAAAAAAAATCACAAATGTGCCTGCTAATATGGATTACATTAGAGGAATAAGCAGGACAGATCAGAGTGAGCTCACCACATGAGGATTACTATGAGGATTTAGGCTTCCTAAACTCTTTGGCACAAATCTTCCCAGGTTGTTTAAATAGGAGAAAATGAGGGACAAAATAGAAGGAGAGAAGAAACTGTCCCTGGTGACAAGGTCAGGAATGAGAAAGCACTGCCCACTCCTGCCACCATCTTTGCATAGAGTAACCAAGGGCCCCTATATATCTCCCAACAGAACTGAGCTAGGGAGAAGGGAAGGACTTGAGAAATGGAAGGCTTAAATGAACAGGAAGGAAATCAAAAGTGTACAAATGTACCACAGGATAAAAGCAAAAGGCAGCAGGGTTGAGTATCAGAAGGGGTGGCATCTCTCCTTCCCCTGTGTCCTGCAGCCTACCATGGTAGGTGCCCTATAGCAAGCTGATGGAGGATCTTGGTCTGACTGGGCTAGACTACCATCCAGAGCACAGGAGCACAGACTTTATTCCCTGTCATCTTATGCCCTAGGAATTCCAGGGCTAGCTTCTCAGGTCTCAGGGGAAGATGGGGACTAGAAGCTTCCTTCCTTCATCTCAGTAACTTTACCATACCCTGGAAACACTCCCTGATCTGGGAGAAGAGAAAAGCTCTGGCAGGACTGACTGCTCAGAACCTAAGTTGGCCTCTGCTTTTAAGAGTTGCTGAGAAAGGAGTCCCATAAGGCATGAGATATGATGGAGCTACCCAGCTGGAGCTTGAAGAGGAGGATTTCTCTCCCAGAAAAGAGCATGCCAGTCCTAGCTGACTGCCCTGGTACCAGCCTGCAAGGCCAAGTAGACCTTGCGACCTAGGTGGCGCTATTTCTCTACTTTTTAGATCGAGTTGCTGCAGGAACTTCCTCGAGGTCCCAAGTCCTGCTCCTGGTTTGCTGGCTTGCTCGTGTAAACCACCTTATATTATTTTTTTTTCTAAAAATACTCCAAAGCAATTGAAAGAGTCCCTTCTCCCACCAGCCAGCCCTGGCCCCAGCCCCGGCCCCGGGGAGCAGGCGGGTAGGCGGGGAGGTGGGCCACTGCTTTATTAAACACAGGGAAAACTAATATTTACGGAATAAAATTTATGGAGCAGCCACGAGAATTCGACCCTTTTATGTGCATGTGGAGTGGGGGTTGGGCCAGGCTGGGGGCCTCAGGGAGGGGCCCAAGCCAGGGGCAGGGCTGGAATACAGCCTGGCTAGGCCAATTTGTCAAAGCAGGGATTTCCCTGGAAGAATGATTCTCAACCATCACCCCTAGCTCGGGGTTAAGGGCTTTAAGGCAAGGATGCCCAAGGCAGGGCCTCTAGCAGTGGTGTTCCCTAAGGATGCATTTAAGCAATGCCCTCAAGGAGGGAGCAACCTTTGGGAATACAAGGGTAGTGAACAGGAAGGTTCCCAGGCGTATGCTTATTTAACCTTTTGAAAAAGTCGTGTCATCTTATATGAACATGAAGGAAGTTATACTTTAAGGATTTTCCTTACAATTTTAAGGAAGTCACAGGCCCCTCATCCCACTGATTAAAAATGCCTGCGTGAGAATTTGCTCTTAGGCAAAGGGATTATCCAGAGTGAAGAACTCCTATTTTTTCCAAGCTTGCTGGCAAAGCCTCCATTTCCCATGTGGTCTTATACTATGTAGACCCCAAAATCTAGCTATCTGATTTAATGCTAAAAGAAAGTAAAGAACAAGGTGACCCAGCTGATGGACTATTTTCACAGAGTTTCCAATTCTCTTTGATTATAGTCATTACTACTGGACATGCCCTGGGGCACTATGGACTAAAGGTAAAGAAAAGTTATTGGTAGTAACTGGGATGAGCCTCATGGCTCTCTCAGAAACTGCTGGCAAGAAAAGGCAGGGCATGAGTCCTGGAATTGCCCACAGGAGGTGAGCATCCCATGGAAGGAGGCAGGGTCACAGGATAAAGGTGAGTGAGCACAAGATTGGAGGAAGACCCAACAGCGGTCCTGGAAAAAGTGTTTTCAGAGCTGGGTGTGATGGTCCACACCTGTGATCCCCACAACTCGGGAGGCTGAGGCAGAAGGATCACAAGTTCAAGGCTAGCCTTAGCAACTTAGATACTATCTCAAAATAAAAATTAAAAAGGACTGGGAATCTAGCTCAGTGGTAGAGCCTCCTTGGGCTCAATCCCAGTTTGTAAAACAAAAATGAAAAGATAAGTATTTTCAGCATGTCTGTAATAATGCTGTTAAGAATTCAGTTGTCCTTGTTCAAATTCTTCTTCAAATTCTTAGCTGCATGACCTTTGATAAGTCACTCAATCACTTCAAGACTCAATTTCTTACTGGGTTAACAGTATCTTCCTCAGATATTGTGAGGATTCAATGTCAGGCACTTATTAGACAGATTACTTGGTATACTTTAATGGCTTAATAAACAGTAGCTGTTTATTACTTATGTTATTATTATAATAACTAGTACTTTATTATTTTTGAATGGTCCTCTCTTCGTGGGCTACATCAGTGCAGAAACATCAATTCCCGCTAGAGAGAATATGCAGACAAGGAGGTCAGCAAAAGTAAACTCACCAGAGAAGGCCTCTGCATTCTGTTCCTTACCCCTCCCGCTACTGCAGGATTCCCAGTGAACATCTGAGTTCTACTTTGTGTGTGTGTGCACATGTGTGTGTGTGGTATTGGGGAATGAACCCAGGGCCTTGTGCTTGCTAGGCAAGTGCTCTGAGCTACATCTTCAGTCCTTTTTATTTCTTATTTTGAGACAGGGTCTCACTTGGTTGCCCAGGCAGGCCTGTGAACTGGTGGCCCTTGAACTTATGATCCTCTTGCTTTGGCCTCCCAAGAAGCTGGGATGCCCAGTCTAAGGTTGACTTTGATCCCTCTCTCTTTAAGGTGAAGTTTAAGATGATGATATAATAGAGAAAGACCTGGCAGAGAAGGTCAAGGGACTATGCCAGTCCTGGGGTGTTCAAGAGGTGACTGTCTCAGACCTTGACTGTCTCCTATGCCTTCAGACTCTTTCCTGGTAGGCATTCTTAGTTTTATAGGCCACTTTTGCTGTCCTAGGGAACTCTTGGGTTATTTCCTATTCTCTGACATCCTAGTTCTTCTACTTAGTATATTATCTAAAGGAGTGGAGAATGAGAAAGTCAAATTCCTTTTTCTTCTACCCATGGGAACCTACCTTGGTCCTAGAGCTCAAAGTTCTTTGTAATTTCAGTACCACACTGTGGTTTAACACATTCAATTGCAGAGCAGAGTAGCAGTGTATCTTGTCTTGTGCTCACCATGCAAAGAGTTCTAGAGATCAAAGCTTCTGAAATGGAGACTTAGCTCAGACCACAACAGAGAAACTTAAGATGAATTTGAAGGACTGGACTGAGGACTCAGAGAGGACAACAAGTGAGGTGAGGTGGGTTACAAGTTCCACAGATATGTAATCTCAAACACAAGGAGTGTGCTTTTTATTCCATGCTAAAGAGAGAAGTGGGTCTCTGAGGAGCACCTGGACTGGCTAGGGATTCAGGAGAGAGGCACACAGGCTTCCTGGACACATTCTTCCTTTTTGCAGACTTACTCTGTATCCTAAAATCTAAGGTAGGGCCTTGGGCCTAAAGAACCTCCACCAAAAGAGACTGAATCTCAGAGACTGGCTTTCACACTACCCGGGAAGGTCAGTGCTCCATGGGTTGGCGCCATGCTTTCCTTGTTTAACAGTCCCCATTCAGGAAGCCTGTCACCATGAGCTTAGTTTTCTTGTTCTGATAGTGGGCATCTGATTGTAAGTCTGTTTGAGAGAAACTGCCACGTGAGCTCCTTTCCATGTGATGTTTGGGAACTATTCTTCTGGTACATCCTCAGCAGCTGAGCCACAACAGGTTAACTGAAGAGCCCCCGTGGCTTCTTCCTCTTGACCTTTGACAGCTGAGTTCTCTGCGTAGGGCCTGAAGTACCCTAGATAAAAAGGAACCCAAGTTAATACAGGCTTTGAGATTGACCCATTGACATTAGAAAAGGGATTTTCTTCCTCTCCTGACTCCTGGTTAGGGTGAGGCCTTCTTGAAATATCTGACATGGTATTTTGAAATCTGTGTCAGGCAGTAAGTTAAATGTGATATAATACATGTGCCTTCTTCCCCAGGAACAACCTCACAGACCATCACTTAAAGTGGGTTAAGGTGAACAAGGTTCATCATTCAGCACAAGAATGGCAGAGAGGAGACAGCAAGGAAAGATGTGAAAGACCAGAACCCTCCATTATTTGGAAGTCTGCTCACAAATATTCCTTAATAATGTAGAAGCAGCAAAAACTAGGCAGCGATTGTAAGGGTCACTAGCTCGAGGGCTACAGGAGCCAACTCCTTCAGTGCATGGAATGCCATCCAGGAAGCTGCTTGCCACTCACCAGGGGCTCTTTTTCGAGCACTGAGAGGGCTGGTGCTGAGGAGACTGGCTGTTCTGGCTGACTCGGAAGCTGGTTATCAGTAGGTTGAGGAGAGGAGCTGCTTGAGGTCTCAGCATTTCCTGAAATTAGAAAGATTAAGAGAAGATAGTGAGAAATGCCTTCTTACCAGGATGACATTAGCATTTACCAAACATTCAGATAAAAGCTAGAGTTTGGTAGTAATAAATTAAGAGAGAAGGAGCCACAATCTAACTTTCAGCTGACTTTCAGAAAATTCTGTTTCCAGGAAGATTCCTCAGGCCCACCCTTATAGCAGGCAGGATGAGAGTGTTCCTGACCCAAAGGAGCCAACTGTTCCTCTACATGTCCCTGATGTCTCTTACTAGGAGACTAACCTTTCCACTGGTTCTCTTGCTGACCCCTAGGTACCTAGGCCAGTGCTGTCTAAGAGAACTTTCTGCAATGAGGGAAGTATTCTATATTTGCACTATCCAACTTGGTAGCCACCTGTGGCTACTGAGCACTTGAAATGTGGCTACAGCATAGGAGGAAATTTAATTTATCTTTATTAATTAAAATTTAAATAGCCACACAAAACTAGAGCTATCATATTGGACAGCACAAACTTTCACCCCAGCTCTAACCCTAGGCAGACCAGGTATGTCTGGAGCTACTTACCAGTGCCCTGATGCTTCTGTTCCACTTGTACCTCCTGTTTGGTGACTGCTACATACAGACTCTGCAGATGCATGACAAAGGGCCTGCCATTACCAATGCTACATGCTTCTGGTAGTTTCTACAGAGAAGAGGAGACATGGTCACTGTATGGCCAGGGAAAAGGAATCTGACATCCAGGTGATAGAACCTGCATCAACCCTGAATGAATTTATATATAATTGTTAGATCCAACACAGGACTTCCATATCCAAGCCTGCTGGTAAGAATTCTTGGGAGAACTTCTCCTCTGAAAGGCAACTCTAGATGTTTATTTCCTCCAGTCCTAAGGTCTATGATGTTTTCCCATGAATATTCCAAAGAACTCTAGAATCTTTCTCCCAAAAAATGACTTCTCAGAGAGCTGTTTTAGGAAATCATCTTCCCTAAGTTGTCCCTGAGCTCTATAGATCACTATTATACCTAAATTTACTCCTAAACTTTCTACACTAGAAAAAGGATTAAATCCAGGAGAAGGGAGAGGGAGCAAAATGGAATGACAAACTGCAAAATAAGAAAAACTTATGGAGCCAAATTGCTAGTTAGAGGAGGTGGGAAATGAAGCTGACAGGAGGCCTACTTGCCATTTTATATAATCTCTGCACTCTCAATCGGGGGCAAAATATTTTTTTCATGGTCTGGGGATTGAACCCAGGGCCTCATAAGGGTTAGGCAAACATTTTACCACTGAAGTACATCCCCTGCCCAAAGATGAAAAAATTGTTTTTGAGGGATGAAAAAGTTACTCTTTTAAGCTATATTACATAGGTATACAGATAAACAGAGTTTTGTTATAACTGTGACATTATAATTTCCTGAGAGGGGGTAACTAGGAAAAATATCTTAAAAGGGAAGTGATGATGAAAAAAAAAAGTGGAAAAACATTGCTATAAATATATTATCTTTCCTTTACTATGTAAAGAACTAGGGATTTTCATCCACAGCAAAATGCTTTGCCTAATTCTAGTTTCATATACTTAGGTGAATTGAGTTGAAGTAATGGCTGAAGACTGAACAAAGTATAATATAAATGAGATGAAAGAGAATGGTCTCCAGTGGTTCCAAACCTGGCTGCACTTCAGAATCTTGGAATGGGCCCAGATCTACTTCACCTGTCCCTATGTATGCCAATTGTCATGGTTCCTAGCCAAGTGAGCAGGTCCCCAAGAGCAGCCATGCCAGCAGCTCATATGGGAACCAACCCAAGAATCCCTGGCCCATGAGATTGGCCCATATCTCATGTCAAGGCACCTTTTCTGTGCTGTAAAGGCATTCATTTCTGAAAATCCCCTGTGGGAAAAGAATGGAAGAGGGAAAGTACAAGAAGCAGTGAAGCAGGTGCTGACCCATGATCAGGATTGTAGTTATCTTTCCCAGATTGGGGTGTAGCTGAAGAAGTAGTACACTCATTTCTATTCCAACCCTACCTCCATAAAGACTATCTCAGACTTGGACTTTCTTTCTTTCTTTTTATTGCAATGTAACATCAGGTTTCAGTAAGGCTTGGACTTTCACTGGAAACCACAGACAATGAATCAGGAGCCTTGGGTCTAAACTTTGACTCTAGCGGTAATCACACAAGGAGTTGTCACACTAACCATCTTCAGCAGCACTCCCTGAGGAATGACCTGAAATAGGAGGCAAACTATCAGGCCCTGCCCCTCTGTCCTACCTCACTCTCTTTCTCAGATTCAGCTCTCTAACCTCCAAGTCACTTCCTCCTCCAAAACAAGGTCTTCTACTCCATAGGCAGAGAGCCCTGGGAGTGGAGAGGTAAACAGCTGCTCTCCTGCCTCCAGTCTCTAGACTCTCTGTCATATTGCTCAAGAACCCTAGCATCTCTCAGGGCCATTCATACACAGCTTGGTGTGCATATACTGTCCATACATATGGACTAGGCAGAATCTAGGCAGTCGAGGGTCATTTCCTCCTGCCCTTTCTATGGAACTAAATAGACTCATAAAATTTCCAGGGTGATCTTTACCCAGTTCATGTATTTAACCGTAAAATGAAATGCCAGGGGGAAAACAACAAAAAAAGGCCATTTGAGCCAGTGCTGCCCTGAGCCTAAATTCAAATCTAGAATTTAACTTAGCCCTTCCTCTATCCCTTCCCTTCTCAGAGAGATCTGGTCCTTCAGTTGCTACCAAAGGTTATCGCAAACAAGTATCCATTCTAAGAAAAGTACTAGGAACAGAATATTGGTATACTTGCTGAGTACTTACCACATGCTAGGGACTGTTTTAAGTAATTTTAAATGTATTAACTCATTTTTTCTTTTCACTAGTATTTTCTTGGCATCTAGAGAAAACCTGGCCCATGGCGGGCAGGGCTCATAAATATTTATCAACTCATTTGACTGAGTTGTGACTACAACTAGTGTTTTAGTCAGCTATTTCACTTCTATGACTTAAGATCTGACCAGAACAAGTGTAGGGGAGGAAAAGGTTTATTTGAGGGCTCATGTTTTCAGCGGTCTCAATCCATAGACAGCAGGCTCCACTCCTCGGGGCTCTAGGTGAGGCTGAGCATCATGGTGGGAGAGTGTGGCAGAGAGAAGCAGCTCACATCACGGGGATAAGAAAGCAGAGAGAAAGAAAGAGAGAGAGAGAGAGAGAGAGAGAGAGAGAGAGAGAGAGAGAGAGAGAGAGTCTCCACTCTCCAGATACAAAGTATATACCCCCAAGCCATGCCCCAATTCCAATCTCCTCTAGCCACATCCTACCACTTCAGTTACCACTCAGTTAATCCCCATCAGGGGATTAAATCACTGATTAGGTTAATACTCTTACAACCCAATCATTTCTCCTCTGAACCTTCTTGCATTGTCTCACAAGTGAGCTTTTGGGGGATACCTCATATCCAAACCATAACATTCTGTCCCTGGTCCCAAAAGCTCACACTCATCTGACAATGCAAAATACATTTAGTCCATTTCTAAGAGTTCCCATAGTCTCAACAGTTCCAAGATTGATCAAAGTTCAAGTCCAAAGTCTTTGAGGTTCAAGGCAATCTCGCATTGTGAACTCCTATAAAATTTAAAACAATTTACAAATATCCAACATATAAAGGTACCAACTAAACATTTCCATTTTCAAAAATAGGACCATAGAAAGAAGGGATGGGACCAAAGCAAGAACAAAATCCAGTCAGACAAACAGGTCCTGTAGATCCATGGCCAGCATCTGGGGCACATGGCATCGTGATGTTCTCTCCAAAGGGCTTGTGTAGCTCCACCCCTGTGGCCTTGTTGGTTCCAGCCCAAGAGGTCTTTCTGTTGGCTTGTCTCTGCTCACTTCCTGCAGCTTTCCTAGGATGATGTCCCACATTACTGGCATTTCTTAATCATAGTAGTCTCTACTGCAACTTTGGTTTCCTTCTCGCATCTCCACACTTCAACTTCTCAGGGGGTGCTTGCAGGGACTCTGGCCCTACTGCACTTTGCCTGGCCTCCCAGGCTTTCTTTTGAAATCTTGGTGGAAGCCTCCATAACCCCCTAACTCCAGCATCCTGCATTCCTGCAGAACCAGTACCATATGGTTGATGCCAAGTTCTGCCGCCATCTAGAGCAGTAGCCAAGCTTCCAGAGACCCTGGATGCAGCAGTCTGAGTGACTGGGTAGCTGAGCATGTTGAAAAAACTTCCTATGTCCCCTTGTGCAAGAAGGGTGCTCCACGGGTCTCTTCTCAAGAGAATTTTCACCTTTACTCCCTTGAGCTTGAGATGGATATGGTCTTGCCAGGTTCAGAGATGCCCTCAAGCCATCTTTCTTATTGTCTCTAGGAAAAGTCTAGTATTTCTTTAGTGGCAGTAATGTCCTTAACAACTGAAACTTCCTTAGCCCTAGTTTTACTCCAGTCTTTCAAGTTCCCTTTTTCCAAATCTTTCTGCTCTGCTTTCTGCTCCTGATTATCATAATAAATTTGGCTAAAAGTTGCCAGCAATATTCATGCCACCATCTGAATGCTATGCTGCCTAGCAATTTCTTCCACCAGATTAAGAAGTCCATTACTTCTAAAATCAGTTTCACAGAAAGTCTTAGGACATGGGCAAAATGCAAACAACTTAGCCAGAACATAGCACGAATGGTCTCTACTTCAAATTCCAATGGAGTCCTCCTTTTCTGAACCCTCTTGAGCTGGGTCTTCACTGACCATGGTCCTATTATCATTCTGGTATTCTGAGCTTCCAGCAGAATCAGGCATTAACCTCCACTTACAACAATCTAAAGCATTTCCAGCTCATACTGCTAAACATCTCAAAACTCCTCCCACCAATTCCAAAATGCTCCAAAAACTTCTGAAACACATGGTCAGGTTAGTCACAGCAATAACCCCATTCTTGGTACCAATTTCTGTTTTAGTAAGTTTTTTTGCTGCTGTGACTAAAAGAATCTGACCAGCAGAATTATAGAGGAAGAAAAGTTTATTTGGGGGCTTATAGTTTCATAGGTCTTAGTCCTTAAAAGACTGGTTCCATTCCTCAGGGCTCAAGGTGAGGCTGAACATCATGGCAGAAGGATGTGGCAGGGGGACAGCTCACATCATGGTGATCAAGAAACAGAAAGAGTCTCCATTCTCCAGATATAAAACATATACCATAAAGCCACGCCCCAATTCCAATCTCCTCCAGCCACACCCTACCACTTCAGTTACCACTCAGTTAATCCCTATCAGAGGATTAAATCACTGATTGTGTTAAGGCTCTTACAACCCAATCATTTCTCCTCTGAACCTTGCATTGTCTCTCATGAGCTTTTGAGGGAAACCTCATAGCCAAACCATAACAACTAGTAAGTGGTAGAGCAGGATTAGAATTCAGGCAGTCTGGTTTCAGGGCACATATACAATCACTCCCCTATTTACTTCTCTCAACAGAAGGATTTCAGTCCAAATGGCAACCCAGGTTCTCCAAAGATCACAACTGGCAACCCTTCATATTACAGTTTATGTCATCCTAAGGTGACAAGAAAATAGTGAGCAGATTAAAAAAAGGCAGCTGGACCAAACTAGAACCCTGGCTGACAGGCTTACCCTGAAACTCACTGAAGCTGCTCTCCAGCCTCACTGATTTCTTGATGTCATCTTAGAATGCGTCATGGAAGGGAAGTGGGGAGGCCAGAGCTTAGGAAGGAGAAACATTAGTTCCCAGGGCAGGACAATGGTGGGGGCAAGGTGGGGCAGGCGGCAGAGATCAAAGGGACAATGCTGAAGTCAGGACTAAGCCAAACAAACAGTGTCCCCTGTGATATGACTGAGCCAGGAGCACGGTGTACCAGCCACAAAGCGGGTCACTGCCCAGAGTGGGAGGGGAAGAAGAGTCAGGTCAGTCTACTGTGTAACCAGTTCATTTGATTAAACCAGAGTCAATTTTAGCCAGCAAAAAAAGTCGCTGGGATTCTATATGTGAGGCACTACAGGAGGAAGGGGAGAGGGAATGAATGCATCAGTTAGTTGGTCCTTGCTCAGAACAGCTTTAGGTCAATACAAGGATAATAAGAGTCCTGCCTCTAAGAGTTCACATTTGCACTCAGGAGATAGGCAGATATATGCTTTTTAGTCTGATCTTTCAAGTAGTTTGTTGTAACAGTTATAAACAAAGGGCAACAAAAATCCAGAGAGAAAGTGAGGAATTTTGATGAGAGGCCTGCAAAAAGTTTTGAGGTGGTGACATCAAGGTACACCTTGCAAAGTTAGAGTGATGGCAATGTGTGTGAAACAGAGGTGTGAAAAGACAGGACATGTGGATGTGTCTCCTGGGAAATGTGACTAGGCTAAGTTCACATCCAAGAGATTGCAAAGGACTTTGTTTTCTAAATTAAGGTTACACCTGGGAATTTCCTTTTATTTTGCAAAATGATTTTCTCTACCACATAATTATTTTGCTAAAGATTCTTGGCTCCAAAAGTAAGTGAAACTATAATGAGGAATCAGAAGCTTCCTCAAGGTTTCTCTTTTTAGACTCTTGGCTACATTTGTTTAAACTTAGTACTTCTTCAATACTGACTTCTGGTATCAAGACTTTTCAAAAGCTGTAAGAGTTATATGTTGTTCCCATCTCTAAGACTTATTTTACTCTCCTGTCTCCAACTCACAAGGACTTTGGCCCCTGCTGTACAGCCATATCAGAAGCTTTTAGGAAAACCAAAGTTTTAGAAATCCTACCAGGCATTTTATTTCCTCTTCTTGTTCTTCTTGCAACCCAACAAGTCAGTCCAGAAATTCTAGAGGAATTGTTGGTGAGATCCCAGTGACCACTTTCAACTAGATCCAGGGGGTCTGTCTCTCCCCCGACTCTTACCTCTTCTTTCCTCTGAGAATGTTTCAGAATAGAAACCTTTAGAATCATGGGTAAGTAAAAAGCTCAACATGATGTACTGCTTACCCTATAAATATGGGCCTCAATCTGAGAAGAGATTTAACAGACCAAGGGCAAGGGAAAGCAAGTGAACTGGAGTTCTCCAGCATCTGCCTCTGACTAGCACAGAATGTCACAGTATCATGACTACCAGGGCAGGGCCCTGGACAAGTGGCTTTCCTAAAGGTAAGAAGTCCTTTCTTTCCTCTTGCAATATGGTAAATCTGCTGGTCTGGATATAAACTTCCCTCCCCAGAGAGGCCACATCTCAGTTTAGGGTGTCGTGGTTGTGGGGACCCATCCATGCATGTTTAGCAGACTCCGGCTTGGGTGGTGGCTCAGCCAAGCCCGATTCTGCTAAACATGGATGGCTCCCCACAGTGGTAATGTTCATTATTAGTTTCTCTTAGGATAGAAAACTCTTCTGTGGTCTCAACTGCCAAAGGATTTGCCAGAATAAATAGAAAGGAACAACAACAACAACAAAAAAATTTTAGGAAAAGGACTTTAATAGAGAAAAAACTGTTCAAGAAACATGTCCTCCCCCTCTGCCAACCTATTCAAATTCAACATATATGCACTGACCACTTACTATGGTATTCAGGACTATGTAGAGACCAGGGGCATCATGTAGAGATCCCAAGAGATCAGAATTCCTGCAGGGGATTGAGGTTTGCATTCTAGAGGGGTCAACAAAAACATACAGCTGATCAAAACTCAATCTCTGTCAGACTGTGATAGTGCCATGAGGAAAAAATAAATCAGTGAGGGCACTGCAGATTAGGGCCAGGAATGTGACTCATTCACTTACTCATTTATTCATTTTGCAGTACTGGGAACTGAACCTGGGGACTTGTGCATGCAAGGCAAGTGTTCTACCACTGAGTCACACCCCTGCACCCTGTAATGCAATTTTAAATAGAGGTCACGGCCTCACCAAGAGAGTGGCATTTCATAAAGACATAAATGGAAATAAGAGAATGATCCATGAGTCTGAGTCAAGTGAACAGATTTCTAGTTTGCTAAGAAAGTCCCAGTTTATGCTTAATGTCCCAATTTAATTATAAATAGAGCTTCCTTCATCTCTTAGAAGTTCTTCAATCTGAACCATAAATTAGGTGGTATCCTATCAGAGGAAGAGCATGGCAGGCATATGGACGTGTGTTTGTGTGTTTATATAACATTGTGAGATAATATAGCATGTTATCTTTTATTCTATAAGATGGGAGGCCATTAGAGCTGATGAGCAGAAGGATGAAATTATCTGATTTACATTTCAAAAGGATTACTCTGAATGTAAAAAGGAAAGAGAAGCATCAGGCAAACCTGGCGGGAGGTTGCCACAATAAGAAGGTGAGAGATGAAGGCCGTTTGGACTACGGTGGTAGCAGTGGAGGCAATGAGATAGCAGTGGAGGTGAGATTCTGGATGAATCTGAAGGAATGGCCAACTACCTTCAAGCTAATGGACTGAGTGTAGAACATGAGAGGAGTCAGGCACAGGAAGATGTTAAAGAGGGATGATCTAGAAACCTAAAATGAAATCCCTAAATCGAAGATAATCTGACATAGTCCTGCCCCACAACACAGACCCAGCTTCCTAGTGAAAGGCTGAGAGTTAGAAGGAAAGTGAAACAATACTGGGAGAAAGCAAAGGGTTTAAATAGAGAAAATGCAAAGTGACTTTTTAGAGGAAAAAGCAATATCCAGGAACTGGGAGAGAAATTCTTACAAAGAATCAAACAAGTTTTAAGTTCTGGCTTTAGAGTCTCAAAAGATGTGGATTTATAACTAAGGTCTTCTATTTGCTAGTGATGACACTTTGGGCAAGTTATATATATTTAATGTCTTATTTTTTTGAGAGAAGAGAGGAGAGAGAAGAGGGAGTGGGGAAAGAGGAAGAAGAGGACTGAGACTAACAAGATGTACATTACAAAGAGTTTGTGAAAATATTAAATGAGAGGATAACTTATGTACCCAAGAAGGAGATCTTCCTTCCCTTTGCAAAGCACACTGAGACTTTTTTTGCTTGGCCGTATTCCTGCGCCAAGTTGGTTCCAGAAATGCCCTACATACAAAAGGAAACCAGGGTGAGGTCCCAGTGTCAACTTTTCTCCACTGGTATCCCAAGGCACATGATCTTGGAACAATTCAGGGACTAATCAGGCCCAGATCAGATATAGCTAGTCCAGGCTTAGCTATGACCTGTGGGTAGTTTACCAGCTACCATTGCCGCCGGAGCTTCCCCTCCATCTCCAGCAGAGACCAAGACAGCATGGCTTCTGAATCAAAAAGTCTGGCTTTAAATCCTAGTTCTGTCAGTTACCACCTGTGTTACTAACCTTTTTCAGATCTTGTTGCCTCACCAGAAAAATAAGGAACCAATACCAACCTCTATGACACTGATGGTTCTGTGAGACATTTGTCAAGGGTGCTGCTCAGTACGTGTTATGTTTCCTTACCTTCCCACATCAGCTCCTGTAGCTTCTTAGAGATCTCCTTACTCTCCCACTTCCTTTTTTTTTTTTTTTGGAATCAGGGATTGAACCCAGGAGTGCTTAACCACTGAGCCACATTTCCAGTCCCTTTTTGTATTTTATTTTGAGACAAGATCTTGCTAAGTTGCTGAGAGCCTAGTGAAGTTGCTGAGGCTGGCTTACAACTTGCAATGCTCCTACTCTCAGCCTCCTGAGTTGCTGGGATTATAGGCATGCACCACTGCACCCAGTTTATTCTCCCACTTCTTAGGACATGCCCAAGAGGCCAAGGTTTCTCTTTTATTCTCTTCACCCTCTTATGGGGAGAGAGTTGATAGTGAAGAGTAAAGCTACTACTCTCTCCAGAGCACACAAAACACAAACAGCTTGCGTTCCACAAAATTTCAGTGAAAGTATTCTATGTCGCCTAACTTATCCAACAGTGCTTCAACCAGGACCCCTTTCTCACCACCATTTCCTGTTCTTGCTATGGCCTGTGGAATGGCTCTGCAGTCCCATTTCTAAGTCATATGCATTCTGCAAGAGATATTTGGAGGGGTTTTTTCCTGTTGTTTTTTTTTTTTTTTTTCTTTGTTGTTGTTGTTTTTATGTGTGGTACTGAGTGTGGAACCCAGGGCCTTCCACATGCTAGGCAAGCACTCTCCCATTGAGTTACATCTGCAGTCCTTGGCTCTTTGAAAAATAGAAAAACATGACCAGCAGATACATCACACAAAAAGTTAACAGTCAACTGGCGTTTAATGGAATTAATCTCACAGTGTCCTCTGAGTCTGAGAGAAAAACATGAATAGGACAAAGCACAGTGACATGGTGGTGACATTCAGATTTTTAGAAGACAACAAGCTTACTCTTTCTCCTTACACTGAATTTTCTATACCAGCTCATTGGATGAGCCATTTCTAAGTCTCAAGCAAGATCCAACTGTGAGGGGACCCTCTGTTTTTTCCCTTTCAGGGTACCCTG
Organism: Sciurus carolinensis; assembly: GCF_902686445.1. Classification (NCBI taxonomy): domain Eukaryota; kingdom Metazoa; phylum Chordata; class Mammalia; order Rodentia; family Sciuridae; genus Sciurus; species Sciurus carolinensis. Next base: position 164,667,238 of record NC_062215.1, read on the forward strand.
CTATCAACTCATTGATAGAAACCTTGGTGATCTGGGAGAGAACACAGTATCCTAGGGACACAAGCCACATGCCCTTGAAGGTCTGCATGTAAAACACTTGAGACAGCCAACACTGCTCTGTGTTTGGTCTGACTTAGCTTTGTTTGGGTCTGTGCCTGCAATACGGCCTTTCTGACCACTCCGGTCTGCCACCACTGACCTCCACAATTAGCCAGAGTTCTTGAGCATCCACCAGAGCTGAGATAGAAAGAAAAGGACAAAGAGAAGCCTGAATGTAATCTTGTATTTAGGGAACTTGAAAATTAATGAAAGTTTAGGGACCTTACAAATTAATTAAATTATGGTCCACCTTGCTCCCCCGACTTTGGAACAAGGTGGGAGAATGGAGGCAAGCTGAGTTGCCCACACGAGTGTGCATGTGTGCAATCTAGGCAAGTCAACAAATCACTTTCTTTGTGGCCTTCCTTCAGAGAGGGATAATTTTGCTGTCCTACTCTCTCTCATAAGACTGGAAACAGAAGGTTAAGATAGGTGAAGAGTTCAAAGTGGTTTGAAATATAGTCCAGGTGTGACTTGTATTATTCAGATTTTTCTGGTTCAGTTTGGGACCTAGATGTACAGTCAGAAGAGAAGGGGAAAGGGAAGAAAGAATATAAAAGAAGTGGACGCAAACAGAAGGCTTAAATAATATTCAAAAAATTAACATTTAAAAAAAATGTGGTGCTAAGGTTTCAGTCCAGGGTCTCAGACATGTTAAGCAGGACTTGTACCACTGAATTCACCCCCAGTCCCATGATTAACTTTTTTTTTTTTTTTTTTAATTCTATGTGCTGGGTACTAGGCTAAGCATTTTAGTTCATTATCACAATTAACCTCCATAGTTATTCTACCCACTAGGCACTAAAATCAACCTCATTTTAAACCTGAGAAGACAAAGGCTCAAAGAGTTAAGTAACTCCACCAAGGTCACAGCAGAATGGGAAAGTAGAAGACCCAGGAAGGTGAACTCGAGAACCTACACTTGAACCACTCACTAGAATGCCTCTCAGAACCACCTCAAGACACGTCTAATTCTCCTTCCTGCCACTGAGCTGGTAAGGAGACCAGTCCCTGTTGTGAGGTCTAGTGGTGCTACAAGCTAGCTCTCACCTCCTTTCATACATCTCCAAATGGCCTAAGAGGCTGAGAGAGGGGAAAGACAAAACTACTTCTGGAGAAGTGAAGACTTTCTTAACCCCTGTGTAGCCTCCAAGGGTACCAGAAAATCTAAAATGAATCTCTGGTACAGGGAAGCTCTAGACTCTGAATCTCCTTTTAAAAGAAGCACAACCCCTCAGAGTCATTGCAGGAAGGCCCCTCAGCTCTGCCCCCAAAGAAAAATAATGGTGAAGGGAGTGGAAGTGGAGGTGGGGGCAGGGGCAGCTGCTCTCATAAGAGCCCTTTGTGGTGGCTGCCTCTGAAAGGAGGTTTTGCTAGACAAGGTGGAACTTCTCAAGGTGACAAGCAAATGGTACAGACTGAGCTGTGACCCTCTGCTCCCTCCATAACCACCCCCTCCCCTTTGGAGGGCCAGAGCCCAAACTGTCCCCAGAGCCCCGCCCAGCCTCAGCACAAACCATGGCTTTCTAGTCTGGAGAGCAGCTAATGAGCGGCAAAGGGGCTCGTGGGACGAAAGTGGTTTCCTGGGGGGGATGAGTCTTCAGAACCCCTCAGAAAGAGCAGTAGCAAGTCTCGTTTCTTCTTTTCTTTGCTCCCACTCCTTACCCCAGAACAAGCGGCTCCTGTCCCTGTGGCTCAGGGAGTGGACTCTGGCCAGCCTAGCAAGGGGACAGCCAGTCTGAACATTAGTTTAACACCTCTCTCAAATTCTGCCACCTCAATAGCCTTTCCCCAAATGGAAACAAAACAATGTGGTAGAATCAAAAAGAGAAAAAGCATCTGTGTTTTGTTGTTGTTGTTGTTTTGTCTTGTTTTGTTTTTTGGTACTGGGGACTGAACCCAGGGGCACTTAAACACTAAGCTATATCCCCAGCCCCCCCCCCCCTTTTTTCTTTTTTAATTTTGAGACAGGTCTCAGTAAGTTGTTCAGGGTCTCACTAGGTTGTTGAAGCTGGCTTTGAACTTATGATCCTCCTGCCTCAGCCTCCAGGGGCACTGGAATTACAGGTGTGTGCCACTGCACCTGGCTATGCATCAGGTTTAGTGACAAAAAGAAAACTGCAACTATGAGGCAGCACTGTGGCTCTGAAGGCTTGTTGTCCCTCCCTGTACCACTAGCCCTGTGCTGATTTCACATTTTTCCTGGTTTACTAGAGAAGAGAGGGCAGTCAGCTGGGCCTATAGGCACAGCGGTGATTTAGAGGACCCAGTAGTATTCTCTGAGGACCTCCACACCAAGGAGATTCTCTTTCACTCGGGATTACACGCTTGACAGCTGGGAACACAGCCTATGGCAGGGTTCAAGGGCTCCCTGCCCCCATCGTTTGCTGCCTGCTCTCTGTAGGGTGACACAGTGTTCTCTAGGCCTTGAGAAATCTTGCTCCATAGGGTGACACGATGTTTCTCCAAACACAGATGCATATATGCATGCATGCACAATAAGGGCCTGATCTTTATGACCTCGGGTTAGTAAAGATTTCTGAACAGGACATGAACCATAAAGGAAAAAACTGATAAATTGGACTATGTTAGAATCAGGAATCTCTGTTCATCAAATGCACAATTAAGATAGCAAAATAGCAAGCTACAGTGTAGGAAAATACAAATAACCAACAAAAGGATTTACTTCCAAAATATATGAAAAACTCTAAAAATCAAGAAGAAAAAGTCAGGCATGGTGGCACACACCTGTAATCCCAGCTACTCCAGAGGCTGAAACAGGAGGATAGCAATTTCAAGGCCAGCCTCAACAACTTAATGAGAATGTGACTCAAAATTGAAAAAAAGAGAAAGGGCTGTGGGTGTTAAAGCACCCCTGTGTTCAATCCCCATTATGGAAAAAAAAAATAAGGGAAGTAACCCAATAAAACATTGGTAAAAGGCTCAGTCATGTCTATAAGAACATTAATTACTTAAATAGTCATTAGGAAAATTAAAACCACATTAGAATATCACTACACAGTCACTATAATGGTTAAACAGAAAAAGGCAAATAATATCAAATGTTGGGAAAGATGTGGTACAACCCAAACTCTTCTATAGTGCTTGTGTGAGTATAAATTGACAAGTCACTTTGGACAATGATCTGGCAGTCAACTAAATCTAAAGCTCATATACCCATGACCCAGTCATTCCATTCATTGTGCCCATTCCTACACAAATGGAAAAACTGTGGTATAGTCTACAGTGAGATATTATACTGAAATGAAAATTAATACACTATTTCTACACACAGCAACATGGATGAATTTCATAAACATTTTGTTAAGTGAAAAAAGTCACACCCAAAAGAATATAAACCATATGATTCCATTTAAATAAAATTCAAAAACAAGCAAAATTAATGATCTTATTAGAAGTCAGGATAGTGTTTACCCTTTGGATGTAGTAGGTACTGGGAGGGAATAGTTTTCTTCTGAGCACTGGAAATTTTCTAGTTCTTGGTTTGAGTAGTTACAAAGATATGGTGATTTTGCAATAATTCTTCAAACAGGACACTTATAATATGGGTAATTTTTAATATGCATGTTGTATTTTAATTTTATAAGTTTATTAATAAAAGGATTAGGAATGTGGCTTAGGGGCAGAGCACTTGCATAGCATGGGTATGACCCTGGGTTCAATCTCTGGCACTGCAAAAAAAAAAAAAAAAAGAAAAAAACATTTATTAAGGTACTGGGGATTGAACCCAGGTACTCAAGAGACTGAGGTAGAAGAATTGCAAGTTTGAGGCTAGCCTCAGTAACTTAGTGAGCCCCTGTCTCAAAATTTAAAAAAAAAATTTTAAAAAGGACTTGGGGTATTTCTCAGCAGTAAAGCACCCCTGGGTTCAATCTCTAGTACCAAGAAAGAAAAGATAAATCACTATAGAAAGCAGGCAGTTGCTCAAAAAGTTAATCTCCAAGTTACTATATGACTCAGTAATCCTACTCTTAAGTATATAGCCAAGAGAAATGAAATCACGTGTTCACCAAATGTGTACACATAGGCTGGGGGTTCAGCTCAGTGGTAGAGCACTTACCTAGCATGTGCAAGGCCCTAAATTCAATCCCCAGTGCAGAAAAAAAAAAGTGTATGCAAATGTTCATAGCAGCATTATTCATAATAACCAAAAAAGAGGAGAGAACCCAAATGTCCATAAACAGATGAAAGAATAAACAAAAATGCTGCATATGCATACAATGGCATATTGTTCTGCCATAAAAAGGAATGAAGTACTGATATTTGCTTTAATAGATGGATGTTGAAAGCATAATGTTAAGTGAAAGAAGCCACAGAAGACTATGTACTGTAAGATTCTATTTGTATGAAATACACAAAAAAGGAAAATCTATGGCAACAGAAGGTAGATTAGTGATTTCCATGGGCTAGGGAAAGGAGTGAATGAGTGACTGCAAATGGGCACAGGGTTTCCTGTTCCAGTGTTGAAAATGTTCTGGGATTGATAAGTGGTTATTCTTGCACAACCTCATAAATATATCAAAACTACAGAACTGAATAATTTTGGCATATACCTTTCATTAAACTATATGGTAGTGGATTATAGCCCAATTTTTTTTTTTTTTTTTTTTTTTTGTGGTGCTGGGGATTGAACCCAGGGCCTCATGCTTGCGAGGTAAGCACTCTACCAACTGAGCTATATCCCCAGTCCTATAGCTCAAATTTTAAAAGGATTTTTTTTTTTTTAAAGTCTCTACTCTCCTATTCTCCTTTGCCTATTCTCCACATTGTTTCCTCTTTTAGGAATAGACCCTCAGTCTCTCAAAAGATCTGGAAAACTTTTAAAGGACTCCAAAAGTCCTTTAAAAGCACTGTTTTGTGCACACCTGTAATCCCAGCAACCTGGAAGGCTGAGGCAGGAGAATCACAAGTTCGAAGTCAGTCTCAGCAACTTAGTGAGACTCTGTCTCAAAATCAAATAAATAAATAAATAAATAAATAAATAAATAAATAAATAGGGCTGGTGATATACCTCACTGGTAAAGAACCCCTGGGTTCAATCCTCAGTGTCAAAATATAAAAATAAAAGGACTGTTTATCTTGACCATTCAGTGAAGCCTGCCCAGTGACTGAGCAGTGGGAGTTAGCATGGAATGGTGAAAGATCATAGGACCTAGAACCAGACAGACCTAATTTTGAAAATAAATCCACCACCTAACATATTTGTTTTATAATTTTGGGCAAGTAACTTAATTTCTTTGGGCCTTAATTTTCTCATTATAAAATGAGTGAAATAATTCCTATTGATGAAGGCTGTCACAAGGATTGTTAAATGAGATAATGTAAGTGACATATAAATTCCACTCCCTTGAGAATTCCAAGCAATCTCAAATATTTGAAGGTGACTGAGCTCTGCAGTTAAATGGCTAACTCTCAAAACCCCAGGTCTATTACTTCATATCTCTAAGCCTTAGTTTCCCCAACTGCGTAATGGGAATAATAATACTACCTGAATAATAGAGTTATTATCAGGATTAATGAAATAAAGCACATATTATCATGCCTGGCATACAGGAAGTACTCATAAACATTAACTGCCATTATTCATTCAATCATTAAACAAAATTGTCAAGTATGTCAGGTAATGTGTTGTGTCCTAAGGATAAAACAGTGTTCACTGCCCTCAAGGAGCTCATAGTCTGGCTAGCAAGCCAGACACATAAACAATCAATTGTTCTTCATGGTCAGCCACACACTAGAGCCTTTGATTCCCGTCAACAGCACCAGGCCTGAGGCATTCTGAGACAAAACTGGATATAAAGAACAGAGTGGAGTGAGGGTGGCAGTGAACAGACTAACTCTGACTTGACAGTGGACCCTTCTTTCCCCACAAATCTCCTACAAAAGTCTAGATAAAAAGGCCTTAAAACTTCCTTCTTGACATTACCACTAACTGGCCAGGGACTGAAGGGCATCTCTCCTCCTCTCTCTCTCTCTCTTTCTCTCTCCTCTCTCCAAGTGGTTGAATTCCTCCCATCTTTCAGGTCTCCATTTAAATGTCACTTCTTCTAGCCCCAACCAAATAATCTGTAGTATTTGCTTTTATGGTGCTCTCTTCTTTTTACTTAAAACAATTATAATATTTTCAATTATTTATTTCTTTACTCATTTCCTATCTCCTCACTAGGCTGAACACTCCTGGAGCCCAGGAACCATTCATCCAGCAAATATGTGCTGAGCATCTACCATATACCAGGCCTTGAAGTAGGTGCTAGGAATTCAGAATAAAAGTAGAGACATGGTCATAGCCCTCATGGAGCTTATAGCCCATATTCATGGGAAAGCTTTGGGATGGACATTTATCCAGATCCTGGCTGAGGACCCTATTCTGATCAACCCAGATAGATATGAACCCTTGGCTGCCAATCTCTTCCTGAGTCCAAAAAAAAGGCAAGAAGCTGGAACTCTGGGGACATCTCAGTTCCTCCTCCAGTTGCCCTGGATGCCCATGCTTTCAGTTCAGTGGGGTTTAAGCTAGGGAAAACAATACAATTCACAGCCATTTCTTCAAGTTCTTTCCTTAGAAGGCCATTCATATCAGCATTCTAGGGCATGTCTGGTGGGTATCAGGCAAGGAACATACTGGCTGGGAATGAAAGTGAGGTATACAGAAAAAGGCCCTTTAATTCTGTAAAGTTGAAATACATGACCCTGGAAAGGCTGACCCCTCAGCACCTTTTAATTTCAATGCCCTGAGATTCCCATATGGTCACTTCCCATAGTGTGAGCTTCTCCATCCTCAAGTCTGACTTCATCCTAAAGGCTGCTTCCTGCTAAGCCAACCTGAAGGCTGGGGATGGTGAATTAGAATCTAGTAAATATATTCTGCTAAAAACTCTCTGGAGATAGGCCAAGGGAGCATTTTTCCAGGGCTAGGAGATAATAAAATTCAAAGGGTTATTGACAAAGCCTGCTTCAAATTCTTTATTAAATGAACAAGGGTGAATGTATGTATGAATGTGTGCGTATAAAATTAATAAATAAATCCTTGCTTAATAGCAGGAAATAATGTCCTGAAAGCAGAATCAGAGACAAAATCTCAAGCCACAGAAACAAATAATTTATTCATTTAAGAACCACTTACTTGGCACCTTCTCTAAGCCAGATTGTTCTAGACACAAAGAAATACATGAATGATTGTGAGTTCAGCAAAATATGTTCAGTTCTATGATACAGGTCTATGTGCAGACTGCTTTAAGAGAAGAACAGCTACTGACTCCCTGCTTTTAACCTGCACCAGAGGGGAACAGAAGCAATGCCATCAAGTGGTTCTGGAGAGCGGGTTGAGTTAAAGGCATGTCTATAAAATCAGAGCATACTGAGTTAGGCTAGGAGGGAAATCCACAGGAACCAATCAACAGCCCTGACCTACTAGAATTAGTAATGTGACTAGGAAAGCTGGCAAGGAGACACAGCACCAAGTGCAAATTGGTATTTTACAGGTATGAGCTTGCAAATGCTATTGTCTGGCAATCTCTTCACTAGAATTCCTACTCATCCCCAGGTTAGAAGAATGCATGTCCTCAGTATTAATCTCTCTTGCCTCTCTCTTTGAGCAGGTACTAAATATGCTTGAGTCTACTTAAAGTGTTTTGGATTTCAGAATTTTTTCAGATTTCAGAATATTGACATATACATAATAGATATCTTAGGATGGGACCCAAGTCTAAGAACAAAGTTCATTTATGTTTCATATATACCTTATGTGCATTGCCTGAAGACAACTTCAGGCGATATTTTTAGTGTGTCTGTGTGTTGGCTGAAACATATCAATGAAGTCAAGTGTGGAATTTTCTAGATGTGGTGTCATGTTAGTGCTCAAAAAGTTTCAGATACTGGAGAATTTTGAATTTTTGAATTAGAGAAGTCCAACCTACATTAATGTTCTACCAGATTATAAATTCTTTATTATTTCATAGTATTTATACTCTTAATTCTGTAAAGTCTTCACTGTTGATTTACATAAACCTGCTATAGAAGATATTAATAATGTCAAACACCTCAGGGGAGGAAGAAAAGCTACCTTCCCTTTGCTTATATGGCAACACATGGCAGGCAGGGTTGTTTATAGGGAGACAAATTAATCTCATAGAAACCACACAAATGGTGCAGGATGAACAATCAATTATGAAGCCATGGTACTATCTCAATCACTGCAGATCTTTAGGTTTAGGGAAGAAAAGGACAAGAGGTAAGGATAGCAAGGGCCAGATGAAGAAACCAAAGCTGTCAGAGGTCCACTTGGAAAATTCATATTAAATAGATTATTTTTTATTTCATTGATGATGGAAAAACTGTGGAGGGTAAACTGTGCCTGAACACTTTTCTTGTCACAAAAGTAACCTACTATGGTTGATGCCTAAATTCCCACCAGATGGATATAAACCTGGGGCCACTTCTGTGGAGAACAGGCTTCTCCAGTTGCTCTTTCTACTATGTTTAATTCCCCTAGGGGCAAACAGGAAGGGGACTGAATATTACTGCATTTGAAGATGCATTGAGTGGTGGGCATATAGTGCTTATTATTCTTATACCTTATATATGCCATATCTTTTCCTTTGTATACATTAAATATTTTAAAGCCAGGTGCAGTGGTACATACCTTTAATCCAACTACTCAAGAAGCTGAGGCAAGCCCGGGCAAGATAACAAGACCCTGTCTTGAAAAATTCAAAGAAAGGAAAAAGAAAAATGTAGGGTAAAAATATTTTAAAAGACAGTGAAAACCAAATCAAATCAAACATCCAAATGGAAAAGTGGAAACTGTTTAATACATCAGCAATGACACTCAAAATCCAGGCATGGAAAGTCTGGTGAGGAACATAGTCTCCAGACTCATACCAGTGCCTGGGTCAACTGGACTCCAAGTTTAAAGACAGGCAAGATTTCTGAGAAGTCTGAGGTTCTAGGGAAAAAAATATTTGGATGCAACGTCACTTTCCTGAAAATCAAGAAGGTTATGAGGTAGGAAGCTGAAGTGATAGAAGCTGAGTTATATGACACCAGTTTAACTCAAAATATTCATTCTCAGCAGGGAACCTGCTTAACCCAAGGCTGGGGTAGTGACAGGATCCAACCTAAAATTGTTCAATGATGACCCTAATTCCAGGGCCTAGGGAAAATTAAATAGGTCTAACTGGGCATAAAAGAGATCCCAGAAAAAGACAGATTATAGGGAGAAATGAAGTGGAGGTTAATGATATACAGTCATTTGTTGCCTAACCATGAGGACGCATTCTGAGAAATGTATCATTAGGTGATTTCATCTTCTGTGAACATCAGAGTACTCACAAGCTAAGATGGCTACAATGTCCCTAGGTGATATAATCTTTTGGGAGCATTGTTCATGTGGATCAATGCTGACTGAAATGTTATGCAGAGCATTACTATACTTTAATTCAGACCTTAGTTCAGAACAGGAGTGTGGGGGTACTATGGGGGAATTGTGGGTGGGTGCTGGGAGGAGAAGGCTGAAGAAAGAGTATGAATCTGCAAAGGAGTCAAGACAAGCCTGATTAGGAGGAAATTCTCTGAAACAGATGTGATCAGGCTTGAGGCTAAGAGCTACTTCCTGAGACTTCTAGTTCTTGGGTTCAGAATTTTTGCATCCACACACCTAGCTACAGGTCAGACACTCTCGAATGCTTAGATCACCTCTGATCTGGTATAGTACATCTCACACTCTCCTGGATTCAGGTTTCTCTGAAGAGGAAAGAATGTCATGGTTACTTAATTTAGCATTTCCTAACTGATAAACTCTCCACTTCCTTGCAGGAAGCCATAGGCCTGTGGGTGTAGGATTCTCACTAAGTTTGCTAACCCCCCATCCTCAGGTTCACTTCAGAGGCAAGAACAAGCAGCTCTGACACCAGGCTGACCCTAGGCAACAGAGCTGCTCCCCCAGAGTTCATCTCCAGGTGAGGGGCTGAAGGAAGGACCACATCTAGGCTCTAGTTACAGGTCATCTAGAACACCTGCTTATAATAAAACATTATCTGTCAAGGCCTTGGCTCTCCCATCCACCAAAACAGAGAGAGAGGGTGGGAGAGAAATGTTATGCCCTCTGATTTCCAACCCAGGGAATAACCAGACCCCACTCTATCCCAAAGGCCACTAGCCAGAGTAGAAAGGCACCTAAGGAAGGATCCAGGAAAAGTCCACCCATGAGGTGTGCCACACCCTTTCAGAAAGGCAAGGTGGGCAGCAGATACCGGAGAATGGCAAAGAAACAGCTGGCCAAATCAGCTTTCTTTCAACTTCCATTAAGCCTAACTACTGAGGTATCGTTTGTAAGATCTGTGAAGAATAAGACAGGGAAGAGAATGAAAATAAAAGCTCACCTTGAAAAAGAGACTGATGCAGTGTGTAGAGTTCTATTCAAGATGCAAGGTCTTGTGTTGGGGGGTGTATCTTTTACTGAGAGGCGGTCAGTTATTTGCTCACCAGTAGTCCTGACTGTTGAAAGATCTCACCACCAGTTCTTGGCATGTGTTTCTAGACAATATAGTGCAATGTTTTGTACCTACTGGTCACTTAACAGCTGTCTCCTCCCCACCTCATGTCCCCTACAATCTAAACCTTAGATAGTTGAGACCCCTTAAGCTCTGCCAACTCCTTGTGCCCAGGCTGATTTGGTTCAAGAAAGACCTTACCACAGGAATGAGATCTAATGCCCCACTGGGATGGCACTGTCTTACAGCAGGGATTGTTAGTTCCTTGACCAAATTCTTAACAGTATGGGATCTGGTTCAGAGAGAAGCAGTATAAGCTGTATGATAAATGCAATCAGAGAGCTAATGGACAGGTTTCAAGGTAGACAGGAAGTAAAAAAATAGTTTCAATGTGGTAATAAGGAGGACTGAAGGCAAAAAAAATTTATATATATATATATATATATATATATATATATATATATATATATATACATAATACATATATATCTCAGTTAGGCCTAGATAGAGAGGTTTTCAAAATCTGGCAAAGAGCAGGAGCCTCAATAATCCAAAATTTAGATTAGGGGAGAGAAGTTGATATTCACTTATTATTAAGGGGCTCCTGGGTACAAAGCATTCTGTCTCATCCAGAAATAGTTCCTAAAACTGGACTACTCCAAAGTCTAAAAATCAAAGCATCAAAATTACAGTCACTTGGAGAAAGAAGGATATATAAATTCTAAGATTTCCTCTTTCTAAATAATTCAGGGCAGCAGGAAAGTGAGAGGACCACTTTGTGCTATTAGAGCCTTTTTTTAACTCTGAATTTTTGTTGTATAAAATTAATAGAACTTTATAAGACTAATCACTCAGAAACAGAATGCCTAAGCAAGCAGGTGAAAAAGAGTTTGTAATGGCTGAGGAAAGATCCCACAGATAAAAGGTACTACGGGGACTTATGAAATGACTACTCAGTGGACTCAAGTTTTCATCTCTGCCTAAAACTAGATGAACAGTAATTCAATAAATACTTATTGAGGGCCTACTATGTTCTAGATACTGTTCTTAGCTACGGAAACACAAAGTGAACAAAACATACTTAAATATCTTAAAAAGTACATTTTAGTGGTGGAAGACCATCAATATTAAACTGTATGTCAGAGGATGTTAAATGTTATGAGAAAAAAAAGATAGAGTAAGGTAAGGAATTGGGAATGCATGGATGGAAGGGTGGGTGGTACCTTTCAATTGGCCAGGACAGGCTTTAATGAAATGATATTTGAGCAAAGATTTGAAGGAGTTGGGGAGTTAGCCCATGGATATGTGGAGGACAAGTGTGGAAGCAGAGGGTCTAGCTAGCTGCCTAAGGACAAGTGTGGAAGCAGAGGGTCTAGCTCCTGCCTAAGGCAGGAGTGTGCCCATGGTGTTCAAAGACTAAGATGGTCAGTGTGGTTAGAGTGAAATAAGCCAGAGAAAGACTGAAGAAGAGGACAGAGAGATTATGATGGTCAGATGAATCAGGCCTTGTAAACCATTGTAAGGACTTCTTTTGATGAAATCCACTATAGGGTTCTGTGCAAATAGGTGAATGAACTTAGGGCTTTAAAGGATCACTCTAGTTTCCATGCTGAGAAAAGACTACAGGAGAGCAAGGGTAAATGCTCAGACACCAGTGAGGAGGCCACTACAGGGCAAGCAAGGGCAAGCCCAGTCTCCAGTGAGAACGCTGCAGTTGTCTAAGCAAGAAACACTGGTGGCTCAAATCAAGATGGTGAAAGCAGAAGCAGATTTTTTGGTTTTGTCTTTGGTACCAGGGTTTGAACCCAAGGGCACTTAACCACTAACCCACATCCCCAGCCCTTTCGTATTTTTTATTTTGAGATAAGGTTTTGCTAAACTGCTTAGAGCCTTGCTTAGCCTACTTAGAGCCTTGCTTGTTTGAACTTGTAATCCTCCTGCCTCAGCCCCTTGAGCCACAGGGATTACAGGCATGCATCACCAGACCCAACCAGATTTTGGATTTTGAAAGAAGAGCCAACAAGAATCTCTTGATGGATTGGATGTGGGTATGAGGGGAAAAAAGTCAAACATGACTACAAGATTTTTGACGTGAGCAAGTAGAAGGATGGAGCTGCCATCAACTGAGGAGAAGCTGATGAGAGGAGTAGGCTTGGTGTAAGTGTGGGGGGATCAGGAGCTCTATCTGAGTACGTTGCGTTTGGACGTCTTTTGCATTGCCAAGTGGAAATGCTGTTCAAGCAGTGGATACACAAGTATGGGGTCTGGGAGAAACAACTGGGCTAGTGATGAAGGATACAGTCTTTAAAGTTCTGAGACTGAATGTGATCACTAACAGATCAAATGCAGGCAGAGAACAGAAAGTCCAAGGACTGAGCCCTTGGAAGGGGCATAGAAGAAAATAAATCAGCAAAGAAGGATGTGAGAGAGCAACCAATGGAGTAGAAAATAAAGTCAGGACAGTATATATCTCAGGCAACCAAATGAAAAGAGTGTGTGGGTGACCAGCTGCATCAAATGCTGCTAGTAGCTGGGCACAGTGGTGCATGCCTATAATCCCAGTGACTTGGGAGGCTGAGGCAGGAGGATCATGAGTTCAAAGTCAGCCTCAGCAACTTAGCAAGGCCCTAAGTAACTCAGCAAGACCCTGTCTCAAATACAAAAAAGGGCTAGAGATATGGCTCAGTGGTTAAGTGCCCCTGGGTTCCAGCATCATCAAAAAAAAAAATGCTGCTAGTTGACCAAATAAGATGAGAAATAGAACTATTTATTGGATTTTATAATGAGAAAGTCAGTAATGGCCTTTTCAAGAACAATTTCAATGGAGTAATAAGAGCCAAAACCCCACTGAATTGGTTTTAAGAGAGAACTAAAAGATAACACAGTGAAAAAAGAGAGCTCTTATCAGGAGTTTTATAGCACCAGGCAGTCGTGGTGAAGAAGTGGGGTGAAAACTAGTGGGCAAAGTGGTGTATCACAAGGAGGACTTTAAAACTGGAAAATCAGGCACGTTTATATACTTATATGACAAATCTATAGAGAACAAAAAGTTAGAGGAGAATTACTGGAGCAATCCCTTGAGAGGTGAGATGAAATATAATGCATAAATGGAAGGCCAGCTTTTAGTTAGGCAGGGCTAACTAACTATGCAAACAGGTGGAAGGGTAATGTCTGAAGATACACATTAGCAAGAAAGAGAAGTAGTGATTTAATTCTGCAAAAGTTCGTTTCTGACTGATTCTCTCCCACTACCACCGGGAAAAAAGGAAGCAAAGCCAAGGTGATAAGGGCTTGAGGAAAGAGAAGTAGGTATGAAATTGTCATCTAGAATGATGGCAGAGTGACTAGATTGGGGAAATATAGTTTGATTGTCTGACAGTATTAAGGGTGCATTTGAGAGGCCAGGTCAAGAATTTAAATCAAAACTAGTCAGCATGGTTGTAAATTGTGTTTGATTTGTTCTGGTTACACTTGGCTGCATAAGCAGGTATGGAGAGGTGGAAAAGTAGAGTTTAACTCTACACAGAACAAGGGATGGGCAACAGAACCAGGAATCTATTCAAGGAAGGGATTATCGTGATTGACCATGAAAGCTGGGTAAGGGAGGGACATAGAACATCAAAGGAGTCAGGACAATGAAAAGGACACTAACATCACGGACTGGAGGTCTGCAATTAAACAAATGTCAGTCAAGGTAGAGGAAGAGAGGGTAAAGACAGGAGGAGGAAGTGCTCAGAAGTAGGGGCACACAGAGATTGTGGAAAAATTGCAATCACTGGTGATGACAAGGTCTAGAGCAGACTCTGGAGCAGGGTTGCTCAACAGAGTCACTGCTGACATGTGCAGCTGGACAATTCTTCACTGTGAGGTGCTGTTCTGTGAACTCCAGGATGGTGAGTGGTGTCCCTGGACTCTACCCACAGAGCACCTCTCAAACAATGACAACCAAAAATGTCTCCAGCCATTACCAAAAGTACCCTGGAGCAAATCTTCCCTTGTTGAGAACTGCTACTCTAGAATATTTACAGGGAAGTAAGGGAATGACAGAGAGCAAGAGTCAAGACAATATAAGTACTAGAGAAAGTGGTGGTGAGTCAGGAGCTAAAGTCCTCACAAGTGTGAATGACTCAGTCAGTGCAGGACAGCAGCAATGAAGAGGGTTGGGTGATGCCACCTGATGACAGGAGATCTAAAGCTGGGGGGAGGGTACGGAAAGCAGGAAACATCGACAGCCATAATATTCAGTGGCAAGAGGACAATAAGAATGAACAGCCACCATATGTGAGGGTCACAGAGAAAGAAGGGTTCTCAGGGGTAAGATGGGTTTCTGATCAGGAAGGAGAAATTAATACTCAGAGAAGAGACTGAAGACAGAAAAAGATTTTGATGATAATGAACTATTAATTCCAGAAGACACATGGAAGTGCTCAGGAATTGGGCGAGGGCAGGAAAAGACACAGAAGGGGAAACTGTCTGATGTAGTCCTCAAACAGAAGGGTGGGATTCAGTGGGAGGTCCCTGAGGGAAGGGGTGTTATGGTTGAGGTAGATCTTCAAAATAAGAGACGGAAGCCTTCTGTTATTTTGGCAAGAAGATGAACATAAGGTAAGAATCTGCTGGGAATATGACACATGCCACTAGGAATCACACTATAATTACCAACCCCAGGCTACAATTCGTCTGGAAGAAGTTGTTCATTTTCTAAGCTTCACCAGCTTTAATATTAGGAAGTCAACCAAAGCGATGTAAATCTACGCACAGTGAGAACAGGTTTTCAAGCGTCCAGGAGGCATGAAAACCTTGGAGAAAGTGAAGATTGTGTGAGGTTAGTGCAGGGAGGCATAAAGCCCTAGGTACACTTCTTGGGGCCAATTAGAAAAGTGCCTCCTTCATGAGAGGATCAGAAATTGGGCTGCTCTAAGAGAGGCACAGTGGCTCCAAAGAAGAACGAAATATGGCCAAGACTCCAGAGAACTGATCTAGTGCTTATACAAGTGGAACTCACTCTGCAGACCCAAGGGACTGAGGATCCCACCAAATCAGATAAGTGTGAGGTAAGGGGCCTGGGCTAGTTAGCCCAGGAAGGCAAGCCAATTGAGTAAAGAAATGGCAAGGGACTCTGCCAAGATAAGGAATTGGTGCAGGGTAAAATCAGTCATTTATATCTCTTCCTTTATGGGCATTTTAGAAAACAGCAACAAAAAATACCAATTTGAATATAAACACAATAGAAATATGTAAACAACAGTAAAAGACCTCTTTTTTAACCTCCAACCCACTCCTCAGAGAAAACCCCTTTGAACAATTTGATGTATATCCTGGTCATTATTCTTGCACAAACACACACATGCACAAGTGATTTTTCCCCCAAAATGGGATCACATCACAAATATTCTTTTTCCCCCACCCAGTACTGGGGACTGAACCCAGGGGCCCTCTACCACTGAGCTACATCCCCAGCCCTTTTTATTTTTTATTTTAAGACAGGGTCTTGCTAAGATGCCCAGGCTGGCCTCCAACTCATGATTTTCCTGCCTCAGCCTCCCAAATAAGCTGGGAATACAGATATGCACACTGTGCCCAGCACATTACATCTACTCTTGTGCAGCTTGCTTTTTTGGTATAACAGCATATCACAGGCATCTTTTCAAAGTATCTTTTCAAAGTCTATTTCATTCTTTTTTAATGGCTTCATTGTATTATGTTGTATGGATAAACCATAATTTATCATTTTTCCATGATAATGGACATTTCTGTTTCTAATTTTCCCTACTATAAATACAGCTTTGAACATGCTTGTGAAGATGTCTCTACACATGGATATTTTTATAGATTGCCTTCCTAATACTATTTCTAATACTCTTAAACAAATGCCCTCTGAAAAATGTACCAATTTACTTTCCCACCAAAAATGATCTAGAGTACCCCATTCCCTATCCTCTTGATAAAGCTATAACAATCTTGGTGTTTGCCAACTGACAGAAAAGGATATTGTTCTTGGAACTTTTATTTGTTTATTTTAGTAAGTGGAGAACATGTCAGTTTAAGAACAATGAAAACAGTTTGCAAATTCGTTTATATGTATAAACATTTAACCAAGAAGATACCATTTTCATTAAATAGAACAATAGCTTAATGGAAAGAAACCTGAGAATAACAACATTACATACAACTATTACTTCTGGATGCTTTTAATACACCAGAAACTATGAAAAGTACCCAAGTTTAATACTTTTGGGGTTCATACAGCCCTAGAGACAGCATTATCCCCATTCTACACAAGAAGAAACCAGACAAATTATATAACTTTCTCAAAGTTACACAAGTAGAACCAAGTTTTGAACCTAGATCACCTGACTCTGGAGATTGCAATCAGACCAAGTTAATTAACTGCTCAACCACAGAGTACTAGTAAATGGTACAGTCAGGATTCAAACCCATAGGTGCCTAACTCTAGAGCACACACATGTAAGGTATTTGTTTATTTTACAGAATTTATGTTATCTATATGAATAATGTAATGATAGCGGGTTTGGAAGAATGTATTACTTTCCAAACTTTTTCTGGTTCTGGTTTTGATATTTTGGGTTCTGTTTTGCCTGGGGTTTAAAAAAACACTAACATTGCCTTGGTTGAACTAAAGTCAGGGCCACTGCACTGCATCACTCCCTGAACACCTGGTGTATGTGAATGGCTTCCCTGGAGTATGCAGTACACAACTTGCACAGTTCAACATGGGTGACACCAGGACCAGATACAAACTGCCAAAAGGGAGGTTTCTGCTCACAAGTAGTCTGACAGCTAAGAGAAACAGAGTGTCCTCCTAGTGGTTGAGAATAGTACTGACAACTGTAGAGAGTAGAGATTAAAACTTTCAGAACTCTGGTAGCTGTTGAGATGAGATGGGGAGACAAGAAAACATTCACTGGGGCTTTCTTTTTTTTAAGGTTGGTCCTTACAAGAAATCGAAAGATATGTCAATAGTACTCTCTGGAGAATCAATGGTTTCCTGGGAAACAAAGGGGAACAGAGGATAAATATACCCACAACTCAGGTCTCAAGAGTAAGATACCTGCACAGTAAATGAAGAGAGAACAAGAAAATGATTATCACTACATGAGAGAAGATGGTAGGGAAGGGGAACGTATAGAAATAGACTCAAGACTAGAGAATCAGCTCTGGAAACTTCTCAGTAACCTTCCAAAAGCCACTCCCCCCAAGGGGAAAAAAAAAACACTAGAAAATTAGGAAAACCTTGAATATGTTCTCAAGAGAGAAAATGATGCTAAAAGAAACCCAGATGTGGTGAATATAAAATGAATGGAATTTTGGATTCATTCCTACTGTCAGCCTCTCTTAGAATTGAGGCAAAGGCAATTGCAGACTTGGGAAGAAAGGCTTAACTTGACCAAATTAAAATGGCCTAAAGCCACAAAGAGACCATGCGTAAAACAGAAACACACATCAACTAGGGCAGAAGATAGACTCTGAGAATCAGCACAGTGACTGAAAGGAACGGAGGTGATTCAACCAAGGTTAACAAGATCACAGCTGAGTACTGATCACTGCTTGATTGAGAGGGGGATATTTTGGTTAATCACAGTTCTAGTTTAATAATTACCATTTGTTTCTTACACAAATTACCAATTTTCAAAGAATTAGAAAGTATGTTATAAAATAAAAATAACACTAAAATATAAGACCTCTCATAATCTTCCAAAAACATAGGGTGTTCATTGAAAAGTATCAATTGTCATGACTGTCTTAAGGTTTGTGCAGAATCTGGTCTCAGTTATTGGCCTGTCGAAGAGTTGAGTAAGAAGAAATATCTAGAAAGACACAGATGGCACCAAGAAAGGAGGCGACAGTGCCCAGATAGGAAAAAGGCTTGTTGTTCAAGTCTTTTAGTACAGAAGAAGCAAGGTACATGATAACAGCAGTGGGACTGGGCAGATGCCACACTGATTTTGTTTTCACACTGTAAGCTCTCTAAGCATAAGACTTTTTTGGTCATTGCTCTGTTGTTGCCTTCAGAACAGTGAGCAGCACACAGTAGGCACTCCAAAATAGTTCCTTGAAGGAGTAAGAGCTGTTCTATCTAATGTGCCCTTTACCCATTCTTTTGAAACTATTTCTTGAAATAAAGAACCAATGCTGTTCACTCTAATACAAGTTTTCTCATTCTCCAATTAGGGGAATTCTCATTTTTTAGGCTCCAGCTCAAATTTCTTCTCTTTTCCAGTCATCCCTCATCTTTTCCTGCTGCCCCACTCCCTGCCTCCTTCAAAAGATCAGAGTTAAACCTTTATTCTTTTCTCCCACAAAGCATTGCTTGGGCCTCTCACTTCATTCTATGTTGAAATATATTTTGGTATTTACATGCCTGACTCTTCCAGGGTTGGGCTATAAGCTTCTTGAGGACAATGTTAGTCTTGAGCTCCCATCTTCTAACATAATAGTGAATGCTTGAAAGTCTCCCAGGTTTAACAAAATAGAATTGTATTCTTGGCATATACTAAGTATTCCGTAAATATTTATTACATGCATGACACTGGAAGAAAGAGAACACCAACACAATCAAGTTGCCTTGACTCCCAGGAATGAGAGGCATCATGCCTTGAGGAATAGATTACTGTCTCTTTCTCTTGGCTCTAAGGAGACCTTGCCTGGTTCCTGTCCCTACTGGTGGGCACTCTGGCATCAAAACTGTAGAGATAAGTTTGAGGGAGTTCCAGCAAGAATAGCATAACTGACTTGGAGTGGGGGATGAAAGGATGAAAGAGGAGCGATAAGGGTCTCCTCTGAGGCAGATGACCTAAGTGACGTCTATGACTAGACACGACAACCTTCTGCTCACGTCCAGAGAGTAAACACTCAAGAAGGGAGGAATTGTTTAGCCTGGACCATGAGCTCAAAGCTGGAGAAAGGATGAAACCAAGGAGGAAGATCAAAGTCCTGTGACAGGAGAGCCAACTAAGAGACGCACTGCTTTCCTTGGACTCCGAGAAAACAAAGCCACAAACATTTTCACAGATATAAACAAATGTTATTATCCTCCTAGTTAGGCATAAAGGAGGTCTGCAAGCACATGGACTACTGACACTAGAAGAACTGAAACCTAATGCAAAGAGCCTATGCTGGGACAGTTCTTTCCCATTGTGTAAAATAGAGCCCTATTCCCACAGTCATGAAAGCAGGATCCAAAAACCCACTGATTCTTCATGCATTCAAAAGTAAAAGAATCTTCAAGTGGAGATGTGGAATGAAAATGTAGAGCAAAAGACCAACCAAACAGTAGAACTGGAACCATGTGCTGGGACAACTGGAAAAACCTCCCAGGTGTTTTCCTTTGCTATTCCCCACTTTACTCAAACAGGGGAGAGAAGATTGCCCTGTTGATTGAGGGAGGGCTTCCTGGCAGAGGAGTTTCCTTCCTGAAGAGGAAAAATAGAAACTGATTGACTGAAATCAATTTATGGTTTACAAAAGGTAGAAGGAAGCTTAGGGTATCTTCTCTCAAAAAATGCTCCTTTGAAAGGTGAATTAAACAGAAACCAGGGAGCTTAATTAATATGTCCAAGTGACAAATGAAAAAAGTGGGAGAACTGGAATCAAATCAAAGTATTCCAACTTCAGATCTAGGCAGAAGGTGGAAACAAAAGCAGAGACACAAGAAATAGCCTTGTCTGTGAGGAAGAAGGTAAGCAGAGGGGCTTGGCTGAACAGAGGGACCAATTCATAGAGGAATGAGAAATAAGCCTCCCAGACTACTCCCAAATCTTAGTGGCTCCCTCTCTTCAGGAACAACCACCATACCTTAAATTAGGGGCCCTGTAGGACTTCTACTTTCCCACCCCAAATGCCCTGCTCTAGGACCTACTCTCCTTCCAAAGGTCACCAGATGCCTGTCTGGTCCTAAAGGCCCTGGATGTGCCAAGATCCACATAAGGCAAAACTAACAGAAGAAGATACTCCACATATGAACTTCTGGTTCTGCTCATAGCCCCACCCTCCTCCTTTGCCCCCACCAACACTGAGGAAACCAGATGTACAAATGGTTAACAGGAGAAAAAAAAAAAATCCCACCCAGACCACTTGAAACGCGGCTAGTCTGGCTGGGCTTCCAGTTCGCTCAGCGACTGCTTCATAACTGCTATTTATAGCCTCTGGGTGCCCAGCCCAGCTTCCAGGTCACTAATTGTGGCCCAGCCCTGAGCCAATCCCTACACCTCCTCCTCTGCCCTGCAAAAGGGAACAAGAAGCAAATCCAGCTTTGTCCAGCCCAGGAAGAACAGCCAGGAGTGAGATCTGAATCCAGGACCCTGTGTCACATGCCACATAGAAGGTATCAAGACTGTCCAGAAGGGACTGCTTGCACTGGACACCTTCAAGTTCAGAGCTGCATCTTCCTTCTATAGCAGGTTCCTGTCTTGAATTATTTAAGTTCATTCAAAGTTAAACCCTAAGTTTAGTCTCACCAGGAAAACACTAGAGAGGGTCTCAAGATGCAGGTACTGGTTAGCAAGAGTACTAGCCAACAGTTCCCTAAAGAGTTTATCCCTTTGAGACGTGTCTAAGCATCCGTGGATTTGTTTGTTTGCCTCCCTCTTGTGTTCTATTTGTTAGATTATCTATTCATTTTTATACCACTATTCCAGTTGTCTACAACAATAAGAGTACCCACTTGGCATGATCAGAATTAAACGTCTCAAAAAGTTTTCCTAGTATCGACACAATATATTTTAAACTCTAAAACTTCTTAGTTTCAGATAGAGGCACTGAATATGAGTTTTATGAGTATGCTGAAAATAAGTCCCCCCAATTCCAAAATGCTATTATTTGAGTTTTATTCTATAACACTGCTTTCCCCCTAGAGATACAGATTACTGAAATGGGCAATGAACATTTTTTGGCACATGAGGCTTTAAGAAGTTATCTTGAGTGGAGAAAAGTTGTTTTTTTGTTTGTTTGTTTGTTTGTTTAAATAAGGCCCAAGAGTAAATGGCAAAAAGCCCTGGCACAAAGATTCAGTGAGGCTTTCTCTGCTAGGTCTGTGTCCATGTTGCACTGGGGCAACCACCAACAGGCCACACTCTGTGAATTCTATATCTGAACCCTTGGTCCCATTTCAATTAACCCCGACCATTGTCATTGATGTTCATATTCAGAACAAAGGACTGGGACAAGAGGCTTAGAATAAGAGTGATATGTCCCCTTTCTTTCCCAGGGCTTCAGCACCCAAATTATGGTTACCACTCTTCCCAGATAGTGCAAGAAGCTCCCAACCCTCTGTAGCCTTGACCCATGCTGCCCAAGACTACACATCCCAATGTCAGTCTGCTCCTTCTCATTCGGGGGTTCATTTGGACCACTGGATGATATGCCAGGGATTCTGGTTATTGGAGCCAAAACTAGAATGTTGCTGTGCTATCTCATCATCACCCACAAATACCAATTCCCAGTCCCAAATGGTCCCAAATCTTTCCTCCCAAGACCACAAGGGGAAAAAGTTTCCAAATTAAAAAACTAAAACTGGCAACAAAGGTGCCCCATGGCAGTAACCTTTAAAACTGGCCATTAAAGTTTATAAGTCAGACGGGCACCAACGTGAACGATCAAGAAGAGAAAAACAGCCCCCTCCCTTGGGGACCCAGAGCCACAGCCTTCCCCCTAAAGCCACAGAGCTGATGTCACAAGAAGCGCCTGCAGCCATCAAGGGTTCTCTGTATCCCAACTACAATCAGTCACAATGTAGGCCGCCCCTGAGTGTCTGGCTGAGAAGAAAGGAAAGGGGGAGGGGCAAGGAGGCATGGGTTGGGGTGTATATGAGGTAGGGAAAGGTGGGAAAGGAAGAAAAACAACAAATCTTCAAGTGGGAGGGCTGCCTGCAATTCACAGGCCAGGAGGGAACAGGACCTGTCAGATTCCCTAGGACAGCGGTTCTCAGTTTTTTCCCTACCCAATGCATACAAGGCATGTCACAGAGTCCCATCAGTAACTGTGTTCATTATGCAGAGGTTCCTAACTAGCTTGAGGTCAAGGGGACACACATCAGAATTTTTTGGTAAAGGTATGAATAGTTTGGAAAGGTCTCCAAGTCATTCTGACCGTCTCCCTTAAGGGGTATGTACCCCCTAGGAAGAACCATGAGTTTAGAGAGCCTACTTCTCCTTCCCTCCCTTCCTTCCTTCCATGTATTCAACAAATACCTTTGGAAAGCTTATATGTGCCAGGCATTGTTCTGGGGGCACTGGGGAGACACCAATGAACACACAGACAAAAATCTCTGCCCTCAATGAGAATCCAGACCCTCACAGGGGAGAAAAACAACATAATGAAAAAGCAGAATCTGTAGAATATGGGTTGTGATAAATTCCAAGGAGAAAAATATCACAGAAGGGGAGAGAAAACACTCATGGGGTGGGATATGGAGCTGAAACTTTAGATAGGGTGGTCAGGAAGTCCTCAATTAAAAGGTAGTGTTTGAAAAAAAATCCTAAAAGAAGAGAAAGAACAAGCAATCCAGATATCTGGGGAAAGAACATTCTCAGCAGAGGGAACAGCAAGTGCGAAGGTCCAAAGGTGGGGCACACGTTTAGTGTCACTAAACATACTAGTGTAAGGAGATGTGCAGGAACCCATATGCCAAGGGTTATCACAGAGTTCCTCCTCCACCTCAGATCCTGTGGCTCTGCGCAGTTTGGGCTGACTGCCTGTTGGACTAAATGTCCAAGACAAGGTCATGCTAACAAGCAGAAAGAACTTCAATAGCTTGATAGATGGGGATATGGGTAGGTGAGCTTAGCATTAAAGTATTTATCTTTATTTAAGTAGCTCAAAGTTATGTAAAATAGAATCTCATCCATCCTTACAAAGTCTTGTATGGAACAAGTCCTATCCCTTAACTATAGACCAGCAAGGCAGGGGACAGTTTTTAAAATGATTTTAAAGCTGGAGCTGGAATAGGATTTGTTCTTATTACCCAGTTCATCTTATTCATTCCTTTTATCTTACTCAAGAAGCAACTGCCAAAATTAGAATTCAGGTTTCCTGGATAAGGGGTTAACTCTCCTTAGAAAGCAAAGCAGGAGGATGGTATAGCTTTTGAAAGAGAGGACTAGTTCTCTCAAATCCTGAATTCTAGAAATGCTCCTGCAAGAAGAAGATACAGTGATGATATCAGGATCACAGAAGACTAAGCAGAGTCCTCTGTCCCCTGACCCCTAGAAATAGTCTAGTTATCCCTCTGTGCTAGGCCTGCTGCCTTTTATCCAGCTCCCTTCAGCCCCAAATGTCCTCTGGGACACAGAGATTGCCCAAGTCAGTGGACTGCACATTGTAAAGACCAGAGTAGGTCTGTAGCATGAATGTAGACACACACACACACACACACACACACACACACACACACACACTCATACATACACACTCATACAGTCAGTGGGGAGGAAGGGAAAAGGAAAGCACATGCAACACAACACATCAGGGCAGCTGCAGAAAACAACTGCTTGTTAAGTTAAAATTAAACTCTGCACAAATATTGACCTTTGGAGGGGACAGAAACCGGTCCCATATTTACCAGCTTTATAAATGGGACTGACCACAGCTGCCCCACGCGCTTGGCCAGCATTATGGCAGGATGGGGCGAGGCCACGCTTTGGGGGTGGGGGATGAATGAGAGGGGCAGGAGACATTTTAAACACTCTCTAAAATGTACTTTCTATGGGTAGGTCAAAGTTCCCAAAAGCCTTAAAAGTGGAATTTCTAGGAAAGCAAATAAGGTAGTCTCTGAAAGGGGGGCAAGAGAAATAGGAATGAAGAGGAGAAAGGATGTGTCCAGAAGAAAAAATTGCTGAGAAGAATGAGAAGCATAACCAAGATTGAAACAGAATGGAGAGAACACTGGGAAACTTATCCTTTTGAACCCTGGCCCTTAGTCAAACCAAGAGTCATAAGGTAGAAGACCAGGTGACCAATTTAAGTAACCTAATGGAACAATCTAACTGACCTGGCTTGAGTTTTGGCTCTGCTGCTTACTTGCTATGTAACCTAGGGGAAACTCAAGGACTTCCAGTTTCCTCATCTGTAAAATAGGGATATTCACACAAAAACATTGCTCTAATTCACAAAGACCAGAACCAAAAGAAAACAACATAAGTGAAAGCACTTTGCCTACCATGAAGACCACACAGATATGAATTATTATTAATTCTATCCCATCTAATTGTGCATCTTTATACTCCAAATTGTAATCTCTCTAGAGGCAAAGTCAGGGGCTAGCAGGGGAAACCTGAGTTGCCCTGAACTTGTTAACACCTCAAGCCCCCACTTGCTGTAGAATAAGGGGAGGGCAGCCTGCTGAAATTAGTCCCCAAAGCTAGACTCAAGGCTTCCAAAGGCCCAGATATGAAGGTGAAGAAGGAACTCATAGACACCATTTTCCTGCAAGATGAATTCTGGCAAGCTAAGGTTTCCCAGGAACAAACACCATCTGGGAAACTTATTTATGTTCCAAACTTCTACTGCCTTCACCCTCTTGTATGCCCTCCTTCATGCTCATGACTTTCATGATTACTAATGATAAGCATAAAAAGACTAGCCCCACATCCATGTAGTAGGGCATGACACACATCCCTATCCCCATTGTGCCAGAGAGAATCACAATTATGATAGCATAACTTTGCCAAAATTTGTTGCCCAGTTTTACAGAACGCTCCTGCGCTTGCCTGTGGTTCGCTGTTTATAGTATACATCTTAAAACCCCAGTAGACAAGCAACTGTTGCTTATGCATATGAAAAAGGTGGTAACTAAGTTAAAGTCCTTTTCCTCCTCAGTGCTAACCAAACTCATGCCACTAGTCTCTCTTGACTCTGCTTCACTTGTTCAATGTTTTACCTTAATATATTACAGTTTATATTGTTGAACGTGTGTCATAAAATATAAACAATGTACAGCAGAACTATGTCAGCAATTCAGGAAGAATTTCCAACGCTGCAGTCTCTGTGGTCACAGGGCAAGAAGATGTTTTGCATTTGCTGCACCAAATATGTGCTGAAGCAAAGACGCAAAACAAATCAAGGAGAGAGCAACAGAAAGGGGGAGGCTACTGGGGAAATTATACTCAGGTGGAGGAGCAGTTTAGATCCTGATCCAAGAACTTATCCTAAAATGTAATCATTATTAATCTTCACAACTCTTTTTCTTTGACTTCATCCTTCTTCATGGGCTCCAGATAAATGATAAGTCTCCAGGTTCAGCCACTCGGAGACTCTGGGGCCTCTGTTATGGGAAAGAGCCTTCTTCACTCCACTCCTACCCTTCTCATGAGCAACTGGATCCCTCTCCACAGGTCTTCCTTCTCTCTCCTATAAACTATGAAGAAATGAACTTAGTTGACCTTCTCTATATGAGCCTAAGATTCCTTGCCAAACCTATCAGACTATATAGCCAGAACTGGCATTTCAAGGTATTTCAAACTTCTAGCAAAAGGAGTATGAGAAACCACCATAAGTAAGATTGTTGTCAATTTAAAACTCCAAATAAGGTTCACCCCTCTATTCTCAGCACCAAAGTTACCAGGAGCAGCCCCTAACAGCTCAGCAGACCGCTCTCCAGGGACCTCCTCCCACAGCATCCTCATCCCAAGAAAGTCAACGGCTTAGGCAGGTGGTTCCAGGCTAGGAGAATAGGGCAGGGGCTGAAAACAAGCATCTTTAAAAGCAAAATATTCTTAATGAAAACTCAGGGCTTTGATTAAGTTAAGTAAATCTCTGAAAAGAATGAAAAAATCCACAATGGGACAAGTGATCATCATCTGACAAATAGATGTGACATATCCAAGGACACTTTGCCTATAAGGGGTCTCCTGTCTCTGCAGCTCCATCTGTAAGACCCTACTGATCCTCTCCCAGATTGAATATGGTTAGAAGACTACCACACCACATAGGATTTCTTGTTGAATATTATTTGTTAGTGAACTCCTCCTCTCTCCTGGCCAAGCTAACAGATGGGTCTCTCAGCAAAGTCCCTAAGCAGATCATGCACCAGGGTTGATTCTTACTTAGAATGTCTTGATCTAACCAAACAAAATGTCATTCCTGGGGCTTCACACACAAGGCGCTTTAACACTGAAGATGACTGCAACATAGGCTTTCAAGAGACTGTGCTTATACAGGCTTGAGAAATAGAAAATGGAAGCCAGAGTTCCAGGAAAATGTTTGGATGTGGCTCAATAAGGATAAGAAGGAGACTCTTACACAGAAACTGGATCGGGCTGGGAGAGAATGAAGGCACTAAAAAGAGGCCTACAAACCTGGCGGACATGTCTACACACAAGCACCCATCTATTTTATACCAGAGGCCCACACACTGCATAAGTTTCTAATTGTGTAAGAACTATGTCTGCAATCCAGAAACAACTAAATTTCCAGCATACTAGGAAGCACCCCTCCACTATAATCTTTGAAGTCCCTAAAGAAGCAAATAAGGAAACATTGCTACCAGGTACCAGTGAGCACTGTCGATTTACCAGCCCTAGGAAACAGAGACTCAACAGAGTCTTATTCAAGTCAAGGGAAAACGCTGTTAAAACACACAAAACTCCTTTGACTAATGTGAGAGGGGAAAAGAGTCTCTATAATTAACAGAAACTGTCACAGGCATTGGGGGCCTCCGATGTGTTCAACACAAACCACTTAAAAAGACCTGGTCTTCTAGGAGAAGGCTGGAGTTTGTGAGTGTGGCTCCAAGAGGCTGGGGACAGCATGTCCAAAAGAATCCCACCATATTGGGGGGGGGGGGTAGGGAGTGGGGTGGGGGGAACTCAAACCTCAGCTTAATGTTTTTCCACCACTGGAACTAAAAAGCAAAAAAGAAGTCCAAATGCAACCAGTTTTCAATTAGGGCCTAATTAGAAAGAAAAGTGGCACTGCTATGACAGATCTGTGGGGGAAGAAACGCAGTCAATGACTTTCGTTTGGGCTGAGCCATCCACTTGAAAGCTGTGATGATTAGAGGGATAATTTATGGTGAGAGATGGTGGAGGAGAAGGGAGGAGTAGAAGAAAAGCGCCTGGGGCTGGCTGATTATGCAAGTCGAGGGCCAAAGAAGATGGTCAAAACCATGTATTGATCAGCCACCATTTGCAAAGTATTCTGGAGAGGGTTGCAAGGAGAAATAAAGATCACAACAGATATCACTCTGACCCAGACAGGCTTACAAACACTGTCCCTGCAATAAGATGCACCACTAACACTCAGCCACTGCATACGTATGCACAAGTCTCCAGAGAAAGTTTAACCTCAACTTCTTTTTATACACAAGGTCCACTCTGACCACTCACGAGGCCTCTCTGCATTTCTCCCAGTTCTCTACTCATTTCCACACATGACATGCAGATGCCTCACAAGAAAAAGATGCTATCCTCAAATACAATTCTTGAATGAAGTGATCTGGATTTGCCTCAGCCCTCAAAAAAAGCCAAGTCAGGCCTATGCCCTTAGGCAGGCTGAGATACTACATCGAGAAGAACCTCAGAATGGCTAGAAGGACACTTTCTACTCCCTTTATCATCCTAAATGACTTGGGTCCATGTAAAGGTCATAATACCAGAGAATAAGCAGAAAGGAGGTAGGGGTGGGCACCCTAATACAGGGCTATAATAAGGAATCAGCTGGTTCCATAGGGTACTTGTAATAAACAAAGCAGTTTGGTTGGTAGAGGCATGGAATGCTTTCTTCCCCTTGCTCTGGGGTACCTTCTCCCTTGTTGATTTAGTTCAGGCAACTTGGAGGAGGGACAGGAAGGGCTAGGGCAAACATGTCACAGCCTGCAGTGAATAGGGCCAACAGAAAGAAGAGGCAAAGAACAGAGCTAAGGGGAGAGGAAAAGAGGAGAGGCCTTTCTTCCCATCCCACAACCTGGGCTCCATCCAACACAAAGTTAATTCCTAACCTCGGCTTCACCACCCTGCCCACTGCTTACATGATTTATCCCCCTATCTGCCTGCGTCGCCTTTACAAGCCTCCCAGCCCTCCACACCATTATAAAAGCTGTCTGTGCTGCTGGCTCGACCTGGCCTGGCCCAGGCTCCTGCCACACTAACCCTTCCCCACCCCTTCATTTTACAAGCCTTCCGCCATCATGGAAATCTGAAATCCCACGAAAGAACAGTAAACATCACAGGGGAAAGAAAATACCTAGGCAGGCCACTCTGGACAGCAAAGTCACAAATGGACTGATGTGTCTAAGCCAGGGATGAAGGTCTCTAGGCAATGACAGCAAGATACCTTCTTGCCTGGGCTCAGATGGACAATAACAAAGAGATGCATACAGAAATGTGCCAGTCCTTTATGGGGCATAGCCAAGCATCCCTTATGCCCAGGAAATTCCCAGGCTCAAAGAATCAGCTAGCATGTCAGGGAAACTTCCAGATAAACACAAGTATCAAGTCTAGAGAACCATGTGGAAATATAAAATGTTAAATAATGGAAAGAGACTAAATATGATTCAGACCACAGACTAAGAAGCAGCTCTGCCACCTTCTTACAGACTCCATAGGCAGGCAGTACAGTTTAGCAGAAAGAACATGGGCTTCAGGTTTAGCTAACTGGTTCTGAAAGCTGGCTTTAGCATTTATTAACTATGTGACCTTGGGCAAATTATATTTTCTGGATCTGTTTTGTCTTCATACTATGCGAAGATATCAATTCATAAAAAGAGAGTGAAGATTAACAATAAGATTTATAGCGAGAGAGCCTGGCACTCAAAAGGTATACAAAATAGTACTTATTGTGATAAACTAAGATGTTAAACATCTGAAAATAGGGGTGGAGTAGCAGATCCTATTCCTTCCTTATGCAAATTCAGTTTCTTTTGCAGGTTTCTCCTTTATTCTATGCAAACTTTCCCTTTCCAAACCAGATTCCACTGTTTGATCTGGCCAGAGAATGAGCCAAAGGGAGTTCCTTAGGGGAGTATTCTTTCTTCCTCGGTCTTGAGTAACCTGGTCCCTTTATCACTTTGAACTCTTAAATCTAGCTCTGCTTCTGACCTTCCTCACTAGGCCCTCAATACCTCCTCCAACTTCAGTGTAAAAAGTCTATTCTTTCCCTTCCTGTGCCTCCAAGAACCTGCCAGCACCCACTGGGCTCTGTTCTTCTCCCCAAATGTCCTATTACAATAGTGCCTAAGCCAGAAGTGAAGGGCAGACCTTCCCCAATTATCTCAGTGTTGAAGGGACAGGAGGGAATTCCCCAGGAGTCTCAAAGTGCTCTGCCAGCGAAGCTCCCCAGAGCTCTGCTACTCACTCGGGAGTAAGCAGCGGGGAGATGGAGGCGGAGGGCGGGGTTGGGGGGGGGGCAGGGAGAGAAGAGAGCCTTGATTCAGGGGCAGACTGAGTCCTCTACAGGTCGGGCTCCACTGAGGTTTCTCGGGTGAAACAGGCCTCTGTGGTGGCTGTGTCTGTAAAGCGGATGGAAATGCCCATAAAGCCATATCAAACCCTGTGCAGAGAAGGACAGGGATATATATAGAACCAGGAACCAAGGGGGCCACAGGGAATTCAGGCGGACAGCTCCGCCCAGCCCTTAAACCCGCCCCGGGAAGGGGGAGGCCCAAGGAACAAGCTCCAGGAATGAAGGTTGGAGACAGCCCGGCGGGTTTGGAAGGGAGTGGGCAAGTTAGGGGCGTCAGGGACAATGCTAGAAGGGAGCTAACAGACTAGGCTGTGGGCATCAATCAGGGTCGGGTTTGGTGCAGGGAGCCTGCTCCAGCTCAGGAATCCTGGGAAGCTTTAGCAGATCCTGAGGTGACTGTGACAGCCTGCCCTGGTGTCCCGCAGTCTTGATGGGGCTGTTTCCTTCTCAGAACCAAAGAGCCTCTAATAAGACTTCTTTCTTCCTCATCCTCCCAGTCAGCACCTCCACTTTAAATTAACACAGGGGCTGGTCACACCACTCCTCACTCCCTTAACTTCACTCCCAGCTTGCCACAGCAATGAGTTGGGGGCAGGTGAGGTATCCAGAAACAAGGAGAGTATCCCAATATGAAAACCTCTCGAAAGACAGATACAAACTCACAGAAAGGAAAAAGCAACTCACAGAATGAGGCCAGAGCCTCAAAAACCATGGCCTTGTTGAACCAGCCCCTGAAAGAGACAATCCTGCCAGGTCAGAAGGTGATTGGGCTCATCTTCTGATTTCACTTGCTAGGATCCCCCCTCCCCACAAATCTTCTTGCCAAAGTAGAAGACTGAAGTCCACAGCTTGGTGATGGGGCTAGAAGACCCTAAATGCACCATAATTTCTTACCTGAGCAACAGCCAGTGTAGCCAATCCCCCATTCCTCCCATCCACAATGCAAAACAGAATCCATCCCTTTCTCAGTCCCAATTCTTTGCCCTGGTCAGCACAAGTGTGTCAATGTTTTGGCGCCACCTGCTGTCCTTTCCTGACCACTGAGTAGGCCAGATCCTTGAACTGAATGGGCCTCAAGTTTACCTTCCTTAATTCATCTTAAGCTCTAAGGGAATGGAATCCAAGAGAAAAGAAACCACAATTTCTACCAAAGGGAATTTTCCTAGGGAGCATGCTGGAGAAGATCAGCGTTCTACTCTTCTCCTGTTTCCCAGCCCTGATGTCTTAGAAACCAATTAGCTAGAACTTTCTCACAGGGTTATTTTGTGTTAAGCCATTAGTTTGTGAGATTCCTTCTCCAACAAACTTGTGAAATTGAGAACAGTGAATACTCAACAAGAATTGCTCTAGTTAATAGAGTCCAAATAAATTATTTCTAAAGCACACTGTTTAGGTTTTCTTGGTTTTAGATAGAAATTCTAATTTTGCAGCTAGATGACATGATCTAGTGTTTGTCATTGAACATTATAATGAAAGCAGTGTCACTTAACAACTGATTTATACTGTTCCTATGGCCCTCACTCTGGGCAAACATTCTAACATGTAATAAGTTCTTTGAGAAGTCAGTTCATCTCACAGATACAGACCCTGAGTCCATTCATTTACCAAGTATTTTTGTAGCACCTACCATGGACCAGGAACGAACTGAAATACAGTGTGAATAAGACAAACAATATTTGTTCTCTCATGGAGGCTACATTCTAGCATCCTTTACCTGACTCATTTAGGTAAAGCAGCAATTCCTCCTCACTCATCTTAAGTGCATCTGTGTGAACATCAAAAATGAAGACAAAAATATAAATATTTCATAAAGAGACAAAATGAAGAAATATTAGACAGAATGCAGAGTGGGGGCAATGAATGAGTATATAAGAAGAATTATTCCTTCAAGCGAAGTTTTTCCCTTAAAACCCATTCATGGACCTCACTATAGGATCTGCATGTCAGTGTCCAAGGCCAGCCCTCCTCCGCTTTCCAGAATTACAGGTCTTTAGTAGAAAGCATGGAGGAGAGGTGGTATTTGTTCAATAGCTGGGACTGATGACTTCAATCATATGCAAGTATTTTCTCAAATGTCACCAAAGAAAACATATAGGACTCTATCAAATGTATTATCATCTTGTAGAAGAGAGAAATTTCTACAGGCTATACTATGAACCAGCAGATGAAGGGGAACAAAGTCAGCCTTAGAATCTTAAGGTAGCCATGCCCTCTCCTAATCTCACTCATCAACCGTTCTCAAGTGGGACCATGCTACACTGGTCACCACAGAATCTTAAAGAATTATAGAAAAGAAGTTTCAGAAGTTTCCCTGATAACAGATTCTAGGCAGGTTAAAAAAAAAATTCTCCCCTCTACTTTAACCATCCTTACAATTCAAGTTTATCCTTTCTTGAGCTATCTTGAATGAAATGCTGAAAAACTATTCACCATATAACGTGCTAATTTTTCATGAGCTACTATCAAATCTACTGTCTAAATGAAATAATTTTCTTGCTTTTGGATTTTCCTTTTCTTATTGTATGTCCATTCTTTTGATTATATTTTTAATTTATTTTTATTATAAACAAATGGGATACGTTTTTTCTTTATACATGAAGTAAAGGCATACCATTTGTGTAATCATACATTTACATAGGATAATAGTGTTTGATTCATTCTGTTATTTTTTCCTTCCTCCCGCCACTCCCACCCCTTTTTTCCCTCTATACAGTCCCTCCTTCCTCCATTCTTACCCCCCTCCCACCTATTTTTATTATTGTTCTTATTTTCCTATGGGCCCTAAGGCCCCCATGCATCTTTTAAACACAATATCAAAATTCTAAAAGCTCAACTAATGCTAAATACAATGGGAAGGTGGTCTGGGTCCATATGCTATTTCTTTAATTATACAGTATCCAGACTATACCAAAGATTATCACAGTTGGGTGCCCTCACTAGTGAAATCTTTCAGGAAATGGAAAGAAAGGAAGAAAGAAAAGAAGGAAGGAATAAGGAAAGAAGGAAGGAAGGAAGGAAGGAAAGTAGGAAGGAAGGGGGGGAGGGAGGGAGGAAGAGGATGGACAATCTAAGGAGTAGAAGTGTACTTTATAGGAAAGAAGGTCTATTAAACAAGGTCTGAGAATAGCTAAAGTATCTGACAAAGGCAGCAGCAGCCACAGCTGATAAGCAGGGAGCCTGGGAGGGGCACTGATATAGGCTCAATGCCTTGCTGAGGGTCATCAAAGAAGTCACAGAAACTTTTACTTCCCTTCCTTAGATTCACCCACCTCATTAGAGCACCCTGGGACACCTTCACTAATTTCCCCAGAGAATGAATTCCTCATTTGCCCCGGTAAGGCACTGTGTGTTTTCTTTATGTGGCACTCTTCCTTGGCTTCCCTTCTGAGACACATGCTTCTTGGGGTAGGAGTCACCTCAGTCATCTTTGTATCCCCAGCACTCAGCAAGTACTTAAAAATGCTAGTTTCCTAACCCCACAGTACCTGTGCAAGAACTTAAAGTCAGTGGTATTCAATAAATGCTGGTAAGGACGATGCATAACAGCAGACATCCAGCACAACTGCAGTAAGCTGTCAGACCAGTTTGGGATATTGGCAAGAAAACCTCTTGGCCCAGACATTTACTCTTAAGGTTTCCCTCCTCCTCAAGAGACTCCAGGAAATAGGTTTAGTTTTAAGTTCTAGAAACTCCAATCATCCCTGTTTTCCCCAGGCTGAGGGACTGAAGGAAGACTGCAGATACCTCATGAATATTGATGAGCCCCTGTGGTCACATGAATATTAACAACACCCTGTGGCTTTCGGGAATAGCAGCCCAGCTAGAAGGTCTAATATTAACCTTGGCTGGGCCCAAAAGGTGGGAAGAGCATATGCCCATACATCCCCATGGGGAGTAATGAGTGGACAGCAGAGACCAGTGTAGGGATCTGCTATTTTTTGGCCCCTATGCAAACATGGGCACGTGGGCAGTTAAGAAAAGACTAAACATTGTGCCCCATGTCCCTGGCACTGGGGGCTTTCTGTTAGATGCTACCTGGGCAGGAATCCCCAATCTCAAGCCTTGCAGAAGTTAGGATGTACAAACTAATTCATATGCAATTCCAAAAAACCCAGTAGGGTTATACTGACCTAGTTCAATTGCTACATCAGAGGAGCAAGAAAGGTTCAAAGGCAGATCACATTAGACAGAAACCAGAATCAAATCACGATAATCGGGGGGAAAAAAAAAAAAATATATATATATATATATATACATTTTGAGGGTCACGTGTAAACAATAATGGAAGATCTATAAACTGTGCAGTTTCCAGTCCTATACCCTCCATGAGACTAGCAGATATAGGGAACAATGACAGGTTTAAAAAGAAAGATGTTCTAGTATTAAAGCAGTAAAAGATAGGAAGTATCCGTTTCTATTTGCACCTGCAGCTGCAGGTGTAGTTCAGTGGTAGAACTCTTGCCTGGCATGCGTGAGTCGGGAGGTTTTGAGTTTGATCCTGAGCATCAAAATACATATATGACTTCATGACCAATGTGATCCTACAATATGTACAATCAGGAAAATGAGAAAATCATTTTGATTTATCAAAATGAATAAATGCATTCTACTGTCATTTATAACTAATTAGAACAAATAAAATATATAGAGATATAAAATATATATAATACATAAAAAAGATATATATATACATATATATATATATATACATATCTTTTAACACCTACAGACTTTAAACCCAAGAGACAACAGAAAGAATGATGACCATTATTGAAAAAAACAAACAAGTAGTGTTGTGAATCAGAATCAACCAAAGAAATCCTCTACCCCTAGCCCTGAGTCTAAGTTTAAAACCTGCTTCTGTGCCACATGATAGTGCTGTTGAAAGGAAAGGTAGGCTAGGTGTCCCCATGCAGTGGGCAGAATTAATGCTAATAATGAGATTCCTGCTGTACTCACACACCAGGATAAACTACTCTTAAAGTTAGAAAAATGGCCTCTTCATTCCTTTAGCCCCATCCTACTCCAAGGCCTTGACCCCTTAGCTCTGTCTGAAAAGCTGACCCAGCCCCCTCCATGCACTCAGAAGGAACAGAGAGGCCTGTGGACCTCGCCCAAGCTGAGGTGGTGAGAGGCCACACCTAGGAAGAGGGTGGGGGCTGCTCACGGGATCTGTGTTCTGTCACACAATTACCATATTATGTGGCTCTAATAAAAAGAAATACTTGAAGTTTTACTAGTGCCATATAATAAAGTATTTATAGAATCTGAGGGGGGTGGGCAGAGGTAGAATGGGGGAGGGAAATAGGAAGAATCAGAATTGTTAGCAATAGCCTGGCAATAACAACTCCCATATTGATCATACAGGTAGACTGCAGAGCTTTCAGCCTGGAACAGTCAGCTACTCTTACTAGCCTGGACCAAGGCGGCTTACAGTTCACTCTTCTATAACAGTTGATCTCTGACTTCTTCCTGGCCAACAAAGAGTGAGATGAGGAACTAGGAGGAATAGGCAGGAGAAACAAGGAATGCCAGCAAAACCATGGGCCTACGCCTCAAAAGGCTGGAGAGCGGAGTCAAGGGGCATCCACCAAAATAATGAACAGAATGTCTGCTTTAAAAGGTTCCATTCTGGAGCTAAATATCTAACTTGCACCATCCAGCACAGCTGACCATTTGTAAATCTGCCAGGTTTTCCATTGGTGCACAGCCCCTTCCACACACCTCTCACACTCCCCACTTGCCACCCCACACCTACTCCAACCACACAGCACACACCCACGGCCCCTCCCCACACACAGCCCCAGCCACACTGCACACACACAACACACTTGCCACAACACACTCCTTCCAAAGGGCATGGGATGCCCGCCTTTCCTGGGCATCTTCCCAACAGAAGACATCTGAGATAAAAACATTTTCTGCATCTACAACCCTCTTTAACATTTCAAAATTTTCTAGTACCCAAAAAATCTCCCCAAAGAGAAAGAGAGAAGTGAGGGCTGTGGCATTATTACAGAGGAGACTATAAACAGAACAAATATAGAGCTGCTTTATTACAAGGCAGTGTGGGGTTGGTGGCTGGCTGATTACAGGGACACTCCCCAGAACTCTCTGCAGTCCCAGACCTCAATAAAGGACAGACTATGACTGCCTTCAGCTGAGGGGCAATTGGATCCAGGGGCACCCTAGAATCCCTCCAGATTCCAGTCCAGGATGTGATACCTGCCTTGATTGAAGATAAGGAAGAAAGCAAACACAATCTAAGAATGACCCTGCTTGGCAAAGAGTACCAGGCCATCTTCTCAAAGGCAAACAATGTGGCTTGGGTTTCTTGACATCAAAAGATTCCAAATTTCAGAAAGAGGAGAAAAAAGTTAGAGAAATCAAGAACACATTGATAGATTTAAAACCTGTACACATCAGGGACAGTGCAGATCAGGGACAGTGCAGAGAAAGGGGAAAGAATGGATTAGAAGACAGAAAGGGAAGCAGCGCAGCTTGAGTGACTAAAGCAATCCATATTACGCATAAAATCATAGAAGGAAAGAATGGGAAATCCACAAGTCCTCTCTCTCTTCTGGGCTCTGGGCACACAGCGTCCCTTCCTGGGTGACTCACAGTGGGATCACCTTCACCCCCTGCTTCATGTGGTGAGGCCCTCTTTATAGGGAGACACACCGCGAGCCTTCTCCTCCTCCACGCCTGCAAGCCAGGGCCATTGCGTCACTGACCTCTACACACGCTCACTCCCTCCTCTTTCCAGCAGCCACCACACAAGGGATCTTGTCTTGTGGTCCCTGAAGTCCTTTCATCTGCACTCCAAACCCACTGTCACCTTGGCCCTGAATCACTCCCCAGGAGACACTGGGAAAACAGAGCTGGACAAAGAGTGTCTGGGTCCTGTATGGCTAGAATTTACTGATCCCTGCTGGTGAGAGAACCCGGGCCATGCTCTCCTCAGCCCAAAGGCAGGGCACAGGAATAATTTTGAACCTGGTCCTGTGGCCAGCCCTGCCTACAGACTAGGCTTCTAAATCGGGTGATACCCATTCGCTGTGGCTCCCATAAGCTGAGGGACAAAAGGGGCTGAGAGGCAGCCCTATGTATCCTATCTCCTCTACCTTGCTTGTTGGATGGCTGATGACTTGCTGGAGGTAGAAGAAGGTCAGCAAGAATCTCCCCTCCCCCAGTTCTGTCTCATCCTACTTGGCTAGTCTATTCTCAGGGCAGCCCCAAGGAAAACATCAGGCTGCTGAAAATGTCAGTCTCTCTCAGATCTTTCTCCAGGACGGAGGATTCCCTCCAGCTCTGTCTCAGCTCATTTCCATGTTGTGTGGTTCTAACAGTTTTCTTTGACCTTCTACGTAGGGATAATCCACCTTGGTGTTTGGCCATTTTTCTCTAATTTTAGAACCTGCATTTTAATGGCAGATTTAAGATGAGTTACAGGACTGCTTTCTTACTCTCTACATTACTTCATTCTCAAACACATTTTATTAGAACAGCACCTTAAAGTCAGTGTGGAAAGCGGGGAAAGCTCTGTACTAGAAAGTCAAGGACAAGGTTCTGGTTTCTACTACAATTACTTGTGGAACTCGGGGTCAGTCAATTTCTTTAAGCCAATTTATCACATCTTCTCAGTCTTAAGTTACCCTGAGGGCTTACAAAAAAACAATAACTACAAATTTGTTCTTTATTTTATTGTTGTTGTTGTTTTATTTTATTTTATTTTATTTATTGTTGTTGTTGCTATTGTTACTAGTATTAGGTACCAGGGATTGAACCCAGGGGCCCTTTACCACTGAGCCACATCACCAGCCCTTTTTACATTTTATTTAGAGGGTCTCACTAAGTTGCTTAGGGCCTCACTAAGTTGCTGAGGCTGGTTTTGAACTCACAACCATCCTGCCTTGGTCTCCCAAGTTGCTGGGATTACAGGAATGTGCCACCATGCCTGTCTATCTTAGTATTTTTTTCTGGGTAGGTGGTCAATATAATTGTGTTACCTTTTCTTCAGTGAAGCCTGCCTACCTCACCAGGTAGCTATAGAGCCAATGAAACTACAAAGGCTAAATTTCTCAGTGGAACACACAGCACAAAACTATACTGAGTGCTTCCCATGAAGGAGAAAAGTTGAATAAGATACAATGTCCATGCCCTCAGGAAACTTGCCATCTACTGGGGGGAATCAGAAAAGCCAGTAATTATAGTACAGCATTGAGATAGCGTAGGACTGAGCAAATAGTAACACATAAGAAAGACAACTAAAACTGAAGAGGAAGTAACATCTTCACTAGAATCCAAAGACCAGGCTCTAGTGCAGCTCAGTGATAGAGCACTTGCCCTAGGTTCACTCCCAATACTGCAGAACAAACAAACAAACAAGACCCAAAAACCAGAGGAGTTAGGTGAAAAGCCTTGTTAGTGGTTGGCAGGGGGGCCTAAAGGGAGTAGCATGTGCCAAGGACTAGAGATAAGAGAAATGAGCTCTAGGAAGTGATAGCAATTCACCATGACTAAAGTGTAGAGCTGGGACAGAAGGCAGAGTCTGTGCGTGTGTGTGGGAGGGGTGGCCCAGCAGAAGAATGGGAAATGAAGTTGGAGATCTGAGTAGAGGTCAGATCATAAAGGGCCTTGATGGTTTGATTAGGGAGTTTGGACTTTATCCTAAGGGCAATAGGAAGCCACCCAACAGTTTTAAGCAGGGACACATGACCAGATTTACTATGATCAGTAGTTTCCATTTGGTTTCCTTGCCTGATTGCAGATCTGTGGGGTTAGTGGGGCATTAGAAAAGAAGCAGAGGTTCAGGCTGGGCCTAGTTCTTTTCTGTCTATCCTTTAACATTTTGGTTTACTTTCCAAACAGGCTTCCCTCTTAGTCTCTTTACTCTTCTTTCTCTCTCTCTCTTTCTTTCTCTCAAGGAAAAACCTTTGATTGTATGACTCCTCCTTTCCAACCAGTTGTCCTATTGACCTAGGCTTTTAGCTCTTCTTGAATATTCTCCACTATCACCACCCTCCAAATAGGGCTGTCAAGTAAACCCTGCCAGTAATCCACATTTCTAATCCAAGGCTCATTTCTTATCTCTCTCTTGAATTCCACAACTCTGCCAGTATTTGCTTTTCTCCTCCATCCTAGATCTCTCAACCTCTAGAAACAATTTGATGGCCTCCTAACAGAAGACTAAGATAAAGCTGACCAAACATAATCAATCTGCATAAGAAAGACCCCAGAGGCCTGCACATGTAGCTCAGTGGTAGAGCTGCTTGTCCAGCATGCAAGTGGCCTTGAGTTCAATCCCTAGCATTGGGGTGGGGGTGGGGGGAACCTCATACCTAGATGATAATGAATTGTATGAAAGCACTCACTCCTTTTCTTTTTTCTGTACCTCATTAAGTCTCCCAGAGGGTAATTTAAGGTTTAGAATCAATACACCACAGGAAAATCATCACAGTCATTAACTTTACCTCTTGGCCTCACACCATACCTTCTAATCACAGAAACTTGCCACTGGGGAAGAAATCTTTTTTATTTTATTTTATTTTTCCAATACTGAGGACTGAACCAGGGATGCTCTACCACTAAGCTACATTCCCAGCCCTTTTGTCGTTTTTATTTTTAAGATAAGGTCTCACTAAGTTGCCAAGGCTGGCCTTGAACTTGTGATCCTCTTGCCTCGGCCTCCCAAGTTGCTGCAATTATAGGCGTGTACCACCATGCCAAGCTAGGGGAAGAAACTTTAGTCTAACCTTCCACCT
Organism: Sciurus carolinensis; assembly: GCF_902686445.1. NCBI lineage: Eukaryota > Metazoa > Chordata > Mammalia > Rodentia > Sciuridae > Sciurus > Sciurus carolinensis. The sequence goes on from NC_062215.1 coordinate 164,707,028, forward strand.
GACTGTCAGTGCTCTTTAGCATGACATGGCAATTGAGAATCAATGCTTCTTGCTACCTGAAATTCCCCTAAGAATTCCTTTTTGGGGGCTAGGGTTGTAGCTCTGTGGTAGAGTGCTTGCCTAGCATGTGTGAGGTATGGAATTTTAATCTCAGCACCACCTATAAAAAAATAAGATAAAGGTCCATTGACAACTAAAAAATATTTTAAAAAAAAAGAATTTCTTTTTCTATTAATCTCCACTGAATAGATTTAGTTTAAAACCACTAGATCTAATAGGGACTAGCTCAACTAGCTAGTCTTAAAGTTCTAGAACATTGTTATTCAAAGTATCACCAGAAACCAGGCACTGGGGCTGGGGAGATAGCTCAGTTGGTAGAGTGCTTGCCTCTCAAGCATAAGGCCCTGGGTTCAATCCCCAGCACCGCAAAAAAAAAACAACAAAAAAACAGGCACTGCAGCACAGGCCTGTAATATTAGCTGCTCAGGAGGCTGAGGTAGGAGGATGGTAAGTTCAAAGTTGGTTTGGGCAATATGGCAAGGCCCCATCTCAAAAAACAAAAATGAAAAGCCCACAGGTGGGGGCTGGAGTTGTGGCTCTGTGGTGGAACTTGCCTGGCATGTGTGAGGCCCTGGGTACAATCCTTAGTACCACATAAAAATAAAAATAAAGAAATAAAATAAGAAAAAGAAAAAAAAAAAAAAACAGGCAAAGTGTGCTCAAAGAACTGATGCTGATCCATGAACTCTTTGCAATGAGTCCATGATGATATCATTACAGAAATTGAGTGTAAGCATTTAAAGACTTAGTAATCTGACATTACCAGGACACCCAAAGTTCAGAGGATTCATCCCAATGAACAGGGTACAAAACAGTTTTATTGCTGAACTTGTATGGTAGGTAAGTCACCATGGTACATGCTGCTCCTTGATTATGTACACAATAAGATTGTATGTCAGGTTATGTTGAAAAATACTGTTTCAGAAGGTTTCCATGTGAAAAGAAGCCAGTGGGTCCTGGGATAGGCTAGCTCTTCTCTTTTCCCACTTCTGGGTTCAATAAAGAGTGAATGTGCTCCCTAAGGATGAGGAACAGGAAGCTACTCCCGCTACACCAGTGGCCTTATGGGGTGAAGAGGAGGGCAGGAGTTAGCGGCCAGGTTATCAGGCAGTAACAAACTCAGCATCCAAGCACTCAACTTCCAGCAATGCAAGGAGCTTCCTTTGTTTTGGGAAAACAAGAGCTGCAAGAAGCTTCTCCTTGACACGTTCTTGCCTGGCCTCGGGAGGAGCCCAACCACCCCTGACACACAAACAGGACAGTCTTAGCCAATGACAGACAAGCCAGTACCCTGACCACAACCCCTGTTTGCTTTTCCTTTTCCACCACTTCCTCAGTTGGAGGGCCACTGTGGGGCCATTGGTAGCTGCCAGCCTAGGTCACATTCAAGAACTTCACCCCCAGTGACCTAGTACCTAGTCCAAATAACTCTTCCACTGCTCTTATAGCCTATGTTCTCTGCCCCATATGGTACTTTTGGTCTGATGCCAAGGACTTCTGGCCCCTTGCCTGGAGTTGTATGTAAGGCTAAGCCTTAGAATACCACTCTGACAAAGGCCATGGTATGCTCTAGCAAGCTAAACCCAAGATCAGCGTCTAATCCAACACCCAAGAAGGACAATATTTGAGGTTTCAACAGAATATTCTGAATTTACATTTTTCTGTTACCCAGAGTTACTTGATTACATTAGATCCTTATCTTCCAGAACCCAGTTATCACCACAACTAAAATATATACAACAATGAACCTTTTCATGATACAGAATGTCAAAACTAGACTTTGAAAGAGTTGCCTAGGGAGCTTGGGATTAAAGATGAAAAAAATTCAACAACACCAGGACACTTAGTCCTGAGAGCACAGAATAAGAGTCTCAACCTCTCAGACTCACATGCAAGTGTCATCTTAGACCAATGACTGTAGGACATTTTCTCCAAGAGTTCTGAGAAGTAGGGCTAGTACATCAAGAACACTGGGGACCAGCAAACCGTCCTCCCTTTCTGACTTATCAAGGGAGCTTACTCTTTATCCTGAGGGCCCAGGAGCCCAAGTTTCTGTGAAGACTCATTTGTCCAGTAAGGGGAGGGGCAGAACTCCCCCGACTCCAGGCCTCCTTCGTGCCAAAGAAGGAGGAAACAGAATAAGCAAAATAAAATTCATAAAGTGAAGCAGTAATTATGGTGTGGTCAACAAGAGGCTGCTCGTCAGGCCCATCATTATGTGGCTAAATTTAACGCCCTGCGCGGCCAGGGGAGCCATGCGCCCCGGGCACGGTGTGTCCACACAGACGCCAGCTCCGCCACCTTCACCCGCTCGACAGCCGCCAGGGCTGCCAGAAAGCAGGTCACAATTTTTTTTATAGTCTGTTTACCAAGATGCTGTTTTTACTGCCGAGGTTTCTCTCATTTTATCTCTTTTTCCCTTTTCCCCAAACAGACGGGCCTGTATTTTCTGTCCCGTTTTTTTTTTTTTTTTTTTTTTTTCTTTCTCCCTCTCTCAGTACTATTTTCAGAACTCTAATTTTATATGGTATGTCCCTGGGTTTTTTTTTTTTTTTTTTTTTTTTTTTTTTTTGGTAAATATTTGCCATAACTAAGCCAGGCACATCCAGTTTAAAAGGCTCCGTCCCACAAAACATCAGGCCTTTAATGATACGCATCTCATTAGCTTGCCTCATGAAAGGGGGTATAGAAAAAAAAAGCAACTTACAGACTCTCTCACTTTTTATATCTAGAAAGACCTATATTTATATATAAGAACAAGCTGAAAACCAGCATTCTGAGTCCCAATACAAGGCTGGTACAATGGTCATTTGATTAAAGTTTCCAGGCCTCAGAAGCAGTTCAGGAGAGACGGGCTCTATCCTGAGTCTGTGTATCATTGCTGGTCCACCCAGGTGGTTCTGAACAGGTCGGTGCATGAAGATCCTCAGACTCTGAGGTACTAGGGCTTTCTAGATCAGGAAGACAAAACTCTGGGGAATCCTCTATTCTAAATTTCCTAAAATGGCTATAAGAAAACAAAGGCAAAAGGGCATGAAGAGTTCCCTCCTTCTCTGGCCTATAAAGTTAAAGAAAGGAAGTCCAAGTTAAGAGAGTACTCAGAGAAATCCATTCCAAGATGGAACTTCTACACCTCCCACTTACCACCCAAAGGGCTTCTCCAGACAGGCCAAGCCCCAACACTGAAGGCAGGATTTCCTACTGTATGCGTGAGGTTCCATGAAAGGGGGTGTATAGTTGAATCTGCTTAGTGCACTAAACGAAGACACAGCATCCAGTAAGCAAACTCCAAATACTTACCATGATACTTTTAAGCCACATTAATACTCTGAGATGGTGGTAGAGGAGCTCCAGCACACAGTGCTTTCCTTAAGAAGTACCTAAGGAACCAGACAGGCAGCACACACCTATAGTCCCAACTACTTAGAAGGCTGGGGCAGCAGGAATTTTTGAGTCCAGGAATTCAAGGCCAGTCCAGAGAACAGAGTGAGACCTGTATCTCTTTCAAAGAAAATAAATTTGGGAGAAGGGAAAGAGATACATGGATTGAAATACCCTGCCTGGCTGTTCAGACAGTTCCTCATGGGGAGTCTATACTCTGTAGGGGTCACCAAAGGCCCAATGTGTCTCACTTGGTTTTTATTAGTTCATTCAAGGATGATCAGACTCTAGAAAAGTGACTGATACCTACTACAAATCATGAGAGGCAGGGTGCCTATAATCCCAGCAACTCAGGAGGCTGAGGCAGCAGGATGACAAGTTCAAGGCCAGCCTGGGAAATTTATTGAGACCTGTCTCAAAATTTAAAAATAAATAAAAGGGTTGGGAATGTAGTTTGATGGTAGAGCACCTCTGGGTTCAATTCCCAGTACCAGGAGAAAAAAAAAAAAAAAAAAACCAGAAGACTAATTCAGAAATTAAAATGCCAATTTATTAATTTTCAATAGGGGGTTATACCCTTCCAGTGACTGAAATATCTTTTTTTTTTTTTTTCAGTAATAAGGATGGAACCCAGGGCCTTGTACATGCTAGGCAAACACTCTACATTGATCTATACCCCCAGTCCTTTTAGTTTATTTTGAGACAGGGGTCTCACTAAATCACCCAGGCTAGCTTCAAACTTGCAATCTTCCTGCCTCAGTTTACCTAGCAGCTTGGATTACAGGTGTGTGCCACCAAACCAAGCCTGAAATGTCTTTAGCTACAAATACGCACTGCTTGTTAAACACAGAAAAAAAAGTAAAAGAAAAAGAAGACAAATGTTTTTTTATGGAGAGTTTGTGTACATTGCACAAGCTGGACAAATATCCTGTTCCATTGCTTTGGGATGATCCAGGTACACTGATAAATTATTATTGTTCCTCTGTTAATACATGTCCTTAGAAATCACGAATTAACACCTATTAGTTTTCTTAAATTGCTTCTAAGTGCAGAGAGGTACATAAGTCCAAGAGGTGCAAGAAAGGGATGTGGGTTAGGAGAGGAGGCAGTATTTGGGGCAGGATTTTTAGCCTTGGATCACTTCCTCTTTTAATTATTGTAGGCCTCAACACTACACACACCTTGGTCTCAGACCTGCCTACTTCCCACGTAAAGTTCACGCATAGCCATGGAACACACAGCAAGGCAGTATGCTGAATTCAGAGTTCAGAGCCCTGGACCCTGCTGCCAAATTCTAAAACTGTTCGTCTACATGAGAGTTCTCTTATCCTTGCAGACCTTCATTCCCTCATAAGTAAAATAAAGTGGTTTGATGAGTCTTTAGACTGATAGAGTCTCCTAGAACTCATAAAATTCTATAGCTCTAAAGTTCTGTATGAGATATTTGAGATGTCACAGTTTCCCTCACTGAGGCATTTGCCTAGACCCTTGAGATCTGTAAACTAGTCTCATAAAACACACACACACACACACACACACACACACACACACACACAAATAGGCCACTCAATGAATTACTTCTGTAGGTAGCTAATCCCATCCATCTTAGATTTATTCTTACTTACTTCAGTATGAATGGCCAGCCTACACTTGGGGGATACTCTGCTTGAGTCTGGCATCTCCTTATGACCTCACCAAATTCAGCAATTTCACCCTGCTCTGCTCCCAAAATGCTGCAACTTTCACTACCTGCTCCTTCTTTAAACCAAGCTGTATTATCATGCCACCATCTCAAGGTGCCATCTTTTTCCTAGTTACACCCACACTACAACTACAACTGAAAAGGGTTCTTCAGAGTAAAACAGTCTAAGCAGACGATGCATAGCATCAGAATTGCTCAAGCTTTATTTTTTAAATTAGATTTAATTTTTATTAGAATTGCTCAAGTTTTAAGCATAAGATTAACAGAAACCAAAGAGCTTTTGAAGGATTCCCTCAACCCACCACACCTAAGGAAAGTCCCTAAATGTAACTATAAAATACCTAGTTGTGACTTTTCCTTTGATAGCCATTCAGTCATTCACCACACAAAATCCTCCTAACTCTTAGCTCAAAATTCGCCTCTTTCAGAAATACCTTATCCCAATTCTTCTGGTATTAACTCCAGATCCCATCCAATGAGTTTGTTTTTACTTCCTCTCAGAGGATACACACACACACACACACACACACACACACACAGTATTTAGAAAATTCTTGTGCTTGCTTTGGCAGACAAATACTAAAATTGGAATGATACAGAGAAAAGTAGTATGACTCCTGCACAAGGATGACACATAAACTCATGAAGTGTTTCATATTTGTGGGGAGGGATAGTTACCGGGGATTGAACTCAGGGGCACTCGACCACTGAGCCACATCCCCAGCCCTATTTTGTATTTTATTTAGAAACAGGGTCTTGCTGAGTTGCTTAGTGCCTCACTATTGCTGAGGCTGGTTATGAACTTGTGATCATCCTGCCTCAGCCTCCTGAGCAGCCAGGACTACAGGTATGTACCACCACACCTGACAAAGTGTTCCATATTTTTTTTAAAAAAAGAATATTCTTTTGGTACCAGGGATTGAACCTAGGTGTGCTTAACCACTGAGCCACATCCCCACCCCTTTTTATGTTTTATTTTGAGACAGGGTCTTGCTAAATTGCTGAGGCTGGCTTTGAAACTGTGATCCTTTTGCCTCAGCCTCCCCAGCTGCTGGGATTACAGGTGTGCACCACCGTGCCTGGCAAGAATATTCTTGTAGATATATAAATTCTAGTGGTCCATCTTCCTCAAAAGTCCATCTTTTAAGGGCAGAAAAAATGTTTTAACTTTTCAGTATGACTTTGCCACATTTAATATATTCAATGGTGTCTAATAAGTACTGTCCACATAGAGTTTAAACTTCTAAATAGAAAAGCAAATAGATCTTCCACACAGAATTAAAAATACTCTTTCTGAGACCTTCTGGCAATTTCTCCCTTGAAAATTTCCTAAAGGGAGACAAGAATGCCCATGAATCCTGCAGTTTCATTCCCTAAGCACTGGACAGCTAAGTTGCCAACCTATAGGACTCAGTCTCTATAGAACTTTCTTTTCAATGTGGCTCACTAGTCAAAAGAAACATCGCCCATGAGTGAAGAATATGAGAGAAGACTTAGGTATAAGGGTGAAGTTATGAAACCAACAGACCATGTGATGCTTAAAGATAAGTTGTTTGACACTTTCATTTTCTTTCTTCATTTCAATAATCAGACACAACATGTACCAATGTGAGAGAATCCTCAAATGCCAGGACCTTTAAACTACTACCACTGATTGGCACTGCAGTAGGCTCAGAAAACTGCTAGGTACAGTGGCACACACCTGTAATCCCAGTTACTCAGGAGGTTGAAGCAACAGGATCAAGTTTGAGGCCAGTCTGGGCAACTTAATTAGACCATATCTCAAAATAAAAATTTAAAAGGGGACGGTGGGCTGAGAATGCAGTCGCTTAGTGATAAAGTGTCCCTCAGTTCAATTCCCAGTACCATTAAAAAAAGAAGAAGAAGAAGAAAAAAAGCAAGAAAAGAAAACAAATGAGCAAGTCCCTTCTTCCCTGAGGACTACATAAACTAATAGGAAATAAACAGAAATTCCTACAAGGCAAAAGTGACATAGGAAAGATACAAAGCATTGTAGGAGTTGAGAAGAGGAAAGTAATAGAGCTTGTATTTTTACTCCTGTTCATTTCATGATTTCCGTCATAACAGAAAAATCATGTAATTATTTGTGTTCACTTCCCACATTTTTTTGGGTGTTGGGAGTCAAACTCATGCATCCCTTGTGCATGTCTCTCTTTAAGTATGGGGAATTAAATGCCCTTGGAAAGGACTTTAAAATTATTGGATAAAAATGTTACAATTCCTGGGGGGGAAAGGCTGGAAGTATGCAGAAATCCAGTTATCCATCTTCACACTGTTGCCCATCATTTCATACCATCCACAAATCCCAGAGGAAGGATGACATTCTTTCCCTTAGATCAACCCCACAGATCCTTGCTCTCCCACTGGTCCTTTCCTCCACCAGTGTACATTTCTTCTTATCCACTGGCTTCTTCTTTGCCTTCAAATCCAAATGTGTCATCACATTTCATTTTGCTTAAGCCACTGGCTTTCCAGCTATTTCTCATTCCTTTTTGTTGTGCAGCTTTTCTGATGAGAGTTCTCCACTTATTGTCTCCACTACCTCATTCACTGTTCCTTCTTTAACTGCCTGCAATCGTAGAGACTGCTCAAGATCATTAATTGCCTGGTGATCTTTCCTGTCAGTTCCCCATTCTCTTTGATCTCACTTGTGCATGTGGCACAGGGATCACCATCCTCGAAGATGTGAAGAGAACAGGATTTGAGTCAAGACAAACATGGATAAATCAGCTGACTGACCATAAGCCAATTACTTTATCCCTGAGTCTCTGCATGTTTATCTTTAAAATGAAGATAGTATCACCTGCTCCTAGGGTTGTTATGTAAGGATTAAAAATTATAACTTAGATATAACACCTAGAACAATGACTAGCACACACAGTATGTACTTAATGTTGGTTAGTTTCCCTTTCTTGGCTAATCCACTACACTCTCCTGATTGTTCTGTCTCACATTTCCCTCACTGACTCCTACTTATTACTCCATCCAATCAGAATAGTTGCCCAAATCTGGGTCTTGGTTTTTTTCTTTTTCTTTTTCTTTCTCCATGCTCTTCCTAGAAAAACATGTATCCATTCTCAAGGCTTCAGATGTTGCTCTTTGGCCAGAAGATTCCCAAATCTTCAACCTTATTTTTTCAACTCTTTTCTAAGTATTATTAATTATATGTCCTATAAACAATTTAAATTCAACATAAATATGAAAAGTTGTTAATCTTTTGTTTTTTAATTATAAATAAGCCATTGATTATTTTTTCTCACTATAGGCTAAGGCATTGTTAAATGGTCACATTGTAAGGAATGGATTTTTAGGAAACCCTCCCTTCACTAGGAGAAAAAGGAGAGAGACTGGACTATGTGAATCTTTTAAAAAATGCTGTGGGGATACATGAAGCTTATAGCTTAGGCCTGTAAACAAACCTTATAGATTAATAAGGGTCATCTGATAAAGAGTTTTCTATAGATATTTATAAGAAATAAGACATCAATCAAATCTGAACTAAATGGTATCTCAGGAGATTAAAATTAAATGAGAGACTAATAGTGGATTTGGTGGAGGTAAATAGGAAAAAATGTTTTCATTTTAGGAGAATTAGTTGGTAACTTCCTCTGAATGAAGTTAGACACACAGTCCCCCCATGAGTATCTATTAAATTGTGCTAGCCTATCTGGATCAGATACAGAAGTACATGAGATTTCATTTCCTACAGGTCCCTACAACTCCCTATTGTTTTATATCTGACCCAATATACATATTGACATATATTCCTGGCTGCTAAAGGCACCTCAGTTTGAAATATCTGGTTTTGAGTTTTTTAGGATAAAAAGTTTGGCATATGAGATAGTCCTTCACTATTGGGGTTCTTAAAATTAGAAACTTGTCCTTTAGAAGGGAGTAATTTTGTCCCATTTTTATTTTCTATACTGATTTCTTTTTTGTTTCACCTCAATACTGTAATATAGTTTATGTTAAAAGTATAAACCCTTATAAAATTTTGTAAAAGTAAAATAAAGTAGATTTTTTATCCAATTTTTGGGCCAAAAAGAAAAGAAGTAGTGGCCCCTGGTAGCTGGGTTACTTTTACTATAGAAATTACAGTGAGAAAACTCCAAAAAGAAGGCAAAAGTCAGAAAAAACATAGATGAGAAACATGTGTAGCCCCCACCCCCACCCCAGAAATGATTTTCATTCCGAGCGCAAATACTGGTGGATTTGTGTTTGAAGCAAAGAAAACCATTCCTTTATATGCCCAAGATTAGATTTAATTGAGCCCCACCCATGATTTTCCCAGTCCATCAATGGCACCACTATTCTTCAGATCACACAGGCATACCACTGACAGCCTGACCCTCCTAAAAGATCACCTTCATGTCAGTTCTCCAGTCAAAACTTTCAATGGCTTCTCACTGTCTACCACAGTAATTAATAACTGCAAGGAGGAAGTGCCCTAACTCCTTCCTAGATGTGCCCCTGTTTGAGAATTGCTGCACATATGACAGATGTTAATACCAGAACTAAAATGGCAAATAAATATGTTACAGGAAGAAAAAAGTTGAGAAACACCTTCAGAATAAAACATCAACTCTTCAGCCCAGCATTTAAGGACCCCACAATTTAGCCTCATTGTTTTCTCACTAACTTCATTTTCTACTAATCCTCACCCACTTTTGTTCTTATTTTGCATCCTTTGCCCATGTGCTTCCTACCTAAAATGCCATCCACATAGTTCCCTATCAAAACCTGAACTAACTGTTAAGTTCAAGTGCTGCTTTTTATAGGAAGCTTTTTTGAATCATTCCACTATTGTGGCCCTAAGCACTGTGAACCTATTGATGACAATATTATCATACCCATTGATCACAGAACCTTGTATAATACATGTGCATACTACTAAACACAGAAAGAATGAATTAACTGAAAGTTTCTCCAGGTCAGGGAACTGACATGCACAGTGGTAGGGAGTATATTTTCATGCATCTAGACTTATCTTCTTCATGATGCTCATGTAGACACTGAAAAAACACACTCAGAATGCTTACCTTCCTCCATATATTGAACAGGAGGTATGTGGTAAAGGGACAGCCCCCCTAACTGTGGACACAGAGCCCCTCTAACTGTGGACATAGAGCCCTTGTTCCAGGTTTTTGTTAAGTTCTTATTCCTTTGGTTTTCAAGGTAGTCATGTTTTAGCTGGTTCTAAAAAAAGAGGTCTGGGACCTCTCAATAATAAAAGAGTCAAGGTTTATATTTCATTTCAAAGTTGGGACCACCTCCCAGAAAACAAAAATATCAAGGAAACAAGGCACATAGCAAAAACGGCAAGCTAACTGGGCTACTTGCCCATTTACTCATAGGGGTAAGTTCAAGGCTACCAAGAGGTGATCACTTGATCACTCCCAACAGGTGATCACTTGATGGGGAAAAGGAGAGTAGGAAGACATGATTCCTTCATCCACTCCCCAAATATTTAATGAATGTCTGCTATGCATGGAGGCACTGTTCTAGGTACTTGAGATAAACCAGTACACAAAATGAATCCCTATCTTTGTTGGGATTACATTCTAACAGTGGAGTGACAGCCCAAAAACAATAAGTATAATAAATAAGTAAATAAATATAATAAATAAGTAAATTTTTGGCAATATGTTGGATGATAAGTACTTAGATAAAAAAGAAAAAGTAGAACATGGTAAAGTCAAATGGGGGTGCCAGGAGTACAGGGGCAGGGATGTGGCTTACAATTTTAAATAGAATAGTCAGGGTAAATGCTATTGGGAATGTAAAAATACAAACACACACATATTGTAATCCACATAGGTATGTACCAAATTCTTTGACATAGCTCCACTTAAGAGGTAGAGCTTAATGACCCTTTCCTAATGTAATCTGGACCTGGTGACTCGCTTCTAATGAAGAGGATACAGCAAGACAATGATGAGATGTCACTTCTGAAATTAGGTTATAATAAGACTACGGCTCCCATTGGTCTCAATCTTGTTTTCTTGGTTTGTCTCTTGGATCACTGGCTTTGGAGGAAGCCAGGGTCAGGTCATCTGAGTAACCTTATAGAGAGGCTATGTGGCAAAGAAATGGCACCTCCTGCCAAAAGTCACATGAGAGAGCTTAGAAGTGAATTGCCCAGGCCTTACAATGACTGCATTCCCAGCTAACTTCATGACTGCAACTTCACAAGGGACCCTGAAACAGAATCTCCCTGCTATGCTTCTAGAATCTTGGAATAGCAGGAACGATACCAGTGAGAATGCAAAATAAGAACAAAAGTGGGTGAGGATTAGTAGAAAATGAAGTTAGTAAGAAAATAATGAGGCTAAATTGTGGGATACTTAAATGCTGGGCTGAAGAGTTAATGTTTTATTCTGAAGGTGTTTCTCAACTTTTATCTTCCTGTAACATATTTATTTGCCATTTTAGTTCTGGTATTAACATCTGTCATATGTGCAGCAATTCTCAAACAGGGGCACATCTAGGAAGGAGTTAGGGCACTTCCTGAAGTGTAGATAAGAGATGATGGTGGTTCAGGTCAATGGTAGCAGCAGAGGTGAGATTATGGGTATATTTTTTCAGGTAGGACTAACACGATTTCCTGAAGGACTGAATGTAAAATGTGAGAGAAGGGAGAGAGTTAAAGATGATTCCAAAGTTTCTGGCCTAACCCAGTGAAAAAAAGAAGTTTCTATCAGCTTGGATGGGAAGGGGTTGGGTTGATGGAAAACTGAATTTGGGAGTAAGACTAGGAGTTCAGTTTTGGACAGGTTTAGTTTAAGATGTCTACTATATATCCACATGGAAATACTGAGCAAGAAGTCTGGAATTTTAGGTCTATAATAATGTCTATAACAAAGATTAAATGTGTGATTCTCCAACAAGATGGTATTTAAAGTCGTAAGACTAATTGAGATCCATAAGGAAATGAGGGAAGTAAGGACTGAGTCTGGGGCACTCTAACAGTAAACGGTAAGGGACAATCATTGAGGTAGGAAGAAAGACAGAAGAGGGTGTACTGTGGAAGCCATGCTAAGAAAGAATATTGATGAGAAGGACTGATAAACACTATAATGAAAAAGCTTAAATGGTAAGAATGACAAACTCAATTATCTATGCCTCCCTAGCCTTTCTCCTCCTGTGTCTTCCTTTATGACAAATGCTCTGGCAGAGGTTTGTGCAGGGCGCTATAGGACTTGAACAGGTTAGTGGACGAACACCTGAAAAAGGAGAACAGACTGAGGGAAAGGAAAACTGTCATGGAAAACACACAAAAGGGACAATGTCCACATAGAGTTGGGGATGTTAAACAAGACAAGAAAGAGAATACCAGGCAAATGGATTGAAATAAGTACAAGCAGGAAGTTGCCAACACTTTAGGATGAGGGAAGTTCAGGGTGCTATAATCGAGTGACAGAAGGTCAGGTTGAACGGTCAGCAGGACCAAATGTGAATGGTCTTTGTGGCATGCAAGTTTGAACTTCATCCTGTAGGTCACTGGCAACCACTAAAGGGCTTTAAGCAGGAGAGTGGCATAATCAGATTTCTGTTTCAGCTGGGTATGGAGGTGCACACCCGTAATCCCAGCTACTGAGGAGGTTGATGCAAGAGGATCGCAAGTTTGAGGCTTAGACCCTATCTGAAAGTAAAATAAAAGGGCTGGGGATGTAGCTCAGTGGTAGAGCACCCCTGGCTCAATCTCCAATATCGAAAGAAAAAAACAAGATAGCTGCTAAGTTAGGTTTGAAAGTAAAGAGGACAAAGATAAACATAGTGACTCCCAAGTTATCAGCTTAGAAAATGGAATAGATTATGGTACGGTTTCCTAAGGTAAGGAATATAAGAAGAGAAATAGATTTGAGGAGGTGCATAATTCATTTTGGACATGTTTAGGGTATGCTATCTATGGAATATCCAGGTGGAAATGTCAAGGATGCAGAAAGAAATACAGGCCTGAAACACAGTGGGGACCAATTATACAGTGGAGATACAATATTGGTACTCAGTAGTGTACTAATGATGTTGACACTGGGGTCTGGATGAGACAACCCAGAGAGAAGAGCAAAGGCTGAGAGGATCAAGGATGCAAACCTGGGTAAAACTAACATTCAAGAGGCAGGTAAAGGTTGGAGAGCCAGCTAAAGAAACCAAGTAGAATCTTTTGTGAATAAACTTGACAGGATAGCAATTTCCAGTTAAAGATTTCCCCATCTTCCCCAGGTGATTCTGATATGAACTATATCCTCACCAGAACAGCAATGAATATCTTCACAGCATGAAGTATCTGTTCTAGAATCTGGCTGGAACCAGACAGGGATGAAGATACTAACTAAAACTAGACAGGATACAAAGACCATGGCTACACTTAGTATGCTGAGTCAAATCAATGTTCACTGTAGTCCCCAAATTTCTTGGTTAATGTATTATACTGAACAGATAATTTATGTCTTATAAGACAATCAGAATACAGCAATGGGAATGATTGCTGTGCTGAATATCCTCATATGAAGACAGAGAAGGAGAAATTGCAAAGTCTCTATCTCTACAATGGGCCTCCACCCAGAGGAAGCCAACTGCACACAGTTGCCCAGGTTTTGGTTCAGGGGCTGATACTTGGCCAGAGGTTGCCAGCTGCAGAGGGAGGGGCTCTATTTTGGGCTGCCTGCTGTCCCTGAGCCTGGCCGCGTCTGGTTTGAGCAGCATGCAGCCCCAGTGACTCACACACCCATGCAAACCGCCTGTGGTTCAGTGGCATGGCCTCAGAATGCCAGCGTTAGGCCAGCTCCCTCCTCACCCCATTACACTGGGATAAATAAATAAAGAACCCGCCAGCAGCCGCATGGCCTGATAGCAACCAGATGGAAGGAGAGAGGCACAGATGGGGCCAGGAGAAGAAACTCCCTCCAGTGGACTAGACAGAGAGCAGGCTAAAGCAGTCACTCATCCTAAACTTCATCTTTAGCACAGTTCCAACTGCTGTGTCATAACAGTGCCCAATTCCTTGACTTTTCTTTCACTCCAAAAGATACCTCTCAGGCTTAATCATAGGAAATGCTTTATATGGGGATCTTGCCCTCTATGAGGATCATGCCAGCAGTCCTCCCTCCAGCAGCCTTGATTTGAATCAACATTGCCAGTATTCCTGCTTTAGTTAGGCTGCTATCAAGTGGTTCCCTAGGGTTCCCTAGAAATAAAAAAATCAGAAGCTAGTGAGGGGAGAAGAAAAACAAAAAGACCAAATATGGGAAAATCACTGTTCAATTCTTCAATATTTTCCCCAAACTTAGTATCCCAGAAACCTCCCTGTCTCATTGCCCCTGCACCCTGTCTACAGTCTCTTCCTTAGCAATATTCCCGTTGAGAACAGGAGTGACCCCAAGCACTGACCGCATGGCCCTCTGACATCGGCCTGGCCTCTCTGTGCCTTCATCCCAAGCTCTCTCTCTGGTTTGTTTATCTTCCTATCCCATGTTGCTTATTTTGATGGCACATCCTTTTAGTTCAGTCTTGGGTGACCCCATGACCTTTCCGTGTCCTGTTTGCAGGACCCCAGGCAAGCACAGTAACTGAAAAGATGCAGTAGCCATATGAAGCTCTACAGTCCCAAAGGAGCTCTATAGTCCTTTCAGTCTAGCAGCTATGCAGAACATTCTGAGGACAGTGAAGTGATTCCACAGGTCATAAGAATTCAGTTACCCTATCTCTTATGTCCTCCCAGTTGATGTGTACAACCAGTTAAAGTAAAGAAACAGAATAGGGATATATTTTGGACTGTAAGTCAAGAAATGTGGGAAGTCTTAAACATACAGGCCTTAGGTAAGTCATTTAACCTCTGAGACTCAATTTTTCTTATATAAAATGGAAAGCTACAACTATCTATCTCTGTATGATCCCATAAATATATAATAAACTTCTACAAGTCTATGAGGCTTGGCTGTAATCCACCCAGTACTTACAGGACCAGAACTCATAAAGTAATTGATTCCAAACACCAACACTCTCCCTGAGTCAGCACCTGGATTCTACATGCTTTCCATTCCATTCTACAGGGATGGAGCCCTCCCCAGCATGATGAAAAAGATGAGTGTTCAATTTTACAAATGAGAAAATAGTGGCTCTGAGAGAAGTGATTTGTCTAAAGCTGCAAAATAAACCATGAGAATAACTGAAGCCCTCAAATATAGCCCTTACAAACAACACTGAACTCACAGGTCACATTGCCACAAAATTCACACAATTCCCCCGCATAGATTTATCAAAATATGCATTCACAAACTTATTGAGAACCTACTACTTCTAAACACTATGGTCCATGCTGGGAATACAGAAATGCATTCAACATGGTCCTTGCCCTCAAAGAAACCAAAGATCAGCAGCTCAGGAGGCTAAGGCAGGAGAATTGCAAGTTTGAGCCCAGTCTGGGCACAACTTAGTGAGACCCTGTCTCAAAATAAAAAGGACTGGATACTTAGTTTAATGGTAAAGTGCTCCTGGATTCTATCCCCAATATGGGGAAGGAGGGGAAAGAAATCAAAGATTGGCAGGATGAAGTTATATAGTCTTACAGACATAAAAAACAGTATATTATAATGAGATAACTAGTAAAACAGAGGAATAAACCAAGGAACTCTAAGGAACTCTAATAGCAGGAAAGGATTATTTTTACAGTGAGAATCCAGAATGGTCTCCCAAAGAAGTTGAAGTTGGCACTTAAGAGATGAAGTTTACAAGGTAGATGAGGCCAGGGCATTGGGCATTTGAGATAAAGGAAAGAATGTGTATAAAGACATAAAGGCAAGAGAAAACAAAACAGCATCTGGGAAAATCAAAAGTCATTCCTTATGGCTGAAGCATAAAGCACACAGAGTACAATGTTATGGAGTCAAGTTGAAGAACACATAGACCAGCAGAGAGGGCTGAGAATTATCCCTGAACTCCAACACAGGCTGTGTTAATCCCTTAATGCCCAGACTCACAGACAGAAGCCATCTGAGAGAAAAGTGGCCTAAGAAATCGCTCTCTATCACATGTTTAAGTTTAATACTCTCTCTTTCCCAAAAAACTTGACATCAGTTCTCTTTCAGAACTTAGTAATACATGGTTTCCTTCTTCTCCAGAGTTAAAACTGCTTCAGAACATGGGCTGAGTACTTAGCTCCCATTTTTTGCTCCTAATGTTAAGACTCCAAGTATTAAATCTCAGTCAATTAACAGAACAGAAGGTTCCAGATCAAGAACACCTGCTTTATGCCTAGACCTGTGAAAAGTATTTATTTCAGGTTCAAAAGAGATATGAGACATAGAACTTATCCACGAGAAGCTTACAATTAGCCTATAAGACAAGATAGAAATATGAATAATCTATATATAACACAATATTATAATAGCATTATTTACTTAAATAGTAACTTGGGTAACATGAATAATTAGAAAATGGGGCAATAATACTAAGGTACTAACTGTATAATCAACAAGTCCCAAAAGAGTTAGAGAAGGAAAAGATCAATATTGACTGGTATTATCAAAGGTCACCATTATTAATATTCCCACTGTTTGGCCTTCAGTAGATGTTTCTTTTGGCCAAGCTCAATCCTTAGAAGGGAAACCTAGGCAGAAGCTTCTGACAGGCCACAATTATCTACTCCCCATTCATTCCTTTGCCAATCCCCTTGTATAAACACTGTGATTTTCCACAGCCTGCAGCGCCCACAAGACAGTCCCCAAATGGTAGCCCTGAGCTTTTTACTTTCCTCTACTGCTAGATGCTGAAGAGTCTGGACAAGTAACAATGACTACACTTTCACTCCACAATTCAGATCTCAACAAGCACAAGTTTAACAACCGGTCAACCAAGCTTCCCAAGGTTAGAGAATTCCAAATGAAATCTCCAGGTACTCTAACAGAGATATTTTATAATTGTTAATTTGCTTTTTGTATTATTCCCCTTTCCTTCCCCCATCTTTCCTAAGTACATCTTAAGTTTTATCAGACTTTCTATAGCCAACTTTTTCAGACAAAGGGCTTTCCAACCATACAAGTCACTACCACCCAAAATGCAAGTCACCACCAGGTATGTTTTTTGGGTTTTTTTTGTTTGTTTTTGCGGGAGGGGAGGATTGAACCTAGGGGCACTTAACCACTAAGCCACAAACCCAGTTCTTTTTATGTTTTATTTTGAGACAGGGTCTCACTAAGTTGCTGAGGCTGGCTTTGAACTTTCAATCCTCCTGCCTCAGCCTCCTGAGCTGCTAGGATTATACAGGCTTACACCACTATGCACAGCACCACCCAGGCACTTTAAGTGCTCAAATTTGTAAAAGAAAGGAAATAACAAATATCCTACCTCTACCATAAACTGTTCCAAGAAAGCATCTTCTTCAAATGGCTCCGTCTTCAATCGACCTGTAATAAGAAGGGTTAGAGAAAAAGAAATATGATCCTGAAGATGAGTTTCTTACCTGTTAGATGGAAAGGAACAGAGCCCAGGATTTGAGAAAGAGAAGAAAGATGCAATCCCAGAGACCTCCTAGCCAGGTGGGAGAAGGAGGGTTGAGAGTATGTGGGCAACTACAAGGAGGAGAGGGCAACTGGCAACAAATGGCAGTTTAGTGACAGCATCTGCTCTAAGAGATCTTCCTGCTATTTCCATTGATAAAAGTCAAATGGAATTTTTACTCTGAAGTTGGTGCTATGCAGCTTCCTAAACTCCCAAGTTCACATTGCCCTACTACAATTTTGTATAGTTTTTGGCCCCTTTCCAAAGTCTTCCCTTGTCATTTCCTAGGACATGTCTGGACTCCTTTATAGCTTCTACTGGCTACTTGGGCACCAGCCAAGTACTCAAGATAGAGAAAAGTGTCATCTAGTTTCAAGTCTCCAGTTCCTAGTCAGGACCCAGCACTCATCCCAGAGGAAACAACTTTCTAATGCATATGAGCCTCCCCCTTTTCTAAGATCCTTGGACTACCTGTCCCACTCCTCAAAAAAATGTCCTCTCACCTCGGCTCAGCATAGCCCCACTCTCCTGATAGTCCTGGATCTCTAGATCTTTCATCCGAAGCAATGTTGCCAGCTCCTTCACATGGCACTGCAAGGCCAGACTCATGCCCATCAGAGGACGAATTAAATGTTGGGAGACCTTTTATGAAAAAGAGACATCAGTTAGCATCAGTAAGACATCAGATGCTTCCAAAGTACTCTCTACCCCTGCATTAGGTACTGAAAGAAAGCACCAAAGAATGTTTTCACAAGAATTTATAGTTTCAAAGGCAAACAATCCATTTAGATGAGCATAAATAAAAGCACAATAATTAAATAAATTTATGAAAGAGGCTCAAGGATTGCCTTTGTGATCCAGACAGAGTATGGATAGATAACTTAGAGTTGTGATTTAGAGACAATGATGTGATACAGTTGAGAAAGGGAAAGTATTTACTCAACTCCTAGCAGAGGTTGAAAAATAAAAGCAGAATATTCAAGTAACCCTCAAGAGAGTAAGTGTGGTAGACAAACGTGATGGCACATGCCCAGCAACTCGGGAGGATGAGGCAGGAGGATCACAAGTTCAAAGCCAGCTTCAGCAACTTAGCAAGGCCCTAAGCAACTTAGTGAGACTGCCTCAAAATAAAAAATAGAAAAAAGGCCTGGGGATATTGTTCAGTGGGTTATGGCACCCATGGGTTCAATCCCTGGTATCAAAAACAAAACAAAAAACAAAAAGAGAGGGAGGGAGGGAGGGAGAGAGAGAGAGGGAGGGGGGGGGGAGAGGAAGAAAGAGAAAGAAAGAAAGAAAGAAAGAAAGAAAGAAAGAAAGAAAGAAAGGAAGGAAGGAAGGAAGGAAGGAAAGAAGAAAGGAAGGGAAAGAAAGAAAGAAAGAAAGATGCTAAAACAGAGGACACCAGCTGGAGTACAATAGAAAACAAAAATTTAACAGAAAGTAGAGCTCTCTGAAGTTTAAGTTAGATCTGGACATTTGTCCATTTCAGGGCTGATGATAGCCCAGAATTTCAATCTGTTTCCAGAGTCTAAGGTTATTGTTGTAATAAAAGCACATCAAGTTCTAAAAGACTAGCCTAAAAATAAATAAACTAACCCACCACACACACCTTGCTTTTAACAAGAGGTAAAAAGGATGCTGGCAGAGCCATACTACAGTGCAGCTAGGATGAGGCTCTCATGTGATAATGTGCAGCTGTACAGAATAACCGTTTAATTCACCCAAGCAAGGCATTCACTAGCCTCTCAAAGAAAACAACGAAATTAATCACCTATGTGTGACTTGGGGATGCCATCAGAGTTCCTTTCTTTTTCCCCCAAGGAGGCAATGCTCCAGATCAGGGGTCAGGAAGCTTTTTTTGGAAAAGACCAGATAGTCAATATTTTCTACTCTGCAGCCATATAGTCCCTGCCACAACTACTCAACTTTGCTGTTGTGGCACACTAAAGCAACCACAGACAATATATAAACAAATGAGGTGGCTGTGTTCCAATATAACTTTCCAAAAATAGGCAGCAAGCCAGATTTGGCCTGCTAGCCATAGTACACCAAACCCTGCCCTAGATCTAAAAAGGAACATTTTAAGACTGGGGGTGCAGCTTGGTGGCAGAACACGCATGAGGTACCAGGTTCAATCCCAAGCACTGAAAGCAAAATACAATAAATAAATAGGAAGGAGGACTCTAGACAGGATACCCCAACACAGGCTTGAAATGAGGGAAAGTATCAGAGAATCTCATAAGATGAGGAAGACAGATTCATCTGAATCAGAACCAGAAGTCTGAACTCTTCAGACTCTTGTGTTTTCATTTTCTAGGTAAAAGTTACCACTAAAACTTCTACTGTGTTGTGATTCAAATTAGGTGGAAAAGACTTTTTTCCACATTTCTCTAATGATCAATTAGGAAAGATTGGAAGTGGGGAGGTAGGGAGAGAGGGGTGCTGGCACAGGGTGGAAGGTCAGAAGCTGAGTCAAACTCTAGATGCTCGTTATTTCTTTCTATCAAACAGCACACCCCAACCTGGCACTGACTCCCAGTTCAGGTCCTCGGGACACTTAGGTCTCAAGTAGTACTGCTCAGAATGTAGCATAAGTGCAGTTTAGGGAAGATTTACAGGCTCTAGATCCAACCCTCTTTCCTAGGAATAGTTTTGTGAAGTTTGGTTCTGGTCAAAGTAGATCAGGAGGAAGAAACAGTTGAATATTTGTTAAATACCAGGCTAGGTTTGGTGGGTTGAATTGAAAATAATTATCATTGCTTAAGCAACCACACCATTCATTTGGTGGTAACACTTAAATAACAGAAATTCCTAAAG
Organism: Sciurus carolinensis; assembly: GCF_902686445.1. NCBI lineage: Eukaryota > Metazoa > Chordata > Mammalia > Rodentia > Sciuridae > Sciurus > Sciurus carolinensis. Next base: position 164,727,507 of record NC_062215.1, read on the forward strand.
TTAATAACTAGCCTCTCTCAGTGGGTAGAGGGACACCTTAATAGCAATTTCTTTGAGTGGTACAGAATATGACAACATAAAATATGGTAAGTTTTAATCAATGTCATGTCTAATTAAATATGATAATAACATACCAAGTTACTCAAAAGATCTATCAGACCCTAATGTCTATATAGCAGCAACAATAAAAGTTTTATCAGTACATATTTCATCTTTTCATCTGCTCAAATAATTTCATAGGGTGCACACCTGTAATCCTAGCAACTCAGGAGGCTGAGACAGGAAGATTGTGAGTTTGAGGCTAGCCTAGGCAACTTAGTGACATCTGTTTCAAAATTAAAAATTAAAGAAGAGCTGGGGATATAGCTCAGTGGTAGAGTGCTTTACAAGCATGTGCAAGAACAAGATTCAACTCTGAGGACCATAAAACTAAATTTAAAAAGTAATAATTTCATAGGATTGTGTTACACCTTCTGATTACTGAGGTATAATTGTTTTCAAAGTTAAATGAACACCAAAATGATTTCCCTTAAACCAGATAGTTTCGCTCTGTTCTGGATAGAAATCTTGAAAATATGTACCAACAATCATAAGAAAGAATAGTGCAAATGTGTAAACAGATCAAAGCAAGTGCACAGACATTACAAGGAAAAATCCTGATGTGTTCTACGAGGTCAGGGATACTCCCTTTCATTTACAGACAGCAAAGAATGAAGAGATGCAGTTCACAAGTCAATTCAACCAATGCTTACCAGGAACCTACCATGTGCTCTGGAGCCTCTGCCCTCCAAGAGTTCCAACAGTTAAGGAGGTTAGGAAGTGTGGTAGATACAGAAGCAGAAGTTGTCAATCTTTCCCAAAGGAAACAACCATTTAGAATTTCCCCAAAGTCTTCTGATTTCCCATAGAAATGCTCACAAGGCAGGAGAGAGAATAGTAGTTTTCAATCCCAGATGTCATATCAGGTGACAGAGTGAAGATGTAATAGACTAGAAGTAGGAGACCTAGATTCCAGTCCTGACTCTCACATATCTTCAATATGAAAATGTCTTGACCTCAACTTATCTCATGGTCCTTGTCTTTTTCAAAAAGAAAAATTATGGAGTCAAATATTTACTCTCACTATATTTGATCCACTATAATGTTAAAATTGAGCAATGTTACATATATTTTTATTTAATCCCCACAAGTCTGCAAAAAGGTTGTAATTGGTATCTCCACTTTACAGCTGAAGAAAAGAAACTGAATTATAAAAGTTCAGTTCTTACCCAAGGTAATGTAACTGGTGAAATGTAAAACATGAAAGTGCTGGGGTGGATTACAAAGTCAAGTCTGCTGGTTCCAGAGTCTGTGCTTTCTACCACTAAGAAATCTTGGGACATGACTCCTAGGATCATAAAATGCTCAAAGGGGTGACAAATATGAAAGTCAAAATATGGAATATTAAGAATTATATTAAATACTAGAAAGAACAGACAATAGGAAGGAAGAAGAGAGATGAGAAGTTTGCCACAAGTGAAGACTGGCTCAAGGTTATAAAGCAGAGATTCAAAGCCTCATATATTCCATAATATACTGCAGAAACTTAAGAACCATTAAGTTGTTAATGTGCATACATTATGTGTAGACACTTCAGGGAATCAGATATTCTCCTACTGTCCTATGGCTGATAGGACTTAAGTTGTATGTCTCTGGAAGACAATCTCGCATTGAGTTAGCAAGATTAAGGATAAAAATACTCCTTACCTTGGCTATACCACTATCATAAATTTACTTACATATTTACACACAGAAAAAGTAAATATAAGGATATTCATAGTATATAACAAAAGACCAGAAACAAAGTCTACTAATAGCAGATCAATTAAATACATATTGGTAAAAACAATTAAATAAAATACTAAGTTACCATTTAAAAATATTATACAGGTCTTCTAAACATATTGACATGAATGATTTCTATATAATTAAGTGAAAAAGGCAACATACTGAGCAGTGTACAGCATGATGCCATTTTTTTTTTTAATTTGCTGGGTATTTGAACCCAGGGCCTTGTTCTTGCAAGGCAAGTACTCTACCAACTGAGGTATATCTCCAGCCCCATGATGCCATTTGTAAAACTATGCATGTATTTGCAGATATGTCCTTGACTATATATACACATACAACACACACATACACACTACCCACAACTTTGTTTAAGAATTCACAAGAAGATGATAAAGAATTCACAGCAGCTGTTTTCAAGAAGGAAAATGAGGGACTGGAGGGAGAGGCAGAAAGGAGATTGTTTCCTCACTGTAAACCTTTAAATGCTGTTTGAAATGTTTGCCTTTGGATGAATTACCCATTCAAAAAAAAAAAAAGGTGAAAACTATCACAAGAATGAGTAACAAACAAAAATTATAACCGCATGACCTCACAGACACACACACAGAAGCCTGAAATAGCATCTGCCTACACCCTTGCCAGCGCCTGAGGCTGTGACTTTTCCCTATAGTTCCCCAGGCTTGGGGGTTTCCCTGAAATGACATTTCCCTTCTTTTAATGATGAGTATTTTATTTTCATTTAAAGTAAGTTGTTAATCAATTGTTCAAAGCTAATTTCTCCCCATAGCCAATCAAGGCTCACCCATCTCTAAACACATTTTTTTAATGAATCAAACACCATTACCCTATGTAAATGTATGATTACACAAATGGTATGCCTCTACTTCATGTACAACCAGAGAAACAAGTTGTACCCCATTTGTTTACAATAAAAAAAATTTTTAAAAATAAGAATATGCTAGCACAGCTAGTTTTTCTTCACATATTTAATTAGAATATCATTAAACAAGTGCTCTTTTACTGTACCTTTTTAAAAATTATTTTATTTATTTATATTTGTTATGCAGGGGATCAAACCCAGGGCCTGGCATGTGCAAGACAAATGCTTTACCATTGAGCTACACCCCCAGCCCATTATATTCTTTGGAAAGAAGAAACTATTGGAGTCTATCAGTCCAGAAGAGCTGCCTCCAAAGTCACAATAGTCTATGCGTAGAGACATGTAAAGCAAAGCAAGATTAGATATTACTTAGGATTCCCAGAGGCTGCTGAAATGTTTGGGTTCATTCCTGAGGGAACAGTGCCCCCTGGTGTCACTCAGAAAAAGTCACGAGGAATTTGAAAGATAGAGGGGTAAGTTCTATATCAAAAGCAGGATGGAAAATTTCACAAGATGTTCAATTAAAATTCACAAATTTGACTGACTACTACATGCTAGGCACTACACTGGCCTTAGAAACACAGAAATGAGTGAGAAATAGTTCTCTTAGCACTCAAGTATAGTTTTACTGGGTTCCATATCAAAAATAAACATCAGTGAACAGTTTCTCAAAATGTCTTTTGTTCCACTCACAATCATTTGTGTATGCCAGAGCATCACACCACCTGTGGGAGGTGAAACACATAAGCTGGGAAGTGATACTCGCTTTCTGCAGATTCCGCTGTTGAGACTTGTCCCATAGGCCTCCCACAGGGAACACCCTGACCACTAGAGCTACTGACTAAAACAAACCCTGTTTGTTATTCCTGAAATCTAGTTCTTAATGCTCACTCTTAGTTTCTAATAAAAGCTCTTGGAGAACTAAAGCTACAAGTGAGCAGAAGGCAATGACTCTCCTAGTCCCTAAAGTGTGCTTTCAGACTTGACTGATCTGGAGTTCAAATTCTAACTCACTTATTTATAACTAGGATGACTTTGGACAAGTTACCTTTAATCTCAGTTTCCTGCTGTGGAAAATGAGGGCAATAATACATACCTTGCAGGACAGTCATGAGAATTAAAAGATGAGATGATGTTCAGAAAGATAACTAACATCAGCACTTAGTCCACCATTATAAGTAGTCCTGACAAAGCACAAGTGGGACCATGTAAAACCTATTTTAAGTCCACCCCATTTCTCATGCCATCCTATTTATACTGCTGTTAAGAAGTTCCTGAACCGGCCCACACTTATACATCTCCATACATGTTTACTGAGAATGGTTTTTCTCTTTATTTTCTCCCAAATCACCATCAAAACTCAACTCAGAAACTCATTCTTCAAAGAGGGTTTCTCTGCTCCTCCAGCAATTTTGGGCCTGCCTCAGTGAAAGAACTTACCACATTTTACCACCATAATTTCCTTTCTATCTCCTCACTAGGTTATAAACTCCAGGAAGAAGCCACACACACACACACACACACACACACACGTATTGGGATACTCAGTAATTAGCAGCACAGAGGTAGTTCAATAAATAGATTAACGAATAAAGTCCCCAAATAAAGTGTGTAGATCCAAACTCTGCTTTCTTTACAAGGAAAGGATATACCAGTCAAGAAAAAAAAATTTTTGGGGGGGGGCCACCTGTCTAGTCAAGAAGAGTTTTCTGATTGGAAAAGAATTTCAAACAGGGTTGATAAAAATATAAGGACTCCTAAAGCTGCATCTCAAGAAGCTGGCATCTCTACCTCTGACTTGAACTTACCAGGGAAGGACTAGCTAGAATGCAGTGGAAGTTCCAATAGAAGGGGAGACCAGAGAGTTCACTCCGCACCCGTAGGATCAGTGCCTCTGCCACACGATCACAGGAGAAGATAGCTTCACTAGGGTGAGCGGTGTCCTTCAACAATGGGCGAAGCAGATTATCCAAATGACAGAGAAAAGCCGCAGGAGGAGCAGTCAGACGCTTGTTCAACTCCTGAAGAGACAGTAGTTTTACAGACTGAGGGTGCTAAAAGGAAATTAACTCCCTCTTGAGCAATAGCAAAGGAAAGCCCTGGTTAACATGAAGACAATAGGCATGAGAGGAAGGGAAAGGAAGAGAAAAACATCACAACAGGAAAGAAGAAAACAAAAACAAGAGTCACAAAGATCAACTGGCCTACTTCACAGTTCTGTCTTGGGCAAGATCAATTTACAGAACATATGTATGGATGAGACAACATAGGCCACATCATGCATTATCATGCAGATAGAAATGCATACACTCTCCCTGCTTTCTCTCCACCCTCCTCCCTTCTTCCCTCACCGGAGAAAGATCCCAGGGCTGCAAGTAGAAAAGTCAGACATGACAGGTTGAACATTCCTTGGAACCAGAAGTGTTTCATATTTCAGAGTGTTTTGGATTTTGGAATGTATGTATAGAGTTTACCAGTTGAGCAATCCAAATTCCAAAATCTAGAATCTGAAATGCTCTGAAATCTGAAACTTTGTTAGTGCCCTATGTTCAAAAAGTTTCAGACTTTAGATTATTTTGAATTTTGTTTTTTTAGACTAGGGATGCTCAACCTGAAACTGGAATTCCATCAACTCATTCCAATCATCCTTGCCAACATACATGTGGTCAAGCTAGTTGATGTTAACGTCCCCTGACCTTCACTAGGAAAGAAACATATCCCCACAGTGGTACTTCTCTTTACGCTTACCTTGGCTCTCTGGCTGACCACACTTGTGTCCACCTGTTCGTGCCACACCTGTTGAAGATCTGAAACCAGCAAGGCATAGCCCTGCTTGGTGATATAAGCCTTGGCCAGGAGGGGGTTCTCAGCAAGCTGTAGCCAAGACCATGGCTGCATCAACAGGCCTTGCTCCAATTCCTCCATCTGCAGAAAAGGCCTAATTTAGCAAAGTATCTCCAGAGTAACGTAGGCCTGGGAGGGTGCTCAGATAACTCTGCATCAACTACAATCCTGCAAAACATCCTGACAAAATAGGAAACATGGACTTACATTCTTCTCATTATTGAACCAGCTGAGCATTAACCTTAATACCACTTAAATCTAGTTAGACTCTTTTTTCACATTAAGTTACTAGAGGGTAGAAAATAACACTTTCTTCCATAGCATTTAAGCCTCAGCCAATTGGTGTTTCTCATAATGTAGTTTAATGTGGAAACCCAAACCATTCTTGTTGCACCTTTATCACAATCCTAATAAATGTCAGTGCTATCATTTCCCGGAACTTTTAGAAGACAAAGGATAGTTCTTGTATTATAAAATATCATAAGTTATGTCAGAGGCAGGATATTCAAATTATCTCATCATTATTTAAAAACAAAACTCTGGAAGCTCTCAGGAATTTTTTTAAACTCAAAAAGAGAGATTCCTAATGTAGAGCCTATGCACCCAAATCTTCTGGAATTATATGAAAATTGTATCATATTTGTGTATATTAAAGCAGTCCAGGGCTGGGATATAGCTCAGTTGGTAGAGTGCCTGCCCTGCAAGCACAAGACCCTGGGTTCAATCCCCAGCACCACAAAAAAAAAAAAAAAAAAAGAAGAAGAAGAAGAAAAAAAAAGCAGTCCATGGCTATGGTCAAATTCTTTTTTTTTTTTTTTTTTTCTTCAGTAATGGGAATTAAACCCAGGAGCATTCACACATAGTTCAGTTCTGTATGCATGGCAATGCATATATGACCCATCACACCCCCACACTTTTATTTTATTTTGATATATGTCTCACTAAGTTGCTGAGGCTGGCCTTGACTTGTGATCCTCTTGCCTCAGACTCATGAGTTGCTGGGATCACAAGCATGTGCCACTGTGCCCAGTTACGGTCAAATTCTTACAGAGATTAACAGTACACACATAAAAAGGAGCTAATAAGCTGTGTCCAGGAGCAACAGAAAAGACCCAAATCCCCTTTTACAAATGACCAGGAGGTCATGAATATAAACCACAGCACACCACAGAGGAAGAGATAATTAACTCCACTTAACTCATTTTCTGTATCCCCACCCCAAGGCACAGCCACCAATGACATTATGCTCTTTGCACAGCTTGGAATTCCTGGAAAAGTTTGGAAACCAACTTTTCTCTTTAAAAAAAATTTTTTTTGTAGTTGTAGATGGACAGCATGTCTTCATTTTATTTGTTTATTTTTATGTGGTGCTGAGGATCAAACCCATAGTCTCACATGTGCTAGACAAGTGCTCTGCCACTGAGCTACAGCCCTAGCCTGGAAACAAACTTTTCTACATCAACAGCTACATAGTAGCCTTAACCTAGTAGATATTCAGTAAAAATAGCTTCTTAACAGTTTATTTTTCCTATGTGTGGGGGAGTAATATAGTTTCCTTCATTATTCCAGCCTATAAATACAAAATGAAGAGAAGTACCAGAAGGTGAAAACTTAGAATATAAAGACAACAATGAAGTTCCTTGTTATGTCTGATTAACACAGTCATTTTCAACTTAGTCTAAACCATCATTCTTCCAACCATAACCTCGTTTTCAAAGAGTAGCCTGTGACATTACTTAATTTGCACTGTAACTAAACAGTCATGCCACATAATAACATTTCAGTCAATGACAGACCACATATATGACAGTGGTTCCATAACAGTATACTCTTAGTCACATTGCAGGTACCTTAGTTTGCATATTTACACTCTATGGTGTTTGCACAATAATGAAATCACCTAATAATGTATCTGAAAACGTATTAACCCATGACTGCATGACTGACTATATGGTGACTTATCTGCAGTAGGCCTCAAGGCCTTGTTGGGAGATGATGTGTCCATCATTTCTCTCATGGGCTGTTCCTGCAAGGCAGAAATGGCCTTGGAATGATTAGATTAGTCCTCATTGGACAGAGTTCCACGTGCCAAAGATCACAAATTAAGTTGCCAAACTTCAATTTCCCTTACAGAAATTTCCCAGTGTTCACTCTTTAAAGAGTCACCAAAATTGGGTTTATCATTCTAGTCCGTCCTTAGGAAATCCGAGAAGCTCGGAACCCTCAAAATGATGGTTGTTGTTTGACGCAAGGGTGTAATTTAAAATGTGGCCAGGGACAACTGATCCTGTAAAAAGGTCGGAATGTTTCAGCAACAGACCCTGGCTGGCTGCTTCCACTAGTCAGGCCCATTCGAGACTGAGGCCACTAAATTTCATTCTTCTTTTTTCAAGGCCGCCTTTAACATTCATGTTAACCATATTCATCCGTTTAGTACTCTCTGAAGAAGCCGGGTGCGAGGGGCACTGAGTTCCGTCCCTCGGCCAGCGGGCCCCTCTCTCAGGGCAGTTCCTCCAACACCCTGCAGGAGGCAGCAAGCCCTAGAGAAATCCGGACCCGGCCACACCCCGTCCCCTGGGAGAGAGAGAACCTTGGGTCCCAAAACCACAGCCCACCCCAGGAACCCCGCCAGGCGTCCAGTTTCCATCTGCCCCCCTAGAAAAGACTTCGCGGTCGGCCTTTCCATTTCTATAGCACCGGCTGCACCGACACACAGGTCAGAACCCCTCAGCGGGTAACAGAAGACACCTCTCGCCGTAGGTCGGCTACATCACGCATTAGGCCCAATGGGAGCCTCCCTCACGCCTCCAAATGCCGAAGTGCAACCGGGGCGCACTGCGCACGCGCAGGCACGCCCACTCTTGGAGGCCTGCCCCAATTCCCCGGCTGCGCGACGTCCATTCTGGGAGAAAGCGTCTGTGCCGGGTTTAACCCGCAGGATCCGCGCAGCCCCACGCCGCCCAGCCCGGCCCAGACCTTGGCCCGACTTGAGCCCGATCCAACCTACCGTCAGCCCCTCGAGAAGTCACACCCTTCTCACTGCCGGCCAGTCCGCCCGCGGAAACTGAAAGGCGTAGGGTAGAGGCCGATACCCCCCCACGGAGGCGGGGTCTTGGGGCACGGAGGCGGGGTCCAGGCCTCACGGGGCGGGGCTTCGGGGTTCACTGAGCGACTTGTAGCCTCGCGAAGAGACTGGAGGGTACCTGCTGCCCTTACTACAGAGTTTGAGGGGTAGTGGTGCTTCTAGGAGTCACGCCAATAGAAGAAAAAAAACCGTACGAGATGTAGGCGAGGGGGACCTGGACTTGAATTTGTCAAACCCAGATTACTTCTCTCCCTTTCCATACTGGTTCAGTCTTGTCATTTTTTTACTAAAATGAGAGAATAGAATTTAACCATGTAATGTCTGGGGTCCAGACTGCTACTAGAGTAGTCGAACAGAGGAGGCTCCCGGCATAAAGTCTGTAGTCTGACCTCATCCTTTACTTCCTCTGCCTCAACTCACCCTTGATGCACCCTGGTACTCATGATCCATCACCACTGAAGGCCTGAATCCCCTCAACTCATCTGTACTTTGTACAATTCATGCCTTTTTTTGTTCAAGTTGAATTCCTAAGCCTGAAATTTTCTCCCCATCTGTTTTTCAAAACCCAAATCCTTGCTTGTCAAGGTCACCCTCTGCACTGCTGATAAAGCCTTATCACCAGAATGAACTGTTGCTTCTTCTGCTACCATGGCACTATTTTTATCTTTATTACATACTTCCTTCTGCTTTGCATTTTAGTTAGAAATTACATATATCTTTTTAAACAAATAGTAGGAGAGGACAGGGACCCCATCATATCCATATTTTAGTTCCAGACACTTGCACATGAGAGGCACTTCATATTTGTTAAGTGAATGCTAAGGTTCAGGTGGCACTGATGGTTCACAGGATAAATCTCATTCATACATCATGACCCACTAAACCATGGTCCTCTACTTTATCATAGGCCTAATTAAGAGAAGAAAAGGCAACCCATCCTACTGGGAAATGAGACCTTTAGGTGGGCCCATGATACATAGACACACACACACACACACACACACTCCCTATGAGCCTGGGAACTGATTCTCCAGCAAGCTGGGAGTTAGGACTAAACTAATAAAGGCAGAAATAAAAGTCTTGGCAATTACTTGGACATAAGCCCTTCTCTGCTAGGTGCAGGGCATGACTCCCCACAGCCAGGCAACAAGTCTGCAGTCTCTCCTGGCTCACAGGGCTCTCCTTCCTCATCCCCAACGTCTTCAGGCATTGGGCAGAGGCAATGGAGGGGTTGGGGAATACAGGAACACGAGTTTTGAATGGGAAAAGGAAGCTCATACTCTTGAGCAGCCTTCTCCCTGGACTTCTGAGGCAGTTGAGCTTCTTGGGCAGTGAAGGAAGATAGTGGCCCTTGACCGAGGCCCCGCTCAAGCCACGTACCTGCAAAAAAGAGGTTTGTCAGGTCATAATCAAGGGAGTGATGACTTCCTGGCCATACCCCAGGCAACTAGGACCTGATGTCAACTTACCAGAAATAGTGTTCTCTAGAAGGAAGCCCAAGAGTCCCGCCAGAAAGATGGGCTCTGCCAGCAGGGAGCGCAGTAACACATCCAAGGGACTCCAGCCTACAAAGGGTTGGGACCCATCAGAAAGGGAATGTGAATGCTATTCAGGGCCAGGGAGTCTTATCTTTCCAGACCTAAACCTAAGTCTTGAACTAAAGACAGACCTTTCTGAATTGTCATTACATCTCCCTTATCTTTTGTCCATCTACTCTGCATTTTCCTCACTCAGGCCCTTTCTCTAGGATCCTTGCTCAACCCTATCTCCTGAGCATCCATACAATCTCCAGATATGCTTAGACATGCTTTGACTGTTTCAGGACACCTTTCTCTAGGGATTTTGGTATTAAAATCACCAACCTTATCTTCTACTTCTTACCTGCTATGTTTTAGCACAAGTTTCCCAACCTCTGTACTACTGACATTTGAACCAAATGAGGGGCTGTCCTATGCATTGTAGGATTTTTTTTTTTTAAGGTACTGGGGATTGAACTCAAGGTGCTCTACCACTGAACTACAGCCCCAGCCTCTCCCCCTCCTTTTTTCTCATTTTGAGACCAGGTCTCACAGTTGCCCAGTCTGACCCTGAATTTATAATTCTCCTGTCTCAGCCTCCAGAGTAGTTGGGATTACAGGCATGCACCATTGCACCTGGCATGTTGTAGGAGCTAAGACAACATCTCTCTGTACTGATTGCTAGTAACAGTACTCCCTTCCCTTGTTTGTAGCTGCCAAAAATCTCTCCAACATTGCTAAATGTTCCCCATAGGGCAAAATCACCCCCAGTTGAAAACCATTACTGTAGATAAGCTAAGCTATTGGCTGCTCTTAGGACATACCCCATGACTTCTTACTTCTTTGTCTTTGTTTATGATGGTTCCTTAATCAAAAATTACCTTTTTACCAAATATGTTAAATCTTACCACCTTTCAAGACCAGCTTTATGCTACTGGATCACCACTGAGCCACAGCTCTTTATCTAAACCTTTCTTGTTGTTTTCCTGCACACCTCATCTCTTTTACTAGACTACAACATCTAGAATCCCTTTATGTCCCAAGTGGCTAGCATGGTGCTCAACAAATGGATGAATTATTTATTCCAGTGCCCAGAAAAGGTTGTGAGTCCAGGAGTCCAAACAGTCTGAAGCCTTGACCCCTTACTTCCCACTACTGAACAACTCGTCTTTCCCTCTCCACCCACCTGTGTTGAGTGGGACTGGGGCTTCCCGAAGCCATCTTGGCAGCAGCAGGGCCATGAAGATGGAAAATCCCACGATGAAGACATTCCGTCCAGAGTCAATGTCAGCCAGGTGGAAACTGGAGAATCCAGCAGATAGAACCACAGCCTGGGTCACCCCCAGTACCCCACCTGTCGCATACAGAAGAAATCAAGGGTTGAAAGAGGGAGAGGGCACTGCACAGGGTATTTTGGGCAGGCAGATTGTGACGGGGAGACTACCAAAAGGCCTCTTTCGGATTCTGCAGGAAGCCCAGAAATCCATTCAAGAGGCCAGGGTATTGGACCAAGAAGACAAGGGCAGCTGACACATGTTCATATCCATCCATCCAGGAAGGCTATTTAGAGAGAAGGAGTGCCTGCCAATACATCCACTCACCAAGCACAGGCAGCGGGATGGTGGTGAGGAACTCAGTCAGCCTGGGGGAGAGCCCAAGTCCCACGCAGAACAGCCCCACTAAGTGGGCCACTCGCCGAGATCCAACCTGCGTGAAGAAGAGACACTAGAAACAGCCACTTCCTTGGACTGTCCCAGATCCTTGCCTGCTAACTCCTTCTCATCATTCAGATCCCAACTTAAATGTTACCCTCCAAGAAGCACCACGACCACTCTATCTAAAGGCACTTTCTCTGCTCAGCTACCATCCCATAGCTTTGCTTGCTTAGTAGCACTTATCACTCTGAAATTACCTTATTTACTTTCTTTTCTTCACCTGAGAAAGGCCCAAAGAGAGTATGACTTTATCTGACTTGTTCTTCATGGAACCCCAACCTTGGTGGAGGGCTTGCCGTCCCTGACATGGTCATCTGTTGTCTTTCCCTCATTCCTAGACCCTTACCACTCTAGGTACCTCCGAAGTGAGGTCATTGATGTGAACTGCCTGAGTGCTGGGCACAGTTGGCAAACAGTCAATGTGTTCTCTACTCTCTACTGTACCTCTTGTTCCCCACCTCTGTCCCAGGTCCCCATACCTGGAAAAGACTCATTGTGCCCACATTAGGGAAGCTGGATGCTGTACCCATGGGGCTCCCCAGCAGCCCAGCCAGCACACTGCCCAGCCCCTCCAGGCTCAGCCCACGACTGCAGGCATGTGGAGGTGGAGGAGGCAAGTGCAGCAGCTGGCCACACAGGGCATAGCAGCCCAGGGAGCTGGTGGAGGCTGCCAGGGCCATGGAGATGCCTGCAGTCAGAGCCTTGGGTGTCAACAAGGGCCAGTCCCACTCTCCTGAGGAGGGAAAGGAGTCACCTTAAGACCAGACTCAAGTCTGGAACATCCCTCTACCCCCAACAAGCCTTGCCAAAAGAACCCTAGAGGCCCTGATGTCTTTGACGATATCTTGGGACAAAACTCCTGAACTCTAAAGAGAAAGACCCATCCCTTTACTGTGGTCTACAAGACCTTCTTTGGTTTGACCCTTAGTACTTTCTCTGTAGCCTCACCTGACAAACTCTATCTCAATTTCCTCACCCTAGACATGCCACCCTTGCTTTAGGCCCTGGACTTGTGGTGCTCCTAGCCACCACGGGGTCTTTGTATATGCTGTTCTCTTTACCTACAACATTCTCTTCTGCCTCTTGACAGTTTCTACTCATTTCTCACATCTCAGCTCAATGACCACTTTAAGAATACCTTTCCAGACTGCCCTGATGTCAAATGTCCCAATATTAGCTCTCACCATGCAATGTAGCTCCTTCCCTCCCCCAATACTGTCATTGAATCCAGATGTGCTCTACTACTGAGCTACACATCCTCTCAGTCACTCTTTTAAAAACATTTTTTTTTTGAGACAGGGTGTCCCTAAGTACCTCAGGGTGGCCTCTAACTTGTGATCCTCCTACCTCAGCCTCCTGAATCACTGGGATTACAGGCATGTGCCACCATGCCTGGCCAGTGATAATTCCTCTTTAGTACACTTACCACAATTGTAATTCCACACTTACTCAGGTGCCTATTTAATTAGTGTCCACATTCCCCAATAGACTGCCAGCCCCACAAAGGCAGATACTATGTCTTTCACGTTCATCACTATGTCCCCTGCCACATGCCTAGCACACAATCAGCACTCAAAAGAGCCTTATTAAATTGATTAATGAAGGGCTGGTGGTGTAGCTTGGGTTAAAGTGCTTGCCTAGTGTATGCAGGGGTCAGGTTTGGTCCTAGCAGTGCAATAGGTAAACAGATGAATGAGAAAATTTCACATACAGTGCCTCAAAAATAATCTTTCCACATAGATCACCAGCTGAAATGCCCATGGGGATCATCAGTAATGTAAATGTGTAAATTGGGTAAGGAGTATCAGGAGTGAATGTGGGGCTACAGATGTCTCTCTCAACACTGACCCAAATAAAATGCTGCAGGGAGAGGCTGAAATGCCCCTCAGGGTGGCAGGTTCTCTTTCTGGTGTGTTTTGAGAAAACAAAAAAAGTGAAATCCACTAAATCTGAGTTTAAAGAAATAGATACCTTGATGTGAGTAAGAGGACAAGGGCCTAGGAGAGAACTTACCTGGGTGAGGCAGCCAAAACCATGGTGCCTGGGTGGGGACAGACAGTTGCAGGGGGATCATGCTGAGATCCAGGAAGCCAGAAATGACCCACACACAGGCCACAGGGATCAGCACCTGAGGGGCAAGATAGAGACAGAAAAGAGCCCCTCCCCCAAAATCTTGTGAGCCAGCTTTGGTTGGGTAGACAGAAGCCCAAAAGTAGGGGGCCAGGGAGCATTCTGTGCCAGCCCTTTTAACCTCAACTTCCCACACCCTCACATACCGAGAGGAATCGGAAGGCAGGGACGTGAGTATGAGTTGAAGAGGTTGAAGTTGACCTCCACGGACATGGGGGTACCTGGAAGGAGCCCAGGTGCTGAGAACAGACAACCATGAGCAAGATAAGCCTAGAAGAGAGAAGCAGATTTAGGGACAAAAGGCAGCAGAATCCTGAGGGATGGCAATGGAGGTGGGAGTGGGCGGAATATCATAAAAAAGGTCCTAGCAAAGAAGACTCCATGAAAGGGGTGGAGAGGTACATGGAGGACAGCAAGAGACAGAATATCAAGGAGACTGAATGAATCAGACATTATTACCCTGTGTATATATGACTACATACCAGGGTGATTCTACATCATGTACAACCAGAAGAATGAGAAGTTATACTCCATTTATGTATGATGTATCAAAGTGCATTCTACTGTCATGTATAACTAATTAGAACAAATTTTAAAAAAAAGGAAAAAAAGATGAGAAAGATGAATAAAAAGGGAAGAGAAGAAAGGGGGTCATTTTCAATAATCTAGGAAAATGAACATTTTTATATTAAAATATTTTTTCTGGGTATATGAGCAGCATTGTGGGTATGATTATAATAGTTACCTTAGGAATACAAGCATAAATGTTTAGAGTAAAAGTGATATATTTTCTGGAATTTGCTTCATAACAGAGTATAAGAACTGGATATGTAAGAGAGGAAACAAGTTGGTAATGATGATAATTGTTGTAGCTGAATGAACAGCATATAGATTTTTTCATATGATTTTTCTACTTTTAAATGTTTGGAATTGTCCACAATGAAAAAATTAATGGATCCTGTGCATTGTAATACATTAATGACAAGATAAGTTACCCTAAGAATAAATGTCTTAAGCTCTTAAAAAAAAAAAAAGAAAGAAAAAACCTTGGATTCCAAGTCTAAAAAGTGTTGTCCCTGCCCAGCCTGCTGCTGATTTTGATAAGGCCAGCAGCTCTGTCCTCCCCCCCACCGGTCCCACATACCCCACTAGGCACCATCCTGTGCCTCTCAGGACTCACGTACAGCAAAGCCAGACCCCAGTGAGCAGAGCAGAATTGGGCCACCTCCCTGTGGGCAGACAGCCCTGCCACAACCAGGCTGGGGGCCAGCACCAGGGGCCCACAGTGTGGGAACAAGCGTCCAGGGCCCCCCAGAAGCCCCAGCATGCCTTGCAGTAGCCCAGATATCACCACTGCCCCTGAAACCTGGTGGAAAAGAGGAGATGATGAAGAAAAAGCTTTCTGCTCAGTCAAATTGACCTCAGCCTTGGCTTGCTAACTAACTCCAGGGACAGGACCCTAACCCAACTCCTCCCAGTCTCTCAGTCCCTGCATAGTAGAAATGAGAACCTCCTAAGCCTGGGCAACCCCAACCCTCCTGGTTCCCATCTCTAGCACTCACCTCTCGGAGAGAAGTGTTCCAAAGCTCCAGGCTGCGGCAGCCAGGCCCCCTACACAGATGCAACTCAAGGGAGGCTGGGAGTAGTTTAGGCATGAAAAGGAGAAAAGTAAATGGGATGGAAACACATGCATTCCAGTCCTCAATGGTGCCTGGCACAACTCCAAGACCCTCAGTGCCCAGCAGTCCCACCACTGCCCCACCTCTTCATGTATGCGCAGATAAAAACTCAACTCCCCTGCACCACACCCTTGCTCTCTACTCACTATTTCCATGTGTCTGGATGGACAGAGGTAGCTTCTGGCTGGTCAGCACCAGAGCAGGGATAAGGAGCTCTAAGGATGGAGCCTGGACAAGAGGCAGCCTGTAGGAACAGCAGCCCTAGCAGCTCTGGAAACACATGGCAGCCAAGAGTATTCCCCTATGCCTCTCCTCCCCCCTGGAGCCAACCCCCTCTCTCCAAGGGGTTCCCTCACCTGCTGCCCATCCCAGTTTGCAGGACCGTAGACACACCACATGAAAAGAAACTGGAGGCCAGGAGTTGAGCAGGAGGGTAAGAAAGTCCTCCTGGGGGAAGACTGTGAAGCAGGAGCAGGTGGGAGGCACAGAGCAGAGAAGCCATGACCAGGAAATGCTGCAGGTGGAGGAATGGGGAGGGGCAGTCTTCGAAATAGGTGGAAATACCAATTTCTAGAGGGTTTTTCATGCCATATGATTCTCCCCAAGCACCCCCTTCAGCTAGCACCAACTTCTGTACCTCTACTTCCTACCTGCAGAGCCAGAAGACAGCTGAGACCCCAGGAGGGTGGCCCAAATGGAGAGGCCCAAGGGTGGGAAGAGGAATTCTGGGGAACAGGTAGTGGCTGTAGTAGGGGAACCGGGGCATCCTGGGAGCCCACAGACTGGAGTGGAATGGGATGGAGGTGTGATCGGCTCATGCTGCCCTGAGCCAGAGTTAAGTAGAGAGAGTAAGAGGTAGGAGTTTGGGTGAGGTTAGTTGCCTGGAATGGGGAGGGGTGGGGGTTTCAATGAAGCGGAGCAAAGGGATGAGGGCTTGGGGGCAGGACACGGCCCTTTCACCTTTGCCCAGTTCTTGTGCAAATTCCATCAGCCATTAACTGGGGAGCTGAGTTCTGGAGCCCTCCCCCAAGAATCTTCATCTAGGAGGACATGGACATCTATCAAAAGAGCCTGAAGAGATTTTGCAGACTACTTCCTCCCACCACCATTTATAACCATCCCTGTTAGATCCATACTTCTCAACCCTACCAGGATGGGCCCCTGGATCATCTCAGAATGAAACTCACAAGCTGGATGTAGTGGTGGTGCAAACTGTAATATCAGCAACTCCAGAGGCTGAGGCAGAAGGCTAAGTTAGGGGTCAGCCTGGGCAATTCAGGAAGACCCCATCTCAAAAAAAGAAAAAGGGTTGGGGATGTAGCTCAGGGTTAAAAGGTCCCAGGGCCTAATCCCCACTACTGTGGGGATGGGGGACAAAAACCTCATGGATAATGTGCCCCACATCCCACATGACAACAATGACCCAAATTCCATATATATTCTCTGTAAGAAATAAATGTATAGTAGCATGTATTTCAATGCCTAAAAGCTTGGATGTGAATAAACCAGAAGACAATGGAGCAGTCCAAGCCCCACACCCATATGTAGAATCTTTGAGGATGTGACAGCTATGGTGGCAGCTGATAATGGGACTGACATTGGTGACCTGATCTCCCATAATGGCAGACAAACTCTTGGTAAAGCAATGAACATGACAAACCAGTTTTAATTTATATGGAAGTACACACCTGACAGTCTTTCAAAATGTACAAAAACTATTTCATGTTTACACATAAAAAGAGAGTTCCAAGCTCAGACAGGACTTCAACAAGCACAGTTTGTCTTGGGAATTCTTCCTAGCAAGAGATGTCTTGAGTTTTTGAGAATGTCTAGTCTTCTGCCCAAGCAGAATAAATGCCTCCATACATCTTAAATTCTTGACAAAAAAAAGGTTGATATTGCCAAAATGGCCCCTAGAGGGCAGTGCCACCCTGCTGTGGATGATGTTCAGCAGCCCAACCTGCAGGCACCGCCCAAACTGTTCTTCCAATGACAACCCAGCTTCAGCATTCTTTCAGCAACGCCTACCACCATGTCAGGCAGGTGAAGAGGTTGGTCGGCACAAGAGGTGTCCTTGGGGCTTGCCCTCGAGATTAGGGGACTGCTGGATACACAGTTTGGTCTCACAAGGGTGGTGCTCACCCAAAACATGCCACACAAAAGGCCAACCCTGGGCTTGGGACAGCCATCATTTGTGTCCTGTGCCACCCCAAGTAATGCTAGGGTCCCAGGGTGCTGGGAGAAGGGCCAGAGAGAAGTTTGAAATGGGAGCCTACTACTCCCAAATGACACATTAAGTTCTGAATTGGGATTCAAAGGAAACAGCTGCAAGATGACAGGATCAGAAATTAGGGCGGCTTGGAAGGCAGACACAGAAGGAAAGATCTTGAAGGCTGCCGCAGAAGGAAAAGTCCAGGCCATGCAACTGAAACTGTTTATTTGAAATCTCAGTTCTATAAAAGCATGAAAAACCCAGATACAAAGCAATGGCTAGAAAGGCCTGTGAAGAGAACACCTGGAGAGAAATCAGAAGAGAGGAGCTGCAGAGGAGGGTACTAAGAGGTTGGAGATAGAAGGTCAAGGTCCCAGCAGTCTATGGGTGTAGAAAGGCTTTCCTGACTCACCCAGATTTCCCTAAGCAGCTTTCACCTTGGTCCCATCAGTCCCGGCTCTTCTCTCTGGGACATCACACAGGCCCATGTCATTTCCTTTCTCCCCTCGCCCCAGTTCCCCCATCTCCCAACATTTACCTTTCCACCCAAGGAAACTCAAAAGCAAAAGCCTAGAAGAGCCCTGGGGAACCAGAGATGCGGTTTCTCTTCTGCCATTTGTGACATGCCCCTGGTCACCAAGCTGAAGTTTTCCTTGACACCATCACTGCCCTGGCCAACCAGTCATTGAGGTCCAGGAGAGTGAACAACCTTTAGCCTTTCTGCCCCACAATCCCCTAAACTCTTACTCAGGAGGACCGGGACCAGCCAAGGACCCAGAGAGGTAGTGAGGATCTAAGTCAAACTTTCCTCTTCCAGGTTCTCAGGGACTCCCAAATCCTCTTAATGCACTCTCAGAGCTCTACCTAGCCTGGGAAAATGAAAGACTTCAGACGAGCCAGCTCCATGACACTGAAAAGAGAACACTGCTGGGGATGGGGGAGCGGAGGGGTCACTGGGCTCCAGGGCCAAGGTGGAGCCAGGCCATGCGTGTGGTACCAGGAGTTGGGAGGCCCAGTGGGCACCGAACGGTTGGGGTGGTGGCACGCACGGCAGGTTGGGGAGTCTCTCTGGACCTTCTGGCAAAGGGGGCAATTATGGAGAAGCGTGGGAGGGGCAGGGGGGTCTGGGGGAGGCAGGGGCAGGGGGGTCAGTGAGGCCAAAAGACTGCCCCAGAGTGAACGCAGCCCTGCGTCGCCTTCCATGCAGGTGGAGATGTTAACAGAAGATGGCAGGCACTGTGGCACAGGAGTTGGTATACAAGGCTCCAAGAGGCCCTTGGAGGTCAGTCCAAGGTCGGGAGGGCCAGGTGGGGGACTGCAAGACAGCCCCAAGGACTGGTGTATTACAGCCACCGATGCCACAGCCAGGGCCACACTGCTCACGTATGCCATGGCTAACAGGCAGGACAACTGCAGGAGAGAAGGTAAGAAAGAAGCAGGCTGCTTACTGTCTTTAACACGCACCTGTTCAAATTAGAGTTCTCCAAAACCCTTCTACTTCCCCTCACTCATCCACTCCCAATCCCGATTTCCTCAGCCTTTCAGTATTTTGTTACAACACCTACACACCAGCCCACTCAAAACCCTTTTCTTTTCTAACCCCTTCTCACCTTAACCAGCCTCTGACAGAGGGAGCCCAGGGCCAGCTGCCAGGTCGGTTGCTCCAGCAGCACACACAAGTCTGTGTAGGTGTACCAGCCCCGCCGTCGACCCTGCTGCTCAGCCACACTGGTGGGAAGGAAAAAGAGAAACAAGACTGCAACTCTCCTGCAGCCATACCAAGGGCACCTTCACAGCCCTCAGGACCCACTAGAAAACACTGGGGAGCTCATTTAAATGCTCAGATTCCAAAAACTGAGGATGAGACCAAGACCTGTATTTTATTTTTATTTTTTATGGTGTGGGAAAGACCTGTATTTTTAAAACTACTCTCCCAGCCTCCCAAAGGAGGGCAGACAGGTTTGGGAGCCACTTCCTTGGGCAACTCTCTTGTTTCCTCCTTGCTCCCAGGTCACACAGACCCTCATCTCTAGCTTTTAGGCTTAGGCCTCAGTCCCTCAATCCTCAAGCCTTTCTTCCTGATTCCTAGAACATACCAACTCTCCAGCCAGCTCAGCACCTCAAAGATCTCCCGAGGGTCAGTGTACAGACTCCAGTCCTGTAGGTAAGAGGAAAGAGCACCAAACTGACTCAGATGTGAGCCACAGTCACCTGAGAACACAAGCCATGACAGAAACTACAATGTCCACCATGGCTGACACTTATTTTGTTTATGGTATCATCTCAAGAGTTTTACATAAGCACATATAATACAAAAAATACCTGGTTTCACAGTATACCCTCCATTAAGGGCAGAGGGAGAACATGATCTGGAGAAACGTCCATGTCCACAGAGCTTAAGAATATAGGGGCAGAGTAAGTTTGGAAGCAAAGAGTCAGAGTCCAACATGACAGGTCTGACTCAGTATGCCCTGTGGGGACAGAGGAGGGAAGGAAGCACTCCACTCCTGGCCTTAATTCTGAAAGGATAGGAAAGGAAAACAACAAAAAGGTACAAAAAGGATGGACACAAAGAGAAATGAAGAAATGACAGAAAGCTAAGAGAGAACTAAGGATGAAAAGAAGGTAAAGATGGACCAGAGAAATAAAATGAGACACAGAATAGCTACTCACCATGGCACGCAGAAAGCTCCTCTCCAAGGCATTGAGAGTGGGCACAGCCACACCTCCAGCAGCTCCCCATTCATCATTGAAAACCTCCTCCTCCTCCCCTTCGTCATAGAGGTACTTACTGGCCACCATCTGCATAGGAATCAGAAGTGGCATCAAGAGAACTCACTCCAGGCTCCTGGCTCACCAGAGAGATGAAGGAGAGGGGCACCTCACCATGGAGATCAAGAACAAGTCTGAGGATGACACATGCTGCAGGTAGTCCGGGTTTCGGTGCCGCAGTCGCTCAATGTACACGAGAGCTAGCATCATGGCACACGGGGAAATGCATGCCTCCCTGGGAGGTGGAAAGAATCAGTAACTAAAGTCAAGGGACATTTAGCTCATTCTCACAATTCTTGCGATACCCATCTCATAATCTTCTCTTTAGAGACAATATTCCCCCCTTTACAGGGCCCAAACACTCTCATCCGAGTTGATCCTCAGTTCCTGGCTCACCGTGACACATGAGCTACATATTTCTTCTGGAGTCGACGAATAGGACTGGGGGCTGCTTTCTGGAGCAGTTCTACTGCAATGTCTGCAAGAGACAGGAGGAGGACAAAGTGAACAAATGACTCCCACACCAGGCCCCACTGCTATCAATAAAAAGTCTCTGTTATCTGAGTCCTTGGGAACAAAATAGACAGCAAATGATTTCAAGTTGAAATGATTTCAAGCTTGAATTTCAGATCCTTCCAGCAAGAAGGCTAATTCCCTGTCAATTCAAATTAGTCACATCTGTCTTTCACTGATGTTTGTCTAAGAAATAAACATACCTCATTTACTTGGGAAATATACAAGGAAAATCCCTGGAAAATTAAGTTTCTGATATATGAATCCAAAGAGATAACAGAGTGGGGGATGTAGCTCAATGGTAATGTGTTCCTAGCATGTGTGAGGCCCTGGACTCAATCTCCAACACCACACACACAAAAAGCTGGCCTGGGTGCCTGTAGCCCCAGATAATTGGGAGACAGAGGCATGAGGATGACTTGAGCTCATAATTGGAGACCAGTCTGGGGAACAAAAAAAAGGGGCTCATCTCAAGAAAAACAAACACACAAACAAACAAAAAAACTCATTGTGAGTGTGAGATGTTTATGCTCATGGACTAAATAAAAACATGAGCTATAACCTACATTCTTGGGTCAAGTACCAATGAGCTAGTTTTAACGAGACAGTACACGGCTCAGGGAATAAACCTGGAGGTATCTGAGTGACTTCTGCAGCCCCATTCTCACCCTCATCATTTTCCCAGTCACTGCCTAACCTGCCACGGGGCTAGAGAGCTCCTCCAGGCTGCAGTCCGCCTCCCAGTCCCAGCCATAGTACAGTCTCCTTCGGATCCGAGCATTCAGCTTCTGGTGTCCTGGGAGGAACTGAAAAAGGGCAGGAGGTGGTGGGGAGTGAACCACAGAGAAGAGTAGGATGAAGATCCTGGCTCTCCTTAGGTGGTAAGAGCCAGCTTTGCTGCCAGGTGCCTCATGCCCCACCCAGTCCCAAGTTCTTTGGACTGTTTGCCAATTGCCCTTAACAGGAGAGGAAAACACAAAGCCCTATTGAGGGCTCCCCGGTGAGAGTCTCCAAAAGAGGCCCCTAGTCCAGCCAGCCACCCACCTCCCTTCTTGCCCCGCGGCTCTGCCTCTGGGCCCAAGAGGCCGGGGCCTCGAGTACACACTACTCCAGCGGCTGCCGCCCAGACCGGGGCACAGAAAGCCGGTGAGATTTTCGGTCCGCTGGAGCCCAGAGGGGAGCGCCCAGCATAAAAGGCGTTGCGCGGAGAAGCTGGAGAAGGGGGCGGGCTGAGCGCTCACCGTGAAGTCTTGAAAGCCAGAGAGAGAGAAGGTGCCTTCTTCGTCCAGCAGGAGTCCGGCCAGGTCCATCGCGCCGCCAGCCGCCGCCTTGCCAGGTGGAGAAGGAAAGGAGTTGCGAAGGGCCTGCGGAGCCGTCCTCGCCCGCCGATTCACCTGCCCGTCTGTGTCCCCCGAGCGGGCCGCAGGCCTCGCTCGCCAGCCCCCTCCCCTCGCGCCGGCAGCGGCAGGCGGAGCCCAGGCAGCCAGCGCTCTTCCTGTTCCGCCCCGAGCGCGGCGCTCACCTCGCGGAGTTGAGAAAAGACCCAGCAGTTCAACGCCTACACCGCCGCGCCGCGTCCTCCCAGCGTCTAAAAGCCGCGCGCGCGTTGCCGGCGAGTCAGCGCCGGGCAGGAAATGCCGCCCCGCCCGCCGGGAAGGCGCAGCTCCGAACTCCTGAGCTCACGCAGCAGGGCCAAGTCGCAGAGCTGAGCCCCAAGGACCCTCGTCTCTGAAATGGGGACACTTCTTAGGCGATCAGGCCGCACAGAGGGAAGACGAGCCAGGCAGACCTTGCCGTGCCGACGGAGATGTTAATGTGAATAAAACAGGCAGCACAGAGTTGCGCCCAGTTGTTTGTACACACAGTCAGTAAAACATATAAAAGGCATCTGAGAAAATGCCCAAGAAACTTTCCAGTGGAAGGAGTACGGCAAGGTGGAAGGGAAATATTAACTTCTCGCTGTATACCTTTCAGTATAGTTTGACATTTTAAGCCTAATTAAGTACTGTTTTGCAAAATTATTGCAAAAAGTGATGTATGTTTGTCCCCACAAACAGCATTTCAATGGTTTTATCTTAAATTCACCTCCCGCCCCCCAAACACGCAGGGCGAGTGGGGGGGGGGGGTGCGCCAAAACGTGAAGTCGGAAAAGAAGTTTACGGAAAGAGAAGCGAAAGAAGCAACTTTTCTAAGCGGCTGAAGCTTGTTTTCAAGCCTGTCAAGTCACGCGCTGGTGTTTGTTTACCCGCTGAGGGGAGGGGACTGGGAGGACCCACTAGTACGTCGAGAGTTGAGTAATCAGACGGCCGCCGCCCTTCCCGGGCAGCAGCAGGTCCTACCAGGGACACTCGGTGCCCGGAAGCCCACTTCCTGCCCCTCCAATCGGGGTCACACCGGGATACCGGTCAGGTCCAGAAGACTTAATCGCCCTGCGAGCACTGAGAACACCCTGACCGAGGGTCACGAATACCCCAGGAAAAACACGCACCTGCGTAGGTGCAGGGTCACAGCAGCCGCCTGCGCGCACGCGCGGGTCGCCCATCCGGGCGGTTGGGCCGCGTCACGTGACGGGCTTGGCGCTCCGCCGTCACGTGACGCCCGTCCGCAGCCTCTGCTCTCCTCGGCTTGCGCCCCCTTCCGCCTGACGCGCCCCCGGCGGCGGCCGCGCAGCCCTGGCTCCTAGCGGGCTCGGGCGGCGGCTGCGGCGGGGCTATGGCGAGCGGCGGAGGCGGTGGTAACACCGGCGCAGGTGGGGGCCCGGGGCTGGGCTTGGGCCTAGGTCTGGGCCTCGGCATGGGTGAGGCCACCGGCGAGGCGGAGGAGGAGGCGGCCACGGCCGAGGCGGTGGGACGCCTGGCCACGACGCTGTGGCTGCGGCTCCGCGGCTGGGAGGCGGTGCTGGCGGCGGCGCAGCGGCTGCTGGTGTGGGAGAAGCCGCTGCACAGCCTGGTCACGGCGGCCGCGCTCAACGGCCTCTTCTGGTAACGGCCGCGGAGGAGGGGGGCGGGGCCGGGCTGCGCGGGGAGAGCGGGGGCGGAAGGGGTCAGGAGCACCTTTCCCCTTTCTGGGTTGTCATTTGACCTGGGGAAATGATGCATCCCCCAGGTTTTGAAGACTGACGTCGGCCTAGGTTGCTGCAGTCCTCTATTTTTGGGTGGCGAGTTGGGCCTGGAGGTGCTGTACCCCCATCAGTGGGCGCTTTTCCGCCTTTAGTGATGAACGCTGGAGCCTCTCACTCATTCCCCGCTGGGGTGCCCCTCTCTCTCTCTCTCTCTCTCTCTCTCTCTTTCTCTTTCTCTCTCAAAGGTTGCTGTCTTCGTCGTCCCTCCGGCCTTTCTTCCTACTCAGCATCTCACTTTTGGCTTACTTTCTGCTGGATCTCTGGCAACCTCGCTTCCTCCCTGATGTTTCAGGTGAGTGGTTCTTTATTCAGCAAGCACCCGTTTGTGTACTTGTGCTTGCCTAGTGCCTGATCTGCTGGATGGGGGTGAGGGTAAGGTACAGCAGGCTATTTGCTTTCTAGAAACATTCCGCACTCCACCATCTCAGTTTTAGGAAATTTCCTAAAACCAGAATCACCCCTTTCCTAAAATTGATGTTTCTGTGGATGTAGTGGTTTAAGAGTGGAGTTTGCAGCTAGCTTGCCTGGGTTTCATGCCCTACTCGCCACTTATTATGTGTATAACTTTGTAAATAGTCTCAATTTCTGCCTCAGTTTTCTTATCTCTAGAATAGAAATGATAGAACCTAACATTCTAGGGAGATAAGGATTAAATGAGTCAATATACGATGCATGACTATGCGAGTGTTTCACTTGTGATAACAGTATTAGTTTCTTGGGGGCCTTTCCATGTTATTTAATATGCATTTTGGAGCAATTAGGTGTCGGGTTGTGTGTGAATTGTATGGGATACAGACAAGAATAAGATGTGGTTCCTGTGTTTACAAAGGGTAAAATCTAAAGAAGGTTACAGATACAGAACATGTAGTATCTGGAGAAAATGTTCAGGACATGCAGAGGAGGGACAACTATTTCTGCCTTGGGGAGTGTCTCCCAGTGCCTCTACCACTTAGTAATTTGTCACCTTTCTCTCTCCATAGCATCATCCCCTGAGGAGCCACACTCTGACAGGTGAGTTCAGGCCATCTCTTGAAGACAGTCTTGCTTCCTGGTGCTGAGGTCACCACAAAGGGGAGCAGTGCTGCAGCTTCTTCAGGCACATGCCCCAGCCTAGTGAAGGAACTGGCAGCAGGCTGGAGTTTTCTTGGTCCTAGGCTCCTGTGTTGGTATTTGTATGGCTGCTGCTTTTGAGCAGAGGGTTGAGTTGCCCTGGGCTTTGCTTGTACCCAGGACTGGGACAGTCTTCCTTTGGGAGGTGTGGTTTTTTACTTCCTTAGATGGAAGATCTCATCAGCAGTCTTAGAGGGATTTGAGTGCCTAGGAAGCTGGTGTCTGAGGCCTCTAGGGATCATGTCATGTCTCTCCAGTGAGGGTGCGGGGTCAGGCGCCCGGCCGCACCTGCTGAGTGTGCCCGAGTTGTGCAGATACCTGGCTGAGAGCTGGCTCACCTTCCAGATTCACCTGCAAGAGCTGCTGCAGTATAAGAGGCAGAATCCAGCTCAGGTAATTTCCCCACATCCTGTAATAGTTCTTGAGAGTGAGGGTAGGGCGGTGGAACAGGAGTGCTGTGAGGTGTGTTTATTGTAGACCTCCTGAATTGCAGACCTCCTTAATTGTCTTAGGTATCCTATTGACCTGACTGGATCACTGAATTTCTGGTGGAAATACCCATCCTGTTACCAACTGAGCAGTATTTTCTTACTTACGTGAGTTGGGCACAAAGCTCGGCAAATTGGTTTTCACAGACCCCGTGCTCTTCTCTGCAGTTCTGTGCTCGAGTCTGCTCTGGCTGTGCTGTGCTGGCTGTGCTGGGACACTATGTTCCGGGGATTATGATTTCGTACATTGTCTGTGAGTAAGAGTCAGCCCTGCCTTTTCCGTAGTCCTCCTCTTTTTTCTTTCCACAGACCAACATAGGGGTTGGACTGTTTTCTCTCTTCAGTTCCCCATCTGTGAAGGTTTCCAGGGGTGCTGTAGAGCATTCCTACTAACGGTAGACGAGTCATCTAGAGAGGAGGACAGTAGATTGGGGATAGAAAGGGTAGTAATACTTGGGAAAGGACCAGGATTCCTTCATCTCTTCCTATTTGAGGATCAGCTGAATGAAGATTGCCTAGGAAATTGGCAGAGAGAACTCTGAGTGGACTTTCTAACCCACAGTGCTGAGTATTCTGCTGTGGCCCCTGGTGGTTTATCATGAGCTGATCCAAAGGATGTACACTCGCCTCGAGCCCTTGCTCATGCAGCTGGACTACAGCATGAAGGCAGAAGCTGATGCCCTGCATCACAAACACGACAAGAGGAGTAAGGGACTCTGTTAATCCAGGAGGGGGGAGCGGGGGAGGACCTGAATTATGACTTGAAATACCCTGGAATTTAGGATCATCTCCGGTTCTTTGGCCGTGTTTGTCCCCAACTATTGTCCTTGCTTGGACACTGCCTTATTGCTCTTCTCTAGAGCGGCAAGGGAAGAACGCACCCCCAGGAGGTGATGAGCCACTGGCAGAGACAGAGAGTGAAAGCGAGGCCGAGCTGGCTGGCTTCTCCCCAGTGGTGAGGTCCAGGGGAGATGGGGATATCAAACTGAAGTCTGGGGGAATCTGTTTGCTTTAGAATTGCCGCCTCTCAAGGGGGTGGGCAGAGTGCTGTTATCCTCATTTTGTTCATCCTGGTTCTCCTGCAGGTGGATGTGAAGAAAACAGCATTGGCCTTGGCAATTACAGATTCAGAACTGTCAGATGAGGAGGCCTCTATCTTGGAGAGTGGTGGCTTCTCTGTATCCCGGGCCACGACTCCACAACTGACAGATGTATCTGAAGGTATGGGAAGCCTTTTGCCCCTCTTGACCTTCCTTTTCATTTCATGGGGTGCTGGTTGTGCTCTCTGGCTCCTCATAAATATTTCCTCTGAGGAATCAACCCTCTGATTTAAGTTCCTGAAAGACCTTAATATAAGGCCTGGCCTAGCATTCATCTCTTAAGTGTCATTGAACTATTAACTATTGTCAGAATAACAGGCCCATTTTTAATCTTTTCTCTCTGCACAGACTTGGACCAGCAGAGCCTGCCAAGTGAGCCAGAGGAGGCCCTGAGCCGGGAGCTGGGGGAAGGAGAGGAGGCAGAGCTGGCCCCTCCTGAAGATCTGCTAGTCACCCCACCGGCCCCCTCAAGGCAAGCCCTGGACTTGGAAGAAGGGGAGGAAGAAGATGTAGCAGCCAAGGAAACCTTGCTTCGGCTCTCATCCCCTCTTCACTTTGTGAACACGCACTTCAATGGGGCAGGGTCCCCCCAGGATGAAGTGAAGTGCTCCCCTGGAGGACCAGTGGAGACGCTGAGCCCAGAAGCAGTGAGTGGTGACCTCACAGCTCCGCCCAGCACCCTGTTACCCCCACTTTGCCTTGCTGAAAGTGACCTAGTCCCCTTCCCTTCCCCCTCTGTGGTCCCACCTCTTCCCCAGGACTCACCCCAACCCCTGCCTGCCCCTGAGGAAGAGGAGGCACTTGCCACTGAGGACTTTGAATTGCTGGATCAGGGGGAGTTGGAGCAACTGAATGCAGAGCTGGGCTTGGGGCCAGAGACACACCCAAAGCCCCCTGATGCTCCACCCCCTCCTCCCTTGGGGCCAGACACCCATTCTTTGGTACAGTCAGACCAAGAGGCCCAGGCCATGGTAGAGCCATGAGCCATGGGGAAAGAGCTGCAGGCACAGTAGGCTTCCTGGCTTGGGGTATTGCTCTTTCCTCCTTTCCCTGCCACTCTGGGGTGGGGCAGTGTGTGGGGAAACTGGCTGTCAATTGGTAGCCAGTCTACCCTCTACCTGCCTGCCTGCTGTCCTAGGCTTGGTGCAACACCTGTGCCTGGAACTGGTTTTAAGTTTGTAAATAATTTTCCATTTGGGTTAGTGGATGTGAACAGGGCTAGGGAAGTCCTTCCCACAGCCTGCACTTGCCTCCCTGCCTCATCTCTATTCTCATTCCACTATGTCCCAAGCCCTGGTGGTCTAGCCCTTTTTTTCCTTCTATCCTCAGGGACCTGTGCTGCTGTGCCCTCATGTCCCACTTGGTTGTTTAGTTCAGGCACTTTATGATTTTTCTCTCCTGTCCTGCATTCCCCTTAGCTTTGTTTCCCTGCTATGTCCTGTCCTTAGCAGTGCAACCCTTTGCCATCTCCTTCCCACAGGTACTGGCCAAGTGCGGTTCCTGGTCTGGGAGGTAAAAAGAGTAATCCTGGAGTGGTGGGTCAGGCCAGTCGTTCTGCATTTAGGTTGCTGCAGTCTCTAAAAGCTTCACTGCACCCTTGCCCTAGTTCAGCCTTTTCATGATGCAGGAGAGCAGGGTCCCACAGCACGTGTTGGTGCTGGGGGTATGAGCATGTGCTCTTGTCTTGTTGAGACAAGGGGCTTCCTTACTGTCCTAGGGAGGAAGAAGGAAACCTGTTCCCCTGGGCCATGGGTGGGACCCCCATTAGGGTCAGGAGGTAAATAGTAACATCTGTGCAGGTGTCAATTGGAAAAATAAAGTGTTGATTGGCTAGAACTGCTGCCTGCTTACCTGCCTGCCTCACTGTGAGCTGCCTCCCACACTGCGTGTTTTCCCCTCCTCACCCTTACCCCCTTCTCCCCAGTCTTGCTTCTGGCTGTTCATTTATCTTGGTGCGAAACAAGGCCAGAAATGAGGATTACCCTGACACCCTAACTGCCCTTCAGCCATCTTTCTGACCATGTGATATGTTTAGTGAGACTTAGCATGTGTGAATAAAGTGTATGCAGGAGGAAACTGCCTTGTCTTCCCAATTAGTAGAAATTTGGAGCCATAAAATTTGTTTTCTGCCATGTTGCTTACATCCTTAACACTATCCTCTTAAGAAGTCATCCATCTACGTGCTAACAGCTTGCTCAGCCCTGACGTATCTATACTGGGCAGGCGAAACAATAATGCATCTATACATACTCTGTCAACGGATTGAAAGCCAAGAAATACTAAAGAAATAGTACCTAACATTTTTCAAAGCATAATAAGTGCTTGGCACCATTCAAAGTGATTTACATGTATTAATGTGTTTTTTCCTTGCTATTCAAGATATATCCTGTTATTCACTCCATTTTACAGATCGGTTAACTTTCCTGAAGGTAACAAGGCCCAGTAAATGGTGGAGTCAGATCCAAACCCACGTGTTTTGACTCCAGCAAATACACTTGAATAGTCAGTCCCTCTCCATCAATAGGATACAAAAAGGAAGTTGCTGAAGGATGAGGGAACTGTAGAGCAATCTAATACCTTGGCTTCACAAAGGTTGGACTCATGCAGTCCTCCCTCTTTTGGGAAACAAAGCCCAGAACTGAGCAACTAGTCTGAGTTCATCTCCTTAACCTTCAGCTGCAGGCACCATATGGCAATGCTGTCTTTTTGAGGTTGACTTCTATGCCTCATCTCTCCTGTGGGAATTTTCCATTTGTTCGGCATTTACCGTCTTTCAGGGTTGACCGAGACCCTGTCCTATGCCACTGAAGGAATGTGAAATCATCATTATCTATAGATTTCAGAAGAGAATGGAGATCAGTTCTAATCAACAGGCAATTCCAGAACAGAATTAACTAGACTGGCTGCCAAATGCTCCACCTTAACTTTGTAAGTTTGGAGCTCCGTAAGGGCCCATTATTGCCTTGGTCTGATGGTTGCTACATATTTGTCTATTTTTTCCATCATCAGGTGTCCTGGCCATTTTGTGTACCATGATGAAAAGCACAAGAAGACAACTTTTCCTATATGTGAAAGAAAAATAAGCAGAAATGTGAAACCTATCATTAGGCTAAACAAAAATTAACAATGGAAGTACAGGCTTGAAGAAAAAGGGTTGGCTACATGTTTATGTTGTGGTAGGAAACAGTGTACTTTATGTATCCAAACAGCTAACAGTGTAACTTGGCTGCTCAAATTAATTTAACTTTAGTCTGCATTAATAGAATTGTAGTCTTCAAAACAAGGAAAGTAGTAACTTCTGTATTGAGCACAAGTTAAAATACTGCTGAAGAAGTGTTTGCTATGCAGTGTGCTCAGGAGAACTGTTGAAGGAATTGGGAAATGTTTAATCCAAGAAGAGAGCCTAGTTGGGTCAGGTTTAGCTGCCTTCAAATTGTGATAGTTTGTAAGGTTTCAGAGGGCAGAAATTAAATCTTTGAGTAGCCTTAGATTGATAATGGAATTTAGTTTTCTGGTCGAGGGATACTATAAAACATTTAATTTTTTTTTTCTCTTTGTGGAACTGGGGATTGAACCCAGGGCAGCACAGGACACTGAACTAAAAGTACTCCAGCCAACAAATGATCTTTAAAACACAATGGTCAAGTTCTAACGACAGTCTTATCGTGGAAGAACATTACATTACCATGCCATTTTTCTTTTAGTTTCTGTCTAAAGGTTGCTTGGACTTTTCTCTCCCTCCACCTGTTTCCCTAACTGTTGGTAATATCGTTGGGTGTCACTAGCTGGCATTCTTTGTATTCTGCTTATTCATCCTAGGCAATTTCACATATTTACCTATTGGTTTCCACTTATTTGCTGATAACATCTAAATCTTAGCTCCTTTTCCAGAACTTCCAACTAAGCATCTCCAGTTGAAAGTCCCATGGGTGCCTTCTGCTCAACAGATGGAAAACAACTCATTCTTTTTCTACTCTGTACTCTACTCCCCACTTCCCTCAAACCAAAGGCTTCTTCTGAATTTTCTATCTTGTTTGTTGGCACCACTAATCATGACCACCTACTTGTCCCTCATCCTACAGCCAGTGGTTCTCCAGTTGCTGCCAATTTGGTCTCCTAATCACTTTTTGTCCGCCACCTCCATCACAGTCCCGATTCACATCCTCTTCATCTCTGGACAGTTTACCTGCCCACATTCTCATCCCCCACCCCAAATGAACACTTCTAAAAATGTCTATTATTTTTGGTTGCCAGGGACTGAACTCAGGGCCTCTACTGTTGTGCTACATTCCCAGCCCCTAGATTATTTAACAATATAAATTTGACAAACTTTCTGCCATTTAATATTTATTAACCAAAGGCTTATCTACAGGATTATAAATTCAAGCTCCCTGATAGAGTTGTCTGACACTGGGCATATAGGCTCTTGTTCGTATTGCAAGCAGCTCCAGAGGCTGAAGCAGGAGGATCAAGTTCAAGATGGCTTCAGTGATTTAGTGAAACCCTTAGCAAATTAGACCATATCCCAAAATGAAAAATAAAAAGGACTGGGGTCATAGCCCAGTGGTAAAACACCCCTTCCCCACTACTCAGCTGTGCTACTTACTTGCTGTATACCGCATACACCCCATGCACCCCAAGCCTGCACAGCACAGCACCTCAGCTAGGGTGTGCCCTCCTCTCAAGTGCTGGGGATCAAACCCAGGGTCTCATGCATGCTAGGCAAGTACTCTGCCACTGAGCTACATCCCTAGCTTCTCGCTTTTTTATTTTTTTTGATACTTGGAATTGAACGGGGGTCCGGGGCGCTCTACCACCTGAGCTACATTCCCAGGTCTTTTTGTTTGTTTGTTTTTAATTTTAAAACAGGGCTTTGCTAATTTGCTGAGGGTCTCACTAAGTTGCTGAGGTTGGCCTCAAACTTGTGATCCTCCTGCCTCAGTTTCCTGAGTTGCTGGGATGACAGGCATGTGACACTGCACTGGCTCTTTACTTACCTTTTAAGATGTCTTTGGGCCACACTTCATCGACAGACCTGCTCTGATCTCCCATACCACTCCCATTCCCATATCAGTCCTGCTCTTCTAGTGTTCCTATGGTATCTTAGGCATACTTTTGTCTTTCCACATATTACATAGAATTTTCATATGTTCTCTATGTATGTAGCCATAACTTTGAACTGTTCATTCTTGAAGGCAGAGCCTGTTTTATTCATCTGGATATCCCCCAAATCTACCACAGTGCTTGACACATAGTAGATGCTCAATAAATGTGTATTGGACTAAACTGAACAAGTACACTGTAATAACTAGTTCCAACTTTTGAAGCAGACAGTGTAAATAGAATTTGGTGGTTGGTATGTCTGTTTAAGGTAAATATCTTGCCTTTGTTAGTTATTGTTCCAGAGTGGATAATAGCTAAATTAAAATAATTCACAGACTGTGAGTTCTTTGTTTCTGGACTAGGTCAAAGACAATGAAAACAATCTAGATCTGGAGAATCATATTTGCTGGTTTTGGAGCTAAAGGTATTCTGAGTTTAAGGTAAGATTGCCCAACTAGCTTGAACTATTATGACTGCACCAAAATATCATATAATTTGGAAAATAGTTTTGGCTAACATATTTAGACTCAAATATTTTGATCAAACAATCTAATCACAGCCAGGCGTGGTGGTGCATGCCTATAATCCTAGCAACTCGGGAGGCTGAGACAGGAGGATAGCAAGTTCAAAGCCAGTCTCAGCAATTTAGTGAGGCCCTAAGCAACTCAGTGAGACCCTGTCTCTAAATAAAATACAAAAAAGGGCTGGGGATGGGGCTCAGTGATTAAGTGCCCCTGGGTTAATCCCCAGTACAAAAGAAAAAAAACTAATCATATGTAGTAGGACTTACTTGAAAAAAATTGACCTGCTACTCAGCAGAAATGAGTAAGTTTTAAAGAAGTTGATTGTTATTGTTTTTGTTGTTGCAGTGCTGGGGATGAAACCCAGGGCCTCCTGCATACTAGGAAAGTGCTCTGCCACTGAACCACATCCCCAGCCCTTTTTATTTTTTATTTTGAAACAGGGTCTTACCAAGTTTCCCAACTGGCCTTGAATTTGTAGTCGTCCTGCTTCAGCCTCCTGGTTCTCTGGGATTAGAGGTTTGTGCCACCCATAACCAGCATGATGGATGTTTTTAAGTTGACTCCACTTCAAAAATGTTTTTCATCAAAAATAATAAAAAAGCTGGAACTATTTAAGATTAAAAAGAAGACCAATGGCTGGGGTTGTGGCTCTGTGGTACAGCACTTTGCTAGCTCGTGTGAGGTACCAGGTTCAATCCTCGGCACCACATAAAAGTAAATAAATAAAATAAAGGTATTGTGTCTGTCTTCAACTAAAAAAAATATATTTTTAAAAAGGAGATCAAAGCTGGATGCAGTGTCACACAGCATTCAGAAAGCTGAGGCAGGAGGACCTTAAGTTCAAGGCCAGTCTCAGCAACTAAGCAAAGCCCTAAGCTACTTAGCAAGGCCCTATCTCAAAATAAAAAGGTTTGGAAATGTAACTTAGTGGTAAATTATCCCTGGGTTCAATCTCCAGTACCAAAAATAAGCAAACAAAACCAAAGAGACATGACAAATGCTAAATGTGATCTTGAATTGGATCCTTGGTGGGGGGAAATGGGCAGCTATAAGGAACACTATTGAGAAAATTGGTAAAATCTGAATATGGTTATCATATAAAAGTATATTGAGCTTTATAGCTAAAAGCCCTTGCCTGGCATATATGAAGTCCTGAAATCAATCATCACAATACTTATATACACATATATACATTGTATCAAGGTCAAATTTCATGAATTTAATAATTGCACTATAGTTATATGAATGGATATTCTTATTTTTAGGATATTGAAGAATTTAGAGATACAGTTCTCTTCAAATTTTATCAAGTAGTTTAAATTATAAGAATATATGGTATGTATGTATGTGTACATGTGTATGTGTATAGAAAGAAAAAATGATAAATATAATACTTGTGAAAGAATACATAGATAAAAATAACTAGAAGTTTACTATTCAGTGGATAAACACATGGTGATATATTTAGATAAAACTAAATAGAATGAACAAACTATGGGTAGACACAAAAATATAGATGAATTTTGTAAACAAAATATATATGATTCCATTTATATAAAATGAATTTAGACTGGTATAAGGCAAGTTAGTGGCCACCCTTGATGGTGAGGGGAATAACTGGAGGGGTCTTCTGGAATTCAGTAATCTTTTTTTTTTTCTTTTGGTGCTGGGTATCCAACCTAGGCCTTAGCAAATGCTGGGCAAGTGCTTTACCACTAGAAGAGCAGATATATAAATGAGAAATAGAAAAGGACCAAACATTATCAACACAGAAAGCCATCAAATTGTAAAGATGAATAAGAGAGGAAGAACTGAACAAAGAATATTCAACTAGAAGAAAATAAACAAAATGACAGGCACAAGTTCATACCTTTCATTAATAACTTTAAATATAAATGGTGTTAATTATTCATTTAAAAGACACAGGTTGACCAGACATGGTGGTACATGCCTCTAATCCCAGTTACTCGGGAAGCTGAGGTAGGAAGATCACAAGTTTGAGGACAACTGGACAATTTAGTGAGACCTTGTCTTAAATGTTTTTAAAAGACACAAATTGACTGAATGGATTAAAAAAACAAGACTCAACAATATGCTGCCTACAAGAAACTCACCAATAAAGATGCACACAAACTGTAAGTGAAAGGATGAAAAATTATATTCTAAACAAATGGAATCTTAAAAACAAGCAAGAATAGCTATACTTATATCTGACAAAATAGTTTAGCCAAAAGCAGTACAAAGAGAAAAAGATGGTCTCTATATAACAAGGGATCAATTCATCAAGAAGATATAATGATTATAAATCTACATGCATCTAATAACAAAGCACCCAATTTTATCAAACACTAATAGACAAAAGGAAAAGAAAGGCTCCAATACAATAATAGTCAACAAATTTAAAAATTTTGAAATCATATCTTGTATCTTTTCTAATCACAATGGAATAAAATTAGAAACCATAGCAAGAGAAACTTTAGAAATTATACAAATTGGTAGAGACTGAACACCATACTTTCGAATGAACATTAGGTTATTGATGAAGTCAGAAGGAAATTTCAAAAAACTCTTGAAGAAAATGAAAACAGAAACGGCATATCAAAATCTGTGAGATACAGCAATAGCATTATTAAGAGGAGTTTGTAGCAATGAGAGCCTTCATTTTTAAAAATTGAAAGATTTAAAGTAACCTAATGATTCATTGCAATGTCTTAGAAAACAAACCATAACCAAAATTAGTAAGAAATAATAAAAG
Organism: Sciurus carolinensis; assembly: GCF_902686445.1. Lineage (NCBI taxonomy): Eukaryota > Metazoa > Chordata > Mammalia > Rodentia > Sciuridae > Sciurus > Sciurus carolinensis. The sequence goes on from NC_062215.1 coordinate 164,762,885, forward strand.
ATGAGAACAGAAATAAATAGAAGAGCCTAAAAGAATGATACAAAGGATCAATGAAACAAAGAGCTTGTTCTCTGAAAAGATATACAAAATTGACAAATCTTTCACTAAAGAGAGAGAGAAAGGGAGAAGTTAGAAACATCACTATGGAAAGTCAAAGTATCAGTAGGAATTATTTTGAAAAACTGCATGCTAACAAATTGGATAATCTAGAAGAAACAGACAAATTTTGGAAACATGACCTGCAAAAATTGAACCAAGAGGATATAAAAAAATGGAATAGGGGCTGGTGTTGTGGCTCAGTGGAAAAGTGCTTGCCTGGCATGTGCGAGGCACTGGGTTCAATACTCAGCACCACACAAAAATAAACAAAAAAAAAGTATTGTATACATCTACAAACAAACAAAAAAAATTTTTAAAAAAACCGAATAGACCAATAACAAGTAATAAGAGTCAATCAGTAATAAGTGTCTCCCACCCAAAGAAAAGTCCAGGAACAAATGGCTCTACTGCTGATTTATTTTACCAAACTTTTTTTTGGTGGGGGGGGTGTTGGGGATGGAGCCCAGGGGTGTTCTGCTATTGAGCTACATCCCCAACCCTTTATATTTTTTATTTTGTGACAGGATCTCATGAAGTTTCCCAGGCCGGCCTCAAATCCATGATCCTCCTGCCTCAGCCTCCTGTGTCACTTGGGATTACAGGCACAGAGCACTGCACCAAACTTGAATTTTACCAAACTTTTTTATTTTATTTTATTTTAATTTTTTCATACATGTATATAGGGTAATAATGTCTATCTCAATCTACCATCCTTCCCATCCCCACCTACCCCACCCCCTCTTTTCAGTCCCCTGTATACAATCCAAATTTCCTTCATTCTTCCCTACCCACCCCACCACTATAGATCAGCATCCGCTTATCAGAGAAAACATTCAGCCTTTGGTTTTTGGGGATTGACTTATTTCACTTAGCATGATATTCTCCAGTTCCATCCATTTACCTACAAATGCCATAATTTCATTTTTAAAAGAGTAATATTCCATTGTGTATATGTACCATATTTTCTTTATCCATTCATCTGTTGAATGGCATCTAGGTTGGTTCCATAGTTTTGCTATCATGAATTGAGCTGCTGTAAACCTTGATGTGGCTGCATCACTGTAGTATGCTGATTTTACTTCCTTTGGGTATAAAACAAGGACTGGGATAGCTGGGTCAAATAGTGGTTCCATTCCAAGTTTTCTTAGAAATCTCCATACCGCTTTCCCAAGTGGTTGCACCAATCTGCAGTCCCACCAACAATGTATGAGTGTACCTTTTTTCCCACATCCCAACCAACACTTATTATTGCTTGTATTTTTGATAATTGCCATTCTGACTGGAGTAAGATAAAAGTTTACAGCAGTTTTGATTTGCATGTCTCTAATTGCAAGAGATGATGAACTTTTTTCATATGTTTGTTTATCGATTGTATTTCTTCTGTTCAGTTCCTTAGCCCATTTATTGATTGGGTTATTTGTTGTTTTGGTGTTAAGTTTTTTGAGTTCTTTATATATCTTAGAAATTAGTGCTCTATCTGAGGTGTGTGTGATAAAGATTTTCTCCCATTTGGTAGGCTCTCCAAATTATTGTTTCCTTTGCTGGGAAGATTTTTAATTTAAGTCCATCCCATTTATTGATTCTTAATTTTACTTCTTGTGCTTTAGGAGTCTTGTTAAGGAAGTCAGGTCCTAAGCCCATATGATGGATATTTGGGCCTACTTTTTTTCTATAGATACAGGGTCTCTGTTTTAGTGCCTAAGTCTTTGATCCACTTTGAGTTGATTTTTGTGCAGGGTGAGAGAGATTTAATTTCATTTTGTTACATATGGATTTCCAGTTTTCCCAGCACCATTTGTTGAATAGGCTGTATATTTTTGGCACCTTTGTCTAATATGAGATAACCATATTTATGTGAGGTGTCTCTGTCTTCTATTTTGTACCATTGGTCTACATGCCTATTTTGATGCCAATACCATGTTGCTTTTGTTATTATTGCTCTGTAGTATAGTTTAGGTCTGGTAGTGTGATGCCTCCTGCTTTACTCTTCTTGCTAAGGATTGCCTTGGCAATTCTGGGTCTCTTATTTTTCCAAATGAATTTCATGATTGATTTTTCTAATTGTATGAAGAATGACATTGGGATTTTAATAGGAGTTGCATTGAATTGCTTTTGGTAGTATGGCCATTTTGACAATATTAATTCTGCCTATCCCAGAGCAAGGGTGATTTTTCCATTTTCTAAGGTCTTCTTCAATTTCTTTCTTTAGTGTTCTATAGTTTTCATTGTAGAGGTCTTTCACTTTTTTGGTTAGATTGATTCCCAAGTATTTTATTTTTGTTGAGGTTATTGTGAATGGGGTAGATTTCCTAATTTCTCTTGCAGTGGATTTGTTACTTATGTATAGAAATGCATTTGATTTATGGGTATTGATTTTATATCCTACTACTTTGCTGAACCCATTTATGAGTTCTAGAAGTTTTCTGGTGGAAATTTTTGGATCTTCAAAATATAGAATTATGTCATTGGGAAATAGTGATAGTGTAAGTTCTTTTCCTATTCATATCCCTTTAATCTCTTTTGTCTGTCCGATTGCTCTGGCTAGGGTTTCAAGGACAATGTTGAATAGAAGTGGTGAAAGAAAGTACCCCTGTCTAGTTCCAGTTTTTAGGGGGAAAGTTTTTACTTTTTCTCCATTTAGAATGATTTTGGCCATAGGCTTAGCATAGCTTTTACAATGTTGAGGTATGTTCCTACTACCCCTAGTTTTTCTAGAGTTTTGAACATGAATAGGTGCTGTATTTTGTCAAATCCTTTCTCTGCATCTATTGAGATAATATGATTCTTGTCTTTAAGTCTATTGATGTGATGTATTAACATTTATTGATTTCCATATGATGGACCAAACTTGCATTCCAAGGATGAACCCCACTTTATCGTGGTGCACTATCTTTTTGATGTATTTTTGTATGCAATTTGCCAGAATTTTATTGAGGATTTTTGCATCTATGTTCATGAGGGATATTGGTCTGAAGTTTCCTTTCCTTGATATGTCTTTGTCTGGTTTTGGTATAAGGGTGATACTAGCCTCATAGAATGAATTTGGAAGGGTTTCCTCCTTTTCTATTTTGTGGAATAATTTGAGGACTATTGGTGTTAATAATTCTTTGAAGGTCTTGTAGAACTTGGCTGAGAATCTGTCTGGTCCTGGACTTTTCTTGGCTTTTGACGGCGTCTTCTATTTCATTGCTTGAAATTGATCTGTTTAAATTGTGTATGTCCTCCTGCATCAGTTTGGGTAAATCTTATGTCTATAGAAATTTTTCAATGTCTACAAGTTTTTTTATTTTATTTGAGAATAAATTTTCAAAATCATTTCTAATTATCTTCTGTATTTCAGTAGTATCTGTCATGATATTTCCTTTTTCATCACAAATTTTAGTAATTTGAGTTTTCTGTCTCTGTCTCTTTGTTAGTGTGGCTAAGGGTTTATCAATTTTATTTATTTTTTCAAAGAACCAACTTTTTCAGTGTTTTTAATTGTTTCTTTTGTTTCAGTTTCATTGATTTCAGCTCTGACTTTAATTATTTCCTGTCTTCTACTGTTTTGGGTGTTGATTTGTTCTTCTTTCTCTAGGGCTTTGAGAAGTAATGTTAGGTCATTTATTTGTTGACTTTTTATTCTTTTAATGTATGAGTTCAATGCAATGAACTTTCCTCTTAGCACTAGCTTCCCAAAGATTTTGATATGTTGTATCGGTGTTCTCATTTACCTCTAAGTATTTTTTTATTTCCTCCTTGATTTCTTCTTTTATCCATTCATCATTCAATAGCATGCTATTTAGTCTCCAGGTATTAGAGTAGCTTCTATTTTTTATTTTTTGTTGATTTCTAGTTTCATTTCATTATGATCTGATAGAATGCAGGGTCGCGATTCTGTTTTTTTTTTTCTTTTATTTGCTGAGAGTGGTTTGTGGCATAACATATGGTCTATTTTAGAGAAGGATCCATGTACTGCTGAGAAAAAAAGTATATTTTCTTGATGATGGATGAAATACTCCATATATGTCTGTTAAGTCTAAATCACTGATTGTATCATTTAATTCTATAGTTTCTTTTTTTGGTTTTTGTTTGGAAGATCTATCCACTGGTGAGAGAGGTGTATTAAAGTCACCCAGAATTATTGTGTTGTGGTCTATTTGATTCTTGAAATCAAGAATGGTTTGTTTGATGTATGTAGATGCTTCATTGTTTGGGGCATACATATTTATGATTGTTATGTCTTGTTGGTATATGATTCCCTTAAGCAGTATGAAATGTCCTTCTTTATCCCTTCTAACTTTGAAGTCCACTTTGTCTGATATCAGGATGGAAACTCCACTTGTTTACACAGTCCATGTGAGTGATATGTTTTTTCCCAACTTTTAACCTTCAGTCTGTGGGTTTCTTTTCCTAGAAGGTGAGTCTCTTGAAGACAGCATATTTTTGGGTCTTTCTTTGTAATCCAATCTGCCATTCTATGTCTTTTAATTGATGAGTTTAGGCCATTAACATGCAGAGTTATTATTGAGATATGATTTGTATTCCTGGTCATATTGGTTTATTTTTCATTTTTAATTTGACTTAGTTTCTCCTTTGAATGACCTTTCCTTTAGTGTAGTTCCTCCCTTTGCTGGTTTTCTTTTTTTTTTTTTTTTTTTTCATTTACTTCTCGTGGAATAGTTTTCTGAGAATATTCTGTAGTGCAGGCTTTCTAGTTGGGAATTCTTTTAACTTTTGTTTTTCATGGAAGGTTTTTATTTCATCTTCAAATCTGAAGCTTAATTTTGATGGATATAAAATTCTTGGTTGGCATCCATTTTCTCTCAGAGCTTGATATATGTTATTCCAGGACCTTCTGGCATTGAGGGTCTGGGTTGAGAAATCAGCTGAGATTGGAATTGGTTTCCCCCTATATGTAATTTGATTTTTTTTCTCTCACAGGCTTTAAAATTCTATCCTTATTCTGTATGTTAGCCATTCTCATTATGTGCCTTGGTATGGATCTGCTGTAATTTTGTACATTTGGGGTCCTGTAAGCCTCATGTAGTTGATTTTGATTTTCCATTTCATTCTTTAGATTTGGGAGGTTTTATGATATTGTGTCATTGAAAAGAGTGTACATTCCTTTGGTTTGTATCTCCAGGCCTTTGTCTATTCTGATACATATTAAATTTGGTCTTTTCATATTATCCCATATTTCTTGGAAGTTCTGCTCATGGTTTCTTCTCTGTGTGGTCAACTTTATTTTCAAGAGTATATGTATTTTTCTTCACTGTCTGAGGTTCTGTTTTCCAAGTGGTCTAGTCTGTTGGTGATACTTTCTATTGAATTTTTAATTTTGTTTATTGTTTTCTTCATGTCAAGGATTTCTGCTTGATTCCTTTTTATTACATTTGCCTCTTCATTGAAGTGATCTTTCACTCCTGTATTTTCTCTCCAATACCATCCTTTATTTTGAAGATCAATCTAACTATGTGTTTTCTAAACTCCATTCTGACATTTCTTCTACTGTGTTGTCTATGGATTCTATTGTTGGTTTGTTTGAGGCACTTTGTTTCCTTGTTTTTTCATGTTGTTTGTGTGTCTTCTCATCTAGTAGTAGGGAGCTGAGGTAGTGCAGATTCTACTTTGTAGTTTTTTAGTGTCCCTGAAGGCTTCCAGTACCTCACCTTTAAGGGGGAGACCAATATTAACAGCACCAAATACAAATGATATACCACCTTAAACCAAATGGCTCCAATTAAGGTGTTTACAGTTTTGTCACAATAGACAGAAATGAAGTGTTTAATTATTGTCTACGATATAAACAGTAAGTTTTCTAAAAGGGTTTATCATTTCAAATGATGGACAATGAAGGAACAGAAGTAGTGTAAGGTGTGATGTTTATGAAAGAAGATAGAGGTAAGAATTTATAGTAAGAGCAAGGGAGGAATTAATAAGAGGTTGGCTGTTAGTATGTGAGAAGTGAGAAAGAGAAGCTAGGAAAACAGGTAGGTGAGAGCAAAAAATATGTACAGATTTCTTTTTAAAAAGTAAAAATATGAATACACAACAAAACTGTCACATACTATTCAGACATCTCATTCCTCAATAAATTGATGCATGAAAAATATTTGGATTCAAAGATGGTAGAGGTGTGAGACAGAAGGTGAAAAAATAAAAATAAAGGTTGAAAGTCTCAATGGAAAATCGAATGATTGCTTCCATTTGCTTTCAAAAATTTCCTGTTTCCCTTCTCCACCAATAGGAGGGGTTGTCTGAAGTTTGATGTTAGCTCCAGTCCAGTGGGTGCTGGACAGTTTGGGTGGGTGAGCCAATAGCAAGATGCCCTCACACCCTCTTACAGTTTTTCCACCTGTTATAGCTGACCCCTTCCATCCCTGCACACTTCAGGACTCACTGAGCTGGAGAGAGCCCAGTTTTCTCCAGTTTCTTCAACCTATGCTCCCCCTGGGGAACTGCCCATAGTCTCTGGCTTTCCAAAGGCTTGCCAGACTCAGACTTGTCCACACAAACACAGCTGCAATCTGAGGGACCTGAGCTTCAGGTTACCCAGACCATGACTTGCTGCAGTCCCAAGATCTCAAAGTCCTTTCAACTTGCAGAGAGACCACCAGGGATATGCACATAAAGGAGTGACCTGCGAAGAGGCAGCCAGATAGCAGCCACTACCACACAGAGCAGAAGGACCTCAGGTACAACCAGACCTGCAGGTACCCCAATTTATTTCTAGGCCCTTGCCTGAGATGGCGGTGGCCGTGGCAGGAAACTGCAGGTCCTGGCTGTTGTTCCAAAATGGTGGCAGTCACGTGTAACCAAACCTGTAGGTACTATGACAATGGACTTCCAGGCAACAGTAGGAAGCAGGTGATCGGCTGGTGGGCTGTGGGTGGTCTGCAGGAGGTCTGCAGGATAATGGTGAATGATCAGTGGGTGGACGTTGGGCAGTGGGCGATGGATAGGTGAAAGGCAGGTGATGGGCAGGCAAATGGGCAAATGGTGATGATAGGCATCAGTCAGTGAGCAATCTGTCCTCAAAAAGCAGGTGATATGCTAGCAGATGTTGGGTGAATGTGGTGGACGAATTGGGTAAACAGCAGGGGATCAGTGGGTGGCAACAGCTGCCTCACAGAGAAACAGTATTTCCTCTGCTTGAAGCCCAAGTTATGGAGTGACAAGAAATGCAGCCTCCCTATAGTCGGCCATTTTGGATTCCCCCAAATTTTACCAAACTCTTAATGAAAAACTAACAATGCTTCTCCATAGGACTGAAAGGGAGAGAACACTTCCAATCTCATTTTGTGAGACCAGAGTTACCCTGTTATCAAAACTTGAGAAGGACACAATGAAAAAAAGAAAACAATAAACCATATCTTTTATTAACATAAATGGAAAAAAATCTAAACAAAATACTAGCAAATCAAATTCAACAGATCAAAAGATCATACACCATGATCAAGATGGTTTCATTTCAGGGATGAAAGGATGGTTCAACATACATGAATCAATAAACATAATATAGTACATAATGAGGGCCAAGGATAAAAATCATATGATCTCCTAAAAGATGCAGAAAAGCATGTGATAAAATTTAGCATTCCTTTCATGATAAAAGACCTGAAAAAATTAGGTATAGAAGGTGAAGGGACAATGGGTTAACAAGGCTGCAGCCATTTCTCCCCTGCCATTTTGGTGCCGACTTTATTCTGCGCCCCCTACGCCATTTTACAACCTATATTGTTAGACCGCAAACTACCTCGTCAGTCACTGGTCCAATCATTAGCCTGCGAACTTCCTCATCAGTCGTTGGTCTGACTGTTTTTTGCCCATGAAATTCCACTACTTAAGAATAGCACCCCCTTGCTCTTAAGGGCAGACACTCTGCATGTCTGCTTAATAAAATCTCTTGTGTGTGAGTTCCCGCATCCAGAGTGGTTTTCTGGGTGCTTTCAGAAAGATCATTCCTCAACATATATATGAAAAATCCATAGCCAACATAATGTTGGATGGGGGAAAACTGAAAGCATTTCCTCTAAGATCAGGAACAAGACAAGCATGTCCACTTTCACCACTGATTCAATATAGTAGTAGAAATTTTAGCCAGAACAATTTAGAGAGGAATAAAAGGCATACAAATAGGAAAGGAAGAAGTCTAATGATCCCTGTTTGCAGATCCAAAGACTCAAACAAGAAGACTGTCAGAACTGAAAAATACCTTTGGTAAAGTAACAGGATACAAAACCAACATACAAAAATAAGAAACTTTCTATATACCAAAATTAATTTGCTGAGGAAGAAATCATGAAAACAATCCCTATTGCATAATCACAAATAAATAAACTATCCAGAATAAACTTAACCAAGGAAGTAAAAAATACTGAAGAAATATGACTTTCCATGTTCATGGGTTGGAAGAATTAATATTGTTAAAATGTCCATACTGTATGTTATGGTTTGGATATAAGGTATTCCCCAAATTCTTGTGTTAATATAGGGGGTGAAATGATTAGATTGTGAGAGACATAACCTAATCCATGGATTAATCCATCTGGTGAGTAATAATTTGAATGGATTACTGGGTGGTAACTGTAGGCAGATGGGGCATGATTGAAGGAAGTGGGTCGCCTGGGGTGTGGCTTGAGGATTATATATATTTTGTTCCTGGCTCCTTGTGCTCTCTCTCTGCTTCCTGGTTACCATGAGGTGAGCACTTTCCTCTGCCATGCCTTTCTGCTACAATGCTCACCCTAACCTGAAGCCCAGAGCATTGGGGTCTGAGGACCATGGAATGAACCTCTGAAATCATGAGCCAAAATAAACTTTTCCTCCTCTAAGTTGTTCTTGTCATACATTTTGGTTATAGTGATGGAAAATGGACTAACATACTACTCAAAGCCATCTACAGATTCAATGCAATCCCCATCCTAAAATCCTAAAATTAATTTCGAAGCACAAAAGACCCTGAAAAGTCAAAGGAATCTTGAGCAAAAAGAGCAAAGCTGGAAGCATCACAATACCTGATTTCAAAACATACTATGGAGCCATAGTAACAAGATCAACATGGCATTGACATGACAACAGACGCACAGACAAATGGAACAGAATAGAGAACCCAGAAACAAATTCACATATCTACAGTCAACTGATTCTACACAAAGGTGCCAAAAACATACATTGGAGAAAGGACCACGTCTTTAACAAATGGTGCTGGGAAAACTGGATATCCACATGCAGCTATTAAAACTTAACCCCTACCTCTCACCCTATACAAAAACCAACTCAAAATGGATTAAAGACTAAATGTAAGACCAAAACTATAAAACTACTAAAGGAAAACATTGGGGAAACACCTCAAGGTATTGGTTATAATTGATGGTTTTCCGCATAGGACTCCAAAAGGGAATCAAGGCAAAAAATGACAAATGGGATTACATCAAATTAAAAAGCTTTTGCACAGCAAAGGAAACAGCAGAGTGAAGAGACAACCTACAGAATGGGAGGAAATATTTGCCATTTGACAGAGGGTTAAGGTCTACAGTAAGATCTACAAAGAACTCAAAAAACTAACAACAACAAAAACCAAGTACCCAGCTTAAAAATGGTCAAACAATCAGAATAAACACTTCTTAAAAAAAGAAATATAAATAAATAAATATATGAAAAAAATGTTCAAGTCACCCGTAGTGGCACGCACCTGTAATCCTAGTGCACGCCTATAATCCTGACCAGCCTCTGCAAGTTTAAGGCCAGCCTGGGCAATTTAGTAAAGACCCTGTCTCAAAACAAAAAACAAAAAGAGGCTGGGTGCAGTGGCACATGCCTGAAATCCCATTGGCTCAGGAGGCTGAGGCAGGAGGATCGAGAGTTCAAGCCAGCCTCAGCAATGGCAAGGCACTAAGCAACTCAGTGAGACCCTGCCTCTAAGCAAAATACAAAACAGGGCTGGGGGTGTAGTTCAGTGGTTGAGTGCTCCTGAGTTCAAACCCCGGTACTCCCCCCACCCCCCAAAAAAAAAGCTGGGGATGGAGCTCAATGGGAAAAACACACCTGAGTTCAATTCCCAGTACTGAGGGGGAAAATGTTCAGTATCGCTAGCCATCATGGAAATGCAAATCAAAACCACAATGAGATACCAACTCAAACCATCTAGACTATTATCAAAAACAAGAAATAACAGATGCTGGAGAGAATATAGAGAAATAGGAACACTTATACACGGTTGGTAGGAATGTAAATTAATACAGCCACTGTGGAAAATAGTATGGAGGTTTCTCATAGAAAATAGGGCTAGACATATAGCTCAAGTGGTTCAGTATTTGCCTAGTTGGCACAAGACCCTGCATTCAATTCCCAGTACTGCAAAAACAAAACAAAACCAAAAATAAAACTACCATATCATCCAGCTATCCCATATCTGGGTATATTTCCAAAGAAAGTCAGTCTACAAAAGAGATAACTGCATGCTCACATTTATTGTGTTACTATTCATAATAGCTAAGATATGGGAATCAGCCTAGGTGCCCATCAACAGATGAAGAGATAAAATGTGAGATATAGTACAACCAGATGAATGAGAAGTTGTACTCCATTTATGTATGATGTGTCAAAATTCATTCTACTATGGCGATTATCAAGAATACAAGCAACAACAGATGTTGGCAAGGATGTGGGGAGAAAGGTACACTCATACATTGCTGGTGGGGCTGCAAATTAGTGCAGCCACTCTGGAAAGCAGTGTGGAGGTTCCCTAGAAAACTTGGAATGGAACCGCCATTTGACCCAGCTGTCCCACTCCTTGGCCTATACCCAAAGGACTTAAAATCAGCATACTACAGAGATACAGCCACATCAATGTTCATAGCTGCTCAATTCACAATAGCCAGACTGTGGAACCAACCTAGATGTCCTTCAATTGATGAATGGATAAAGAAAGTGTGGTATATATACACAATGGAATATTACTCAGCCATAAAGAATGATAAAATTATGGCATTTGCAGGCAAATGGATGAAATTGGAGAATATCATGCTAAGTGAGATAAGCCAATTTCAAAAAACCAAAGGACGAATGATATTGCTAATAAGTGGATGATGACACATAATGGGGGGTGGGAAGGTTTAGTGTTAGGGTTAGAGTTAGGGTTAGGGAGCGGGGCAAGAATGGAGGAAGGAAGGACTGTATAGAGGGAAAAGAGGGGTGGGAGGGGTGGGGGGAAGGGAATAAATAACAGAATGAATCAAACAACATTACCCTATGTAAATTTATGATTACACAAATGGTATGCCTTTACGCCATGTACAGAGAAACAACATGTATCCCATTTGTTTACAATAAAAAATAAAAATAAAAAAATAATAAAAAATTAAAAAAATTCATTCTACTGTCATGTATAACTAATTAGGACAAATTAAAAATATATATTAAAAATGATAAAAGAAAAAAGTGAGATATATGTACATACACACACACAGTGGAGTACTATTCAGCCATAAAGAATGAAATCCTAGTTGACTGGGCATGATGGCATATGCCTGTAATCCCTGTGGCTCTGGAGGCTGAGGCAGGAGGATCACAAGTTCAAAGCCAGCCTCAGCAGTTTAGGGAGGCCCTAAGCAACTTAGCAAGACCCTGTCTTGAAAAATAAAAGGGGTGGGATAGGGATGTAGCTTGGGGGTTAAGCAACCCTGGGTTCAATCCCTGGTTAAAAAAATGGGGGTGGGGGAGAAGAAATCCTGCAGTTTGCATCAAAATGGATGGAACTTGAGGACATCATGTTAAACAAAATAAGAGAGACACAGAAAGACAGTTATAGTATGTTCTCTTATTTGTAGAAACAAAATAATACAAAAAAGGTAACCTGAAAGTAGAAGAGGGATTACTAGGGACTGGGAAGAGTACTGGGGGGTAAAGGGGTACAAGGGTAGAAGAAGGGTGAGAGGACATGATCAAGCACAATATATGTATGCATTGGAACATCACAGTGAATTCTAATAATCTGTGTTAATAATCACAATAAAATAATATTACATTTATATGCCAATAATTTATATTAAAATGTGGAGAGTTTTGGTATTGGAGAGTAAACCCATGGGCCCTTTGCCACTGAGCCACATCCCCAGCACTTTTATTTTTTTATTTTGAGACAGGGTCTTGTTAAGTTGCTTAGGGACTCAATAAATTGTTGAGGCTGACCTTGAATTTGGGATCCTCTTGCCTCAATCTCCCAAGTCATTGGGATTACAGGCATGTGCCACTGCACCCATCTAAAATAATGTATATTTAATGTTTATATTTTTCAGTCTACATTTGTAGGTTTGTCTTTCAAAGGTATTAGACAATTTTACTTTTTAAAATGCTGAACATTTTGCTTTACAAAGAAATTACTAGGCTTGGGCTGTAGCTCAGTGGTGAAGTACTTGCTTAGCATGCAATAAGCCCTGGGATCCCAGTACCAAAATTGCGGGGGGAGTGTGTACCAGGGATTGAACTCAGGGACACTTGGCCACTGAGTCACATCCCCAGCCCTATTTTGTATCTTATTTAGAGACAGGATCTCACTGAGTTGCTTAGGGTCTCACTTTTGCTGAGGCTGCCTTTGAACTCTCGATCCTCCTGCCTCAGTTTCCTGAGCAGCTGAGATTACAGATGTGCATCACCGCACCTTGCACGATTTAAAAAATAAATACATAAATAGCTGTTTTATGTAAAATAAATACTGAGATGCCAGTAAAGTCATTGTGATCTTCCAATCTCAGGCATTTAGGAATTATTGGTTTGAACTCAGTCAAATAGCTGTAGTTTTTTTGCTTCGTTTTGTTTTGTTTTGTAGTCTCAGTTATGTGACCCAAGCTGATCTCCCTTGGGAGCTCAAAGGATCCTCCCTGCTCAGCCGCCCAACTAGGTAGAACTATAGGGGCTACCACCTGTAAAATACCAGCTAGAATAGTTCTAGTTTTAAACTTCATCTAAATCAGGGTTTTGCAGCATCAATTCTATTGATGCTTTGAGCCAGATAATTCTTTGGTTGTCGTGGTGGCAGCTTTCCTGTTCGTTATAGAATATTAAGCCACATCTTTGACTGATTGCCAGAAACCGGTAGCACCCTCCTACACAGCTCTCAATTGTGACAGCCAGAGCGTCTCCAGTCAATGCCAAATGTTCCCTGGAAGCAAAACTGCTCTTGAATTAGGACTGATTTAAATTAAACTGCCCTCCAGTTATACAGAAAGAACACTAAAATTGGAATCAAGAGGTGCGTCTGAAGCCTAGTTTTGCCACCTGTATACAGATGTTTATAAGCATACATTTCAAAATAAAATGAAAAATACCTGGCTGTTGTTCTTCATGTCTTTCCCCATTTCCTCCCCTAATTAGATATTCCAACCATAGAGCAAGTATTAGTAATTCTCCATTCTTCCTCTTTGCTTCTTGACATTTGCGGGTTTCTTTACTTTTCACCTGGCTAACTCTTGACTCATTCTTCAAGACCAAGGTCAGGGAGGCTAATAGCAGACCCCTGGAAGATACAGGTGTCTAGCCCAGGGAAGAAGTCCAAGACAGATTGCATGTCCAGGGACCACCTCTACTTAACTAAAGATGAGGCTAATTCTGGCTGAGGGAAAACAAGCAACCAGTAAGTCTTTCAGGGGGTAAGACTGGGAAATGGAGCTTGCATTTGATATGTGAAAGCAAGATTTGGGGAACTGGATAGAACACAAAGAAGGCTTGAACGCCATGAGGACAGATTCCCAAAAAATGATAGGGAGTGGACTGGGGAGAGGGTCCAGGTAACTTCCCTTCTCTTAATAGGCAGACCCTTCAGACAGTGCTGGCTTTGAGTGAGAGACCACCCTGGCAACACCCCCAATCCCTGCAATTGCTTGAAGTAGCAAACAAGCTTCCTGGTAGCCAGGCTTCACATGGTCTTACAATCCAGTAGCCATGGAACACTGAAAAGCATTGACACTCTTCAACAAAATCATTCAAAAAGCCTGAAACACCGAATTTCCCACCATCCTTTCCCCCACTGCCTCAAGCAACACAACACCACTCCTCCATTTTTTTTTGTCTCCCAGAAAAATCTCCAAATTTCATGTTTGTCCCCCTTCTCCAAGTCAGCCCTTTCCTCTGCAATCTTCCAATCCGTGTGTGTGTGTGTGTGTGTGTGTGTGTGTGCGCGCGCACACACCCATTTTTTGCCGGGGAATGGAACCCAGGGTCTTAGGCATACGAGGCAAGCAAAGTGCTCTACACTGAGCAGCAGCCCAGTCTTCCAAATCCGTTCTTCACTTTCACGTTTAAATCAGTCCTTTCCAGTTTACATTATTCTAGCTCTGCTTTCTCAGATTCCAACACACAGGGGCTCTCAGCAGTACAAGGCCTGTAGCTGCCAGAAATACAATGTCTCATCTTCTTGGAAGATGGGGGAGGGAGAAGGTGGGAATACTCAGATATTAAAGTTTCATGTCACACAACATAAGAAAAAAGAACCCAAGTCAGATACAGTGGTGGCACACCTCTGTAATCCACTGTTCATAACTGCAGTAAGAGAATCTTAAATTCAAGGCCAGCCTGGGAAACTTAGTGAGACCCTGCTTCAAAATCAAATCAAATAAATCCTAATTAGAATAAGTTACACTCCATGTATTATAATATGTCAAAATACAACCTGTCATGTATCTAAAAAGAACAAAAATAAAAATAATAGAATAAAATATTTAAAAAGCATTGGGACTGTAGCTCAGAGGTAGAGTGTCCTTGGATCCAATACCCAGTACTGGGAGAAAATATTAGAAAAAAGAATCCAGACATCCCTCACTGCAGGACTTCTCTCTCCTGTTAGTAGCTCTCCTTATGACTTTCTAGTCTCTATTTTTTCTTTTAATATTTTCCCTCCCATCCATTTTTTTTACTTATTTATTTATTTTTTAATTTTTTACACACTGTATTTTGATTCATTGTACACAAATGGGGTACATCTTTTCATTTCTATGGTTGTACATAACGTAGGTTCATACCATTCGTGTAATCATACATGTACATAGGGTAATGATGTCTGTCTCACTCCACGATTTCTCATAACCCCCTCACTCTCATTACCTTCTACATAATCTAAAGTTCCTCCATTCTTCTCTCACTCCCCACCCCTCCACTCCCATTATATATCATTCTCCACTTATCAGGGAAAACATTCGGCCTTTGGTTTTTTGGGATTGGCTTATTTCACTTAGCATGATATTCTCCAATTCCATTCATTTATTTGCAAATGCCATAATATTATTCTTCTTTATGGCTGAATGATATTCCATTGTGTATATATACCACAGTTTCTTTATCCATTTATCTGTCGAAGGGCATCTAGGTTGATTCCACAATCTAGCTATTGTGAATTGAGCAGCTATGAAAATTGATGTGGCTGCATCACTGTAGTATGCTGATTCTAAGTCCTTTAGGTATAAACTGAGAAGTGGGATAACTGGGTCAAAAGGTGGGTCCATTCCAAGTTTTCTGAGGATTCTCTACACTGCTTTCCAGAGTGGCTGCACCAATTTGCAACTCCACCAGCAATATAAAAGTGTGCCTTCTTCCCAACATCTGAAAAGTGTCTGTCCAGTTTCTTGGCCCATTTATTGATTGGGTTCTTTGTATTTTTGCTGTAAAGTTTTGTAAGTTCTTTATAAATTTTGGAGATAAGTGCTTTATCTGACCTCCCATTTTCTTTCTGACTTTCTTATTGATAAAATTTTGAAATTCCTGTGCCAATAATCTAGTTTTCTAAGTTTTCCTTTTTGTGTTTTTTACTCCTTTATATTTTCATTTTGTTTTCTAAAATATTTTTTCAAATTTACATTGCAACCATTCTTGTGAATTTTTTTAATGATAAGAGCTTTCTTCATCTTCTGAATATTCCTTTTTATAGTCTCCTGAGTTGGTGTGTTAGATGAAAAATCTTCTCTGCGAAGACATTATATTAATCATTAATGTTATATTCATCATATTACTATAATATAGTAATATAGTTATATTTTAGCATTTCCTGCATTGGGCTGGTCACACACACACAAACACACATATGTTTCTTTACTGTGGTCTCTGTCTTTCACAGTAGAGACTTCCCTCAAACCCTGGTTTCCTTCTTCATATTTAAGAAGAGGCACTTTTTTAAAGGATAACTGAGGACTGGGGATGTAAGTCAGTTTGAGCCCTGCATTTGATCCCCAGCACCCCCAAAGAGAAAGGAAGGAAGAAAGAAAGAAGGAAAGAAAAGAAAAGAAAAAAACTAAAGACCAACTGAATGTTCTCTCTGACTTGTTGATTGGCATCTTCCCGCAGGGTGATGTGATAGAGACAACCATTTTGTTGAGAACCCCCCGTGCCATCATCCATGGATCTTTCCTCTTAGTTTGGCACTTCCCCAGAGAAGAAACCTCAGTCTCCAGGGCTTTGGAGCAGTGATCTGAAGCCAGGTGAAAGGAGGGTGCGGTTCTCTTCCCATCCACCCTCTCTCATCCAGGGACCCCTCTGATTTATTCCCTGCCTTCTTTGGAATGGGAGGGAGAAATGACCTGTTGTCTAAGCTAGAGGAGGGAAACTGAGGAATGTAACTGCTCCTTAGACAGAATGTACTATAATCTGAATATGGTCCCCTCTGAAACTTATGCTGAAATTAAATCCTCATTAGGGGTATACCTCAGTGATAGAGCACTTGCCAAACACGGGCAAGGCCCTGGGTTCGGTTCCCAGCCAAATCAGACAAACCAAAAAAAAAAAAAGAAAAAGGGGTTGGGGTTGTAGCTCAGTGGTAGCACACTTGCCTGGCACATGTGAGACACTGGGTCCCATCCTCAGCACAACATAAAAATAAATAAGTAAAACAAAGGTATTGTGTCTATCTACAACTAAGAAAGGAATTTTTAAAAAAGAAGGGAAAGAAATTTGATCTGTATTTTGAGATATTACAAAGTAGGGCCAGGTAGGATTCTTACGAGCTGATTAGGACTCTCTTATGGTTGGATATAAGCTCCCCAAAGCTCCTGTGTGAATGCATGAATAATCAGAGGTGAAATGATTACATTACAAAACTGTAACCTAATAAGCCCATCCTAATTTGAATGGACTGATTGGGTGGTAACTTGTAAGGTTGCACATGGCTGGAGGAGGTGGTGGGTCACGGGGGCAGCGGGAGGGATACCACGGAAGGGTGCATCTTCCTGTGGTCCCTTCCCCGTGCCTCTTTCTCTGTTTCCCTGAACCCAACATGAACTGAGCAGCTTTCCTCCCCTGGGCCTCTTCCCCGTGATATGCTATTTCATCTTGGGTAGACAATGGAGTGGGTCATCTGTGAACTGAGGCCTCTGAAACTGTGAGCCCCAAATCATCTCTTCCTACTCTAAGTTGTTCTTGTTGGGTATTTTGGTCACAGTAACACAAAATTTGACTAAAACAAGGCTCTGTCCTCATGACTGAATTAACCCATCCATTCACTAAGTGGGTTATCCCAAGAGTGGGTCTGCTATAAAATCCAGTTTGGCTAGGTCTTTTCTGTGCTTCCTGTCCTCGCAGTCTCAGGACTCTGCCAGCCAGAGGGCATCACCAGATGTGGGCACCTCAACTTTGAGCCAGAAATATAAACCAAAATAAACCTCTCTATAATTTACCCAGCCTATGCATTGTGTTATTAGAAATTAAGACTAAGACAGACTTTAAATCTTTAAACCTTTCTGTTTTCAAGTCCCTCCTCCAAGCCCACGCTCACAGAGGTGGATATTCCCAGTACTGAACCTTCCTATGACTCCCATTCTCAATCCACACTGGCGTGACACTTACTATTTGCACTTTTTCAGTGTCCTTGGATCTCAAATCAGTTATCCCTCTTCCATTAGCTTTCCAGCTTCCAAAATGGTCTTGTCATGTTTTCCCAGATTATTTCATTTCTGTTCTGCTTACTCCTTTCCTGTTATCTTGGTGGGGACTGAGGAGGAAATACATATAAAATATGTATATTCAATTGGCCATATTTATCAGAATATTTATCTTCCATCTTCCTGGACTACATGTGCTCAGACTCCTCTGTGCTGTATGTGTGAGGATGATCTATAGTATTTGCAAAGCTCTCTCATCCCCTTCCTCCTGCCAGAATACTTTTGTCATCTTGCATTTCTGGCCATTACTTGCTCCCATTTGTGTCCCATAACCTTCTGCATATCTATTAGAATATAGTTTTCACACTGGGGGTCATGAAATCAGTGGATCATTAAATCGATTCAGTGGACATTAAGCAACATTTATATTTATATTGGGAGGTCATATAAACTATACATCTTACTATACTATATTATATATCTTACTATATTACTTCAGTGGTACTGGGGATTAAACCCGGGAGCATTTTACCTCTGAGCTACATCTCTAGGCCTTTTTATTTTATTTTGAGATGGTATAACTAAATTGCCCAGGATGGTCTTTGAACCTCTGATCCTCTTGCCTCAGCTTCTTAAGAATCTGGGATTACAGGTATGTCGTCATTCTTAGCTAAGGCTGAAAATATTTGAAAGCCATTGCATTTTGCACTTCCCACTTTTTTTCAGCTTAGTACTGGGAATTGAACCCAGAGCCCTGCACATCCTAAGCAAGTGCTACATCCCTACCCCTTTTAAATTTTTTTTTTTAATTTTGAGACAGGATCTTGCTAAGTAACAGAGGCTAGCCTTGAATTCGTGATTCTCCTGCTTCAGCCTCTCAGTGATTAGGAAGACAGACATAGGACTACCTCACTTTGATTAGTTGTTCCTGTGTCTTTACTACCAAACACCAAATAACTTGGAGACAATGGTTGTAAATGATCTGCCTTCCCTATGCCCAGGGCCTAATATAAGATCTGACAAAGCTCAGTCAATACTTACGGGGTTGGGTTGGGGAGATACAAGGCCCTGGGTTCAATCCCCAGCACCGCAAAAAAAAAAAAAAAAAAAAAAAAAAAAAAAAAAAAAAAATATATATATATATATATATATATATATATAAATATATATATATATATATATTTACTGGGTTGAACTGAACATATTCAAAATCACTTTATAACCTGTAAAATCAGATGAATATGAACTATTTGCCTAAAGTAGAAGTCTGTAATTAACTCCCTGGAGAGCTAGGGCACCTGAGGACAAATGACTGAATATTGTCACAAAGATTGTATTTTTTAAAAATTTTTTAATTAAAATATTTTTTATTTTTACAGACACATTTTGATTCATTGTACACAAATGGAGTGCAATTTTTCATTTCTATGGTTGTACACAATGTAGGTTCACAGCATTCATGTAATCATACATATATATAGGGTAATACTGTCTGTTTCATTCTACTGCTGATAGATGTTTGAATACTGATAACCCATGAAGTGATTTTCTACACTCTAGGAAAACAGTAACTTATATGTCTTCTTCCAATTGCTCAGAAGGTTATAGAATATACTTTTGGGAGATGATGTTGTATAATGGAAATAACATAAGGTTTAAGTCAATATAAAAACCTGGGTTCAGATCCTAACTCCAGAAACAAGTAACATAATCTCAAGCTCAGTGCATGTAGGAATGGAGCCAAGATAACTTTGCTGGCCATCCTCACTTTGACCTTGTCTACTTTAAACCTGCTGAGGCTGAAATAAGAGATGTTTGGCCATGACTACACCTACTGATTTGTAGAGAAGCTGATGTCTGTTGTTCCAGCGAGAGACTGCAGCTCTGTTATCCAGAGCTAGTGCACAAAGCTGCTTAGCAGGTCTAGGTACGCTTTGTTGATCTATAATAAAAGAGACTTAAACACTGTTCAACTGTTAATTGATATCTTTTGAAACAGCTGCACAAGTTGCAAAATGTTATTGGATCTCCTTCAGTGCCCTCCTTTATTCCTTTATTCCGGAGGCAAGGAACTGACATCTAAACTATGTATTTGGAAATGGAGACTTTGGTTTCTGCACCACTTTTTTTAAATTTGGAAAAGTCAGCACCATCCAGTGAAAAAGACTTGTTTTTGTTTTTGTCTGATACTGGGGAGTGAACCTAGGGGTGCTTTACCACTGAGCTACATCCCTCACCCTTTTTCCCTTTTTATTTTGAGACAGAGTCTTGCTAAGTTGCTTAGGTTCTCGCTAAGTTTCTGAGGCTGGCCTTGAACTTGCGATCCTGCTGCCTCAGCCTCCAGAGCCTCTGGGATTACAGGTGAGTGCCCTGGGCTCTTAATCAACAGAAATAGTTCTCTGGACAATAACCCATCAGTTGGGAAATGTTCTGCCCGACAAGAGACGTGTGAGACCTTCACTCTTTTTGGTGGTCATGGGGTCTCTGAGGTGAAGTAAGTTTGTTAGGGCAATTAAAACATCCTGACTCAGGAGCTGGGGATGTGGCTCAGTAGCAGAGTGCTTGCCTAGAGTGCAAGGCCCTCAGTTGATCCCCAGCAGTGAAAAAAAATTCTGGTTCATACTCAAGAGAGAGCTGCAAACAATTTTGTTTTAAAGTCCTCCAAGTCTTTGATTATCTGTGCATTGGTAGTCTGGGAGCAGGAAAAGGGGCAGTGTTCATCTTTGTTATGTCTGCTCTGTTCCAAGGTCCCCCAACTGGAAGCCTTCGATTCTAAAGCTGCTGATGAATGTTGAGAGAAACAAATGAAGAAATAATTCTTGAAGCCAGCTGATCATGGGTTGACTTGAAAACAATGATTTAAAATCTGATGCTTGTTTATTAAAACAATAAGGGACTGGGTGTGTGGCTCGGTGGTAGAGTGCTTGCCTAGCACGCGTGATGTCCTCGGTTTGATTCCCAGTACTAAGAGAGAGAGAGAGAAGAGAGAGAGAGAGAGAGAGAGAGAGAGAGAGAGAGAGAGAGAGAGAGAGAGAAAGTTTACAATAATTTTTCCTTTCATACAAATATTGGGTTTATATGTTTTACCCAAGGGGAATGAGGGTAGTTTAATTTGCTCAGAACATTTTTTTTTCTTCAAACTACAGGTTGCAACCCATTAATGGGATGGTGAGATGGGAAGTCAATAGTGTAGAGTTACCATATTTAAAAGAATGAAATAGAATGAGAGGATATCAAATATAAGGTCAAGTATTAATTTCATGACTGTGTGTGTGTGTGCGTGTGCACGTGTGTGTTGGAAACAAAATGCAGTTTCTAGTTATGGTTAAAAAATTTGAAAAACACTGACTTAGATCATTTAAAGACTTATCCCTGGGGCTGTAAAGAGAGTTGCAAAATACCACTGCTTGGTGTATGATGATTAAAATCATAGTTTTGTCCTTAAGGATGGGAGCTGTGGAGTGGTTGCTAGGTACACAATGGGCCACAGTAGGATACTGACAAAGTGGCACTGGAACCTGTTGTTCTTATCCTCAAAAACCATGAACTAACATAAATGCCTTTCACAATCTTGGCTGCTGTGTGACCTTAACGCCTGTCTCATTATTTCAAATTTAGGATGGTCCACATATCATAAAAGAATTCTTTAGTTGCCTTTATGATACTAGTTGTCTCCCAACTATTTGTTCTCGTTCACTGACATAATCATTGACATTTTACCTGGTATGCAGTCATCCAGATAAAGACTATACTTCCCTGCTTCCCTGGAGCCAGGTAGATCATACTGACTAAGCACTGACCAATGCAAGATGTGCAGAAGAGATGCACGCGGATTAGAGTCAAGTCCTTAAATGGAAGAGGTATGTCTTCCTTTCTCTCTCCCCCATTCTGCTGCCTGGACCAAGGACTTATCTGGAAACCACAAGGACAAAGGCAACCATAGGGATGGAGAAGCAACAAACTAGGTGGCATCTGAGTTCCTGACAGGCATTGTTATACCAGTCCTGGATTTTTATATAAGCAAGAAATTAAACTTATTTGTTGTTTAAGTTCTTGTTATTTTGAGTCCCTGCTATAGCAGTTTAACCGATATCCTACCTAGTATCCTCTTCTTATGCTGTATTATTTGATGAAAGTCTGAGGACTAAAGTACATAAGACATTTGGTATATCTGATTTTAAGGCACATGAACTTTCTTTATTTCTTTTGCAGTACTGGGGATTGAACCTAGTGCTTCATGCATGCTAGGCAAGCACTCTACCAGGGAGCTACATCTGCAGCCCCATGGTGTAATGGACTTTAAACCACACTACCACACAGAGTGTTTGCTTTTATGTGTGCACTCTGACACCCAACAGACTGAGGATTAGATAAGTCAAAAAAAAAATTCTTGCCAGTACAATGTGCTACTTAGATTAGGTTAAACCATATTGGGGAAATGATTCAAGTATAAACATGGTCAGATATAAGCAATTTTATGTTTTAATCTAAAAGAACTGATGCTGAATTTCATATATGGTAGACTCAGAATTCAGGAACACTGAGCTCTTCAGTAATTGTCCTTTAAAAGGCCTATGCCAAAGCTCAATCCCCAAGGTAGAAGACCCTTAAATGCACACCTGGATAGAGTCTCCAGCACGTCATTAACCTTGACTTCAGGTTGTGGTCAGAGATTCTGACAAATCCTTGAGCAATATGCTTAATCTATTGGGATAACTTGTAACTATCTTAAAAGAGACACGTGAAACCAGTGAGTGATGGCAGTTAGCCATAGCTTTTCTGGGGGTTGTAGACTTTGGGAGGAGAAAAAAGAGTCTCATAATTATATGACTTAAACTCATGGGTGTGAGCTATAAGATCAACCTTTTTTTTTTTATGGAGTTCAAGTGTCCAATTATTCAGAGGCATTGTAGATAAGAGTCTCTTTTCCTGTTTCTTGGTTACTATGACAGTATAGTAATATGGCAGATGGTTTGTATGTTACAGGTTCAACCTTATGAATGCTGATTCCCTTGGCTTTGATTCCAAATTCCCAGGGAAGAATCTGATTGGTTAAACATAGCAGATGCTCACAGTCCCCTGTGCCATATCTGCCAGACCCATCTCTGACTCTAGCTGCTGCTACACTGGACAGTTCCTGTGAGACCACTTCAAAGCCCAGCCTCAGTATTTCTGAAAGATTGAGAGACTGGCTCCTCATTTTCAGTTGTAGCCTCATTTATCTTTCCATTCTGGAGGGCGCTTGAACTCTTGAGCTTATTTCATCTGTTAACTTGTCCCCATGCCTAGATTTATGGGGGTATAAAGAGTCACCAACTCAAAAGAAGAGGTTTTGGCTCTCAGTAGTAGAGTGCTTGCCTAGCATGTGTGGGTTCTAGGTTCAATCCCCAGCTTTACCAAAATAATAATAATAATAGTAGTAGTAGTAGTAGTAGTAATAATAATAATAATAAAGAGGGAGGAGTCAGAGGCAGGTGAGCAGCAAAGTATGCTGAGATTGGAAAGTCTCAAAATGGGGCTCTGCAATAAAGTAGCAACCAATCTAATGACACCCACACGTCATTCAAGAAACATTCCAGAAACATTGAGAATATTCTAGTTAGTGTTTTCCAAGTGTGGTGCATGGGTAATCTGTGTCAGAACTCCTTCATGTGCCGGGTGTGGTGGTAAAGGCCTGCAGTCCCAGAGGCTTTGGAGGCTGAAGCAGGAGGATCCCAAGTTCAAAGTCAACTTCAGCAATTTAGTAAGGCCCTGAGTAACTTTGGAGAGACCCCGTCTCAAAAAATAAAAAGTAAAAAGGGCTTGGAATATGGTTCAGTGGTTGAGTGTCCCTGGGTTCAATTCCTGATACCAAAAAATAAAAAAATAAATTCCTTCACGTGCTTCCTACTGAATCAGAAGCTCTAGGGCCCAGGAATCTGCATTAAAAATAGTTTTATAGGTGATTCGGCTTCACACACAGGTCTGAAATCTCTATATTATAGACACTGTTAGGTGCTGGGACCTGACACAGAACAAAATAGACGCGTCCCCTGACTCCCCAGCATGTTTATATGTGTAGGGGTTGCGTAGTTGATTACAGTGAGGTGCTATGGGTGCTGAAACATAGCAGGTAGATCGCCTCGCTCAGAATGAGGGTCAGAGTAGCCTTAGAGGAAGACATCAAAGCTGAAACCTAGAGGAAGGATCTGTAGCTCTGGAGAGGAATTTGCACTGCAAAGAATTATGGGAGCTGTCAGCTCCTAAAGGGCAGGTAAGCCTTGGCGGTGAACGAAATGGCCAGCGGGAGGGCGTGGAGTGAGAAGCTGGCCAGAGACCGAATTGTGAACAGACTGGTTTCAAACTATCCTAGCCAGCCCTTGTCCCCAAGAGTGCATTTGTCCTCGCCTTCACCGGTACTTTCGCTTATCCCTGAGGACTGACTGATAAAGACCCTCCCCGGAGTTACGCCAGCGCTCAGTATTCAAGACGGGTTTGCGGCTACCCACTGATCTCGGACCGGATCCCAGTTCCCTGACTTGTTGGATGAGGGGCGGGGCTCTGCCGGGTAGCTCCCCACGCTGCCCCGAGACTGCGCGGGTCGGATACGGGCCGCCCTGCGTGATGACGTCATGGCGCCCGCGCGCGCCCCGGGAGGAGTGGGAGCGGTGGACCGGCAGCGCGGAGACTCTGGTAACGCAGGCTGGGCGGGGAAGAGGAAGGGGCGGGATGGGGAGCCCCCTCCCGAGTGCTGGGTCGTGGTCCCGATCCACAGTGAGAGCCCTAGGGACGCTCAGCACTCGCTTCTTACCCCGCAGGCTCTGCCCGGCCCGGCGATGGAGTTTCCGGACCTTGGGGCTCACTGTTCCGAGCCGAGCTGTCAGCGCTTGGGTGAGAGGCGGAGCGCGCGGGAGGCGGGCGGAGCGGAAAGGGGCTTGGGACTGCAGATGGGGCGAGGAGGGTGGGCTCGGGGCCTGGAAGTGCCAGAGAAGGGCGGAGCTCGAAGTTGGGGGCGGTGGCTAGGGGGCGTGGCGAAGGAGGTTGTGGACTAGGGAAGGGCTGCAGTGTGTTGCCAATAGGGTGGCGTTTTCCTTCCGGAGTGGCATCCTTGAGTGAGAAGAAAGGACAGCCAGGTCCTGCTGGACCTACAGTCCGACCCACTTCCTGCAGATTTTCTGCCGCTCAAGTGCGATGCCTGCTCGGGCATCTTCTGTGCAGACCATGTGGCCTACGCCCAGCATCACTGTGGATCCGCTTACCAAAAGGTGAGGGGGCGATCGTGAGGGTGAGAGGGGGTGGATGTTGAATGCATGCAGAATCTCCAGAATCTGCTTCACATTTTTCCCTCCGTTATTGTCTTTCTGAGGCTCAGTGCTGGGGAACATTGGGTTTTCTTGTGCATTATTATCCAAGTTCTTTCAGGACCAGAGATTTTTATGGACTGGGAGTGGACCACAAACTGACTTCCGCCTCTTGACTATAGGATATCCAGGTACCAGTGTGTCCCCTATGTAATGTACCTGTGCCTGTGGCCAGAGGGGAGCCTCCTGACCGTGCTGTGGGAGAACACATTGACAGAGACTGTCGCTCTGATCCAGCACAGCAAAAACGTAAGGTCAGTGATTGAGGGGTTAGTTTTGATCCAGCTGGGACTGATACCTGCAAACCTAAACAACGAACTCCAGTGATGGGGCTGGAGAAGGGGTAGAATCTTACAGACTTAAACCTTCCCAATACACCTCAGATATTCACCAACAAGTGTGAACGCTCTGGTTGCCGGCAGCGGGAGATGATGAAACTGACCTGTGAGCGCTGTGGCCGAAACTTCTGCATCAAGCACCGTCACCCACTGGACCATGATTGTTCTGGGGAGGGGCACCCAACAAGCCAGGCAGGGTAATTGCTCTACTGACAACCTCTATTACTACAAATTGGGAAGCTTCAACCCTGTCCTTATTGGCCAAGGGAATCTTTTAACCTCTTTCAAACTGGAGGAATTCCCTTCCTGATTTTCTGGGTAAGGCATGTTCTTGGAGGCATGCCAAGACTGTCTGTCTTCCCTACAGACTTGCTGCCATTTCCAGATCACAAGGTCTGGCTTCTTCAACAAGCACCATCCCCAGCCCAAGTCGGATCTTACCTTCCTCTACCTCTCCCAGCAGGTAGGCTTGCCCATTTCTCTCCTCCCTTTTTTCATCTTCACATCTCTGATCTCAACCTCTTGAATGTCTGCCATAGAGCCACAACCCAATCTCCGTCCCGGACAGTCCCTCCAGTGATTACTTTGCAGAATGGCTTGGTGAGTTGAGCAGTTTGGATAGATAGAGGCAAACCCATGAAGAGAGTAATGTCCAAGGAAACTGGTCTTCTTTCTTCCTTTGCAGAGTGAGGATGAGGCTCTGCAACGTGCCCTGGAACTATCTCTAGCAGAGACCAAACCCCAGATCCCAAGGTACCTACTCTGGTGAGAGGGTAGGATTTGGGCTAGAGCTCAGTTTGGAGCTGGGGAGGTGAGATCACTCTGACCCAATACAAGATAGTAGGAACTTGGGTTCAAGATTAAGATGAACTTTTGACCAATTCTTTCATTGCCTTTATACATTGGGAACAATACTAATATCCACCCTGGATCACTATGAAGACTGTAGTAAAACTAGAGGCGTTCAGCACCGTGATGCCTAACACAGATTGGATGCTTGAATTTGAGGCATTACTGTCATATAACTTGTTTCTCCCTCTTAGTTCTCAGGAGGAAGAAGACTTGGCTTTAGCTCAAGCACTATCCGCCAGTGAGGCAGAATACCAACGGCAGCAGGTATAGAGATGGTGGGATAAAGGTGGGGCCCCAAGCTGGAAGGGAGTAAGAAGCTGTGTGTAGGGGGTGTTCTTCCAAGTGCTGGAGAGTGTTGGGATGATGGTTATCCTTTTGCTTTCAGTGTGACTCCAGCCCATGCTAAGTTATGAAATGAGGCCTTTCCTCTCTTTTCCTTGACTTTGTACCCTCTCTCCTCCTCCTCCTCCCTGTCCTTGCTCCAGGCGCAGAGCCGCAGCTTGAAGCCGTCCAACTGCAGCCTGTGCTAGGGTCCTGGGCATGGGGAGGGAGGCTCAGCTGAGAAGGACTGTGGCCCTCACACCTCCAGGGTACACAGAGAGAGGAGGCACACAGCAGCCTGGAGTGCAGAGACGAGCAGAAGTGAGGCGGAGGCCGCTCCCAGGAGCACCAGAAGGCTTGCCGAGCTGAGCCTATGAAAGGTCCTGCTAGCTCTTGAGCTGCAGGGAGAAAGTAACAGAACCATTTCCTGGTTGGGCCCTAAGTGGGTGCTGGCCAGGCCCCACTCTCAGCTCCCTTCATCATGTCATCCCCTTACCTGGGGCTGCCCCACACAGGTAGTGGGCAGGGAGGGGCCTGGAAAGAATAAAGATCTTGGCAGTTAGTAAGATATCCAAGTGGTGTGTGTCTTTTCCCTCTCCAACCCAAGACAGGAAAGTCTTGTCAGGAATGCTTCATTGACTTAAGAATAGAGGCCCCTCATGATGCCCCACAGACAAAGCCACAGTGATCTTGCACAGTCCATACTTTTATTTCCCTAAAAAGTGCTTTCTGAAAGATCCCTTTCTCTCATAACAGTTAGCACCGAACCCCTGACCAGGATGACATAAGCCAGGGAAAAGGGACACATCTTATTCCCCTGAGTTAGTGTTTGAGAGGGAAGAAACCACAACTTTTGTCACTGTGCTATGGTTTGGGGCTTAGTGTCTTCAGGGACTTCCTCCTGTCCCTGCTGCTGCAGCTGCCACATGTCAGCATATACCCCACCTCGGGACAACAGCGCCTCGTGCCTGGGGTGAGGAAGCAAGTGTAAGCACCATCAGTTTCACTCTAAAGAAATTGGGGTATGAGGACAAAGGAGACAGGCAAGGGAGTCCCCTCTAGAAGCCCTTGCCCTGTTCATCCTGTGTCTCACCGTCCTCTCTCCACGATGCAGCCATCTTTGATGACAAGAATCTGGTCAGCATTGACCACAGTGGAGAGCCTGAGAAGTCAGAGATCAGTTATCTACCACTCCACCAGAAGTGGCCCACACTGCCAGCACCCAGGTCCGGTAGTCTTGTACCTGTGTGCCACCACGATGGTGGTGCGGTTGGCGCACACTTTTGCCAGAGAAGCCTGGATGGCCCTCTCATTAGATGTATCCAGTGCTGACGTTGCCTACAGAGAGGGTCCAGGTAAAATGCCCCTGCCACCCAAAGATCCAAATGGGAGGAGGATACAGGCTGTTAGCTGAGGCTCAGGAAATAAAGAGCTTGGGCACGGGATCCATAAAGGGTTTTGGTGAAACATGAACTGGTGATACCTAAGCCAGGTGGAAAACTGCCTAGCAGAAGTGGCTTGGGCACAGACAGGGAGGGCAGAGGGCAGACGGGTGCTGAGGCCTCACCTCATCCAGCAGAATGATGTCTGGAGCTTTGAGAATGGTGCGAGCGATGGCAACCCGCTGCTTCTCCCCACCGCTTAGCTTCAGTCCACGCTCACCCACCTGGGTTTCGTACCCTGTGGAGATTTGCCCACCTCCCTCAAGTCACATATAATAAACTTGGTGTCTGCAACCAGAGATCAGGATTAACAGACCTACACTGGGCAGGGGAGGGGACTCTGCAGAGGTACCTCACCTTCAGGGAATGTCATGATAGCATCATGGATGCCTGCAGCCTGTGCAGCAGCTTCTACCTCATTGTTCCCAGCAGTAACACGGCCATAACGGATGTTGTTGGCAATGGTGTCATTGAAGAGGACAGTGTCCTGGGGCACAACTCCAATGTGGGATCGGAGAGATGTCTGGGTCACCTGGGGCCAAAAGACCATATACCACACCCTGTGAGATCGATCCCCTCGGCTTGGGAGATAGAATGAGACAGCAGGAAACATGGCTTAAGAGGCCCAAGGTTGGAATCTTGCCATCACCACTGTAAATGCAAGCTGGGTGGGCAAATCGCTCACCCCCTCTCAGCCTCTCAGCCTCTCAGCCTCTCTCCCTCCACAGAAATATACTGCTGTTGCTGCCTGCTTTCCTGGACTACTACAGATCTGTAACATTATCATGTATTCTATATGCAGATCTCTAAATTATGGGATTGTCCCCAGCAACCTTACCTGTGAAATGTCCTGCCCATCTATTCGGATGCAGCCAGAGCTAATGTCATAGAAACGAAACAGAAGGCGCAAAATTGTGCTCTTCCCTGCCCCAGATGGGCCCACCTGTTGCATTGGAAACACGGGAAAACATTAGGCCCACTGGCTTTTAAGGCTCCAAGAGGCAACCAAAACCCATGCAGTCTGTCACATTCATTCCTGTTGCCCATTATAACAGGGCTCTAACTCCCAGCCTGGGTCATGAACCACCACAGGCACTGAATGAGGGAAGCTCAAGTATGGGCCAAGTGGCTGGGTGTCTTCTCACCAAAGCCAGTGTCTGTCCAGGCATCACGGTGAAGGACACATCTTGCAGGGTCTCCCGCCTGCAAGGAAGTGTGGACGGGGTCAGCAGGCCACTCCCATTGCTAGAGCCACTACTGGGTCCTGCCCTCCCCCAGGTTCTTTCCCTAGTAGTGGTGGGCTGCAAAGCCAGGGTTCAGAGCAGGACAAGGGGCAGGAAGACAGCTGCAAATGGATTAGAGGAAAGGAAAGAAGGCAAAAGGAGAGGGCTCACCCGTCAGCATAGCTGAAGTGTACATTCTCAAACTCAATCTGGCCCTTTTGAAAGTGAAGGGGTCCTGCTCCAGGAAGGTCCTTCACCTGGCAGAGGCGAAGAAATAAAAATTTCTCCAGAGACAAGAAACAGCCCAACCAAGCCCATTCCTCTGTCTTCACTCACTTCTGTTTCTTCTTTCAGCAGGTCAAACATGTTCTCCATGTCAATGAAGTTGGTCTGGATCATCCTGCAAGAAGGATGAGGGTTGGGGTTCCTCTGAGGAGCTGGGAAATAGCAACACACATCAAACAGGTGAGAGCTAACGATCAGATTACCTGTAGTAGGTGCCAAACCAGTTGAGGGGCATGTACAGTTGGATGATGTAAGTGCCAAATAGCACAAAGTCCCCAACCTGTGGAGACCCAGGAAGCCGATGAGTTATAGGGGGTCTGCTCTTCCTATCGTCCTGCCCACTTCCCATTCAGGGACCTGGTGGCTCAGATACACGCTCCAGGCCCCTCTTCCTTGCCCCCACTCTCCCATTCCTGATTCTGCCTCACCTGTAGTTTCTGTTCACTGACAAAGTATGCACAAAGGAGAGAGCCAGCAAGGAGGCCAAGTCCAATAACCAAGTTCTGAGTCTGATTCAGTAAAACCAGTGAAGCATTTGACTTCCACTCCAAACCCTGAAGGCAACGGTACAGGAGGGAGGAATGTCCCATACACATTGACCATCACCAAATCCCAACTTTCAATCTCACTACCTGGACCATACTCCTCTGGGCCCTGGCAATGCCCCAATGACCAGCTTGCTGCTCTTAGGAGGCCGCCCCTCACACCCTCACCTGATACTTGATGATGGCCTCTCGGTAGCGCTCCACTTCATAACCCTCAGCGTTGTAGTACTTCACCTGATGAAGTCAAACAGCACACGGTGCTCAGATCATTCATCCAGATTCCAATCCTTCCTTCCTGATTTTAAATATCACTAACCCTAGTTCTTCATCACCCCAGTGATCCCAGCCACGTTCCTCCACATTTCTGTGCCTTTCATCATTGCCCTAGAGGCCTTCCTTACTGTCTCAAAGTTTAGTAGAGAGTCCACTGCTCGTGCCCGTGTGGCATTTTCCTGCATGTTCATGGCACGGCGAAACTTGGTTCTCCACTCAGTGACCACGATAGTCAGGACTGGAGGGTGACAGGACAAGGGGTAGGGTAGAGAGAATAAATCATCATCCTCAACAGCAAAGACCAAGCGTGGATGTCCACTCCCTGCCATACATACTAAACCTGTACTAGGGCCTTGGGACCCGGACTCAAGAGGGAGAGAGCCTTAAGCTTGATGCGGGGAGGAGCTGCATGTGAGACATCTTCACAGCGTACTCAAAGGCTCATGAGGAAAACGCCTCAAGGTGAACACATGAAGGCAAGATGCATCTGACTGCACAAATGAGTTTCTCTTTGACCTGTGGCCATAGCAGGGACCTAAGTGACAAGGATGTCCCTCCCTGGTCCTCCATCTAGGTTGAACTAAGGTCCAACTCGAAAGAGCCCACTGTGCCAGGAGGAGCCATATCCTGATCAAGTCCACCAATCCTCAGCCTCCTGAAGGTGGGTGGTCATGTGATGCTCATGCCCAAAGGAACCCTAGATAGTAGACAGATGGTTTCACCCAGCAGCACTCACTGAGGTAAAGACTCATGCACAGGAACACAATGAGGCCAAACCAGGCGTTGAAGAACATGCTGAAGTAGATGATGCCAATGATGATGTCCGCCAGCGTGGGGATGATGTTGAACACCAAGTAGCTAGGAGGGCAAGTCAAGCAACAAAGGCTTGGTGACTTAGGCCCAGTAACCCTTCTTTTAGGAGTCTCAGTGTAGTGTTTTGCTTTCAACAGCAACAGACTGGAATCAATCTAAACACCTCTCAAGAGGCACAGACTAAATAAACCACTGCAGGCTCAAACCACAGAATTCTCTGTATCAGTTACTGTGAATAACAGAGATCTTCATGCTTGGATGAAAATGTTATCTCCATAACGATTTGTTAAAGGTGCTCTAAGAATTACATCTATGTCCTGAAATCCTGTTTTAGGAAAAATGTCCACAATATATTTAGTTTTGTAAAAAAGCAGATATAAATAAAAATGTAAAAAAGCAGAACTCAACGTACTAAGCAGAGTGGGAAGCTCTGAAGAAGTGGAATTTCAAAGAGATTTGCTCTTGTCTGCATTAAGTTGTTATGATGGCCATGTGTATATCGCTCTTATGATTTATAAAACAAAACATAAACCAGGTGGAAGGGGCAGCAGCTCAAGCTGGGTCTATACTGATAGCTTCTCCACCCCTGCTTCTGCAGCCCCACCCTCCCACATGCCCTTTCCACTGGTGTGACACCTGAGTAGCCCTGTGACACTGGATGTGCCCCGGTCCACGATCCTCAGCACCTCCCCTGTGCGGCGGCCCAGGTGCCAACGCAGCGATAACTCATGCAAGTGGGAGAAGAGGCGCAGCTCCACACGCCGTGATGTGAACTGCTGTACCCGGATCCACAGGAAAGTGCGCAGGTTGCTCACAAAGCCTAGGGGGCCAGGGAGCCTCAGTAGGGCTGAGGCTGAGGGATGTCAGCCCAACACTAAGACATGAAAGGTCTGAGAACACAGAGGGGCCTGGGAAAGGAATCCTCCATGAGGACAAGGGTGAGGGAATGCCTGTGGGAGGGGCTGATGCTCACGAGGGTAAGTGCAGGGTCCCACACACCTGTACTGCCAGTGCCACCCCCCTGGAGGAACTTGAGGAAGACATAGGTGGTAACAGTCCAGGCCAGGGAACTCCAAGGGGCCTTCTCAGTCAGCAAGTTCACTATGGAAAAAAAGGGTCACTTCAGCACCTGGAATCTGATTCACTTCAGGCAAAACTGCCTCAGGCTGCCCCTTTCTGACCACACAACTCCCACTGCCCCACCTCTCTAGGTAAGGGCCACCTCAGTCACCAGGCCAAGGAAGAACCAGCAGGCTGAACTGTAGTCCTTCTCCCCCTCACCAATGTCTCTATAGAAGATGGGGACCAACACGTTGAGTGCTCGGTCCAACCCCATGAGCCCCAGACAGATGAGTACAACCAGCTGCAGAGCTGGACTCCCCCGGGGCCATAGGTAGCCACTCAGTAGGCGGAGCTTTCTGCCGAAGTCTCGCCAGGTAGACTGTTGGTCTGTTGATCCAGCCTAGGATGATGACACACAGGGGAGAGAAGTTCAGAAGTAAAGAAACTAATTAGCCAGAAGCCCTCCAAGGAAGAATGGATGGGGCGACAGATCCCAGGTGTCTGAGCAATCCCTTATGGAATCGGAAAAGCTACTGGGTAACAGACTGATGTCTAGGAAAGCAGTAATTCATTAGGGGAGAGGAAATGATGACAGGGAATTAAATGAAAATAGACCTCTGGATTCAGAGGAATTGGAGATGTATGTCAGTGGTATAGCACATGTTTAGCATTCAGGAGGCCCTGGGATGGAAACCCAGGGTGTGCACGTGCACACATGCACGCGCACTCGCGCGCGCGCACACACACACGAGGACTCAGAAAACAAGGTGTACCTGGTTCCTTTCTACATCTTGGTCTTCTTCAAGAACCTGCAAGGTGTAGGACTGGGGACGAAGTCCAGGGGCCCAGAGCCCCAGGACAAACAGCCCTCCAGAAACCACATATCTCAGGACCCACAAGCCAAACTGAACCTAAAATGAAACATATGCACAGTGTGAAGACGCTAAAATCCTATTGTACTACTACTCATAACACCAGGCCTTCCTCAAGAGCCCAGCATCTAACAGGCTTTAAGAAAAAAAAAAAAAAAAAAAAAAAAAAATCCCACAGTGACTCAGCACAGGCACGCCCCACCAGCTGGCTATTAGCACCCAGCCAGTACCAGACCCGCCACTCCCTTCTTTCTTTTTTTAAGAGTCATCACAAAGCATGGAGCCAGGAGGCCCTGCCATCAGTGCTTCCCGTTCTCCCAAAGTCCCTCACCTGCTGACCCTGGTCCGCCCTTGCCCACCACCACTGCGGGCTGTTCCAAGACACAAGGGCCAAATTTTCGGCTGCAAACGCCACCGTCCAGAGAAGCAGGAGAGCGGGGCTGTGCCTGAACTTGATCCAGACGCCCATGGCCAAACTCTGCCGTGCCTGGTTCCGTTCCGCCACAAGCAGCCACAGGCCAAAGGCACTGGCCACACTCTCCAGCACGGAAGCCAGCAGTAGGTACCCTGGCAGCCGGGCCCCCCGGGCGGTGCCCACCCGGCCAGCCAGGCCAGCCAGGGGCAGCGCCACCTGAAGTGTGGCCAGAAGCAGCTGCAGCCCGTAAGGAGCGATGTGGGGGCCGGTTCCCCAAGACAACGCGTCCGCGCCAACTGGCCGCTCCCGACCCTTGCAGGGAAGAGCCAGCACCAAGGCCAGAGTCCCAAGGGCCATCAGCGTCGAGGGTACCAGCGTGTAGAAGAAGCAGGGACTCAGGCCATCCTGAGCCCAGGTCGGACCCACCGGCCCTTCGGCCTCACAGTAGTTGCCCACAATCACCATGGCAATATGTGGCTGCTGACCGAGCCTGCAGGCACTAAGGGACCGGAGAACCGGACTGGCCGCTCAGGGAGGGGCGCGGATGCCGGGGTGTCTTGGGTCATGGAGTCGCCCAGCGCTAAGACGCGGGGGTCTAGGGAATGGACGCACGTGGACCCTGCCACACCGCCCACTCTCTTCGCGCACGCGCCGCCGCCACGCTCTCACGCAGGATACGTACGCCGTCTCGGCCGGTCCTCCCCCGCTCGCAGCCCAGGACCCTCGGGCCCAAGCGCTAGCTCACAGGACCGCCCCACCCTGTACGGCAGCGGCACCCACTCTAGGCCCGCCTCCATCCCCTATCCAGGGTCCCCATTGGCCAAATGTCTCCGGAGTGGTGGGAAGAATGATATACGCGAGACGAGCAAAATAGAAGGGCGGAGCCGACTTGGTCACGTGCTCAGAGCGGGAAATCTGACCGCACCTCGGAGGGAGACCTTGACCTCCGCGGAACTGTGGGTCGGAAGCAGCCCTTCAGCTTAGTCGGCAAGCTCGGTGTGTTCTAGCTGCGGCCTGGGCCCACTTGCTTCCAGATCCCCCCGGTCGCCGGGGTGTGTGTGTGTGTGTGTGTGTGTGTGTGTGTGTGCGCGCGCGCGGGGGGGGGGGGAGCACCGCACGCACCCCACTCCTGTTGCTTCCAGGACCCCTAGCTGAGCGAGAGAAGCCACGACTTGGTCAAAGTCCCTTCTTTATTGAGGGTCATCAAGCTGTACATGGTCCCCACCCGGTTCCTC
Source organism: Sciurus carolinensis (assembly GCF_902686445.1). Lineage (NCBI taxonomy): Eukaryota > Metazoa > Chordata > Mammalia > Rodentia > Sciuridae > Sciurus > Sciurus carolinensis. The sequence continues at coordinate 164,797,843 of NC_062215.1, forward strand.
TGTGAGTGCTGGCAGCAGAGTTCACCACTGTGCCGCAGCAGACCAGAACTGGGTGAGGGTGGGACATAGGGCAGGAGCTGAGTCCCAGCATGCAATGCAGCAGCCCAAAGCCTAGGGCGAGGCCATCCCACCTCCATCCCCCTCTAGGGAACAGTGTGATGGGGGCCAGAGCTCTCTTGCTGGGATATAAGACGGTTGAGGTCATACTCCAGCCCTGTCCGTTCCATGTGCAGTGGGTGGGGATACAATAAGCAGCAATGGGGGCCCAGGATGGCCTCATTTCCCAGGGGCCCATCCTAAAAGTTGCAGAGGGCAGCAAAGAATTTCCATACTGCTCCTGCAAGTCAGAAACCTTTCTTAGTGTCAAAAGACAGAGTGAGGGGAGCTGGGAGCTAGGGCCTTCACTCCAACGCAAAGCAAAAGCCAAACGGAAGGGGAGCAAGCGAACAGAATGGGAACAAGCAGCACACACATGCCAGTGATGTGCAGGAAGCAGAAGAGAGGTGAGCTGGCTGCAGCATTGGGTGAGCACTAGGGATGAGGTAAGGGCCACAGCCTGAGCTGCTCATCTGGGGGCAGAGACTGCAGGGGTCGAGGGTCCGGGCCCAACCTCCCCACTCCACAGTTGGCACAGGTTCTTCCTGCTTGGCAGCTTCTGTGGTAAGCAGCCCTCTGGAGACTTGCAGGGGTGGGTGCAAAGGTGGCAGTACTGGGGCTGGGCTGGGGACCAGTTTCTAGCACCACACTCTGAGCCAAGGGGGTCCTGGGGCTGAGGCTACAGTCCTGTGCACCCCCAGTTCCTAGGCCACAAATTCTTCTCCTGGGGCTGCGACAAGCCCAGTTGGCACCTCCCTTGGCCAGGCACAGACACACAAACACCACACACGTGGAGCCAGGCAACACTCAGAGGAGCCCTCCCATGGTGGGTGGATGGGATGGCAGGGCAGCGGTGGCCTCCATCCTGGGGCATAAGGACTCTCTCAGCCTTATCTATACCTGTGGAGAGAAAATGGTTGGCTGGCAATGGAGATAGTCTTTAGATATCTGCCCAACTGGAGCCTATATATAAAGGAAAAGGAAATCTTGATTTCCTGGGAAGTTAGCAAAAAAATCAAGCCCTGGACTTCAGAGCAGTTGGGTGAAGAAAGGGGAGTAAATTTTGGAGGGGAGGGTGCAGCACCTCTGCACAGAATGGGAGGCACCTTCCTCTACATGGGAAGCTGTTACCTCAGCCTGCAAGTTAATACTTCTGGCAGTGGTTCTCAAGCCTAGAGCCCTTACCTTGTGCACCTGGGGGGGAAGCTCATCCTCTGAGCCCTCCTCAGGCACAGGCTCTGGGTGCCTTGATGCTGGCTGCCCATCTTCAGCCCACCCTCCAAGGGGCAGGCGGGAAAAGTGAGAGGGAGCCCGGGGCACTGTGCCAGGATCTGGAGAGACAAACAAAAACACAAACAGGAAAGCAGAGATGGGTTCAAGGGCTGCTTGGAGGACTGGCCTCCTTGGGCCCCATCCTTCTGACCTCTTTCCTCCCCTAAAAAAAACACCCTTCCCTACAACCTGTTTCCCTCTGTACCCCCAGTTGGATACCTGTGATGCCCCCATAGCGCCTCTGGAAGCCCCCGTGCAGGGCAGTGGTCTCAGGTGCTCCAGGCCTGGGTGTAGCACAGGGATAGCTGGCAGAGCGGGGGATAGGTTGGGGGGCCCGGGCGCCCTCTCCCCCCTCTTCAGGGGCACTCTCTCCACTCTCATCACTTTCCCGGCGGTGCCACACATGCCGCTCAGGTTCAGCTTGGGTCTGCTGCTTGTGGAGCTGCAGAAGTGAGGGGCTTATTAGCTGAGGCGACACAAGGGTATCTGAAACAGCTGCCTCCATCATGGTATCAGCCAGTTCCCACTTGCACCCCTTCACCCAGGGCACCTGTGGTGTTAGCAGTAGTAGAAGACAGATGCCTAACACTCTACCTGTGTGTTCTCAGCAGACTCCTAGGAGAGCCTGTGCATAGGTTATAAGGGCCCTCATTTTACCCACTCATGTGATTCAAGAACGAACTGATCAAGGGTCTAAGTGTCAGGCACTCTTTTATGTACTTGGCACCCAGTGGTAAATAAAATAGACAACACCAGCAGCCCCTGGTTTATATACCAGTGATGGTAATGGATGGGCAGAGACAATAAACAAATAAGGAAAATACAGTATGTCAGATGGTGCCAGATGCCATGGAGAAAAACAACAGGAAGATTCAGCAGATGGGCAATGGAGGCTTTTACTGAGGGTGGTCTGAGAAAGTCTCCAGAGGAGATAATAGCAGGAGGAGGAGAGGGAGCATCTGGATATCTCAGGGAATGAACTCTAGACGGGGGTAACTGAAGGCCCTGGATGAGCATGCTTGGCTAAGGAGGCTATTAAGATGGTATATGTGAGAATGGAGATTGCAGAGCAGGTTAGTGGCAGAGAAGGGATGGGATCCCATATCTGGCTTCTCCACATTCAAACACCTCTGTTCTGTTTTCCAGTTGCCCACTCACCTGGTGCATATAGAGGGCATGCAGGCTCATCTCGGTGGAGGCGTATTCTGACAGCACCAGGCTCTGCAGCTGTCCTTCCCACACGCTGCTCCCGGAGCTGGCTGTCCTGGCATCCACCCTGTCCCTCCCAGCACAGATAGACAGCAGTTGTCAATACTTTTTCTTCCCCAGTACCAAGGATTGAACCCAGGTCCTCACATATGCTAGGCAAGTGCTCTACCACTGAGCTACATCCCAGTCCTAGTTGTCAACACTTCTTAGGCCCACACAAGTTGCTGGGGCTACTGTTACACCCTTCCATCTTGGCCCACCTCTACTCACCCAGAGCCTGTCATGGTGCTGGGAGCCCGGCCTGTGGGAGCCTGCCCAGGTTGCAGAGGGGAGAAGGAGCGCAGGGCAGAAGCAACTTCAGCCCTGTGCCTGGAGCCCTGCAGGTCTCTGGGTAGTGGGGGGCCCCGGCAGGATGAACCAGCTACCACATTTGCAATAAGGCTCAGGGGCTATGAAAAAAAATATGGGCAGAATTCTCAGGGCAGGGGAGAAGCCTCTAGGTCCCCTAGTACCTAGGGGCCCAGTGGCATAGACTAAACAGACAGAAGGAAACCTTCCACTCCATGCCCTATCCTCAATCCCCCACTCCTGGAGTCCACTCTGCCCATCTCCCAGTCCCTGGGAACATACCTCAGACTCAGATTGTAAGGACTGGATGGATGTAAAGAGGGCATTCTCAGGGAGCAGACCCCCTTGGGCAAGGCCAGCCGCTGCTCCATCCCGCTGAACCTGTTCCTTGAGGAAGCCTAGAAAGGCTGTGCTCTCACGTGGTGGCTGCCAGCCAGGGTTGGTGATAGCAAAGTGCATGAGTGACAACTCTGTCTTTCCATCTTCAGCTTGCTGGTATACTGAGGCTTCTGTCTGCCCACCAGACAGCCACTGCACAGGGTAGACACAGTAAGCAGGCCTGTCCTCTTACAGGCACCCTACCTGTACCTTTCCTGCAAGGAGAGAGGCCCTTCTGGAGGATAGAGACTGTAATGCATTTTTGTATCTTGGTCAGGGGCCCTGATGTCCACCCCAGGGTGGTCACAGGCTGGGTCAGTTACTTGTGTTGTGCCTTTCTCAAGGGAATTTGGTCAACAGTGCGCAACATGGCTGAAATCCAGCCCAGGCAGCTGGTTACCCAGCTGTGTCCCGAACAGTACTAAGTACTGATGCAGGGCTGCCTATTTTGCTGGTTCAAAAAGGGCAACTTTTTGCCATTTATCCAAAGACACTATGTACTGGCATCATCCCTGTCCACCTGACCCTCTCCTCTCCTACTACCTGGGGGTGACCGTGCTGGCGAACATCCATCTGAGCAAAGGAGCAGGTATCTCCGACACCAACCACCTCCACGGTGAAGTTACGGAAGAAGTCTATAATCTCCAGGGCCCGTGGGCGCAGGCAGAAGATGAGGATGAGAGGTGTGACAATGGGACTCAGCAACTCCTCCAAGATGAACACCTGAAAGGAAAGGGACCAAGGTCATAAGAGAGCAGGAAGGAGCTCGGCCCTCGCCACCAAGCTCCCAGTCAGTCTCTAGCAGGCCCTAACTCCAACTCCACTCACTGCCTTGTACTGGAAGAGCTGGGCAAACTCGTCCCGGGTCTGCGAGCGGTGGGCATTACCCTGCCAGTGGTCAGGCATGTAGTGGATGTGAGCGAGGATCACACGGAGCAGCTGCTCAGGGCAGAACACCATATGCTGGTCTGGGATGAAGGACCTAGTGAGATCAAGCTCATGGTGAGACACAAACCTTTCCTGGAAGGTTAGTCTGCTTGCTCCCACCTGCTGCCCTGACCCACCTGCACACAGTCACGGTGACCCCCAGGAGTGTGACGGTGGTGAGGACGTGTTCCACAGCCAGTACATCTTCATCATAGATGGTGAGGGCAATAAGCACGGCCAGGATAGAGCCAGCGAAGAAGGCACCATTCTTGGCCAGCAGTGTCAGCAGAGGTGACAAAAAGCAATTCATGTACTTGGAGGCAGGTTTGTAGCCACGGTTGAGGCGGGACTGTAGCTCGTGCTCCAGCTCATTGAAGTGGCGGAGGTAGCAGCGACCATACAGTGACCAGCAGCGTGCTCCCAGGGCCCCTGGCTCACGCTTCAACACCTCGGCATAGCTGAAGAAGGCATAGAGGATCTGCCAGATGAGGATGAGAGGGCAGAGTAGGAAGTTGGCAATGCCAATCCACAGGATGCGGTTGCTGAGGCGCTGAGCCAGCTCTAGCCGTTGCCCCCCACGTTTGTACTCAGCCTTGAGGCTCCATTCATTGAGAAACAGAGAGCCAGGTCCCCAGAAGAGGATCAACTCAAAGTTGTACTTGAGGCCACGGGTGAAGAAGACTGCCTCCCCAAGGCCAGGCAGGCGGAAGCGCAGGGGAAGAAGGGATTTGTTCACCAGTGCCACCATGTAGTTTTGGAAACGGAGGATGCGGTGGTAGATGTCCAGCTCTGTCAGCTCACGCTTGTGGATGCAGATCTGATGCTCTTTCTGGGTCTGCACAATCCTGGCCTGCACTTCCTGCCACGTGCAATAGGGAAGGGCAGACTGCGGGGTGGGGTGAGGGAGAAACAAAGTATGGAAGGGGGAGTTGTTAACCCAACGCTTGCCCTACATTGATGTTGCTTGGGGGTTATGTGCTTAGCCGAGTAGAGCCTTTAAGCAGATACTTCCTGACCTGTTAACAGCTATAGTTTAGATCTAAAAAGTTCCCCCAAAGGCCCATGTGTTAATGGCTTGATCTCCAGCTGGTGGCACTATTGGCAACTGGTAGAACCTTTAAGAAGTGGAGCCTAGTAGGAGGAAGTTAGGTCATCAGGGGCATACCCTTGAAAGGGATATTGGAACTTGGGACCCCTGACTTTTTCTTTGCTTCCTGATTGCCATGAGGTGGAAAGGAATCTTTTACCATGTGTCCCATCATGATGTACTTCCCTGCTATGGGCCCAAAGCCTTTAGACCAACCAACCAGTCTGAAATCTCTTAACTGTGGAATAAAATAAATCTTTCTCTCTCTCTCTCTGGTTGAACCCAGGGGTGCTTAACCATGGAGCCACATTCCCAGCCATCTTTCTCAATTGCTTAGGGTCTTGCTAAATTGCTGAGGCTGGCTTTGAACTTGCAATCCTCCTGCCTTAGCCTCCCAAGTCACTGGGATTACAGACATATACCACTGTACCCAGCTAATCATTTCTCCTTATAAGCTTATTATCTCAGGCATTTTGTCACAGTAATGAAAGCTGCTAATGATGCATTTGGACATGTGATACTCAGAATACACCTCATCCTTCCCAAGATATCTTAGGCTGTGGTGCTAATGTTCCAAAGCCAATCTTACCATGGGGATGCGCAGAGCATGCAGGTAGAAGGAGTGGATTTCCCAATAGCAGCAAATGTTATAGATGAACTTGATGAGTCGGTGGATCCAGAAGACACCAGCAATGACCAGGATGGTGATAAGGGAGCCATTTTCCTGAATCCTGGTGGGGACAGAGAAGGTAAAGTGGGGTGGTTCTTGAAGAAGAAGTCTTGGAGACAAGCTGCTATCCTAAAGAATTTTGCTAGGTTGAGTCTGACTCTGCCTCTGGGGTACAAGTTGCTGCCTCATACTCCACTTCATTCCCTGTCTGCTAGAAGAATTAGAGATCCCAATGCTCGCTGACCTGCAGCCTCACCTGGCACTACAGACTTGAGCAGGCAAAAAGGCGTCTGGCAGAGTGACCTTGACGGGCTCAGTAGGATGAAGACTGTGGTTCACCATCTTGTTGGCAAATAGGATGTCGTAGTCCACACAGCTAACCAGGAAGGTGGTGAAGGCAACCACAAAGAGAAACTGCCTGGGGAGTCGGGAAAAGGGATGCAGACTGAGAGTCAGAGGGGCACCAGTGAAAGAAAGTGGAACAAGAGAAGAGCCTGGAAGCAGCTGAACAAGACAGGAAATTAAAGGGGATGAACTCCCAACAGTCTCTCTCTGTTCAACCTCATGGGACACTCTCGCCCACATTGGCTCCTTTTTAACTCTTATCCTCAGGCACCACAGAGTCAGTCTGCTTTCCTCACCTATTGATAATCTGTCACTACTGCCAGATTTTAGCTTTAAGAGGTTTTATTATTATGGTTTCTGGTATCTAGCCCCTGATCCCTTTGAGATAATACAAGCTCTTTGGGAATGTGAACTCTTCTCATTGAGAGAGGGCTTCTCAGCCCCTTCCCCTTTGGCAATTACCATAGGGTTCCTCCCTCTTAGAAGGTTCCCTGCCCAGCAGCAGGTCTAAGGTACAACTAATGTAGAACAGAAGCTTTTAAGTGGCTGCTACCTCTGAGACATCCTGACTGAACCTGGCACATCCATTGCAGCGGTGATGAAATGATCAAGGTGTGAATTCTCTTCATGGAAGAAACAGGACTTGGAAAGCTCTTCTTGCAAGAGGTAAAGCTATAAGTTTTAGCATCACACCTGGTCTTGCAGAGTTTGGAGCCTGGGGCTGAGTTGCATTGGCAGGTAGGGCCAGGGGTCAGACAAGGAAAGAGCAGATGAATTCCTTTACCACATCATTCTTTCTTTTGTATACTTACATGAGCTCAAAGATCTCCCCAATGAGCATACACGTGAAGCCATTCTTCTGATGAAGATTATAAACGTGTTAATTGTTAAGAAAAGGTGGTCAGTAAAGACAGCAGTTAAATGTTTAGACCTTGATGTCACACACCTGAGCTTAAGTCCCTGGCATAAGTTATTTAACCTCTCTATATTTTTTGTCAATGGTGGTAAATTAGGAATGGTAACACCTGTCTCAGAATTATTAGGTATAAGAAAATGCATGCAAAGTATTTAACACAGAAATGACAAAGAATGAGTCAAAAGACAGTAATTATTATGATTATTAACATCCCATCAGAAAGGAGGATCACCTTAGGAAGGTTCCTTATAAATTAACACCACAAGGTGTACCCAGGCACGTAGCTCTTGGTAAATGTGGAGTATCATTATTTTTAACGATCATTATTTCACTAGCCTCTTTCAGCCTCAGGATGGGCTTCACTTCCACTTCCAGGGATCAGCTGAATCCACCCCTGCTTCCCATCAGGGACCTGGCTCAGAGAAGGGCTAAGGGTCCCAGAGCTCTAACACAGAGATACAAAGGATATTCGAGAGAAAAAGAGGTCAAGGTTTTCGATGTGGTGCCATGGTGCTGTGGGCACAGGAGCAGAGATGTCAGAGCTCTGAAGGAACAAAAGCCCCTTACTCCCTCAGTGTCCCTCCACCAACCCCTCCCTTGGCCCAGCTGTGGGCCAAGAACTCACACTTGCTTCCCTCAGCAACATGCACCAACAGGTCCTCCTCCCCTGGGGGGGAATCACTATAGGATGCCTCCAGGCGCTGATATTCAGTGTCAAACTGCGCCATCACCGCAGCCCCCTGTCCACTTTGTCCACCTGCCAGTGATAAAGAAAAAGAGACCCTGGTTCAGGCCCAGGTGCTGCCTGCCTGTTGCCCTTCCTACTAGGCCAGAAGGAGTGAGAAAGAATCCTTGGGCTTTGTCTTCGCCACCAGTCTCCTTGGCTCAAAGGCAAAGCAGGAGTAATAACCCAAGGAGAGTAGTAAACTCAGGGATTGGGTGCCCTTAACTCTGGGTCAGTGATTCCCAGAGTCTTTCCTTGGCCTGAAGCCAGAATCTGCCCCTTTGGTGCAGGCTATTTCATCTTCTATTCAATGGAGAGAAAGATCCCTCCCCTATCCCTCCTGGAATCCCTGGTCTCCCCAGAGACTAGCAGTTTGGAAGCATGTTGTAAACAAAGATTTGAGATAAGCACATGGCCCTACCAGCTCCATGGACAGTGTCTGCTCCACTCCAGCCCTGGATGCCCTGGCTTGACAGCTGCTGGAGGAGAAGATGTCAGGCCCCAGAGAATGGGAAGCGGGGATAGAAAAGAAACCAACCCTCCCATGCACCCAAGTTCTACTAAGAGGAGGTCAGGGAGGCTGCAGTGGGGAAGAGGCCCCTTCCAGTTTAGGACTATGAGGTCTCCTTTGGCCGTACTACGTAGGGTCACTCATCCATCTCTAAGATTCCCAAGAGTAGTTTACTGACCCTGTAGAGAATGAGTCAGTACTGACCAGAGGCTGGGGGTCCCTCTAGCTTTTTACTCCACTGCCCCGCCTCAGCTTCAGAAATTAGACATGCCTCTCAGGGTCCACAAAACCCCAAATAAGTCTTTTCTGAAAAGGACCTTTCTGGTCAACCCCTTTCCCTGCACCTTAGCACCAAAAACTGAGTAGACAGGCATAGTTTCTGGACAGGAAATTTCAAGTTAGTGTAAACCCCAGATCCTGGGCGAATATGTGGATTTCCTACATCCCTGGAGCCAGACACGGACAAGGTGGTATTCACCCAGTCAGTGCAGACCCTGGGGACCGTGAATCTTGGCCCCGCCTTGCCCCAGTGGGATTCCCTGTGTTAGTGGGAGCCCTGCCTTTCTGGGAACTCACCACTCATTAGGTCAATGTAGACCCCGGACCCATGGATCCCCAGCAGGCAGGGCCTGGGCTCAGGGGTTCCAGCGGATGTTGGAGGGGTAGAGCCCGACCTACAGCTGACGCCCCGGGTGGACTGGGTTACCTCCCAACACCCAGTCACCCGGACCTGAGCACAACGCGCCCCAGGGTCGCCCGGCCCCAGGCCAAGGGCTCCGGTTCCCAACAGCGGACAACCTCGCGCGCGTCCCCGCCGCCCGTGCGCGCCCCCCCACGCGCGCCCGCTATCAAAACATTCTGACTGCGCGCCCCCGCCCCGCCCGCTGCGCCCCTGCCCCGGTTACCCGCTGCGAGCTCACTTGGGGCTCCGTGGGCACTCCTGGTCAGGTCTGGCCTTGGCCCGGGGATTCCAATAACCAGTCTCGCGTGTCACCTCAGGAACTGCGACCCAGGCAATTCCAGGGGCTCGGTCTGTTCGGCTCTGCTCGGTCCGACCCGGAGCTCTAGGCCCGGCGCCTGCCACTCACTGTCATCTGCAGCCTAATTGGCCAATGGGCATCGGGGGAGGAGACACGTCCGCCAATTCTCGGCTCCAGGGGCGGGACGAAGGGCTCCAGGAGGGTCTTGGAAGTCTGAGAACGAATAGTACGCTCTACGTGGGGCGGGACTCGGGTGCTGGTTCCTATGTTTGTCCTTTTCGCTGATCCGTAGTGACGGGATTCCTGTGCTGTTGCAGAAACCCGATTTTCGGAATGTGGCTGCGCTGTCGCTGGGGTCTTGAGACATTTGGTGAAACTTCTGAAGGCTGGGACGAGGCTACGCGGTTCAGTCATTGCTGGAACTTGTCGTTCGAGTAACAAAGAGCGGTAGGATAGGCAACCTTAGTGATTTTAACTCTGTTGAACTCGATTTGGGAGCTGGATGCTCCCCGTTTTACCCTTGTGGTCCGAGACTAGGGGTTTGAGAAAACCGACGAGGGTCTTGTATTTACCGCAGAGCTGTTTCTTCGTAGAGGTTGAGAACCGAGGAGACTTGGGGCGTGGAGAAGACCAAGTCTAGCAGGAGACGTGGCAGTGGTTTCTGGGGAGCTCAGTTTCTTAACGCCACCCGCCGCAGTCCTCCCTTTTCTGCTTCAGGAACTACTTTTAAGTAATTCCCTGCAGCCATGTCGCCAGCTCCATCTGCGGCTTCGGTTCCGGCTCCGGCGTCCGTCTCCGTGTTTGACCTCAGTGCGGATTCTCCAGTCCTTCGGGGCCTGAGCCTGGTGAGCCAAGCTCCCGGGGAGACTCTGGCCAGGGCTCTGCGTACTTCCTGTCCAGGTATCCGCGAAGGTTTGGGGTGGACCCATGTGGAACGTCACAGGGCCCTTCGAAGTGCTGGGAACAATTTAATGGTATTACTCAGCTTAGGAGGCCACGGTGACTTCTCTTTCTGCTGGATACAGTTTTTTTTTTTTTTTTTTTTTTTTTTTTTTTTTTTTTTTTAATTCACTAGTCTCTGGGTAATTTCCATCACAGGCCCCTGAGTTTTCTCCAAGCAAGGCTTTAACTATTGCATATGTCTCGTCACATATTTTAACATATTAACATATTAACACCACTGCCTTAAACACTTCAAATTACTTAGATGTATTTCAAATTTAACTGAACTCCAATCAAAGCATCCCTTTGTGCTAAATGTAAAACAATTAATTGATATCATGTCTTTGGCTATGTTTTTTATTATACTTCTCTTTAGATTAACTGCCCAAATGTAATTGGAACTGTAAGTTTAAAAATTGGCACTTAGGGAGTGTTTTGTTTTTGGTAACAGGAATTGAACCCAGGGGTGCTCAACCACTGAGCCATATCTCCAGCCCTTTTTTATATTTTATTTAGAGATAGGGTCTGACTAAGTTGCTGAGGCTGTCTTTGAACTTGCAGTCCTCCTGCCTCAGCCTCCCAAGCTGCTGGGATTACAGGTATGGGTCACTGCACCCAGCAGGAAGTGGCTTTTATACAGTTAAAAATAAGTTTATAGCCCTGTGGTGGCTCAGTAACAGCCTGCTGACCTAGCATGAATGCACATCCAGTACTGCAAAAGAAAAATAATGATAATAATTCTAGGACTTATGGGGAGCTGAAGCCCAGTCACCTTTAAGGGACCTGGAAATAGAGTTTTGGTTTAGTTAACTTTGTGGAGATGTGATTTGAGATTCTCCCTGGATTTGTCTTCATGGGTGCATGCTTGTTCCTTCTGGAAGTGGCAACTGAGAGTGTGCATCCACAAGTTCACTATCAGGAGCAGGAGAAAAAGGGTTGCCTATTAATCCATATCAGTGGAATTTGATGGAAAGAGATAGGTGTGTATCCATAGTTAATTATTACTATGTGTCAAAAGATTTGGAGAACACTGATTAAGGAAACATTTTCCTGATTGATGAAATAATGACTAACGATCATTTATCCTTTCTAGAAGGTTCTGCAGTCTGTTATGTAATATGCAGTATGTTATGTAGCAGTTAATGAAATAAAATGAAAAAAAAAATTCAAAGGCTGGAGGTGTAGCTCAGTGGTAGAGTATAAGCTTAGCATGTACCAGGCCCTGAGTTTAATCCCCAGCACCTAAAATAAAAAGAAGAGAAAATGTTAACCTTACCACAAATTATTTTCTACAGAATTCCTGTAAATAATCTCTTTGGCTAATTTAAATACAACATTTGACTTTTATTTTATAGACATTTTTCAGAAGCCTATTGATTGTATTGATTTCATGGTTACTAGACTGTCAATTTCTTGAAGGCAAAGTCATACCATCTCTCTCTCTCTCTTTTTTTATTTATTATTTTTTTGTACCAGGGATTTTTTTGTACCAGGGGTGACTTAACCACTGAGCCACATCCCCAGCCCTTTTTATGTTTTATTTTGAGTTGGGGTCTTGCTAAGTTGCTCAGAGCCTTCTCAAATTGCTGAGGCTGGCTTTGAACCTGTGATCCTCCTGCCTCAGCCTCCCAAGCTTTGGGATTACAGGCGTGTGCCCATCTGTTTCATATCCTACTGTTGGGATATCAGACATTGACCTAATTCGGGCATTATGGATTTGAGCTACTTTTCTACCTTTAATTACCCTTCCCTTATTTAGATTCAGGGGAGAAAACAAGACCAGAAAGAAAAGCACTCCAGGGTCCTGTGGATATTTCAGAGAAATTATTTTGTTCATCCTGTGACCAGACCTTCCAGAATCACCAGGAACAGGTAAAAGCCAGGATATAGGGCTGGATGTTAGGAACAAAAGTGTAAAGGTGAGTGGGGAGAGGTAGACATTTGATTTGCCTTAAAATATTAAAAGTCTGTGCTTTAACACTAAGGCAGTTAGTGTTACCTGCTCCTGCTTTTGGAGTTCCGTGAGTGGTCTTGGCTAGTACATAGGGCCAGGCTGGGCCATATTTCCACCTTCTGCCTCCCTTTTTGCTTTTGCCTTTGTACCAGAGAGAACATTATAAGCTTGACTGGCATCGCTTCAACCTAAAGCAACGTCTCAAGAACAAGCCTCTCCTGACTGCCCTGGACTTTGAAAAGCAGAGCTCCACAGGTGATGCCTGGTGGGAGCAGGACATGGGGTGTAAGAAGGCCATTGGAGTTTGAAGAAAGGTTAGAGATGGGGTGGGGTACCAAACTGGTGTGTCCCATGTTGTCTCTCTTTAGGAGATCTTTCCAGCATCTCAGGATCAGAAGACTCAGATAGTGAGGAGGACTTGCAGACTCTGAGCAAGGAGAGGGCTGAATCTGAAAAGTCCAACAGACCCTCAGGCTTCTATGCCCATCGGGTTCTTTTCCAAAATGCCCAGGGCCAATTTCTTTATGCCTACCGCTGTGTTCTAGGCTCTCACAAGGCAAGTGTCTGCACAAGTGATGTGGTGAACCCTAACTTTTTGTATGCTCAGCTTAGTTTTCTCCTTAACTGGTTCATGTATCACTCTACTTTCCATCCTTCTTTTTGGACATGGGTATCACGCTCGACAGCAGCCTTTAATTGAAACTGGCTTGAATGGTGCAAAGGTCAAATATAATAGAATTATTTGTAAACAGATCAATCTGTTTGAATTATGGTTCTACCACTTGATCTTCTACCACTACCTCACCAAGCTTCAGATGTCTCGCTTTATAAAATGGAAACAAGGCTCAGGGTGGTTCTAATAAATGAGGTAATGTATTGTGAAGCACTTAGCACTAGCATTTGGTTTCTTGCCCTTGATGAATAAAATACAATGTTTCTACTTCATCTGTCATCCAGGTTCCCCCAGAAGAGGTAGAACTGCTGTTACAGAACCTGCAAAGTGGAGGGCCCAGGTGCTGCGTGGTGCTCCTGGCTGCAGCTGGGCACTTTGCTGGTGCTGTTTTTCAAGGGTGAGAGGGTGCTACATGGGGCAAGGATAGATGGATCCTGCTAGCCTGGGAGGACCAGCTGGTCTCCAGTACTGAATCTGTGCTGTCTACAGAAGAGAAGTGGTGATACACAAAACCTTTCACCGCTACACTGTGCGGGCCAAGCGGGGCACAGCCCAGGGACTTCAGGATGCCCAGGGTGGGTCAACACGCTCTGCTGGAGCCAATCTGAGGCGCTACAATGAAGCCACACTGTATACGGTGAGTTTAGATCTCCTAGAGTTGTTGGTCCACTTTTTTTTCTCTCATTTCAACTGCCACTTTTTTTTCTCTCACTTCAACTCGCTAAATGTTACAGTAGGAAGGTTTTAGATTCTCATATTCTTCCAGTTTTCATTATTTCTGGGTAGACAAAATAGAATAAGGATCTCCAAGAACCCTAGTTCTTTCTCCCTCACTCCATTTTGGTTGAAGATTTAAAAATAGCAAGTGAATATGTGCCAAATGGAGTTACTGTCTTTTCTAGGATGTTCGGGACCTGCTGGCAGGGCCAGCCTGGGCCAAGGCACTGGGGGAGGCTGAGACAATCCTGCTGCGCGCTCCCCGCTCTGGGCGTTCCTTGTTCTTTGGTGGCCATGGGACACCCCTGCAGAGGGAGGATCCCCGACTTTGGGTTGTCCCCCTCACCACCCGCAGACCCACATTCCAAGAGGTCCAGCGTGTGTTTCTTAAGCTGACCACCTTGCATGTCTATGGTGAGTCTCCAATTCCAATCTGTAGGTTTCCCAAACCTTTCAGTGTTCTACAACTCAAGCCTTCGTTCTCTTGTGGGCATCCAGAGGATTTTCTAACCCTGGGATTGTACTCCAATTACGTTTTCATTGAGAGAAACCTGGGCTGGCTTTTGCTCAACTAAGTTTGAGAAAGATCTTTTTTTCCTGTGGCAGAAGAAGACCCTCGAGAGACAGTCAGATCATATTCACCTCAGACATACTGGAAGACAGTGAGAGAGGAGAGGAAGAAGACTGCTGAGGAAGAAAGAAGAAAGGTCCCCAGTGATGAAAATGAGGCACTAGGGAAGATGGAGGAATTATCCAATCAGGGTATAAGCACCATCTGGCAGTTATAAAGTCTATTTGTGTGTCTGTGGCAAACTCAAATGTAACTGATCCATTTCTTAATTGATAGATGGGGTCCTTACACCACATACACCCCAGTGTCTGTTTATGAAGTAGGTGTATCATAGCAATCACTGAGGCATGGTTACTGATCTCCTGTAAACCCTTTTGTTCGTGGATACATCCCTGGTACTCAGAAAAATCTTGTGGAGTAGATACTTCAGTGTGTTGCATGAGTCACATTATTTATCTGCCTGGCTGGATATTGTTGCTTTGGGGGAAGGGTTGCTGCCATGTTTTCTTCTGTGCACCACCATAGGGCTGCTCATCTGGATAGTTCAGGGACAAGATAAAAACAATTTCATTTTAGGATGATTTAGATTATATGTTTAAATATAGACATAAGTGTATCTGAACCAGCTCACCCTCTGCTTATTCCTTAGATGGATCTAACATATCAGATTTCTCCCTAGGTTCAGGGTCAGAGGGAGAAGATGGCTCCCAGGTAGAGTTGGAGCTAGTGGAATTAACACTGGGAACCCTGGATCTTCATGAGTTTGAAGTATTGCCTAGCGGAGGAGAAGAAAACGGAATAAAGAGAGAAGTCGAGAGCAAAAGACTGGGGCACATACAACTCTTCTCCAGAAATCTCAAGAAAGTGAGCCCTTCTCACAGTCAGACCAGACAGTTGCAGCCCTCTTGGAACCTTTGGTGGATGAGGCCAAGGCCCCTGATCAGCCAAAGCTGTGGAATGTGCTTCTAGCTGCTTGCCGAGCTGGAGACATTGGAATGCTGAAGCTTCAGTTAGCTGCTGAGCCTATGGATCCTAGAGTTAGGTCCTTACTCAATGCCCCCTTGGGGTCTGGTGGCTTCACTCTCCTGCATGCAGCAGCTGCAGCTGGAAGAGGCTCAGTGGTTCATCTGCTCTTGGAGGCTGGTTGCAACCCCACCGTGCAGTAAGTATCTCTATCTGGAGCCATTTTGGGTGTAAAGATAATTTGGTGGCTCATGTGGCATTGGTAGTTGACAGTATTCCCTTAGGGTCTGGCTGGGTGATGTTGGGAAAGACAGGAAGCAGGTTGAACCCATTTTGTGGTTTTTGTACTTAGGGACTCCCGGGCCCGCCCACCTTATATGGTAGCAGCTGACAGATCAACACGTAATGAGTTCCGAAGGTTCATGGAGAAGAATCCAGATGCCTATGATTATAAGAAGGCTCAGGTCAGCCAGAAAAAGAAGGAGATGCAGAGTGGGAAGGTGTCATAGTCCCAGCTAGGTCCTTTCTACTCCCTTGCACTTTTCCCAAGGATAGCTTGTGTGGTTACTTAATAGCTTCTGGAAATCCCCCAGGTACCAGGGCCACTGACCCCAGAAATGGAGGCACGACAGGCCACACGGAAAAGGGAGCAGAAGGCAGCCCGGCGGCAACGGGAAGAAGAGCAGCGGAAGCAGAGAGAGAAGGAAGAGCAAGAGCAAGAAGAGCAGTGGAGGTTTGCTGCACTCAGTGACCGAGAGAAGGTGAGGCAAGGCTCTTCCACAGCAAGACCTCCTTAGAGATCTCATCTCCCCCCCCCAGAGTGCAACTCTTGTTTCTTGGGCATGCTATTCCCTTCTGGGATCCTGTCTGCAACATGATTTCTGTTTCTTAGAGAGCTCTGGCTGCAGAACGCCGACTTGCTGCCCAGTTGGGAGCTCCTGCTGCTCCGATCCCTGACTCTGGAGTCATCAATGCTGGGTATGGGGCTAGGGGGTGAGTAAAAGGGTGGGCTCTAATGTAGGGACCACTTGAGGCAAGTGGAATGAGGACCTGCATGGTATTCAGAGGGGTTGCTGAGGGGATTTGAGACACTCTGGAACCTTTGAAAGCTGCAGAGTGCTTCGAGTGGAAAGTTTCTGGATTACCTGTCCAGCCACTTTTCTTCCTCTTGTTCAGACGCTGCTGGAGCTGTGGGACTTCCCTCCAAGGACTCATTCCCTTTCATTACCTCGACTTCACTTTCTGCTCCACACGTTGCCTCCAGGACCATCGCTGTCAGACTGGGAAGCCCTCTTCTTCCTGACCTCTTACAGCTCTACCTGGGCCAAGTGTAGGCCCTGAGAGGGCAAATTCACTCCAGCCCTAAGTTTCTTCTTCCCCATGAAGCCAGAGAGTATTTGGAAGATTAGGGTGAGAGATACTAAGGAACCAGGGCAAAGACAAGGCCACAAACTGTGTGGAGCTGGTACTGTCTCTGGAACTTTAATCACAATAAAGTTTGGCAAGAAAACTGCACTTGTACTTACATTCAGAGGCCTTCTGGCCTTTGGTTACCCTGGCCAGCACCAAAGGATCCTGCCCACTCCATGTCCTAGGTCCAAGGGTTATCTTTCTTTCAGTGCCCACTTAACTCCATTGGATCAGAGTCACCTTGTACATCAGCTGAGAGGGAATACATATGTGTCCTGTGCACAGTGATGTTGAGGATAGGCCTATCCAAAAACTGGATTTGGGGCTCTAAAGGGACATTTTCTAACTCCAGCAAGGTGACTGTGTTAACAGCTCCCCTAGGTAACAGCAGGGGTCTTGGCACATAGAGGGTGTGTTGTGGCCCCAGCTTTGTCCAGTACCGACCCAAATTAAACCCATTGATCCAGACTTGGCCCTGTGGGGAAATAAGAGAGTGGGAAAAGAAAGGATCAGCTCTCCAGGGGGTAGAATCATCCCCTTTTGGACTTCTCATCAAAGTAATTTTTGCTCCACCTCCTTTCATAATTTTTCTTTGATCACTTCCCCCATCCCCCACCAACCACCACCATTAGCAATACCTTTGTCCATCCAGGTAGATAGAGAAATGTGTCCCCAGCTGAGCCTAAAATTGGAAACATTGTGGAGTAGAAGGTCGGGCCAGAGGGATCTTTAGGCTGTTGCCTTTTTGGCAATTTGAAGGTATACCACCACTTCACAAAATGATCTACTTTCAGAGGGAACATCATCCACTGGGTAAGGACTGTTTGCCCCAGAATTGGGGGCTCTAATAGGCCCTGTGGGAAGCAAAGGAAAAGTCATCATTTACTAAGCTTGAAAGCCACAATGTCCCTAATCAAGCTCTAGGATGTAACTGGTGGCCACGTCCAGGTCCCCACAAGCCACTACTTCTCTGACTCTTAAAGATTGGCTGTAGTTTACCTTCCGTTAGACACCGATCTTTCCAGAGGAGTTGGTCAAAAGTGTACTGGGATAGAGAAGGAAACAAAACTAACTCACCTTGAAGTCACTATGGTTAGACCCGAAACTGAGCCTCCCCATGTTCTCCAGTAAGATATCCAGTTTTGCCCCTGTTTTCCCCATCAAATATAGTTTGTTATTTATATTTCTTTCCAGAACACCCTGGAACACCTGTGGATAAAAGACAGGATCTATGAGAGGAAGGGCTTAGCATCTAGTTCTTGGCCACTGCACAGGGAACCACATTAGAACACTTATTTGAAGAGCAAGGAAAATGTAGCCATCTATCAGTTACCTACCACCATTCTGGAACTCTAATCAAGTTCTTCCTCATCCCAAGGCAAGTATGCTCTACAGATGTGAGCAGGCAGTGGAAAAGGGTAAATATGGGAACTTAAGGTGCTGAGGAAAGGAGGAAATTGGGTCTCACCCCATCCATCATCACATAGGCCCGGTCATGGACTCCATTATTTGGCACCCATAATGGTGTTGGCTCAAAAATGGAATAAGACAGATAGGTCCGGTACAGCATAAAGCCATGGTCCTGCGTATGAAAGAATGAGATTAAGATGAACTGAGATAAGAAAGGACATTAAAGGGAAAATATTAGCTAGAAGGAACTTTTCACTATAGCTGTTGAGGGAGTCTGCTATTCCCACCAGATGTAGGTTTATGTCTTACCTGCTTCACAGCCTCAAAGGTCAATGGCAAGACTGAATGAATGGGCCCCTGGGGGCAGAGAAAATCTAGGAAAGCCAGCAAATCCCCATCCTGTTAGAATAAGGGGCAAGCATCAGATTAAGAGGGAGGTTTCTGGATCAAGGACAGGATAAGGTAGGTATTTAGAAAGTAAAGGTTTAGAATCAGAAAAGATGGGGAGGACTTACCAGGTGCAGAGTTAAAGGTCCAAGCATCATCTTGTGGCTGGGGGGAGGTAAAGGTCCCAAGGGAACTTCCTGGAACTGAGCCCAAATTCTCTCAGGAGCCATAGGAAAACCACAGAAACAACCCCTATTCCAAGGCCCTAGAGCAAGGTTCTTAACCTGGGGTCCAGGGAAGGGTTTTGGGTCATGAAGACACTAATTTAGACACTATAATGTTGCACACAAGTGTAACTCCTCAAATGGTACCATTTGAGCGACTGGGAAATGCTTCCACAGAACACAGAGAGCTCTAGGGCCTAGAAAACCACCACCAATTCATAGCATCCCTTTACAATTTGGGCACAACCTTCTCCCTGATTAATAAAAGGGCACCTTGCCGATGACATTTCGAAGAGCAAAAAGCTTAGGTGTGGGGTCCCCTGCTTCAGATATGGGTGCATCGTAGTCATAGCTGGTAGTAATTGGAAGGAAGCGTCCCTTCTCATCTGCACCTGGGGTTGAACCAATTTAATTAATTCAACATATATTTCAGATGATAGGCACTAAGTAAAGAGCTTCATGCAGAGAATTTTGCCATCAGAGGGGGCAGTGGTGGCATATCCAGCTTCTAGACATCCTAATCCATCCAGCCCTTAGATTTGAATTCCTCATTAGCTCCCTGCTTCTGCCCCAGGGGACAATCCGTACTCACCATTCCAGTATCCAAAGTTGGTGCCTCCATGGAACATGTACCTGAAGTGGGGGGAGGGGGTAAAATCTGACCCACTGAATCTTAACTTTCATCCCCATCTCCCAGTAAGAGAGTCATATTGTCTTCAGTTACATGTTCACACTGGCTCCCAACTTGAGCATGTTTTCTAGTCCCCTGGCTATAGGTACAATGGACCGTGTGGAGTGATTCTGACCCCAGTAATCCAGCCAGCCTGTGTAGTATTCAGAGTTCACCTAGAGTATGAAGTGAAAAAGCCACAAATGAGGTGAGAACCAAACTGGACCCATTCCCATCCATGACTCTGGCTTTGATTCCCCTTCCCTCTGGTCCCTCACCAATGGCCCATGGGGTTCATACTTCCGAAGTAGGGCAAAGATTTGGTCATGTTGTCAGCTGTAGTAAGGAGGCAAGGGAAAAAGATAAATAGCACAGAAGAGGTGCCCCTTCCCCAGACTCCACTGCAAACCCTTGTTCAGGAGACCTGGCCCAAAGTCTATAGTGGCATACAGTCCCTTGAGGGTGCCACATTTGAGTCCTTCAGGCCCATCTGTAGTGAAGAGCAAGATCTTGTCTCCTAGTAGTGCACGGAAGAGCCCAGCCAAGTGTCTCATGTAGTTGAAGTCACAGGCCCGGTAGCTACCGTATTCATTCTCTACCTGCCAGGGGAGAGGGAAATGAGAGTCCAGCTATGAGGTGGAGAAGGTAAAGACACCTTGCACCTTCCCCGTGCCCAGTCAGCTTCCCACTTGTACCTGAATACTAATGATGTTGCCCCCATTGTGGTAGAGAAATGGATATATCTTGGGCAGCAAGACCTTGAACCAGGAGTCCACTGCAGCAAGGAAGTCTAAAGGAAGGAGTGGCACTCTGCTCATTAGGGGCCACCACCATCTCCACGGCCTCCACCCCAGCATCCCTGCTAACAACTTCAGTGCTGCCCTTATTTTAGGCTGCAGGTTCTACCCCAGTTGCCCAAAACTAACTCTGGGAAGAGGTGACTCTTAGAACTCTCAACCCTAAGCATGTTATATTTGCATTGTCAATGGAAGTTAAACATAGGAAACCCTTAAAGTAGTGGGGGCGGGGGTAGGTGTTGTGTTTGTTTTCATGATACGGGGGACTGAATCCAGGGCCTTGCACATGCTAGGCAAAGAGTAGTGTTTCTTAAAAATTCATGGATGATGCATCAATAAAAAAAAAATGTGGAAAAGAATACATGGATGAAAAAGGTTAAATACATAGTATGGAACTATTATGATGTAATCTACTTACACCTAAGATTGCTATGAAGTAGCATGGGAATTAACAGTGTACACCATCTGACTTGCACCCTGCAGTCAGGTGATTTTTTTAAGTTAGCAATGGGAAGATCATTATTCTAGGCCTTAAAATTCTCAACTCCTGCTTGTTATTTTTGTGATTCACCCTCAAGGTCTTCATGCATGGTGTTGCCTCTTTCTGAACTTTTTTTTTCCCCACCCTCCTTTACCAAACCAATTCCAACTCACGCTTCAATCTTTTTTCTTCTGGTACTGGGCACTGAACCCAGGTTCACTCTGCCATGAACTACATTCCCAGCCCTTTTAACTTTATATTTTGAGATAGGGTCTCTCTAAGTTATCCAGGCAGGCCTGAACTTTCTGATGCTCCTGCCCCACCTCTCAAGTTCCTGGTATTACTGGTGTGCACCACTGACTTCCTCAAGAAAGCCTCTGATATTCCAGATCAGGATAGAGCTCCTGTTACACACTCTCACATTATCTCATACTTCTAAACACTTGACAAATTATAATTTAGCACTTATGCCTGTGATTGTCTCTTGATAGTTTCCCACCTCATGAATAGGAACCTTGTCTGGAGGGTTTGTTCACATGTTACATCCCTCTCATTGAGGACAAAGTGTAGGAGATAGTGGACTCTCAAAGGTGGATTCAATGAAAGACATTTTGGAGAATATTTTTCAATTCTTAAACCATTTAAATACACTTTATATGTCATATAAAGGAAGCCCAATTTGTACTGCATGTTTTAATCCAAGCATACATTAAATCACATTCACTCAACAAATATCTATGGATGCTGACTATGCACAAAGCACTTTTCCAGGGATACTGAAAGGTACAAAACAGACAAAATATCTGCCCTTGTGGCATTTCTAGTGATGGAGGCAGACAATAAATTAAGAAAATAAATAAGGGAAATATATAGTGCCAAGAACAACTATGGCAGGAAAGGAGGTCTAAAATGGTGGTGTAGAAGAGCTTAAAATGCCAGCAAGTCCTGCTGAAGTGATTTCAGCAGGGAGATCAAGGCAGAGGCCTCAAAACCCAAGACTGGTGGGTCTGAAGAACAGCAATGAGGTCAGTGTGGTTGAGGCAGCGTGAACAAGGAGGAGAGGGGCAGAAGCCAAGGACATGACTGGGGCCAATTATATAGGACCTAGTAAATAATTTTAAGAAATCCATGATTTAGATTCTGAGATGAGATCTTATTGTAGAGGTCTGAGCAGAGAAATCACATGATTTGTGATGTACATTAAACTTCTATTTTAACAGAATCACACTGGCTGCTGGATTGAGAAAAGACTATATGGGAGAGAGAGTGAACAAGGGAAACCATTTAGGAAGCTATAAGATAAGCCAGCTAAGGAGAGGTCCTTCGGACAAGGGTGGGTGGCAGTGGTGGTGAGAGAAAGTAGTTAAATTCAATGTTGTTGAGGGTAAAACTAACAGGATTTTCTAATGGATTAAATGTGAGATGTGGGGGAAAGACTGACATAAAGGATTATACCATAGTGTTTAGGCTGCTCAGTTCGAAAGTGGAGTTGCCATGAAATGAGATAAGATGATTGTAAGAATAGCTGGTTTGGAAGGCAATACCTGGAGATTAATTGTATCATTATGCCTTGTATTTGTCTAAATGGAGAAATCACATAGGCAGTTGAATGTGTGTATGGAAATCATGGGAAAGGTCCTGGTTATGGAGGTAACACATTTCAGGATCATTAACTAGTAGATGGATTTGAATCCCATCACGCAAATGGATGCAATCACCTAGGGAATGAGAATAGAAAAAAGCATCCAAGGATTGAGTGCTGCTTACACCACAGCATTTGTAATAAAGAAAAACAGAAAAGGACAAGCAGGAGATTAAGACTGAGTGGTCAGTGCCTTGGGAAGCAGGGGCAGAGACCAGATAAGTGCGTATCATGGGAGACAAGAGAAGTGGATTTCAGCCACGTACAGTAAGCATCCACCTGTAATCCCAAAGAGTTGGGAGGCAGAGGGAGGAGAATCACAAGTTTGAGGCCAGCCTCAGCAACCCTGTCTCAAATATAAAAAGGGTTGGGGATGTAGTTCAGTGGTTAAGTGTCCCTTTTCAATCCTCAGTATCAAAATTAAGTGTATTTCAAAGGACAGAGCAACCAACTGCTGACTGCGGCTTACTGGTCAAGGAGGATGAGGAAATCATGGATTTCACAATGTGGTAGTCACTGGTTTTCTTTTTATTTCTTGGATAAAAAGTATCTACTTCAACATTTATCCATGTTTTTTGTTTGAAGTGTAATTCAAAACTATATCAGTCCTCTGAAGGTTAAGGCGGGTATGTATTTTAAAATGAAAAAGGATGGGGTTTGGATTGTGGCAGTGAGCACTTGCCTAGCATGTGTGAGGCACTGTGTTCACTTCTCAGCACCACATATAAATAAATGAATAAAATAAAGGCCTTTCAACATCTTTTAAACAACGAAAAAGGATAACAAATTTTCATCCAGTTGCTGGTTTTCTTGAGCAAAATGGACTGCATGTTGGTGTTCCACTAATAATTTATCATTTTAAATATATTTCATAGTCAGTTGGGTTTGGCATAAAGCTCTCTGGCATCCTGAGTTGTTAATTTGCACTCCTAGTCTCCTCTGCCTTCCCTGTGTCAGGAAATAGCATCATCACCTTGACTGGCCAAAAGCACGATTCCTTTCTTTCCCTAGTCACACTGCCCAACCCATCCCCTTCCAATCAAAATCTGTCAACGAGTCCTGGTGATTTCTACATCCAAACTGTATCTCAATTCTGCCTTCTTTGCATTTCCACCACAGTCTAGGCACTCTCTTCTCTGTTCTAATTACAGTAATAGTCTCCACTAATTTCTCCATCCTTGCTCGCCTCAATCCACTCTCCACATCCAGGCTAAGTAATATTAACACAAATCAGATCCGCTGGCTTGATGGCACAAATCTGTAATCCCAGTGACTCGGGAAGCTGAGGCAGGAGAACAGCAAGTTCGAGGTCAGCCTCAGCAACTTAGTGAGGCCCTATCTCAAAATAAAAAGGATGTGGCTCAGTGGTGAAGCACCCCTGGGTTCAATCCCAGGAACAACAAACAAACACGCAAAAAGTCAGGTCATATCACAACCCTTGCTAATTTTTTTAAGTGGCTTTCTACTGAGAATAGACTAAGATTTTCATACAGTGGCCGACAAGGACTTAAGCCAATTGTCTCATCTTTAATATGTCATATTACTATCTCCCTCACCCCACTGTACTCCAGCATGTTCATCTACTTTCCTCAATCATGCATGTTCTTTCCCATTTCTGGACTGGAATGTTCTTGCCTCACTCTTCATATGACCAGTGCTTTCCCTTCCCTAAAAGGGAATTGAAATGTTCCCTTCTCAAAAAAACCTTTTCTGGCTACCCTACAAATGAGAGGATCTCTGTTATTCACTGTCTCCACTCATTGTTTAATAGCTAATAATCTTATTTATAGGTGGTGAGTTTTTGTTTGTTTGTTTGTTTGTTTGTTTGTTTTGGTCTGTCCCATTATGTTATAACCTCTTGCACAGGGACTAGGTCTGTCTGGTGCCAGTTTCTAGTATCCTGCTGGGCATGAAGGAAACAATATTTGAATAAATGATCTCCAAGTTGAGGATGGTCTCTTCCGTTTGGGGCACCCAAATGATCCATCTTTTTGTTTGCTTTTTTCTGTGTTAAGTCTTTTGTCTCAACTCACCTGGATCTGAGGTTCTCAGATTAATTTTAGGATTCCGAAGCAACCAAGATGGGAGACCCCCCTGAGACAAACACAAAAACAGTATGTCGGTTTTGCTGTTCTGGGGTGCAGTGGCGGGGGTAAGAAGGGAGTTGAATATAATGCTGGAAATGCCCTACAGTGAGGGCAGAGGGGAGTAGTCTAGAAACACATGGAAGGCTTTTGTTCTGTCTCTCCTTCAACTAACTCACCATATCCCACTCTGCACAGATGTAAGGTCCTGGTCTCAGTATGACCAACAGGTTCGCTATAGCTGCCTCGTTCAGAAAGGTAAAGAGGTCGCGGCTGCCATTAAAGTTATAGACCCCAGGCTCTGGCTCATGGTAGTTCCAGGGCACGTAACTGAGAAAATAAGAGGTTAACAGGGCCCGAGGTGGGGAGATGCCAGGGAGGACTAGGGGCTTAGACGGGCAGGAATCTCCAGCAGCAGCAAGAAGGTGGTCCTGGCCACCTTGGTCTAGGAGTCTGGGAGCTCTAGCCCCTTTTCAGTCGGAGTCAGTCTTCCAGCCAGGTCCCCTCTTAAGGAAGCAATAGGAAAAGTAAATCCCGCCCCTCAGTGGTTCTCGCGAGCACTTCTTACAACTGTACGGCGTTGAGGCCGCTCAATCGCATCTTGAAAAGCCGGTCGGCCCACAGTATCCGCGGTACCCGGAAGTAGTGCAAGCTACCAGACACGTATCGGAACGGCGCCCCGTCCAGGAGGAACATACCACGTTCCCGATCCACTACGAACGACCGAGGGTCTGCCTGCAAAGGGGAAGAGCCGGTGCTCAGCAGAGGTCTGGAATGAGGGTCAGCGTCTGCCAAAAGCGGAAGATTGTTGACTTTCATCCACCGGTCAACCCTCTCATCTTACCTGCTGCAACAGCAGCGTCAAGAGCGGCAGCATCAGGAAGGGAAGGCAGGGCGGCTTCTCGGGAGCCATGGCGCTTACAGGACTCCTATAGTCTGAGCCGTCTGTCCGACCGTCACGTGTTGGACTCCTGGGAGGGAACCTCAGCGAGCAAGGGGCGGAGACCACCTCAAGTTTCCAGGCGGTTAGCCCGGACTTTGCATCCCGCCTGCAGCCAGCCACCAATTACTCTATTCGTTTGTAAAAATCCTCTATATCTTACTACTCTAAGAGCAGTTCACGAACCCGCTTCATTAGCGTCACCTGAGAGCTTGTCAGGTCCTACTTCAGACCTATAGAATCAGAATTTGTATTTTAACAAAATTCCCTGGCGATCCTAAGCACATACAAGATTGAGAAGCATTGCTTTACTGAACTGAGTTCCCTAAGGGCGGGGAGTGCCTTGTCCTTGAATCCTCACAGGGCTTGGGACATATAACAAGTTAAATCTAGATTAACGGATGTCAAAACCAAGGGAACCCGCAGGAAAATCTTTATGGTGATCAGGGATGTGGAAGCGGGGAAACGAAGGGTACAAGACGGGCCTTTCCTGCAGAGAGCCCTGTTTAGCAAAAGAGACCATCCTGAGCAAAAAGAGCCATTCTAATTTCTTTGGAGGGGCACTCTCCAACTTACCCCCTGCTTGTCTAGGCAAGAGATGTCACGAACAACTGCTTGGTGCCAAGGCTTGTACTTTGTGAATTTCTATTCCTTCTGCCTCACAGTTCCACACCTGAGATGTGAGGACCAGAATAATAAATAATGGCTATTGTCATTAGTTCTTTTTATTGATACTTGAGGACTGTGTGTCAGATATTGTACTAAGTACTTTATAACTCATTTAATCTTCAACCCCATGAAATAATTATTTTCATTTTACAGATGAAGAAACTGGAGGATGGAAACAAGGTCATACAATTAGTTTAGTAAAACTGGGATTGGATTATGCAGTTTGGGCTCATAGTTCATACACTTAACCTTAGGTACCATTATATCTGTTTTACAGCTAGGTAAAAGTGAGGATCTGAGAGGTTAAGTAACTTGCCAGAGGTCTCGCAGATAGGAGGCTATTAGAACCGAATTTAGAAACTGGCAGTCTGCTTCCAGTCTGAGCTCTTAACCACTGACTCTAGGGTAATAGGATACACACCACAGTCCTTAAAGTGTACAGGACAAGGACTCCAGGGGGCCGGGCCGCCAGCACCCGCCCCTCCCTGGATCCCTCTCTTGGCTGAACCATAGTAAGCCGCCTTTTCCCCCTGCGCGCGGAGGTGAGGCCCCCTACCTCCGACATTGGGAGATGGAGGTCCTGGGGACCTCGGGCAGAGCCCAGCTTTGCCCCCCTTTGGCGTAAGTGCCTGTGTCTTGACCCCTACTGAAGGCCAAGTGGAGAACCCTCACCCGGGTCCTGGGACCCCTCTGCCCCTAGGTCTATGCGGCTCCGCGCCCTCACATCCTCCGGATGCCCAGCAGTTGCTAGGATACAGCGGACCGTTACTCAGGCGCGCACTGATGATGTAATTGCTACTTCCGGTCCCTGGTGCTTCGCTCCGGCCCGAGCCAGGTCAGTGGGGGGAGTCCCGGCTGGCAGACCCTGGGCTCCGTGGCCCGGGGTGGGCCCTGCCGGAGGTGGGCCCAAGCTTCGCAGCCTCTCCAGAGCGACCCTGTGCCCTGCCGTTGCGGCCCCAAGAGCGTGGAAGCGGGGTCCGTCCAAAGGTGGGCCGGGGTTGGAGGAAGCGACCTGGTCTACGTGGCTAGAGGTTTTAGGGCACCTGATCCAGCCTTCTGGAGCTGGCGTCGCCAGGGTCTGTTTTCTCTAGACACGAATCTAAGTTCCGAGACCTGGCCTGAGCTCTCCGCATTGGTTCTTCAGGGCCGTCTGAATTATGCCGAACCCGCGACCTGCCGTCGATTTCTTTCCAGCATGATCCGCTGGGCCCCCAGGGCGTCACCTAGAAGACCCCACTCACTCTGGACGAACCCTTCGGCAACCAAAGTCCGTCCTTGAGAAGGATGACTGAGACGTTATGGGACACTCCCTGTGTGTCTGCTCTCGTGGAACTGTCATCATTGACAATAAGCGTTACCTCTTCATCCAGAAACTGGGGGAGGGGTGAGTGTTTAGAAATCACTTAGCTTGTCCCCAGGGTTATGGTCATTGAGGGACAACGGTCTGCACATGATAGGGGCACAAGGATTTTATCCCTATGCACCTCATCTGACCGAACCTTAGCTGAATGGGTCAGGAAAGTGGATTCTGGACCCAGGCCTTCTAGATTCACCTTGTGTGACCTTGGTGAGCCATGGTTTCTTCATCTGCCTAATGGAGATGATTATCATGCCTCACCGATGGAATTGTGAGAATTAAATGAGATAGTGTATATAGATGTCCCACCCAATTCATAAGCACTTGATACATGTTGGCTATTATTTGATATTTATTGCGCTTCTAACACGTGCAGAACACTGTTAGGACCACAGGACCTCAACAATTTTTGTGTTCCTGTTCCTGAGGAACTCAGACTAATAATCCTCACTCTTCTCTTAGAGCCACATCTTGGGAGGGTTTCCACTCAATGAGAGAGGCAACCTTCCCCAAGGGAATTCCTCTGGGTCCAAACTCTGTGGGAGATGACCATGGTCCTTCACTGACCCCTTTGGCCCACAGTGGGTTCAGCTATGTGGACCTAGTGGAGGGGTTACATGATGGACACTTCTACGCCCTGAAGCGAATCCTGTGTCATGAGCAGCAGGACCGGGAAGAGGCTCAGCGAGAAGCGGACATGCATCGCCTCTTCCACCACCCCAACATCCTTCGCCTCGTGGCTTATTGTCTGAGAGAGCGGGGTGCTAAGCATGAGGCCTGGCTGCTGCTACCTTTCTTCAAGGTGAGAAAGTCTCTTGGTTATGGAGGGGGTTGCAGCAGACACCTTCTGAGGACTGTGAACAGTCAAGCAAGTTACGAAGCAGGAGCCACGTCCTGGGTTTGACCACTTTAGATTTGAAGTTTAAAGGAGTCCAGGTGGGACTGTGGGTTTCAAGGTGTGTGTGATTAATGGGTCGATAGGCTTTGACACACAGGACAGGGATTAGGCCCAGGGAGCGGAGACTTCAGAAACATCTCAACTGAGGAAACTTGTGTTGCAGAGAGGTACACTGTGGAATGAAATAGAAAGGCTGAAAGACAAAGGCAACTTCCTGACTGAGAATCAAATTCTTCAGCTGCTGCTGGGTATCTGCAGAGGCCTTGAGGCCATTCATGCCAAAGGTTATGCCCACAGGTCAGTGAGAGGGCCCCAGGTACTTGCTGGGCTAAGAGGAAGAGCCTCACTAAGACAACCAGGAGGTCTCTGCTCCCCTCCTAAAGAAAGCCCACTTGATATTTTTGCTCCTTGGGATTCCAAGTCTTCCTGTCCAGGAATGCTCATGGGTCATTTTCACTTCACTCCAGGGACCTGAAACCCACCAATATCTTGCTTGGAGATGAGGGGCAGCCAGTTTTAATGGACTTGGGTTCCATGAATCAAGCATGTATCCGTGTGGAGGGTTCCCGCCAGGCTCTGACCCTGCAGGTAAGTCTCCAGGTTCCTTTGCCCACCTGTTTTCCATCCCCAATTCTCTGGTGCATTTCCCAATTTAGTCACATTACTGTGGCCTGTACCCCACTTTTGAGCTCTGGGGCCACTGTTCCAGGACTGGGCAGCCCAGCGGTGCACCATCTCCTACCGGGCCCCGGAGCTCTTCTCTGTGCAGAGCCACTGTGTCATCGATGAGCGAACTGATGTCTGGGTGAGGAGCAACTGGGTGGGACTCTGGGTGGGAAGGGGTGCAGCTCTATATCCGCTTTGGAATGGGGTGGGGGAGGTGTTTGGTTTCTGTTGCATAAAGCCCCAGGAACCACAGTATGTCCCCATACGCCTCAACTTCCTTCCTGGGAACTGTCACTGATACTGTACTCAGTTGCTCAGGAAGTGGTGTAGTACCTCACACTGAGCTGGTTAGTTATTGCTGAAGGCAGTGTCTGAGTAAGGGCTGCATAGGCCTCTGGCTAACTGGCAGTTTCTTTGGGCCCTGGCAGTGCCACTGGCTCAGGTTGGCATATTCTTTTTAGCTTTTGTAGTCTTCTTTCACCACAGAAGGGGAGAGGTGTCACCTTGGTCAGTTCCCTTTCAGGTACTAACCAAGTTATGCTCAGTCCCTAGGCTGTGTGCTTTATGCCATGATGTTTGGGGAAGGCCCATATGACATGGTGTTTCAGAAAGGTGACAGTGTGGCCCTTGCTGTGCAGAACCAACTCAGTATCCCACAAAGCCCCAGGTGAGCACTTAAGAGGAACACCAGGCATTTCACACTTCCCCAGGGTAAGCTATTGAACCTTAGCAGGGGGACTCTGTGCCCTCCCTTCACCCTGCATCCTCCCTCCACAGGCATTCTTCAGCACTGCGGCAGCTGCTGGCCTCAATGATGACTGTGGACCCCCAGCAACGCCCTCACATTCCTCTCCTCCTCAGTCAGTTGGAGGCACTGCAACCCCCAGCTCCAGGCCAGCACACTACTCAAATCTGAACCAACCATTGGCCATTTTGAGATGGCCCCATGTACCTTGGAAAGGGGCTCTGATCCCTCATTGGAAGTTCATCCTTTCTATCCAGGACTGCTCTTAAAGTTGGGCACCAGGGATGGGGACCATTATCTCAGTCCTCTCTGTTGTTTCACCCCAACACATAGGCAAGGGGCCTGACTGGTGGTGGGGCTGGGGGAGAAAGCAAAACTGAGAAAATATGGTGCACAACTCCGAGCTGGACTGCTGGGCTCACATCATGTTCTGCTTTCAAATCTGGGAGCAGGAGAATGTATACACAGGAGAATAAAGTGAAAGCAGGTTGGCGTGGATCTTATTCTCATTGTGTCTGGAGGCAGAGAAGACGTACAAGGGGCCCAGAGTCTGGTTGCTAATTCCAAGGGAACAGCCTAAGAAGAGGGACTGGTTTAGTCAGCAGTGGTATAACTACATTATACCACAGGAGGCAGGTGTCTTTATCTGATGTGTGACTGGTTGGCAGTGGGCAGATTTTTTTTTTAGTTGTCAATGGGCCTTTATTTATAAATGAGAACCAAATCCAGTGCCTCACACATGCCAGGCAAGTGCTCCACCACTGAGCTACAACCCAAGCCCCAAGTGGGTAGTTTTATTCCTAGCTTGTCTTAGTTTTAAAATTAAAGCTGCTCTGACTTGAGCTGGTTTCTGCCTGTGCTAAGAACTAGGATCAGCGCCCCTAAAAGCACACTGAACTATTTCTTTTCTTCCTTCACTCCCAGGGGTGGGTAGCTTAGTTAAAGTAGCCCAGCCGGTTTGCCAGGCCTAGGGCCTCTGGGTGGAGACACCTGAGGAAGCTTTCAGACAACTATGTAACTAACTGGTCTCCTATCCTCAGCCTGGGGCAAGGGGAGTGGAGCTGGCAGCCATTTTGGCCACAGCTCCCTGATTTTCCTAGCTCACACACGGTTAATAATTAATGAGGCTAGCGTGGTGTGGCAGTATTCAGCAGCCACTTCCTGTCTGCTCTGCTGAGTAAATGGGCCTTCCCCTTAGCTGGGCTTAAAACCTGTTCCCCAGAGAAGGGCACTGTGTCCCTGAATCACCAGGGAGAGAAGGGAAGGGTAGGGTTGGCATCTCCTACTCCTAAGATTGAAGCTTCCTTTCCCAACCATGCCCACTGCCACATGCTGACGTCAGTGTGGGTCCTGGGGTGCCTATTAGCAAAGTTTGAATTTTTCCCCAGGGCCCTGGCAGGAGGCTCCCACCAGCTAGCATGAGGCTGAGGCTGAAAGAAAGCACAAACAGGGAGACGACCTGACTTTTAATGGCACAGCGCTAGCCCCAGCAAAGCAGCAAGACAGACAGTAAGCTATGCAAAGCTGCTGAGAAGTGCAATGGCAAAGACAACCCCAGATCGCCCTTGTTCCCTCCCGTCCCGAAGCTGATGATGTGGCTCCATGCATGGGAACTTCAGGCCAGCCCAGCCCCATTCCCAAACTCTAATAGTGCACAGCAAAACCTCGCCCAAGTCTTGCTTTCAGAGTTGTGGATGTGGAAGCAGCAGGAAGAATAAGGTAGCAGTCCAATTCTTCAACACAGAAACTACTGGACTTAAACTCCTGCTTTGAAAGGAAGTGAAGACTTGTATCCTTCAATAGTTTGTGACTGGATAGGCAGGTCCAGGGGGATTTGGTTCTCATTTCCTCCCTATCTTGGGTCCCCCTAAGACCTAACATCAAGGTCTTTGGGGTCATGATTCCTGGGCCTGGCAAGGGCCCCTTGGCAAGTCTCACCTTCAGCCATGGAAGGGAAAAGGGTCATGAGCAGCAAATAGTGAGGGCAGAAGTAGCAGCAGCAGCAGCAACAGCAGCAGCACAAAGGGGAAGGCAGCAGAAGCTCAAGTATTCACAGAGGGGACAAGAAACCGTGCAAGGAAACTTTATTTTGAAAGGATTTTGCAATAAACATAGTAAGTAGGCTCCAGGCAGCTGTTCTATTCTTCTCCTTCGTCCTCGTCCTCATAGGAGTCGATGCCCACCTCCTCATAATCCTTCTCTAGAGCAGCCATATCCTCTCGGGCCTCAGAGAACTCACCCTCTTCCATGCCCTCACCCACATACCAATGCACAAACGCCCTCTTGGCATACATCAGGTCGAACTTGTGGTCCAGGCGGGCCCAGGCCTCGGCGATGGCGGTCGTGTTGCTCAGCATGCACACGGCACGCTGCACCTTGGCCAGGTCACCCCCAGGCACCACGGTGGGAGGCTGGTAGTTGATGCCAACCTTGAAGCCCGTGGGGCACCAGTCCACAAACTGGATGCTGCGCTTGGTCTTGATGGCAGCGATGGCGGCATTGACATCCTTGGGCACCACGTCTCCACGGTACAGCAGGCAGCAGGCCATGTACTTGCCGTGCCGGGGGTCACACTTCACCATCTGGTTGGCGGGCTCGAAGCAGGCATTGGTGATCTCTGCCACCGACAGCTGCTCGTGGTAGGCCTTCTCTGCAGAGATGACTGGAGCATAGGTGGCCAGGGGGAAGTGGATGCGTGGGTAGGGTACCAGGTTGGTCTGGAACTCCGTCAGGTCCACGTTGAGGGCCCCGTCAAAGCGCAGGGAAGCTGTGATGGAGGACACGATTTGGCTGATGAGGCGGTTGAGGTTGGTATAGGTTGGGCGCTCGATGTCCAGGTTGCGGCGGCAGATGTCATAGATGGCTTCGTTGTCCACCATGAAGGCACAGTCTGAGTGCTCCAGGGTGGTGTGGGTGGTCAGGATGGAGTTGTAGGGCTCCACCACGGCTGTGGACACCTGAGGGGCTGGGTAGATGGAGAACTCCAGCTTGGATTTCTTGCCATAGTCCACAGAGAGCCGCTCCATCAGGAGGGAGGTGAAGCCAGAGCCGGTGCCCCCTCCAAAACTGTGGAATACCAGGAATCCTTGAAGTCCTGTGCACTGGTCAGACTGGAAGGCAAGAAAGAGATCAGTGTAGGTAGGGGAAGGACCCAAGGAACTCTGTCTTGTAGCTGCATGTAGCCTAAAATATCTGAGAAGTCAAGGCAAAGACCAATCTGTATCCCATGGAAGTGTCACATTCTGGAACATATACTTCCTGAAATGGATGAGAAAAAGCTCCCTCCCATGCCAAATTCTCACCAGCTTGCGAATCCGGTCAAGTACAGGGTCAATAATTTCCTTGCCAATGGTGTAGTGACCACGGGCATAGTTGTTAGCAGCATCCTCTTTCCCAGTGATGAGCTGCTCTGGGTGGAAGAGCTGTCGGTATGGGCCATTTCGGATCTCATCTGGAAGGGGATAAACCACACTGTTAGGGCAAAAACCACAAGGCTGCGCTCTGCAGGGACCTTCCCCTGGGGTGGTAGCTGTGGCCAGATATAGAGAAGAGCTAGCTCATCCTTCTGGCAGTCTAAGATACCATAATGTGAGAGAAACCCAGACCTGCTCTAGTCCAGCCTGCCTAAGGTCAGGTTTGCCATCTTCAGCTTCAAATAGGGATAGAAGTTTTCAGGATCAGGAAAGTCAGCTCTAGACACCCTCTCTCCGGAGTCACTCTCCACTTCCCTCAAATTTGCTCCCTCTACTCACCAATTACAGTGGGCTCCAGATCCACAAAGACAGCCCGGGGCACATGTTTTCCAGCACCAGTTTCACAGAAGAAGGTGGTGAAGGAGTCATCCCCTCCCCCAATGGTCTTGTCACTGGGCATCTGCCCATCAGGCTGAATCCCATGTTCCAGGCAGTAGAGCTCCCAGCAGGCATTGCCCATCTGGACACCTGCTTGCCCCACATGGACTGAGATACATTCGCGCTAAGGGATAAAGAGAGGGGTCACATCATAAGTGCCACATCCACAAGTCCTCACTTCATGTTCCTTTCTCCCACCCTATAACCAGCTGGGATGACTCAGTTGGCAAGAAGGGAGGCTTAGGCTGGCAGTCTCCCCAGCTGGAGGTACCAGGTAGGGCAAGCAACCCCTTAGTCTACTTCACACTGGGGAATTTGTCAGGTGAGAGCTGAGGCTCAGCATGACCCTGTCACTTTCACAGGACACTGAGGACAGAGAGGGCATGTGCATGAGACCAGCAGAGGCTTCAGTAACAGATGAGGATAAGAGACTTTCCACCTGCTCCCAATCCCTCCTAATCACAACCCGCTTCTCCAGGTTTTCTAGAGTTAATATCCAGAGGCCTCCCCAATTAATTTTTTGCTTTGAGGATGAACTAGAATTTCCTATAACCTTCTTCCCTTCTTTCTTGTGGGAGCAGAGGTCTTTCAGCCTTTGGATCAGCTGACCACTCTGTTCATCAAGATGCCCTCTCTCCCCACCTTTAAATCCCATCTGGCTCTGGGGATCAATCCCATCTGTCTTCTCTCCCCACATCCACCCCCGCACTCTGCATGTCTTCACCACCTTCATCCACCGCGACAGCCCGCACAGAAATAGCAGTGATAATGCTGGTGAGCGCAGACGGCAGGGGCTGGCAATTAGGGTTGTGGGCACTGGGGCATTCGCTGCCTTAGGTAGTGTTCCTACCTGTCCAAAATTAACCCTTGCAGCACCAAAGTCCGCAGGGCTCGCGCACCTCCCTACCCACAAGACGGCGGGGCAACAGTTTCCAAATACCCAGAAAAGGAAGCGGAACCTGCGGTGAGGCCCCAGAGGTAACCCGCCTTGACCCAAGCAGTGTGAGCGCCATCCTGCAGCCAGACCCTACATCCGCTATCCCTCTGGAGTCCTTCCAGTTACATCCTAGCCGAAAGTGGGGATTGGGTTTCGGTCCCCGCTCATAGGCTATAAATACCACCCCCCCTACACACACAGCTTTCCCCTCCCCCCAACCTGGCCTCTGTCTGTGCTGTCGCTCAACCGCTCAACGCCAGCTGTCTCTGCCAGTCCTCCGCGCACCCGAGCTCCCGCAGGAGAGAGGCGGGCTCGCCTCACGAGGCCGAACCCCATTCCCGCCACCCCTCCTGGCTCAGAAGCGGGGTGCTGAGTCACGGGGGGGGGGTTGTGGGTGCGAGGGATGCACACGGGCAGGAAAACGGGATGCGGCACCAAGTAACTTGACCCCTTCCACCTTCTGGAGCCAAGCACGTGTTCGGTTGGTTTCAGGGACTGGGAGGGGTGGGATTGTGGCGGGGGCAGCCAAGCGGGTCAGGGCGGAAAGGACCGTGTGGCTCCCCTCAGGAGGGTTGGGGCACAAATGCTTGGTGAGACAGGAGGAGATTGCTAAGAGAGCTCCTTTCTCCTAGTGGAGAATCCCACCCCACGCCACCCCCCATCCCCAGCCTCCGAAGATGGTCAACACACCAGGTCAAAGTCACCCCCAGAGGGGGTTGGGGGAAGTGCAAAATCCTTGCACCTCCCTGAGATCCGGAATGCTGGGCATAGGGTCCCAAGCATCCCTGGAAGGAAGTTGCCTGGAAGGAGAAAGACAATTAGGGGACGGGACGGGTACAATCCCGGTGAGGCCCACTCACCATGGTGAATCCGGGCGGTGCGTCTCACGTTGAGTCGGGGTGACGGGTCTCAGTGAGAACTGCGCTAGCTGCAGTGCCGCACTGCTCTTATAGGCGGGAGGCGGGGCCCGCGCGTTCCGCTCGCCCACTAGGGTCTGGGTGACCCGGAGGCCACGCCCTCAAAGGGTAGGCGGTCCCGAAGGTGGGGCTACTTTGGGTGCCAGCCCCTTTCCGTTCCCGGGTACCTCACCTGTCAGGTTTGGGTTAGGAGTAGCGCCCAGACTTTAACCCTTCAATTCCTGTTGTAAACTGACACCCCAGACTCCAGAGAACCCCAGCAGGGATGTAGGGTACGGTGACACTGCGCGTCCCGTTTGCACCTGCGTCATGAAGGCGCCGGTGGTCCAGCTGTTCTGATTTAGGCATATGCTGGTGAAATCTTCCTTCCCAGGAGGCTGCAGACGGCAATCGCCGGAGGCCCGCTCCGCTCCCACTCCCTGGAGGCTCCAATAGGCTGTTCGGTCCCAGCCTGTCACCGGGGACCACCTTCCAATCACACGCCGCCTGCTGGTCCTGGTGGTGACGACGGTCCTTGGCCCACACCTGTGCGAGGTCGAGGACTGGAGCTGCACAGCCTGAGTCCCAGAGTACCTAATCCTTAGAGCGGAACCCCGCAGCCTGTCAGCGAAGATCGACCCTGGGAATCTGCTGAGGCTCTCCGGCCGCCAGGTGATCAGTGGTCCCTTCATCAGCGTGGTCACTATTAGTGAGGACTGTGGCCACCTGAACCCTGGAGCGCTGAACCTGAAATTCTGTGGACTTGGAATCCAGATTGTGCTGTGTGATCTTGGGCAAGTGACTTAATCTCACTGATACCTTAGCATTTTCAGCAGAAGCCATTTCTTCTTTCTACATTTCATTTCCAATTTTACAAGGAAATGTCTTTTCAAGTGATTTCTGCTTTTCCTGACTTGCATTACATTTTCTGTCTCTCTCCATCGGGGGGTTTCCTCAAGCAGTGCCCATGTGCTGGTTGACATGTCCTTAAGAACCCGTCTTTCAAGTCAATCATCACTTGGAAAGGATTCACCTGCTTCTCTTCCTATCCTGTTTCCCCAGGGCCAGGACTGTCTGGCAATGCAACACAACCCCACAAAATAACTAGTGACAGAAACTTTCTATCAACAAAATAGCTAATTGGTATTTGACTTAGGCAAGATGTAGAAAGGAATACAGTGAAATGTGACAAGGTATCTCTTCCCAGTAGACTTGCCATCTAGTTGGGAAAAGAAGACTCATTCATAAAAATAAAGCCAATAAGGGCACATAGTAAGGATCCTTTGGGAAATTGGATCATGGTCTCTGCAGAGGATGGAGCATTGGCGATCGATCACAGGGCACAAGTCTTGCAGACTTTCCTTCACCATCTTTTTTCCTTCTGTACCCCATTCCAGCAGAATGAATACAGTGAGACCTGGGTTATGTTAGGCAAAAGTCTTAACCTGTTTGACTTTTGGTGGGGCTAAAATGAGGATAGAACTCTAAAAAGACAGAAGTTGAAGACTGACTGCCTGGAGGCCCAATTCCCTCTCAGCAAAGTTTTGTCTGGCCTCTATGTTGTTAACCACCATAGCATTTAAAATATGAGAAGATTGGGAATTATTGTGTTGTAGTATACCCTAAACCACCCCATGTTAGCATATACACTGGAAGGACCCACTGGAACCCATGTATAGTCATGCTCACAGCAAAGGTTTATTACAGCAATGTAGTAAGGTTGAACAACTGGATCATCTGGAGGAATCTGTGTCCTCTCTCTCCCATCAGGCTCATACTCTTCCTCCAAAATATAAATGCAGTAACATTTACCTGCAGTGTTTCTGCCCAAGGAAACCCAGTACAGACTCAGTAGTCAAGATTTTTTTTTTTGGAAGTTTGTCACATAGGCACCTCTGTCTAGCACGTACCAAAATTCCAGACTCAAAGAAGAAAAGCAGGTACAATGAACCATCTTCTTTCTAAGAACATCAGTCTCAGGCCAGCTGTATTAACTTGTTTCTGCAGTCATATCAAATCCCTGATGTCTAGCCTATCTTGGAAAGAACTGGAGACTCTGGTCCTAGCAAACCTGCATTCCCATTTAGCAACTGTGTTAGGTAGAATAATGCAACCCCAACCCCAAGATACATTCTAATCCTTGGAACCTGTTACTATGTTTCCTTACAGGAAGAGAGACTTTGCAGATGTGATGGTGAGATTAACCTGAAGCATCCTATTGGGCCCAATGTTATAACAAGGGTACTTATTAGTTACAGGGGGAGACAGAATGGTCAGAATCAGAAGAGAAGAGGTCAAATGCAGAGACTGGGATGACATGATTGTTGACTTTAAAAGTATGCCATGAATTAGGAATGAGAGCAACTGGTAGCAGATGGAAAAGGCAAGAGACAGTGTCTCACTTGGGATCTCCTCTTCTAACACCTTAATTTTAATTCCATAGACTCATTTTGGACTTTTGGTCTCCAGCACTGTAACATAATAAATTTTGTTGTTTTAAGCACTAAGTTTGTACTAATTCATTGCAGCAGCAATAGGAAACCAGGACAGAAATAAATGGAGCTGCTAGCGGCTATCTTCTTAGGGTGAGAGATAAGCTCCCTCCAGTTCACCAGCCCTTTTTGCTCTTAATAGCTCTCTGACACAGAAAATGAGTAACTGTTGCTATTTAACTTCATACACTCAGCCCATGTTACACTGGGTTATGTTACCCTGACTTCTGAGCTAGGAGTTTAACACCCCTGAGCAGGCCTTTTTAGCTGAGAAAATGGAGAAGACAGGAGTGCAGGAAGAAATGTCCAGGGCATGTGAGTAGAATGTTGATGTTGCTTCTGATTGTGTGTGTGTGTGTGTGTGTGTGTGTGTGTGTGTGTGTGTGGTGTGTGTGTATGCGCGCGCAAGCGCATGTGTGTGTTCCCTCAGGATATATACAGACCTCTTGAATTAGGGCCATAAATTCTGTGACTGTGAAGGTAATGGTCCAAAGTATTTAGACATTCCCATGCATCTACATAATCTAGAGTGTTTCTTCACTCTTACCATTGAGTCACCTCTTAGTCCATCTACTCCATGTGGGTATCCATTGGTTCTCTCTCCCTCTTTCCTAACCTGTTGTTACCGCCATCATTTCTAACCCCTTCCCAGAGTCTCACCTTCACCTTGGAACAGGGCAGCAAGGTCCTTAAAGTTTAAACTGTCTCCATCAACTCCATCTTGGAGAGGTGGAGCTGTAGTTTTGTGTATCCTTCAGTTTGTCCTGAATTGGAACTTCTACCAGTCATCCTCCTTCTTATACAATAACCTTTAAAAGGGAGTGTCCCTATTGTCACCATCTCCATGTCTTCATTCCTCAACACTTGCCAGCAGCCTTGGCTCACATGCTCCACTCAGATGCCAGTCTTTAGTGACCCAAATCTTGCCAAATCCACAAAGGCATGTCTACATCTTTATCTTTCTCAGCCTCTTATAGTGGTGTTTGACATGGTAGAACATCCTTTCTCCTTGAGATTCTTTCTTCATGGCTCCTTGTTTTTGTCATGGCCACTCCTTCTTGGTGGTCTCTGATGGCTTACCTTAAACAGAGCTTCCCACAGCCCAGTCCCAAGTGCCCTTATTTTCTTTCAAAATTCTTTTCCCGGGTTGGAGAGATAGCTTAGCTGGTAGAGTGCTTGCCTTGCATGCACAAGGCCCTGGGTTTGATCCCCAAAACCAAAAAAAAAAAAAAAAAAAAAAATTTTTTTTTTCTCCCTGAAGTAGTACCTGTTGAATCTCAGTGACGAGTATATAGAATTTTATTACATTATTTCCACTTTGGGGTATATGTTTAAATGTCAATAATAAAAAGTTATCTATCATAACACTCCTAGAATTATTCATAAAGAAGTAGAACTACTGGGTGTGGTGATGCATGCCTGTAATCCCCTCAACCTGGGAGGAGGCTGAGGCAGAAGGATTGGAAGTTCAAAGCCAGCCTCAACAACCTAGTGAGATCCTAAGCCACTTAGCAAGACCCTGTCTCAAAATAAAAAATAAAAGAAAGGCTGGGGATGTAACTCAGTGCTTCTGGGTTTAATCCCCAGTGCAAAAAAAAAAAAAAAAAGAAAGAAAGAAAGAAAGTAGAACCACACTGTGTATATTCTCATGCAACAGTAAAATAAAAGGATAAAAAGAAAAGGATATGTCTGGGGGTGTCTCAGTGATAGAGCACTTGCATAGGACATGAAAGGCCTTGGATTCATAAAAACAAATCAAAACGATCCCTAGCACCCCCCCCCCAAAAAAAAACAAATCAAAAAATGGATGTCACAGGTATGCTGATGACTCTCAAATGTATTTGCCTTCTTGATATCTCCACTCGAAAGTCCATTAGACATCTCAAACAGCCCATTTATAGTGGAGCTCTTAATTTCCAACCCTCACCTGCTTCCCACCAAACCCTCTTCTGTTCTAGACATCCCACTCTGAGTGAACAACATTGCTCTGAACCCAAGTGCTTAAGTTAAAACATAGTATCATATTGTTTTTCCATCTCTCCTCCCCTTCTTTATTAGTTTTTTTTTTGGCTGCAAATAATGGAAAACATAACTAACCATGGTGTAAACAATGAGGATATTCATTATCCCATTACAAATCAGAGTGTAGGGCAGTCCCAGGGTTGATTCAGTGATGTCACCAATAACTCTGGTATTTTGGCTTTCTGCTCTTGCATCCTCAATGGGTTGGTGACATTTTCCTGAATGATTAAAAAGATGGCCACAGCAGCCCTAAGTATTATGTTCTCATATGACACTTTATTACAGGGGGTTTCTTCCCACATCTCTTCTTATCAAAAAGAAAATCCTTTCCTTAAAGCACCCCCTTAAAAAAGTTAAAAAAAAAGAAAGAAAGAGGGAGAGAGGGAAACAGACAGACATACAGACACTCAGAGTTGGGATGGGGAGGAAGGGGAAGGGGAAGGGAAGAAAGGAGGAAAGGAAGACAGAAAAAGCACCCTAGCAGATATCTCCTTGAGTTTCCAATTGCTGGAAGGAAGGAACAGAATTACCATGAATGGTTTACACTGATCTCCACTTACCTGAGCATCTGGGGAAAGTCGTTTTTCTTGAGCAAGTAGAAGGGTGAATACTCAAACAAAATCAATTCCCTGCCAGCAAAGAAGTGGGGGCAGGGGCAGGCCAGGTTGCTGGGGAGGTCTGTCATGCTTTGCCTTAGCAAGAATGGTTTTCACTTTTCTTTCTTTTTTTTTTTTTTCTTAAAGCTCAGTTACTTCCAATACCCCTCTGCTACATCTCTAGCCCAAATTACCTTCACTCATTTCTGGATGTCTCCAGTAGCCTCCCAACCTGCATCCTAAATCTGCCCTTGAGCCCCTAGATTGCATCCTCCACACAACGGCTGCAGTATTCGCTCTAAAACACTTAACTCCTGCCACCCCTGTGCTTCTCCCTTCCAAGGTCCCTTTCCCTCTGTGTTCTTTGAACACCTGGGCTTGCTCCTGTCTATCAAGTTTTGCACTTGCTGTTCTTTCTTCCTCGAACACTATTTTTCTAGAATTTGCCATGGCTGACTCCTCATTCAAATCTCAGTT
Source organism: Sciurus carolinensis (assembly GCF_902686445.1). Taxonomy (NCBI): domain Eukaryota; kingdom Metazoa; phylum Chordata; class Mammalia; order Rodentia; family Sciuridae; genus Sciurus; species Sciurus carolinensis. The sequence goes on from NC_062215.1 coordinate 164,838,777, forward strand.
AAATATCTCCTTCTTAGAGAGATGCTCCTTCTGTTTGCTCTGAAATAGTAGCTCCCCCATCTCTTTCTGTCCCCTTATTCTGTTTTATTTTCTTCATGCGCTATTGCTGTCTGAAATTTTATCATGTGTCTATTGTCTGTCTTCCCCACAAATATGTTAAACCCCTTAAGAGAAATTTTCTGTCCTCTACCTCATCTTTGGCCCCTGTGCTTGGCATATAGCAGGCACTTAGTAAATAAATATTTGCTGAAGGAATTAAGAGTATTGACTGCCTCTCTTTTTATAACTTAGATACGTTGATATGATTTTTTAAAATCTCAGCTTCTTTAAACTCTGTTTTATAGTAAGACCTCCACCTGCTGTTAGGATAGTAGAGTTGGTGATATCTAGGCCTCATCTGAGATGTCCAAGAAGTTTAAGTGTCACACAAAGAAGTTTGGGGCTCAGTAAGCCCTCTGGGCCTCAAATACCTTCATTCAGATAATAATTCCTCAGGTCGATGGTTTCATGAAGTAGGGAGTTTAGCTTGCTTACTTTTGATGTGTTGGTTGGCTGTATCCTCTCTCTGGTCCTTTTAGGTTCCAAAAGAAGAGAGAAGAGTTCTGACTTTGAAGATTTCAACCTGTAGTCAAAGCCAGAGTTAGTCATCTGGAGATTCAGGGTCATTCCCTGAGATGTGGGTGATGAGAGGGGCTCTGAAAAAGCCACCATCTCAAAATAACTCTTCTACTGCTGGCCACAGTGGTTGAAATTTCACATTGGTAACTACTTACTGGATAGGGTTGCTAAATAAAATACTTTTAGTTGCTAAATCTGGCATTCCTATTCCTGGTTATGGTTGCCATCTGGAAGAGTGATGGGAGAAATGTAGATGGTTTCCAGGCAGCTTTAGGGTCCATTGGAGGTTAGTGGTCATTCGTTTGAAGGCAGAGCAGTGAGCATGGTTCTGGGTTTTTCAACAGCCATTGTTTAATGGGTGAATGCAGGAACGAAGTTGATGAAGAAATGGATTTAATTAGGGGTGCGAGTTAGTCAAATAAGGATACTGAAGCTAGAGGGAGGCAAGTGAATTGAGGGGTGTGCAAGGAAGTGACCTGGATAGCCATGGATTTGAAGATGGTAAGGAAGGAGAAAAAGGCATTGGAGGGGCTATAGGGAAAGCATAGCCTGAGTCTCAGATGAATCTTAATTTCACTACTAATGAAACCCCATGTGCCCTTGACAGACACCAGAGGCTTCAATTTCCTTTTCTTCATTATGGGAAGAGGACCACCCTGCCTACCTCACAAAGTTGTTGAGAGACTCAAAGGAGATAAGGTGCAAAGCTGCCTTAAGAACTATAAGGTGGTAGAGGGCTGGCCTAAGCAGGCACCAGGCCCTGGGTTCAACACCAAGCACAGGTTGTGGGGACAGTGTATAAAGCAGGATGTAAATACGACAGATTGAAATTTTTTATTTCAGAATTTTTCCCAAGGCAATATGGAGTCTCCTTTGGGGACACAGGGCCAGGTTAGTGCAGCCATGACTTGCAGTACACTTGGGAGAAACATTTAAGAACAGCGTTGGGACTCTGCTCATCATCTTGCTTTGCCTTTAGGGAACAGCAGCAGTTCCATACTAAGCACTTGAGAGAGTTTATCTCCTTTGAGCCTCACAATGTTACAGATGAGAAAACTGAGTCCAAAAGAAGTTATGAGCTAGTAAGTATTCAGCGCAGGGTTCCCTATGAGACCCTAGTTCCTTATGTTCTGTGATATTGGGACTTTGCACCCAGAACATCCCAGGTTTGATCTCTTGCCCAAGGACTCATTATTTCTGGATGACTGCAGATATCTTCTTAGTCCCACCCACACTACTTCAGGTCTCACTAATCACGCGGGGAGGGAAGAGGGGGTGGTGTTTGGAGTTCTGGGGGTTTGTTTTCTAAATCCTCTCCCACTCTTAAAGGCTGGGCTATAACCAGAAAAGGGATAAAGTGGCTGGCAACAGATAACAGGTACCCAGGGGCCTGAATAGCTGTGGGGGTTCCTAGTCCTGGCCCTTCCTCTGGCTCCGTGTGGGCCCAGGCTCAGCCCTGCCTGCTGTGCTGTATCCAAGTCAACAGGCCAGTCCTCCTGGGGCCGTTTCTAACAACACTCCCCCAGAGAGCAACCAGAGAGTATAAGGAGGTCACAGTTGTGTGTCTCTCACAGATCCACCCCTGCCTTCTACCAAGAGGCAGACCCACAGACAGAGGACCCAGCCAGGCAACATGGTGAGCAGGGCAGATGGCTGGTGTGAGGGGACTTTGGGGGTCCAGGTATTCGTCGAGCTATAACTTGAGGTGAAGTGAGGTGAGGCAGGGAGACAAAAGGAGACCTCTGGATATGCGTGTGCCCCACCCCACCAAGTGTGCTGGTATGGGGGAGTATGCACAGGGGGTGGGGAAAGAAAAGATGACAGTTTCCAGGGCTGCATCTGAGCCTAGCTCAGGAGCAGGGTTGCTGAAGGGCTCTGAATTTAGGGGTGGGAAACATGTGGGAAGCAGGACTTGAGCAGAAAGTGTAGGCAATTTCCATACTGGCTGAATCTCCAAACCCTGGATCTTGCCAGAGATTCCCTGTTGGGCTCTGGTCCCCTTTCTTATCTGTGGTGACATGTCCTCCACAGAAGCTGCTCTTTTCAGGCTTCTCCCTTAGTTCTGCCACCTGTTCAACTTTGTTCAACTCCATATTTCTGCTCCAGATCAGTGGGAGAGGGAGGAGGAAGGAGAGGGAGTTGCTCCACCAATCTAGAGCCACTGTGCTGCGCACTGTGCTGGGCACGTTTGATATCTATAATAGTCTCCCTGCCAGGCAGGATAGAAGCGCAGTTAAGAGCATGGTTGGAGCCAGGTTGTCCCTCCTCTGAAGATGCTACTTTTGCTCTTGACCTTAAGCAGGTTACTTAACCTTCCTGAGGTCAGTTTCCTCATCTGTAAAATGGGGATGTAAAAGTACCCACCTAAGGTATCGTTGTGGGGATTGAAGGAGGTAATGTATGAGAAGGGCATAATACAGTGCCTAGTATCTAACCTGTGCTTTTTAAATTGGCACTAAACAGCACAGCAAAGTCTGCCACTTTTACTATCAAGAAAAAGGAGCTCAGGAGCTGGGACTGTAGCTCAGTGGCAGAGCACTTGCCTAGCACGTGTGAGGTACTGAGTTCAATCCTCAGCACTACATATAAATAAATAAAATAAAGGCATGCTGTCCATCTACAATTACAAAAAAATAAAAAATAATAAAAATAAAAAGGAGCTCAGGAAATCTGAGGTGAAGTAACTTGTCAGAGGTGTAGAGGCCAGGTCTGTGTGGCTCCTGAGGCTGAGTTCTTTGTCCCAAACCTGCTGCCCCAGAGTATGGGGCATTGTTCCCTGAGAGACATCCTGTGTAGACTGACAGTTATGAGGACCAGGATGGTGTCTGGTTTTGTGGACAGAGTCTGGGCAAGCTCAGAGGTGCAGCAGGCAGGGCTAGCCTTGCAAGGTGATAGGTGACCAAGTCAGCTCTCTCTCTGGAACCTCTCTTTAAGTCATTGTATCCCTACATCAACTTATTCCCTTCTCTTATCATGAAACCAGGAATTGGGGGCAGGAAATTGGTAAGGAGACCCAATATGTAATGGCATACCCTAGCATGTGTCAGGCAATGGCCAGACAGTCTGATGGTGTCCTTCCATTCAACTCTCTTCCATTCTAGGAAGGGACTTTTGTTATCATTCCCATTTTACAGGAAACCATGCCAACTTGTTTAAGATAAGTAGAGAAGTCATAAGGCTGGGATATAGATTACTTATGAATTAATTCCAGTCATCTGAAAATCCTAAGTCAAGGTTCTTATTTCATATTTTAAAAGTCAGTGAGGTATTAAATTTAAGGATTTAAATTTTAAAATTATGAAGTATTTCACATATACAAAAGTGTATAAAGAATAATGTAATGAGTTCTTTATGGGGGGAACTGGGGATTAAACTCAGGAGTGCTTAACCACTGAGCCAGGTCCCCAGCCCTTTTTTGTATTTTATTTAGAGACAGGGTCTCACTGAATTGCTTAAGGCCTTGCTAATTTGCTGAGGCTGGCTTTGAACTGGTGATCCTCCTGCTTTGGCCTCCCCAGCCTCTAGGATTACAGGTGTATGCCAACCTGCCCAGCTAAGAATAATGTGATGAACACTAGCTACTAAGCTTGCCTGCAGAATCCCATTCTAGTTGCATTCACTTCCTCCCCTGCCAGAGAGTATCAAATTCAGTGTTCATGTTTTCCCTTGCTTTCCTCACCAATGGCTCCTCATTTCTTTCTGAACATGGGTGGATTGATTATTGCTCTCTGCCAGACTCATCTGATCCGTCCATGTTCCTCACTGAGATGCTTAGTCACTGAGCAAGGCTGTATGATCTTCAATCTGCCCACATCTGCTTCCTTTGAGGGTTTCCAATGCCACCAATAAATGCTTAGATACAGGAGGTGGGGCAAGGGGAGCAGAGTCCAGGAACCTTGGTCCTCAACCAGAGAACCATTCAAGGAAGACAGGAAAGAATGATGTCCAGACACCATACTAAGGTTGTTCTCTGCCCTTTGCCACTCAGCGTGAGTGCATCTCAGTCCACGTGGGGCAGGCTGGTGTGCAGATTGGCAATGCATGCTGGGAGCTCTACTGCTTAGAACATGGAATCCAACCAGATGGGCAGATGCCCAGTGACAAGACCATTGGGGGAGGGGATGACTCCTTCAACACCTTCTTCAGTGAAACTGGGGCTGGAAAACATGTGCCCCGTGCAGTCTTTGTGGACCTGGAGCCCACTGTGATTGGTAAGTGATGATCAGTCCCTACCATAGCCTATTCCATCACTGGAGAGCACTGGAGTGAATGGTTATAGCCTCCCAGTTGCTGTAGCCAGTTAGAACTCCAGATCTACAGAATCGTTGTCACTCAGATCCTGAGTTCCAAGGCCACCTCACATCCCTTTCCATGTCATGGGAAAGCATGTTCAGGGAGGGTAATGACAGCAACCTGGATGTAGCTCTTCTGGATTCTAGAGTAGAATCTGGGATCCCATTCCCTATGAGTACCTTGGGACTTGGGAGTTGGATTGCAAATGAGGTGGAACCTAAAATTCTACTCCTTGCAGATGAAGTTCGGACAGGCACCTACCGCCAGCTCTTCCACCCAGAGCAGCTCATCACAGGCAAGGAAGATGCTGCCAATAACTATGCCCGAGGTCACTACACCATTGGAAAGGAGCTCATCGACCTGGTGCTGGACAGGATTCGGAAGCTGGTAAGGGATGACTGAGGACTAGGGCATGGGAATCTGGATCCCTGTTGTGAAATGCTCTGAAGCCCAGACGGGGGAAGGACAGCCTTATCCCCTGGGAAAGCCTTCTAAACAAAAGAACTGGAACCAATGAGGAGGGCCCCTGCTCTTATCAGTGGAGGCCAACTATAGTCCCAGCCTGGAACTGGCTGTCTTCTTTATTTTCCATAGTGACTGGCCCAGTGCTAGGCAATGACCCCTAATGCAAACATGTTGGCAGGTTGCTTGGCCAAGTTATGGAGGTCCATAAGCATTCCAAGAATACCATCATGAAAATCAGGGGTTAAAAGAATGTTAGCACAAGATTCTGTGATTGACTGGCTTCCATGAAGGATGGTCCTGAATTGTTGATCTGAGTAGAGAAGCCCTCCAGAAACATCTGAAGTTAAATTAGGGGGACATGGGCGTGAAGCTGGGTGGAATTGGCAAGTCATTGACAAAAATGACTATGTCACAAGATTCAAGAGAGCTGTGCATAGAAGGCCTCAGGAGATTGTAGAAAGGAAGAGGGATAAAGAGAAGAGTGAGGGATAAAGGAAGAGGGATAAAGAGGCCTCCCCACATGGATCTCTTGTGCTTTTGGGAAAGTCTTCCAAGGATTTCATGAAGCTTTTGGGGATTTTGAACAGCACAGATGGTTGTTTCTGTTTGCCAGCTGTTCATCAGACCTCACATTTCTCTTCTCTTTCACTCGACAGGCTGACCAGTGCACAGGGCTGCAAGGATTCCTCATCTTCCACAGTTTTGGAGGGGGCACCGGCTCTGGCTTCACCTCCCTCCTGATGGAGCGGCTCTCTGTGGACTATGGCAAGAAATCCAAGCTGGAGTTCTCCATCTACCCAGCCCCTCAGGTGTCCACAGCCGTGGTGGAGCCCTACAACTCCATCCTGACCACCCACACCACCCTGGAGCACTCAGACTGTGCCTTCATGGTGGACAACGAAGCCATCTATGACATCTGCCGCCGCAACCTGGACATCGAGCGCCCAACCTATACCAACCTCAACCGCCTCATCAGCCAAATCGTGTCCTCCATCACAGCTTCCCTGCGCTTTGACGGGGCCCTCAACGTGGACCTGACGGAGTTCCAGACCAACCTGGTACCCTACCCACGCATCCACTTCCCCCTGGCCACCTATGCTCCAGTCATCTCTGCAGAGAAGGCCTACCACGAGCAGCTGTCGGTGGCAGAGATCACCAATGCCTGCTTCGAGCCCGCCAACCAGATGGTGAAGTGTGACCCCCGGCACGGCAAGTACATGGCCTGCTGCCTGCTGTACCGTGGAGACGTGGTGCCCAAGGATGTCAATGCCGCCATCGCTGCCATCAAGACCAAGCGCAGCATCCAGTTTGTGGACTGGTGCCCCACGGGCTTCAAGGTTGGCATCAACTACCAGCCTCCCACCGTGGTGCCTGGGGGTGACCTGGCCAAGGTGCAGCGTGCCGTGTGCATGCTGAGCAACACGACCGCCATCGCCGAGGCCTGGGCCCGCCTGGACCACAAGTTCGACCTGATGTATGCCAAGAGGGCGTTTGTGCATTGGTATGTGGGTGAGGGCATGGAAGAGGGTGAGTTCTCTGAGGCCCGAGAGGATATGGCTGCTCTGGAGAAGGACTACGAGGAGGTGGGAATGGACAGCGTGGAGGGGGAGGGAGAGGAGGAGGAAGGGGATGAATACTAGAGGATCCTGTGTATCTGTCCTAAATAAAGTACTGTGGCCTTATTGTCTCATAAATGTCTTTTTCTCTCAGGGAAAACCATGGGGGAGGAGGGCTTATCCTTCACGAGAGAAAGGAAGGCTGATGTTCTAGCCTGGGCTCCCCTGAAGGCAGATCTGATTTAGATTTCATTAGACTGCAATTCCAGTGAGCAGAATGGGGGCCGTGGGGAGTATGGCAGGAAAGGAGGGCGAATCTAGCCTAGAGAAGATGCGGCTGTGTAAATGGCATCTCAGGCCATCCTGGAGTGAGTGGGCAGGCGAGGGTGGAGGAGCTTATGCACTGCTCCATTTTTCTGTGAGCTAGACCTTCACCCCACCAAACATCAAGTTCCCTGTACTTCTGGGCTGCACGCACTTGGGCTGCAGAGTCAATGGGAAACCCTGGGGGAAGAGGTGGTGCTGTGAAGCGTGCAATGTGAAGTTCACCCAGGGCTTCGACAGGAAGGCCCAGAGCGATGCACTAGAGAAGTCAGACGTGGCTGCTGCTCACTGGTCCACCCCACAGTCTGGACGCCTTTGCAGGGAGGTCAGCATACAGAGTCCAGAAGTTGGCAGTGAGACAGTAACATAGTAGCAGCAACAAAGAGGGAATGGCTAGCAGAAGGGCTAACCTCTAGTAATCTCCATCAACACTCATCACTTTTCCTAAGACATGTGACCAGCTAGGTGTGGTGGTGCACATCTGGAATTCCAGCACCTCTGGAGGCTGAGGCAGGAGGATTGCAAATTTGAGGGCATCCTGGGCAACTTAGGGATACCCTGTCTCAAAATGAAAAGGGCTAGGGATCTCAGTGCTAAAACCTCCTGCCTTCAATCTGCAGTACTGCAAATAAATAAATAAAATAAAAACGAGTGACCTTTTCTCAATCCTATGCTATGTGTTATGCAAGTACATGTCAAGTTTCCACTTCCAGGCAGAAGGTGGTCCTTAAGCCTTTCATTTGAACTTCCTGGAGACCCTTCTGGGTTGAGGGATGGTTTAACCATTGGGATTGTTGGAAGTAGGGTCATCCACATCTGACCCCAACAAGCAGGGATTCAATTCTCAGTGTCACCCTCAGCTTCCTTTTCCCAGGCTTAGTGCCACCTCCCAAAGATGGAAGGTTAGGAAGGTGACCTCAAAATTAGCAACATGAGGAAGCTGCTGTCACCACTCAGGCTAGAGGAACCAACAGATGAGATATGATACCAGAGCTGGGACCACCAGGAGGGAAATGGAACCACAGCAGGGTTACTTGGCGTTTTCCATCTTCCCATCTTCAATCTCTTCACTGGAAACCATTGGCTGAAACTAGACAGAAGCCATTTGGCAAGGGGGACAAAGGACATGCAGCCCTGTGAGATACAGAACAGGGCAGGAAAGGTAGGGGAATGGATCTCAGAGAAAGCAGGTGAATCACCAGAATCAACTGCCATGAGGTCCAGCACCAGGATGTCATGCAAGGAGTGGCTCCTTCCCCTCATGTCCTTGTCATTCTTGTCCCAACAAGTACTTTGTAGTAATAGAAGATGGAGTGGAAGCAACAGGATAGTGGGGGTTTAGAGGAGAAAATGGGCATGTCCAGCCCAGTAGCTTCCTTCCTCTCTGGGAGTTACTCAGAGGCAGCAAGTGTTCTAACTCATCTTCCAGGATTTATGCTTAACAGGCTCAGTTCTCAAAACAGAGAGTCTGCACTCATGTGTGTATAAGCATGTCATGTGCTGGGGTGCAGGGTAATTTAATTCAGAGAGCATATTTAGAAATGCATTTTGACTGAATAGCACAGCTATATTCTCGATCCATGTTTTTCTCTACTTAAAGAGCTGATTTTTAAATCACCGTCTGACTCCTGTGTCTCTCCCTCACCTAGCTTCAAATCTGGGAAGGAAAGAGGGTTACTTTGGGGGCCCTTCACACCCCAAGAAATTGCTGCCATTTTTTGAGCACCTACTATGTGCAAGACTCTGTGTCCATACTATCTTGTTTCATTCCGCAGTAGGTATAGTTACTATGCCACCAAAAGGGGAACTCCATGGGAACAGGACCTGGTTCCTCATTGATACATTAGACACTCAGTATTGTTGAAGGAACTTGTTACTTGAACAGAGATGGGGACTGAAGCTCAAAGAAGTTGTATGACCTGCCCAAGTTTACCCAGCTAGTAAATGCGAGGAGGGGGAATTCAAACCCAGATCAGTCCAAGCTAAAGCTTGGGCAGCTGCCCACCTTCCCTCAGATATTCTCCCTCCTACCCACAGTGGCTCCTCTGGCCTGTCAGGTGCCTGATGCCCAGACAGTGACTCAGGCACCTCCAGGGCAGGGAGGGAATGATGCCTGACTCTGCCCTGCCCAGGTTCTGGGGTGGGGAGGGCATCAAGGCTGTGGGCAGGAGCCTAGTATCGGGCCTGAACTAGGACAGATGCTTCTTTGGGGACAAGTCTTGGGCTTTCCGTGTCCTTTGGAAAGGGTCCCCTGACATCTCATAGGAGGTGGGGTAAGGGTCTGGGAGAGGCCTAGAGGACGGGCTGAGAGAATGTTGGGACTGTTATCTGCTAGTATGTCTGGGCATCCAGAGAGGCAGCCTATCTCCCCTCCTGCCTGTTGTGCCAGCCAACCTACCCTGGGCAGCTGTATGACTATCTCTTCTTGTCAGGCTCTGAAAGGCATCCCAGTGTACGCCTGCTGGCACGCACTGGCAAGCCTGGGTTGGACTGGGTGTGGTATTGGGAGGTGGCAGCTGGGAGGGCCACCCAGCCTGGCTCCTGGGGACTCCCTCAATGCAAGGGAATGCTTTCATCCCTGATGCTTCTAAGGATAGGGTACAATTACCTCCTGCAGATAGACACGAGAGGCAGCTTCCCAGAGTTGGATTCCACCCACCAAATTTCTTCCCTCACCTCTGCTGCGTCAGGGATATGTGTGCCTCTGGAGCTGCATTCTCACCATTCCCTTCTAGAGCGCCACCTTCCCCTGCTCCTCTCAGTGTTGCTATTCCTTCCAGTTTAGGTCGCAGCCATCCAGAACCTTCCAGCTCCCAGGCCCTCCCCTCCTCTGGATTCTCCCAGCCCCTACTGTCTGTCTCCATCACTCATTTGGCACTTGGTATGGGCTGCCTTGTAGAGCAGCATGTGGCTTCTTGTTCATGTCCTAGTTCCCAAACTAGGTTTTAAAAATTTTTATATGTATTTGAACAGTCCTTATGTGTTCATGCTTCAGGATGCAAAAGGTACCAAAGAAATCTGCAAAGTGCCAAAATCAATCTCCTTTGTCTTGTTCCCCTCTTGGCAGCCACCACTGTTAATTTTTTTGTTAGTGTTTTCTTTTAGAGACATCTACATACATCTCATATGTGTGTATGCACATTTAATACACATTGTGTTCTACACCTTGTTTTTTCATTTAACAATCTGGAAGATGGTCTTTATCAGTACACGTAGTGATGTGTCATTCTTTTGAAAATATTTCATCGAACAGTTTACCACTGTCACTCTAAACAGTCTGCTAATAATAAGTGTTTAGGTTATTTCTAATCTTTTCCTATTAAAAAGAATGCTGCAACCATACTTCTTTTCACCTATATACAACCATAAATTCTTAGAATTGGAGTTGCTGGATCAAAGGCCATGCACATTTAATGTTGTTACCCCATACTGCTCTTTAGAAATTATACCAAGGCCTGGGGACATGGCTCAGTGATTAAAGCACCTGCCTAGCATGCACAAGACCTTGGGTTCAATTCCCAGCACCACAAAGTAAAAATGAAAAAAAAATAAGCTTAACAGAAATTATACCAAATTACCTGCTCTCCCACTACCAAGGTATGAGAACATCTGTGCCTTGCTCATACAATGTATTTATACTCTTTGATCCTTGCCAATCATTCAGTAAGTGAAGTAGCCAGATGTGGTAGTACTTGCCTATAATCCCAGCAACTCTGAAGGCTGAGGCAGGAAGATTCAAATTGAAGACTGGCTTCTGCAACCTAGCAAGACCCTATCTCAAAATTTAAAAAAATAATAAAAAGGGTGGAGGACATACTTAGTGGTAGACTGCCCCTGGGCCCTAGTACCACAAAAACAAAACAGATGAAATAAGGTATTTTGTTGCAGTTTTTATTTATTTATTTATTTATTTATTTATTTATTTATTTATTCTGGTACCAGGGATTGAACCCAGGGGTGCTTAGCCACTGAGCCACATACCCATCACTTTTATTGTATTTTATTTTAACACAAGGTCTGGCTGCATTGTTTAAAAACTTGCTAAGTTGCTGAGGCTGGCTTTGAACTTATGATCCTCCTGCCTCAGTCTCTGGAGCCCCTGCAATTACAGGCCTTTACCACCAGCTGCAGCTTTTGCTTATAATTCTTTTGTTATAAATGAGATTGAGCATTTTTCATGTGTTTAGAAGCTAGTGCTTCATCTTCTGTGAGATGCCTGTGCCCTTTTCCCACTTTTGAAATTACGGTGGAGGCTGGGATGCAGCTCAGGGGTAGAACCCTTGCTTAGCATGTGTCAGGCCCTGGGTTCCATCCCCACCACTGAAAAAAAAAAATTGTGTTGTTTTTTTCTTATTAATTTTTGAATTTGTGGATAAAGGAAATTAGCCTTTTGTTTGCCAGATGCATTTAATATAATTTCTCTTGGTTGTCATTTGTTTACATCCTTTGTCTTATGTTCCAACTAGATTTTCATCTCCCTGAGAACAGGGACTGAAACTGAAACCTTCTGAATTTCTACCCTTACTACAATCTCACATATACGGAAGGTGCTAGGCAAATGTCTGTTCAGATGAGAGAAGAAAGAAAGATAAAGGCAATGACTTGGAAGATTTTCCAGTGACCTAGCCTTGCTCTTATACAAAATCTAAGTCCTCAGTCTTTGGGTCACTCAAGACTTCTATTGTAAACAGCAGATGGGAACTCTGGTAAATTTATAAAAGCAACAAAACAACAACACTCTCCCACCTTATCCCTGAAAATGTAGTAGCACACAGAATCATTACAAGAGCTGGAAAACAAGGCTCAGCAAACAGGCAGGCACCTGGGGAAGCTTGGCAGCCTGTATAGGAGACCCTTGTTCCCTCCACTAACTTCAGTGACCACGCCTCCCTTACAAAAGGTATTGATGCCGACATTTTCTTTTCCAGACACTAGAGGCCACTGCAGTCCCCATGGCAGCCACCACCACACAGAAATGGGTTGTCAATTACCCACACCTGCTTCTTGGTGACTTGTTCCAGATTTAAAGTCCCAGTTGCAGCACCTGATTGGCAGACCTTATGTCTTTTGCCTGCCCTTCCCACCCTTAGAGCTGGGAAGTCTGTGGGAGCAAGCTGGGCGCTTTAGTGGCAGAGGGCCATGTGGCAAGGCCCATGCAATGGAAATTCCCCAAATGTAGACGGGGATTCCCCAAATGTAAGCAGGAGGTTCTGATGGTGGACAGCCAGGAAAACTGAACAAATGCATGACATCTTCTTCCCTTATGTCTGGCTCAAGCATTGATGAAGCATTTCCAGGTCACCCATCCTGAAACACTTTTCTGGACTCATTAACAGTTACTCCTTGAGCCAACTGCGATGCCAGAGATGGTTGTACTAATAATATCTAATATGTACCATGCCCCATTTGACTTTCAAACAACCCTAGGCATTACCTACATTTAAAGAGAAAAAAGTGAGCCCTCAGAAGTTTCCCTAAGTCACAGAGCAGTGCCAGGTTGCAAACCCAGGTCTGCTTCCAAAGCCCTGGGGATGGGCTGCTAGTATATCAAGTTGTAGTCTTTCTTCTCTTTTCCTCTCCTGCCTCCGTTTCTTTTTTTGCAATGCTGGATATGGAACTCAGGGCCTCATGCATGCTGGGTAAATGCTCTACCACGGAGCTCTGCTCCAGTCCCCACGTTCTTCTTTATAAATCCTGGCTGCATCTAGTATGTAGAAGATACTCAACTATGTGGATTGACTGCATAGGATCTAGTAGGAGCCATTTCAGGAAGGTTCTTTTAACTCTCTCATAAGGCCTGAACCCAGGAGTCATTCTGAGGTGGAACAGGCCTATTCCAGGATCCATTTGAGAAGAAAAACCTTGAATCTGGGGAGTTTCCTTTTACTGTCTCCTGTAACCGCACCACTCCCAAATGTGTCAAACTGTCACCAAGGGATTTGCATCTGCTGGTTATTTAATTATCCAACGGATATTTTGGAACACTGACTACTGCCCTACATACTAGTGAAAAAAAGGACACAATCCCTGCCCTGTGGAATTTACATTCTAGAGGGGGAAGTGACTGCGAATCAAATAAGCAAACCAATAAATGCTAATCTGTGGCTCTGACAAACTTGCTGAGGGAAAAGGCGCGAGACGTTCTGAAAGGCAGGTCTGACCTACCTGCCTACTCAAGGAAGTTAGGGCAGCTTCTTTTGAGGGCCAGGGACAGGAAAAGGAATCTGAAGACGGGGAGGAGTTAGGACCAGAGGGGAGTCGGTGAGTCCTGGAGGTAGCCTTGACCTCCGGAGGGGTACCCATGGATCATAGAGTTTATAGCCGAGCGACAGAGGGACCAGAGCCAGGGACCTTGTTCGTTGGCTGCTTCTGCCTGTTTGCGCAAGTGCGTCACGCCTGGATGGATGGCGCTGGCCTCAGCTTCCCAGGTCGCACCTGGGGATGACGTAGCCCGGGTGCAAGCCCAAAATAGCCAGCTCCGCCCCCATCTCCCAGCAGCCCCTGCAGCCGCCCTCCCCTCTGTGTGACGGGTGGAGCTGGCCTTCTCCCGGTCTCTAGTAGTTTCCGTGCAGCTGACGCATGCTTGTCGCACAGCTGGGCCGGGTGCGTCCTACGCAGCAGCCGCAAGCCGCGAGCCGCGCTGCCCGTGCCAGACGGTTCCCGGCGGGGGGCTGGGGCGGGACTCCGGCACCGAGGTGCGGCCGGGCCCGCGTCAGGCTGGGGCCCGACCCAGGGTGCTGAAGTTAGGGGGCTCCGATAGGGCTTCCCGGGCCTGCGCATCCAGATAGCCCTGGGCACCGGCCTGCGGGGGCAGATAAGGCTGCGGAAGGAGTCTCGCTGCCGACTGCAAGCACCGCCCCGCGGGCTCCGCTGTCACCTCCGAGAGCCTCCCGCCCCCCCAGGGGTCTCCGCCACAGGGAGGGGCTGCTGGTTCCTTCTGCCTGACTCCTTCTCTCCTGCAGCCCGGAGAGGCCTGCCTGACGACTGACGAGTTGCCATGGCATCCTACTACGAGATTCTAGATGTGCCGCGAAGTGCAACCGCTGATGACATCAAGAAGGCGTAAGTGCCTCCGCTGTGCATCAGAAAACCTCCCGCTCCCTGCCCCTCCCCCCAGCCCCACGGGGCCCTTCAGAGTGACTCCCGCAGGGAGCAAGGAGACCCCTGGAAGAATAGAAGGAGGAAGTCCAGAGAAAGACCAAGTTGTGTTGGGAGCCGCACTGTGGTTCTTTCTCCAGTGCCCTCCCCTTTGCTCCCTTCCACTCCCCTCCCCTAGATGTGGGCTTTCTCAACATGCAGCTCAAAGATGCCCAGGCTGTAGGAGGAGGGTCAGTGCTCCTTGGTGCTGGTCCAGTTAGGGTCAGGGTGGGGGCATTCTCACTCTGGCATTGTCTGCTCATCATGTGGTCCCAGCTCTGGCACAGAAGGGAGAGAGGAGAGCTCCAGGAAAAGATGGCAACAGAGCAGCCTCAGCAGCTGGGGTGGACTGGGTTACAAGTTGTGAAAGGACAGTGGTGGGCCAAGGGAGAATGAATGGCTGGTTCATTTCCCTGGTGGGAAGAGCCTGACCCTCCCCTTGCTCCCATTTCCTGCAGGTATCGCAGGAAGGCTCTACAGTGGCACCCAGACAAGAACCCGGATAATAAGGAGTTTGCTGAGAGGAAATTTAAGGAGGTGGCTGAGGCCTATGAAGTGCTGTCCGACAGTAAGGCACTGGGTCAGGACAGGGCCCAGCACAACCCCTCCCTCTACTCATGCCGGTCAAATTCCTTCCCAGAGCTATGCCTCTGCCACCTGTCTCCATGCTTTTTTCTAACTTGGCATTTAAGTGCCCCCTTCTATAGGAAGAACTTTGTCTCCTCCCCAGAGTCTGGAGAGTGGCATGCATCCTGACCAGGGAAGGGAGTGGGGCAGGTGACCAATGTGTGTGAGCCCATCCGCACCAGGCCTTGATAATTTCCATGGGTCCTCTCAGGCAACCTGTGAGGCAGGTGTTCTTACCCCCATCTTGCAGGCAAGTTGACTGAGAGAGGTGAAAAAACTTGCTCAAGATCACACAGAGCTGGAATATGAGTCGAGGTCTGTCTTTTTTGTTTTGTTTTGTGGTGCCGGGGATCAAACCCAGGTCCTTGCACATGCTAGGCAAGTACTCAACAATTGAGCTGTCCCCATGGCCCCGAATCTGTCCTTTATTCATTTATTCGAAAACTATTGATTGGATTTTTACAGTGACAGCCATTAATTAGGTACTGGAGTGGACAAGCAGGCATTGCCCTTGTCCTGAGGGTCAGTGAAGATAGATACTAATCACAGAGTTATAGCCTGTGAAGAGCATTTCAAAGTAGAATAGCAGGGTGATGTGATAGGGAACAATGGGCACCTGTGTTATGGTGGTCTCAGAAGGTCTCTCTGAGGAAGTTGATCCTTTGGCAAACCCTGACTAATAATAACATAGTGATAATTAACTGACATTTATTTTTTATTTTGTGCAGTGCTGAGGATTGAACCCAGGGTCTCACACATGCTAGGCAAGCGCTTTACCACTAAGCTATACCCCCAGCCCCCAGCCAACATTTACTGAACACTTGTTATGTATCAAGTATTGTGCTAAACAGTTTACATGGATTATTTCATTTAATCCTTGCAAAAACCCTAGGAGGTAGTTGCTGTTGTCCATTTTACAGATGAGGAGCCAGCTGTGTGAAGAGCTGAGTTGCTGCTAAAACCCACAGCCTGTGTCTCCTGGACACCCTGCTACACCCTGCTCTCCCAAGCTTCTGTCTCTGGGCGATCTTCTGAGGGCCATGCTAGCCTGGGAGGGTAGGCCATCATCCCAGAGGGAGGGAGAAGTGATCAGGTCTCTTTTTTTCAGAGCATAAGCGGGAGATCTACGACCGCTATGGCCGAGAAGGGCTGACTGGGGCAGGTAGGCGGGGTCTGGGGTTGGAAGTGGGTCAGGGAGGAAGGGGGAGGGCAGACTCCTGCCATGGATGCTTTCTCTGAGATTCCTGGCCATGCCTTAGGTGGCACCTCTGGCTTGAGGTGAGACACACCTTAAGCCTCTTCCTCATGCTGCCTCTCCTCCAGCAACTGGCCCTTCTCGGGCAGAAACCGGAGGTGGTGGGCCTGGCTTCACCTTCACCTTCCGAAGCCCTGAGGAAGTCTTCCGGGAGTTCTTCGGGAGTGGAGACCCTTTTTCAGAGCTCTTTGGTGAGTGGACTCAGATGTGCTCAGAATGGCTCAGCGTCGTCTTTCAGGGCTGACCCCCATCAGCTGGAAGGCCCTTAGGCAGGAGGCTGAGAGGGAAGCTGAATTCCACAGGCAGAAGATTTTGTGCAGTGGGCCTGTGTCCAGTGAGGGCTGGGACAGAACCTCACACATGCCAGAACCCACGTGACCCACTAGTGACACTTTACAGACTGGCCTTATTAAATGACAACAACAATAGCACATTGTTGGACTTCCATAATAACAGCCATGAGAGCAAGACTCAATGCATCATGTGACAATAATAGTAGCATTACACATAACACCATATACTAGTTTTTGAATGATTACTGTCAAGTATTTTACATCCCCCAGTCCTCTTCTGAACCACGTTAGAGGTGAGTAATTTTAATCTCCATTTAAAGATGGATAAACTACAAAGAAAGAGAGAAAAATTGATAAACTGAGGCACAGATAGCTTGCTTAAGACTCATACCACAAATGACAAAGCCAGGACTCCCTGCTGTTCCCGCCTGTCATCACATCATTCTTACTTGTCTATATACGTGGAAGTAGCCATCTGTCCTTCCTGCTGTTTCCCACTTCCTTCTTTATTGTGAACAGAACTAACCAGCGAGCATTTTCATTTACTACCTTAAAAAGGAATTTATTTTGTGAAGAAGTCCAACCAAAACAGCAAAAAATCAGAAATGTATCCAGTTACTTAGCAATTTTTATTTCTAAACTTATAAGCAAAGTTCATACATTTTGGGGGGAAATCTGCTCGCCAGTGACTGTTGCTCTGCTTTCTTTGTTGCAGATGACCTGGGCCCTTTCTCAGAGCTTCAGAGTCGAGGCTCTCGACCCTCAGGCCCCTTCTTTACCTTCTCTTCCTCCTTTCCTGGGCACTCTGGTAAGTGTTGCCCCTTCCCACTTTTGGAAGCTCCAAGCCCTGGAATCCCCGCATCAACTTGTCACTTTTCCAAGCCTGTGCCCTATATGTAGAGCCCTGCCTCTGGACAGCTCTGTGGAAGGCCTGAGGTTCCTGGCCTTTGGTGTTTGTGGTGGTCAGTGCACAGCCTCCCCCTAACAGCCTCTACTCTGCCTCCTTCATCCCAATGCCAGACTTCTCCTCCTCGTCTTTCTCCTTCAGTCCTGGGGCTGGTGCTTTTCGCTCTGTTTCCACGTCCACCACTTTTGTTCAAGGACACCGTATCACGACACGCAGGTGAGAGCTCCTGATAGGGCCATGTGGGTGGAGAGGTCTGAGGTTGAGGGGTAGAGGTGGGAGCTGTGTACAAACAGAAAGTGTGCCCCGTCCACTGTGGTGACCAGAGTCTCTACCAGTCACTGAATTGTGCTGTTTCTCCCAGAATCATGGAGAATGGGCAGGAGCGGGTAGAAGTGGAGGAGGACGGGCAGCTGAAGTCAGTCTCCATCAACGGTGAGGGGTGGCTCCACTAACCAGTCCCTGGTCGGAAGCTCAGCTTTGGCCCCTGCAGCCCCCTCCCCACATTGACTCCTCTCTGAATTCCTGTGGGGCCTGGGCCCTAATTTCAGTCATAGACCAGATTCTCAGAATCAGAGATGACCACAGGGGTAGTAAACAGATCTGAGACCCAGCTAATCACCATCACATTAGTGGGGTGCCTTACATTTGCAGAGCACTTTACAATTTTTAAAGCATTTGCATGTATATAGTATCTCCTGTATTCTTAAAGCATCCAGGAGGACAAGCACAGCAGGTAGTATTTGCCCAGTTTTATTTGAAGAGACTAAGTCACAGCATGGTTAATGACCCCAACTTCCAAGTAGCCCTTGGTGCAAGACTCCTTCCTGTCAAGCGAGGGATAAAATAAACCAGGAACCAAAAGCAGGATGTGGGATTCCCAGAGCAGACATCACCATACCCAGCTCCCCCAGGATTGTAACCCCATTGCTAACCTTGCTTGCTTGTGATGCTAAGCACTGTGTGCTGAGTACTTTACATAGGTTGTCTTAATCAATCACTGGAACAATTTGCATATGTAGGCATGGTTATCATTCCCATTACATAACTGAGGAAGAGAGGCACAGGGAAGTTACAGAGTTTTCCCAAGGTGACAGAGCTGTGACCTGGTGGAGCTGAAAACCTCCCTTGCTCATAACCACTACCCTAAGGGCTGATGCATGCAGGCCAGTTCCAGAGTGAGGCTGTAAGTAGTCTGGGCCCTCACTTGTGTGAAGAGATGGACCTGAGTCTGGAGCCTCATGATGATTGTGACTCTTGCAGGTGTCCCGGATGACTTGGCACTGGGCTTGGAGCTGAGCCGTCGGGAGCAGCAGCAGTCAGTCACCTCCAGGTTGGGGGGCATGCAGGTCCGGCCAACCCCTGCCTCACGTCCCTCTGATAGTGACCTCTCTGAGGATGATGAGGACCTGCAGCTTGCCATGGCCTACAGCCTGTCAGAGATGGAAGCATCTGGGCAGAAACCGGCAGGTGGGCGGGGGGTGCAGCAACGACGGCAGGGGCAGCCCAAGGTCCAGCACCAAGATCTGGGCATGGGGGGGACCCATGAGGGTGCAAGGGGTGAGGCAACCAAACGTAGCCCATCCCCAGAAGAGAAGGCTTCTCGCTGCCTCATCCTCTGAACACCAGGCCCAGCTTGAGTTGACTCAGGTCTTGACTTGGGGTCCGACTGGCTGTCAGGAAAGCTGAGTGGAGCATGGCCTGAGTTACAGCAGCCCATGTCCCTCCATGTTTCCCTCCCAGGCCTGCTGCACTCTGGTGTGGATTTGGAATTTATTGTGCTCAGCCTGGGGCTGATAGGTCCCTGGGTGAAGCCCAGGGTCGGGGCATCAGGGCTGTGGAAGGGCTGAGGACGAGCCCAGATGCACTTGCTGGATGGGGAGTTTCTGAGTGGCATTAGTAGTTTGGTTGGGCCTTTTGTGCCAGGTTTTCTGTCACCTATGTTGCCAATTGTTTCAAGGAAGGAGGACTTGGCCTGGGGTGCTCTGAGCCCGAGTTGACAGCTGCCCTGGGCAGCAGTGCAGGCTGAGCAGCATCTGCGCCCTGTGGGTCCAGCTGCAGCCCCCGCTGATTTCTGTGCAGTATTGAGCTCTGACTGTGTCTGTGCTTCCCTTCTGGTGCTGCTCTCCTTTCTCCCACTCTGCTCTCTGCAACTCCCTGCGGGCCACATCGCTTGCTTTCACTGCCGTCTGGCTAGGACTCCCTTCTCCTTCCTTCCCCAAGAAGCCTCAGTGTGCCCAGGAAGATGCTGGGGCCAGTGGGGCCATGAGGTCTTCTGAGGTCTCCCCTCCTGCTAGGGGAGGCTAGCGGGGTGGGGCGGGAGCCTCTCAGCCATCCAGATTCGGAACCGGAGTCCACTCCTCCTCCCTTCCTCTTGCTGCCTCAGCCTGCCCCGGCCCTGGGACTAGGCAGAGGTGAGGCTGGCTAACCCTGGAGAGGTGGGATAGGGCCAGGGTGACCCAGGGGGAGGCCTAGGTGGGGACTGGATCCCATACTACTTTCCCAACATGCATCAGGGCTCAGGGAAAGGCCACAGGGCCAGCCCAGGTGTGCATGCTCAGCTCCATCCTCCACAGCTTGCTGCTGACCCTCTCTCCTGTTACCCGCCCCCACTCTCTCCCCAGATGTGTTCTGAGCTGGATGTCCGGGATCCACAGTCGCTGCACAGTTCCAACAGGACAGCACCCTCCCCCAAGCATTGGGAGGGGACACTCCATTCCTCTCCCTCACCCATGCCAAGTGTAGAACGGGGGCCTGGGTGGTGGGTGGGGACCGGGTGGGAGGCATCAGTAGTCTTAGCCTGTGAACTCTAACCTGAGTGTTTGCTGCTGTCTCTTGGGGACTACGAGTCCCAGAATGCAATGCACCGACCACCTGTCTGATAAACCTAGCTGGGAGAAGTGGCACGTGGTGCAAGGTTATAGAGCTGTGCTTCTTGGGATATGTAGTTCCGGCATGGCCGGCTTGTCACTTGCTCTAGACCGGGAAATCTTGTCTTTTGATTTGTTCTTGGCAGGGTGGCTAGAATGTGGATGAAGGGGGAATGACCTGAGCCTCAGTTCCCCTGACACCTTGCTGGCCCTGGGGTTGGAGTGGGCAGGTCAAGGACCTGCAAGGTCTGAGAGAGGTTCTTTTTCTGCAGGCAGACTGGGGTCTGAGGAACAAGCCAGGGGGGCAGCAGACTGAGGAAGCAGGGCTTGGCCCTGGAAGGCTGATGGGCGTGGGCTGGCAGAGCTTGGAAGGGGAGGCCACCCTTGCGGCGTGACAGGAACGCCAGGCATGCTGCTGCTTGAATGGCTTTCTTTGGCCTCTGACCCTGCTGCCCATTCTTTCTGTCCAACATCACAGACAAGCTGCCTCTCCTCCTCCCTGCCTGGGGAGCCCAAGGCCAGGGAGGGGACTGATGGAGTGGGGTGTCATCAGCCCCCGTAGCACTGAGCCTCAGAGACCTATCAAAGCCAGCTGGGCTGAGCTCAAGTCAGGAGGGAAACTGGAAGTCAATAAAGCTGTTTTGAGAGCTTGGTAGTGTGCTGTGTTCCTTCTTTCCTAGGTGGCTCACGAGGGACCCTGTGGGACAAATGGCCTCAGGCCTCACACCTCCTTTTTGCCCAAAGGGCTGGAGGTGCAAGCCTTGCCAGGTCTCCTCTCTGACATGTTGCCCTCCCCAAGTTTGTGGTTGAACCCTGAGAATTGCTTACCTTCTTGGTCTTTTCCTATTTGGGTCCCACAGTCAATTTTCCCCCATAGCAGATGTTCCTCTTTTGAGGGAGCCACCCAACAATATGCCACAGCACATTTAGGACCAGACTAAGTTAAGACTTAAGACTGGAAGCACGAGAACAGCAGGAAGCCTAGGACACATGCTAAGCCCCTCAGCAGGTTCCCTGTCTCACAGCAGAGGTGTGAGCTGGGGTGCCTGGAATAGCATGAGTCCTACCATGCTGGCCTCAGGCCCCAAGCCATCAGGTCTAGGGAGGAGAGAGCCGGCTACCCTCCCGGCTTAGCCGTGGGACAAGCACCTTGGTATTATCCTGTAGGGCACTGTGACTTGCCTCTCTGCATTCCAGGAGAGGCTCTTAGCTTCAACTTAAATAGCCAAAGGGCTTATGATGTATTTTTCTCAAAGTAAAGAAGTAGCCTGCTCTGAAAGAGGGATTTCAAGCCTCTATCCTCAAAAAGTCTGCCAGAAGTTTGCAAAAATGGCTGTCTTCCCTGCTTCCACTTTGAGATGTTGAGGACATTGGAGTTGCACCCTGGCAGAGTGGACGGACAGCAGGGGCTCGTGTGCTGGCTGCTCCCTTCACTCCCCACTCAGATGGTGTTTGCTCTGTGAAACTGAGCCTCTGCATGGGTAAGCGGCCCTGACTCCTATGGCTCTGTGTCTACCACCATGTCCAAGGCCACCTATGGCACACAGGTGAGGGCTCCTGGGAGAAGGAATGCCAGGAATACCCTAATAGGGGAGGCACCTGGAAACTGAGATGGGACAGAAAGAAGTATCCCACCCCCGCCCCCAGATACAGAGGTCTTCCTGGCACCACCGTTGGATGTGCCATAGAATCACCTCCATAGGGCCTAACCTTAGTCCTGCACCACATGAAAGTTATTCCCAAGGACAAAGGGCACAAAACAGCTGCCCAAGACCTGGGAGGAAAGGCAGCAAAGAGGTCAAGCTGCTGGGTCTGGTCTCAACTCCACCACTTACAAGGATGCATCACCTGGGCCAGTACCATGCTGCAGCCTCTTGATCTGCGAAAGAGGCTAGTCTTGGGTAGGGGCTTGTGAAACACCTTGGAGACTGCCAGTCACCTAGAAGCACAGGGCAAACAAGGACTGCCCCATGGGTATGCCCAACACACCACTGTTCAAATGGAGGAAAGCTGACCTCCAGGCCCGTGTGTCCCATCACTCTAAGGAGACATAGGAAGGCTGTGGCTGGTCTGGAAGGAGAGAAGACAGAAGCTCATAGGAGTCAGGGTTGCAGCTGCACAGACAACACTAACTTTATTCACATTGATACAAAAGTAGATTTTTCTAGAAATGCTCTCTTGTGCCAGAGGAAGAGGTTGATTGGCACATGGCAGGAGGGTAGAGAGAGGAGGCCCTGGGGGCAGGGAGGAGAGTCCCTGTGTGAGGGTCAAGGCGGCAGGCCAGTAGCAGCAGGGCTGGGAAAGCTGGTGCACCCCACCCTGCTGTGTTCACACAGCAGGCCAGGGGAATACACAGAGGTGTCAGGAGCATCCAGAACCACAAAGAGGGCCCAGGGAATTCAAGCAGGAGAAGGCTTGGGTAGATTTGCTGCCTACGTCCTCTCCTCTCCTCCTGGCCACTGCCAGCTCCTCTAGTGGCTGCCCCAGCTCTGGCATGCGTGAGGCTGCACAGGCCTGCCCTTCCCACTTCCCCTCGCTTACACGCTGCTCTTGGAAGGGCTGGGGGTGCCCAAGGGGGACCAAGGTGGTGGGTGGGGGCTGAGGAGTAGGTATACAGATAGATGCTCACACAGGCAGAGGGAACAGAGGCTGGGCTGCCCACTAGGAGGCTCTGGGGGTTCTCATTGGGGTAGGGCCTTGAGGATGGCGTTCACCTCCTCTGCCACAGCTGTCAGGGCAAATTCAAACTGGTCCTGGGGAAGGGCAATGACAAGGAGAGTCATGGGGTGACCTGGTGTTCTTGCCATGGTTGAGGGGTGGTGCTGGGCAGGTCACTTGGGAAGAGGAGAGCCTCCCAGGATGGTAGAGCCAGAAAGGAGAAACAGGCTACTGCTGCTGTCCCCAGAGTGGCTGACATGGCTGCTAGGGAAGGGGGGCAGCTAGGGTCAGGGCAGGAAGGCACAGTCACCTTAGAGCGGACAAGGCCAGGTCGCTGATCACGGACATGTTCCAGGGTGGCAGCAATGTCAATCTCCTTCACTCCTGGAGAAAGGGTGGGAACCAGGGCTGCTCAGGGGTGTCCAGAGGAAGCTAGGCATCCAGAGGTGGGGGTGGCTGGAGGATGGGCAATGCCGGGAAGCCTGACAGCATGCTCCTCCATAAGCTCCCAGGCACCTGGTGCTGGGGAGCCTTGAGCCAGGGCCCTGGAGCTGCAGCACTGTGGGGATGGTCCTTACCTTTCGCCATGCGGTTCAATACCATGTCAATGAGGATGTAGGTGCCAGTCCTCCCTGCACCATCACTGAAACAGGAGCAGTTGTTGACAGGCTTAGCTGAGGGGCCCAGCAGAATGGAGGGGGAGTGGAGGAGACCTGGAAGTTTGGGCTGGGGACAACACTGGTTGATCCATTAGGGTGGGCCCGGGGAGGGCGCCAGTGAGCCATGGGTGAGAGAAAGGTCATAGTGCTGGTCCCTGGGGCTTGGACCAAGAGAGTGGAGCCTGTGAGCTATGGGGCATCCCTGGGCACTGGGATAACCCAAAAGGAAAGCCATGGCTCAGCCCTGTGGAGGAGACAGCAGTGGGGAGTGGGAACAGTCCTCTCTAACCAGGAGCCAGGCTTTTGTTTGGCCAACTTTCTGTGGAAAGGGTCACAAAGAGTCTCTGTCATATTCTCTTTTTTCTTCTTCAACCATTCTTAGCTCATGAGCCACTAAAACAACAAGAACAAAAACAGGCTGTGCCAGATTTAGTCTGTGGATGGTAGTGTGCCAGTCTCCAGGGGACAGGCAGGCAGTGTGCATGGGATATGTACAGAGGGAGTAGGGCCAAAGAAGGGTGGGAATCAGGAAGACTCCAGTCCAGGGAACTTCCAGCCTGGGCTGCCCTGTGCCCGTGGTCCCCACCCACCTGCAGTGCACGATGATGGGGCAGGAGCGGCCCCGGTAGCACTTGTTCACCTTCCTGCAATGAGAAATGGATGTTAGGGCCAGTGGGCACCAGCAGTGAGGAAAGGGGAGGCCAGAACATACCTGTTGGCTTCGCCTTCTGCCTCCTCCCCCCACCCCAACCCCATGGTCCAGGGAAGAGGGTTGGAGAAAGAAGTCAGGGCTGGAAGCAAAGAATCAAGAGTTGGTGTGGGTGGCACTGAGCTTGCCTTGTCATTTAAGAGCTATGTGCCCAAGCTATGTACCTGGATTTAACCTCTTTGAATCTCAGTTTTCCTACCTGTAAAATGGGGGATATAATAACAGTAATCTTTTCCTTAGGGTTCTTATGATGACTGCAAGAAACAATCTATGTAAACAACTAAGTGCAAGATATGACACACAGTGCGAGCTCAATTAATGAGAGCAACACACAATAACATTAATAGCTGCCTCTGCTGGAATCCAAGGGGGATAGCTTTCTGGTGACTCCAAGGGCATCAGTCTTCTCTGCCCCTCTGCCATCCTCTACAACCATGCAGGCCACTCTCCTTTTCATTCAGACTCCAGTCCTCACCAGAGTGACATCAGGTCATGCTGGACATAGACTTTGTCTGGCCAGGGGAGGAAAACCACTCATCTCTGAACATTGGGCTGCTGCCTGTCTCCCTGGATCAACGTCACCTCAGCATGGACATTCTGTGGCTGGGTTATATTCAGAATTAGGGTCCACATGGACTTGGACCTTTGACCCTTCTCTCTGCCCCAATCACAGTTCAGCAAAGAGCAGGGGTTTCTCCCTCCCTCAGTGGTCTCACCTAACCTTCCATTGTCCCTTATGAACTTCCTGCTTCAAGAGTCACTGGCAGACTCCTGATACCCACTCTAGGTCAGGATCCAGAGGAATTTCTTAGGGGTCAGATTGTTTCAGGAGAAACTTGGAACTTAGTGGTCCTCCAGCTAAGGGACCAGATGACTTTGAATGATTTTACAGGAGCCATGTGGCTTTCTGGCATACTGGTGAGTGCATCAGAAGGCTTGGCTTGAATGGTCATGATAATGGTTTTCAGCTGGTTCATAATAATGATAATAAATAGTCTCTGGAATTAACTGAGTCTATGCTATGCACACTAGATTTTACATGTTTTATCCTTTTAAATCTTGCAACAGTTCCCTAAAGTATGTGTCATTAGCCTCATTTCACCAGTAAGAGAACAGAGGGAGGTCAAGGGACTTGCTCCCTCAGCTTCTCTCCCTTGCTCCCATTCTGGGGATTGAACCCAAGACCTTATGCATGCTAAGGCAAGTGCTCCACCTGACCTACATCCCCAGTCCTTCTCAGTTAGCTTCTGTCCCAGCTCCCACCCTGCTCCAGGGAGTTCCCAAGACAGACACCCTCCTGTTCTCCCTCTGACAGCCTCAGTCCTTTCTGTACCCTTGCCCCTGGCTTTCCCAGCTGAAAACATGTCTTGATTTTTCGGTCCGTGCAGCAGCCACACCTGCCAATGACCATTTTTGTGACTATGCAAATAGAGTGAGAATACTAGCTGCAGATCACAGAAGTGACACTGGTGTCCCTAAGGGAGAGACGGAAGGGAGAAAGAGGCAGGGCAGGAAGCAAAGTCCAGAGAAGAGAGAGGCGACAGGGAGGGGAGCTAGAGATGGCGTTTGTTCTTCTCCAGGGAAGCTAGTAAAGGAGGAGACAGCCACACAGAGGCAGGGAGAAAGAGGACTGAGATCGAGACGGCAGGACCAGAGTGAAACCAGTCACCGGCTGGGGATGGCGCAGTCAGACAGGGCATCCGCCCTGGCTTTGGGCGAGAGAGTGGCGGAGGGGCGGCAGGGGTCAGGGTCTGAGGCTCCAGGTCTGACCTGGGGCACCAGAAGAAGCTGGAGGGCGTCGGGGACACCGGGGAGTCCGGCCGGCCCTGCTCGGGTGCTCCTTCAGCTTCTCACCTGCGGAAGTCCAGCAGCGGCCGGGTGGAGGCCGGCGTGCCCTCTGCCGGCCAGCTGAGGAAGTGGAACTGCGTGAGCGTGCGCGTCTCCTGGGTCTGTACGTTCTTCAGGTAGAAGCTCCTTACCAGGAAGTCCTCGCACCAGATGTGCTCCGACACCAGGTTCACCTGCCCCGGACCCGCCCAGACCTGAGCGCGGGCAGGAGTCCGACCTCCGTGGCCTCTCGGATGCCCCCCAGTCTCCAGAAATTCTTCGGGCAATGTACCACACCGCCCCACCTGTCTCAGCTGTCCCCAAGAACTCTGGCTGCCTATGTCCATGTATGTACTACTCAGGACAACTGGTGACTTTTCCAACCAGACACAACTATTACTGTGAGCTTTTGGAGGTTGGAGCTTCCTGCTCCTTCTCACAGGTCTTCCAAAGTGTGCTATGTGTTCATGAACTTTGATGAAAATCCATAATATTTCTATTCAATTTTTTTCTTTACCCATAAGCAGGACCGAGAAAAGGCTTAATGATAATGAAAAAACTACTAACCAGGATCATCTGGCTATGAGAAATTTCTGTTGTGTTCTTGATATCCCTTGTCTTACAGGGACTCACTTTCTTCCATTTGTCTGGAATCTCTTTTACCTTCCCCTTCTTTGAGTCTGTCCCCTCCCCCCATACCTATCTATGGTCTCTCCCAGTGAGAATTTTTTTTTTCTATTTTACATAAGCAACATGTGTGACTGGTCATGGGGAAACTCAGAGCTCAGTTAGGTTCAGTTAAAGCAGGTCCTACTCTCTGACTTTGGGTATATTTATTTTCTCTGTCTCACATCCTCAGGGCTCTTAGCTTCTTATCTCAGTTTCAGTGGTTTTATTTCTATAGTTTAATCTTAAGTTCCTATAAACACTTTTTGACCTAGACGGGACACACAAACAGACATATATGTATATGTAGGTGTGTGTATCATATATATATGTCTGTACACATGCATTCATATAAATACATGAATGACTAGGCCATCATCCACCTGCCCTACTCCATTCTTGTCTTCCCCTTGCTGTGGGGGCCCTGCTGACCTCATATACATGATACAGAGAGGAGCCCTCATCTGGCCAGTAGCGGTCACACTGCTTGACGCCATCCTCCACCAGTGGGGTCAGCATGACGATGACAGTGCAGCCGCTCTCCCATACCATCTGTGGACAGAGACCCAGATAAACTGAACTGTAACTTCCCCCTCTAACCTGGCTGGCCCTTGCTGGCTACAAAGTCCCCTGATCCCTAGAGGTCCCTCCGAGAGCCCACCTGCCAGAAGTCTGCGATGGTATGGGACAGCGGTCCCTGCGTAGCTATGTAGGCTGGCATTCTCGGGTCGTGTTCAATCTAGGGGCAGGGAAGATACATCAAGAGCCAGAATGGGCACGGCTACTATGGAGAGGCTTGGCCAAAGGGACTGGGTCAGGGAAGACTGAGAAGCCCCTATTTCCATGCTAGAATGTCAGGCCCCAGAATTGCAGGGCCTTGGGTGAGGTGGGAAGTGACCACAGGGAATGGAGTCAAGAGAGGCAGGACACAGATGGGGTAGAGGGGGAGGCTGGAGTCAGGGCCACTCACAATGGGGCTGGCATTGATGTAATCACTTCGAGAAGGGCTGCTCTCCACCTTCAGCTTGATGCGGGCATGGTCATCTGCACAGACCCGATATCCCGTCCCAGATGGCCCTCTGGTCACTGGGGTCCTGGCACCTCTGCCACTCAGCCTGAGCCAGGAGCCCAGTGCCTTCCTCACAGCCCTTCAGAGGGCCCAGCAGAGAGGGCGGGGCCAGGCTAGTCAGAGGGCTCACTTACAGGGCAGGAAGTCCGGATGGCGGTTCTTCTTGATGTTGCCCTCTCCCTGTGCAGTGGCGCAGGAGTTCGGCTCTGCTTGGTAGGCACACAGGGCCTGCCACTCCTTGGCCAGGCGGTCCCGGTTCCGCAGGTGGTCCTCCATGTATGCCTGCAGGGCACCACAGCGTGGCTCTGGCCCACACTGCCAGTCCTATTTCTCCCACCATCCTGTTCCCTCCCCACACAGGACCCAAGCCCTGTCCTGACCAGAATCATGTGTCCCGTGGAGATGTCCATGTTGGCCTGTGCAGGCTCCTCGCACCAGGATGGCGTGCTGCTGTGGGAGCTGGGGCTGGCCTGGGCCGCATCACTGAACTGGGAGGACACACTGCTCACCCTCGAAGGCTCTGGTGGACCCTCTGCCCGGTTGAACAGGGACTTTGTGGCCATATGTTGGCGACACAGGTCCTGCAGAGGAAGGATCAGGTGGGGCCCAAGGCCTTTCAGCAGGGGCCTGGATTCAAGTCTGGGTTTCTAGGCACATCCTTGAACCCATCTCCTCTGGGGTAGAGTCTTCCATCCCAGCCTTCATCCTTGTCAGGGTTTTCTGCTTGCATGTGGCTTATGACAACCTCAGATATTACAGGGTGAAATCCCAGAACCTCAGAATCATAGCAGTGGGAAGAAACTCTGGAACCATCTGCTCCATGTGGGAATTCCCATTCATTCAAAAATGCCCCCATGACACCTGCTGGGGCCTCTCCAGTCTCTGTCTGGACATTCCCAGAGATGGCAGCTCACTCTCCATTGCACACCCACCTTCATTCCATGCAAGACTCAGACCCCAAGACCCGTGCTCTTCCTCCCCTCAACAACCTTCTGGGACTGCACACCTGGTACTCAAAGGTCGTGTCACCATGGGCCCCCTCAGGCCCCAGGGCTGCCAGGCGCTCCTTGTCCCGCTGCCGCGAGTGCTGGCGCATACACAGAGCCACTGCCAAAGCCACTAGCAGCCCGGCGACACCTGCCAGGGCTACCAGAGTAAGCAGCACTGAGCGCATGGGAGAGGTGCTGTGGGCTGGTCGGGGAAGGACTGCGGCTGCCTCCTCCCTCTGTGGGAACAAGGCTAGAATCAGGGAGGGGGAAGTGATGTGTGTGTCAGGGGGTAGAGTTAGGTGCTGCTTGTCACCCGTGCCCCTGATCCTTGCCAGGACATTTCCTGGGACAAAGCTGCAAGGGCAGATGGGCTCACATCCTCCTTCTCAATCCTCATCAGACCAACTCAAGTCTCTACGCTGTGGGTGACCTCCTCCAGAAGGATTTCCATAAAGAGACGGACATAGAGAAGTGGGGAGGGAACCAGCAGAATGGAATTTTGGAGTGAGGCATGAGTGTTGGATGCGGACTACAAACATATTTTGAGTATTGTGTTTCTTGTGTGCCAAGTATTCTCTTGGAATTTAGAGACTTTTTCCCATAGGCCAAGGGCACCTCAGTTCTTCCCAGCATAGGCCTTCCTTTAAAAGGCTGGTCCCATAGGGAGAAGCCACTGGGGCCATCTTCTGGTCATAAGAGGAAATGCATGGGGAGTGGCTGGTTGGCAAAGGGGGCTTGCCAGCCAGATAAATGAGATTTCTGCTCAGTTGTCCTGTCAAGTTTGCCTCAATCTCTTGTGGGCAATGTCAGCACTCATGTGTAGCGCCTACCTGTCCCACTCCTGTCTGCAAGATCTGGAGCCCTGTCTGCGCTTCCAGTTCAGACTTCACCAGCCCTGCAGGGAGGACACAGGTCAGGCTTTCTCCAGCCCTATGTGGTCTCCACCCCATGCCATGCTATGTCAGGTGGCAGGCAGGGCCCAGGTGGCAGGCAGGGCCCAAATGGCATGTGGGCTTGGGGTATATAAAGGAAGCACCAGCCCCAGGGCTGGATATTAGGACTGGGTCCAGGGTCAAGCCTGGGCTTGAGGTTGGGGGGTGGTATTTACCAGCTTGCAGGGTCACATCCGCCAAAGACAGGTTCTGTTCATTGTGCCGGATGCGAAAGGTGAGGGCCGGTCCCACCACACTGCCAAGTAGGTGCTATGTTACTGCCTCACCTACCCTAGACCCCAGGCTCTAACAGAGCCTCTCTCCTCATTAAAGGATGGGGCTGGAACAGATCAGGGATGCCCTACAGTGGTATCTGATGACAGGTAGATAATGGATGGGACCAGCAGCAAGACTAAGTGTGGCTGTACCTTTAGTACAGCTGGGAGCATCTTGGACCTCAGAACTTGTTTTCCTTTCCTCCCTCCAGCCACTGCTGGGCTCTTGCTGCTTTCCAGACCCCTGCCACTACCCCATCAAGATACCGGCCCCACCTGATGTTGATGAAGCTGCCTGAGGACATGTGCACATGCTCAGCCAGGATCTCCAGCAGCTTCACTCCTGCAGCCAGGCTCAGGGGTCTGGAGGTGGGTAACAGGAAGAGGAAGGAAAGTGGGGATGTTCTCAGTCACTTTCTTAAAACAAGCTACCTCACAGGGATGCAGAGCTGCCTACCACTTCCCTATCTTTTTCACATCTGGATTTCTGCTCTTGCTTCCTGCCAGGTGGACCAGCCCAACCCAAAGGAACTGAAAGACTTTCCTAAGCTGGAGCCCTTACTTCTGGTCAGTGACGATGTAACCATACTCCTCTGCTGATGGTCGAGCTAAAGGTTGTCCCATCACTGTGGGCTGGATTTGGCCTGGTGAACTTTTCTTCTCCAGCAGGACAGGTGTAGTGGAGGGACTTGCAGCTTTGGGGGGCTCAGAAGGCGCAGGGTTCAGTAGCTGCTGGTCTTTATTGGAGATAGGGCTGGCAGTGGGGTACCCGGGCAGGGAGGGTGTTGGGGGTGGAGGTTCTGCAAAGTCTCCACCCTGCACCTGCTCCTCCGTGGTCTGTTAGAAGAGAGGATGGAGGTGTAGGCTACAGACAGTGGAGGGGACTGGGGGAGGGGGCTTATACCCTGAATGCTGAGCTCTCCACAGTGGAGCTTAAGACCTATTTAACTTTGTACTCCCAGGGCCTGCTACAGTGCTGGGTTTGGACAGTGTATCCAGAAAATGTGAGCCAAGCGGATGAATGAATGAATAGAATATTGAATGAGTAAACACGATCTGTAATAATCCATGGGATGGAGCTGGAGGAGTGGGAGGAAATCCTGGAGCCAGAAAAGCTGGGGTGAGGCTAGAAGATGAACAGCAGGCAATGTTTTTTAGACTTTTGTTCAGCTACAATATCTTAGAAGTCTGACACCTAAAACAACGAGAAGCAGAGCTCCTCCAGCTACAGATGATCAGGAGCCTGCCTTCTCTCAACTCCTCCCTTGCTGCAGGAATCCCCAGGGAATAGTCTGAAAGGATTTTAGTGAAAGAGGAATGAATTGAGAATTCTGGTTTCTAATTCCAGTTCTGCCAGCAGCTTGACATAAAACCATAGGCAATGACTTGAGCTCTCTGAGTTTCTGAGGGACTGGAGTATACAGATTCGGGGTCCCAATTCTGAGATTAAGGTTTCAACAAGAGAGTGTATCACCATGGGACATTTACAGGTCAGGGAGGTGCTGGGAACTCACTTTCTTGACATCAGCTCCAACATTCACAACCCCTCCTGTAGAGACAGGAAAAACAAGAGTCTGGGGGAAAGGGCCAAGACCAAGGTCCACACAACACAGGCTGGACAAGGGGCTGGAGCACCTAAGCCTGTTCTATCTGCTGTGGCCTTGATCCTGTTATTTGGTGACCAAGACTCTGTTGATGGTCCCATTCTAAGCATGGCCCCATTCCTCTTTGCTCCTGCCTTCTAAGGCTTTGCTTTCTTAACTTCTCCTTTCATCACTGACCATCTCTCTCTAAGCTATTCTTTGTTCAGTTCTCCCTCTCCCCATCAATTTTTGACTTCTACTCACAGGCCATGCCCCTGCTCAGGTCCTCATTAGCACTGATCCATCCTTCATGTCTCCTTGTTCCCACTCACATCTTCTTTTGGATTCCTTTTCCATTACTTCCACCCTCTAATCTTTACCTGCTCTAACTCCTCCTTTCACCATCCTACCCGTTTGCTTCCTGTTGTTGGCTGAAAATTACACTGTGTCTCAAAAAAAATCTCTCTTCCCTTGACCTTGACTCTGACTCTTCCCCTCTGGGCTTCTCCATGTGGTCTTGAGAAGTGGGGCTAGAAACCTCCTTGGAGTTGGGAGTTGGTGGTCTTTCTGCTTGGACACTCACCCAGATTTCTTCCTGTGCCCTTGGGTAGCAGCTGCAGCAGGGTTGAGAGTGTGGAAAGCTGCTCAGGGGTCAGTTGGCGCAACTCCACTCCATAGCCCGCAAGGACAGTGGCCAGTCTCTGCAGGGTTATGTCTGCTGGGAGCCAGACACAGAGCTTAGGGCAGATGGTGGAATGAACTGACTGGGAGGGTAGACTAGCACATCTAAGTGATTCTTCTTAAATAATAGGACACTGATGGCCTCCCTTTCTCAGCCCTTGTACACACTTTGGGGGAAAGACCTCTCTGGGGCCAATACCAAACTCCAGGCCTGCCATGGACATTTCCATTCTCCATCTGAATAGTCATGTCCACTCCATACCCCACAGTACTCCCGTCTGTGCTAGTGCCTCCATAGATCACCTTGTCAATAGACATTAGTTAAATGTATGAATGATTTTAGGGACACTTTAACAGATGCTTGGGTAGTCAGGAAGGTGCCCCAGGGTTCTCCCAAAGCAGCCTTCACAGGCAGGGAGGTGGATGCTGAGGTCTGTTACCTGGCTGTACTGCTGGGGAAGAAGGCTTCTCCCCACGACCCACTAGTCCTTCCTCCTCATAGCCCTCTGAGGAGTCTTCTGCCCGACTGCCGCCCCCTTGCTCTGGCAGCCTTGGTATCCTGGCCCTGCTGGGGACTGGCAATTCCTGGGCCAAATAAAGCAATGCTGAATCCTGGAAAAGCTGAGCAGGTGAGGGCCCAGGAAGGTCCCCATAGGAGTGACCAGAATGGGCCCCAAACATGCCCTTGGAGGCAGTTCTGCTCAACAGGGGAGGAGCTTCAGCCTTGGGAAGGGGACCAACACTGACCATTCCTGGTGAGCTCTCTGGGCTCCGGGAGCCATCCCGGGAGCCAAACTGTGGAAAACCAGAGACACCAACCGGTAAGGGCAGAAGTCAGGGCTGGGGGATTGAAGTTGGGACAAGGGCCAGAGTCAAGGGCTCACCTGGTGGAATAGGTAGGGCTGCAACAAGGTAGGTTCATAACTCAGGGCAGGGTGGGGAGCCTGCGGGGGCAGCAGAAGATGCTCCAAAAGAGGGGGCAGCAACTCAGCCTGCAGAGGGGACAGTGGGGAGCCTGCCCCAGCTCCACCCCCACCCACTGGAGGTCGAGGAAGCCCCTGGGCAGCAGGGGCAGAACCAGTGGGGATGCCCTGTGATAGCAGCTCCCCAGCAGGACCGGGTCTCCTGGGCACCAAGCCAGATCTGGGGAGGAAAGCAAAGTGTGTGTGATGGTTTATGCGGCAAGAGGATAGAGAGCTTATGAGGAAGAGATGGTGGGGGTCAGACAGGTAGAGTAAGTCTGACCTCTTAAGAAATGAGGTGGCCTCAGGGGACAAGAGATGCACCAGAAGGGAATGGGAAGGGTCAGAGAGACAAGCCTGGGTTGAGGTATCTGCCTCCTTGGTAGGCTTGCCTACGTCCCTGAAACACGGCTGCAGAGGCCAGGGAAGCCTATGGCTAGGATTGGACAAGGGCAGAAGGGGAGTGGGGATAGCAGCCTGGAGATGAACTGTGGCTGCAGTTTGCCCAGTTGTCCTTGTATGCTGGTTCTCCACGTGTATGTTCAAACATTCAAGACTGTCCCATCACCCCCTACCCCTGCCACATGCTTTCTCCTGAGTTCAGTGAACCTCACTGCTCTTCCTCCATTTTGCTGGATCTGGGCACTGCCTTAGAGACCCTAGCCATGGAAAAATGGTGATACCTCCTTCCATAAACAAGTCCACATTTTTCTGTGGTACTGGGGATAGAAAGCAGGGGCACTCTCTCACTAAGCAACATCCCCAGCCCTTTTAATTTTTTTTTTTTTGAGACAGGGTCTAACTTAGTTTCAAATAACACTTTTGAGAGTATTTTTAATGTGGTTTTTTTTTTTTTTTTTTTTTTTTTTTTTAGATTCCCAGGGTACGCTCAGCTCCTACTGGATATGTGAACATGTCAGAGTGACCATTCCTGAATCTCTTTTATCTGTACTTCAGCCTGATAACCTTGGTGTTCTCTTCCCTTCCCCTCCCTTCTGACCATCAAGAAGACTACAGACCACCCAGCCTCAATATACTAAGGTTGCTAAGAAAGGCTGCCTACCTGTCCCTTGGGCGGGGCTCTGGGGGGCGAAGCCTGGGGATGCGCTCCATCTCCTGAGATATCACATACTGCGTGAGGTCATCATGCCAGGATAATCCTGTTGGGGCAATGATAGGGTGAGGGTGGTTCTAGAGTCTGGGGACTCAGTCACCAAAAGCACACCCCCTACACTGTAGTGCATTGGGTTTGGCAGAGCAGAGAGGCAGTGGAGGAGGCTGGAGACCCACAGGATGATGTGAGCTGCCTCTTCTCACCCTTAGTTTTTGGAGTCGGACTACTTGGGTTTGAATCTGCCTCTGCCACTGATGAATTTAGTGATCTTTGGCAAGTTGCTGTACCTCAATTATTTCAATTCTTTCCTATATAAGATGGGCATTTATACCTCCTAAGATTTTTGTATTAATTAGAATAACATATCAAATAGAATAGTGCCTGTCACATGAAGAACTTCCAACAAATTCTATTATTATAGCTATTATTATTATTCTCCTAAGCCTCAGTTTCCTTATTTTTAAAGTGGGAATAACATAGCTCACAGTGTGGTTGTGAGGATCAGGTGCGGTCAAGGAAATGAAAGTCCTTAGAACACTCTAAATCAGTGGACACACGCTTTAAACAGCTGCATCCTCTCCTCTTCATGGTTCTCATCATTATCATTCTCATCTTCATCGTCACCATCACCTTACCCTGAAGCAGATCTTCTGTTTGACCCTTTAACCTCATGAAACTGCTCTCAGGAAAGACCAGTCACCTATTCTAAAAGAATAATCTCCCACTCTCTACCTCCATTTTTTCTTCCATGTTCTGGATTTATAATCTGTGCTGCTCTTGACCAATATTCTGGGATCTGCCAACATCTCTATCTGGCTTCTTGCCTTTTAACATTAGATTAACTACCTGTGCTCCTCTTTAAAGTCAATTCCTCCACCTGAGCACTAGATTCCATTTCCTCTTACTTACTCAAGAACACCCTCCCGGAAACTTTCCCCTATTTTCTACATCATCATCTCCATTTTCTGCTGAATTGTTACTATTAGCATAAAAACATGATGCAACTTCTTCCACCTTAAAAAATACGATTTGGTCTCACATTTCCCTTCAGCTATCACCCCATTTCTTTGTAGCAAGATTTCTTGAAAGACTTATCTACAATGACTCTATCCAATTTCTTTCCTCCCATTCCCTCTCAATCTACTCTACTCAGGATTTTAATCCCATCTACCCTAACAAAGTTGCTCTCATCAAGGTCAGCAGTGAATTATGCTTGTCTAAATCCAGTGGCCAGTTCTCAGATCTCATTTTTCTTAACCTGTCATCATCATTTGACAATGTTGATCTCTCCCTCCTTGATACCCTTTCACTTGGCTTCAGGGACATTGAACATCCCTTTTTCCTCACTGATTTTCCTCCTACCTCACTGGCCTCCCCTTCTCAGTCCCCCTTGCTTCTCCTCCTCCTCCTCCTTCTTTGCTTTCTCCTTCTCCTCTTCCTCTTCTTTCTCCTTCTCATCCTTTCTTAACCTAAATAAGCTCAGCCTCAAAGTCTCTTTCCTTCTATGACTGAGTCTGGGTCAGAGTACCTCCTAAACTTACATGTTAGACTCCTAAGTTATCAGAGTCTGCCTGGTAACTGGTCATCCACTTAGGTCCTAACAGATTCCAGATGATTCAGCCCTCTGAGTCTGAGGACTGAAACTGCAGAGCCATTTGTAAAGGTGCAACTGATTTGGAGAATGTATTTTTGGCCTTAGAGTCCACATTAGAATATCAAAGGGAACTTGAGACTACTTCCTCCTCCATCTTCCCTTTCTTTACATTCTTTGTTGGGAAAGGTAATTTGGGCCTTGTGTTATGGGACACTTCATGGTATAATCCAGGAAAAAGGTTATTAGAATTCTCCAGGGCTTGATCTTGGTCCTCTTCTTCATATACTCTCAATCCTTTGGTTAAGTTATCTACCTTATAGATATATTTGCCATCTATATGCCAAAGAATCCCAAATTTATATCTCTATTCCAGATCTCTCTCTCAAAATCCTATCTTACATGCTTGACTTTCCATCCTACTTTCCACCCTAGACATAAACTCAACATATTAAAAGCTGAACACCCCCCAACTGCACCAAATTTGATTTTTGTGCAATTTGCCCCATTATAGTTAATGACATCTCCACTGATTAAGTTGTCTGGGCAATACAATGTGAGTATCATTTCTGATTCCTCTTTTTTATAGGCATATCTGGTATTTCATGAATCATCAACCTGGTGCAACCTACACTCATCTCTTACCTGAGTTATTTTTGTAGCTTTCATTGGACTTCCTGCTTCAACCCTTGACTCTCTCTACATTCTGTATATTCTCAATACAGCAGCAACAGTGACCATTTTAAAATAGAAGTTAGATCATGCACTCCTGTGCTCAAAACTCTGCAATGGTTTCCTCTTTAAGTCAGAGTAGAGCCAATGTCCATGCATTTTTCCAAGTCCCTGCAATGATCTGCATCCCTTCCCCCATGACTTACCCAGCTGTGTCTTCTGTTCTTCCTTTCCATCACTCCTCTCCCAGTCATGGTGGCATCCCTGTTGTTCCTAAAACTTGTTCCTGCCTTAGGACTTTTTTTCCTAGTTGTTTGGTTTGCCTAAAACACTCTTCTCCTGGATATCCTCTTGGCAAACTCTTTCTTCTCCTTGCAGTGTGTTCAAAATTTACATATATTCAGAAAGTTTACTGTAACTTTCTGTTTCACCATTTCATGTCCCTTTATTCTGTTGTAATATTCTATTGCACTTTCTAGCCTTCCCTAATATCCTATTCCTCACCTTCTAGTATACTATATATTTTCTAACTAATATAATGTGTTTCTTTCTCTTATCCTCCAAACATAAACCCCAATAAACAAAGATCTTTGTTTTATGCCAGGTTACCTCCCCAATACCTAAAACTATGCCTGCCACATAGTAAGTACTCAATAAATACTTGTTGAATGAGTGAATTGGATGACTGGGGTGTTCTCCTGCCTAAGGACCTTGGAATCTATGAGGAACACTCAGACAGTCCCAGGGAATGAAATTGGACCTAAAGAGAGGGATGGTGGCCTCTTCCAGTGAGTTCAGAGTCCAGAGTTCAGATGCAAACAGCCAATCTCTAGGATTTTATTCTGCCCTGTCTTATCCCCTTCTCCAGCAAGATCTGGGAAGGTGAGGTGCTAGCAGTTGGTATGAAAAGAATATTTCACAAACAGAAGTCTTTGGGTCAGGTGGTCCCTTACAACCCCACCCATATTTAACCAAGTTTGAATCTCTCTCCTTCAGTATACCCAGACCTCACCTTGAGACATGAGCTGTCGGAGCACACCTTGTAAGCGTTGGAGAACTGGAGAGGTGACTTGCAAAAGGGGCCGTGCCTGCCCCACTCCCACCTGGCACTGTCCAAACAAACCATCTAAGAACACAAAAGTGGTATCAGAGATCTTGGACAAGAGGTCTTTCAAAGTCCAGGTTGCCAATGAACAGCACTCTCTCCACCTTCTCTCTTGTTCCTTAAGGTCAGAGCTCCTTATCCCAAGACTGTCCCCCTCCTCCCTTCTGGGATCCCCACTTGCTTTTTATTGTACTTCTCTGTCTTGTGAGTCCTATGCCTGGGTCTTACTCACCCTGAATACAGACTTCGAGGTGAGAGCAGAGTCTACGGTCAAACAGACAGCCTGTAGAGGGACAGGTAAGCAGAAGCTTAGACACCCATGCACAGAATAGTAGGATGAATGAAAAGGCAGGGAAACAGGAAAAACAGATGGGCCCATTCTTTCATTTTAAGAAAGGCTTTAGGTTGGGAGAGAGTAGGGAAGAGGCCTAGAATCCTGAATAGAAGAAAGCATGAGATCTGGCTCTGGATTTTGAAGATCTGTGAGTCTGGATCCTTAAAAGCCTCCATTTGCTTTACTGAGAGTTGAGAAGCCTTTCAGGTTATGAGCAGAGTAGGGGCAGTGGTGGTGGAGGATAATGTATTTGTTCTCATAAAATTACTATGGGAGAGTTTTTGGTCAAATCCAGAAGGAAAAGTTACTTCCTCAAATCTTTAAAAGCCTTCTAAGTACAATAGCCTGGAACACATTAGAGGCGGAAACTCTAACACACCTCCCCCGCGTTGGGGAGAGGGTCAGGGTGAATGTG
Source organism: Sciurus carolinensis (assembly GCF_902686445.1). NCBI lineage: Eukaryota > Metazoa > Chordata > Mammalia > Rodentia > Sciuridae > Sciurus > Sciurus carolinensis. Next base: position 164,877,360 of record NC_062215.1, read on the forward strand.
AGGCAGTGCTGGGCGCGCTGTTCCAGACCACTGCCGCTACCGCTGTCCGTGGTGCTGAAGCTACGAGCCTAGAGCAGCGAAGGGTTTGTCAGGAGGGAGTTGCGGGAGAGGGAGGGGTTGACGGGGCGAGGAGTCTCCAGAGGACCTGACCCCTCCGCTCCATCTTGTTAACCCACAGCGTCACAGGAAGAACCCTGCGTTGGTCTCCAAGCCCGGGTGGGGAAAGAGGGCGCCAGATGGCGAGGCTGCGCCCCTTCCCCCACACGCCACCTTCCCACCCCCACCCCCGGCCCGTGAGTCAGCGCTGACAGTCTCTGTCCGCACAGATGTGAGTCAGCACCAGGCCTGACTGTGGGGAGGGGTACAGAGAACGACCCTCCCCTCTTCATCCTCTTCTGCTTCCTCTCCCAGCTGTCCCCCTCTTACAGGAGATTAGATCTCAGCAACTGGTCTCTCTAGACTTAAAGAGAAATCCTGGCCCTTTTCCCAGCCCAATCCTCTACTGGATTGCCTACGGGCCCCAGCTCTTATTGCTCAGAGATCACCCTTACGTCTTCTTCTTCCTACCTCCTCGCCCCTCCCCCTCTCATTTTTCAGCGCGGGTCACCACCTCCCTGGAGCCTTGGCAAGACTTGCTTCTCCCGAGGTCTTGTAGCCAGTCTTTAAATCCTTCCGCCCACATGCACCCCCATTCCTCCTCCTGAACCAGCAATCTTCTCCTGAGCCCACTTCTCTTAGGTCCCGCCCGCGTATTCCCAGCCCCACCTCCAGGCCTACGCCCCTTTCGTCCCAGGCGCCCTCTCATCTTCCTGGTCGCACAGTGCCTTCTCCATCCCACCCCATACACATATCCTACCTGAGTTTCTTACCTTCACGACACTTTCCCTCACCCCATCCCTGCACCGAGTTTTGCTCCCAGCCCCATATTGCCCCCACCCCCAAGTTTCCTCCTGACCGTGGGCACTAATGGCGCTGCAGCCTCCCGGGTGGCTGCTCAGCAGCAGGAGACAGACGAGCAGCCGGAGGCCCCCGGACCCCCCGGGACCCCCAGGCCGCCGCGGGCGCCGCATCCTTCCAGGCTCCTAGCACTCGCTCCCCCGCCAGAGTCGCAGCGACGCTGGCGGGAGCCTGCCAGAGGAGCCAAGGCGGGGCCTGCCACTCCCCACCCACCTCCAAGGCGGGGTCTACATGCCCCTCTCAAGTCAACTCGGCCAACCGCAGGCTGGTGGTGACGACATCTCCACCCCCGGCTCTTACGCTTATTTGCGTCAACGTGGCGTAAGAGCCCTGTTTTAGCCGGGTACCTATGCAACCTTTTTCTCCTGCAGCAAATAGTGGGCGCCTTACTAGAATTCCCACTTGGCCCATTCCCTTTTGATCGATACTCCTCTTCAAGGACCACGGCCTCTATCTAGCTCCTACACCCAGGACTGCCGAAAAGGGTTGCAGTTCCGTGGGGGCCAGGGAAGCTACGTGGGTTTGGGAAAATAAATCCTAAAATGAGAAGCATAAAAGTGAATAGAAAGGAACTCTTACGTGTGTCTTCATTAGTGGTTCTGGCGTCATCCTTAAGGCCAGGGGTGGTTAGGCGAGAGTGCCTGATTCCAGTTCTGATGGTGCCACCTACTAGGGGTGTAACCGCGGGCAAGTTGCTTGTCTGTCTGTACTCAAGCTACGTTAAGTGAAGGAGCTAATAGTACCTACCTCACAATGTGATGGTGAGGATTGTATGAATGAAATTCATGTGAATCACTGGGACCAAGGACTGAACTGGTCCCTACTGAAAGCTCCATACATACATTTTTTTCATTCCTTACTATGTATTTATTGTCTTTTGAACTTTTTTCTTTGTTTTAAAACATTTATTTACTTTTAATTGATACATAGTAATTGAACATATTTATGGGGTACAGTGTGATATTTCAGTACATATATACGGTGTGTAATGATCATACCTATCACCTTAAACATACACCATTTCCTTGTGTTAGGAACATTCAGAATCTTCTCTACTGGCTTACTTTGAAATAATTAGTTGTTATCAAACGTAGTTATCTTTCTGTGCTATAGAGCATTAGAAGTTATTCTCCTATCCATCAGCACCCTTGAACGTTGTAACTTTTGTTATTAGTGTTGACTCTCTCCAACTCTCCCATTTGAAGCCTAAACAATTTTATGGTTAGTATGGCAAAGTGTATCTCATATCAGCCCACTTCTCTTCATCTTGACTACCCTATCTAGACCTCTGTGCCCACTTACGTGGCTATTGCAGTAATCATCTGACTGGTCTTTTGCTTCCACTAGTCTCCCAATAAGCTATGGAGTGAGCCTTTCTAGGGTTCAAATTTGATCATTGTACTGTCTTGCTTTCTAGTAAAATATGAGAGAGAGAGAGAGAGAGAGGTGCATTTTGAATGCTCATACCATCTAGACTTAACAGTTATTGGCATTTTGCCGTATTTGCTGCTTCTTAGTGTTTAAGCAAATTATAGACATCATATTTCCCTTATAAATATATCTCTAGGAAACAAGGACATTTTCTCACATAACCACAGTAACTCTCTTAATATTATTTAATACTTAATTCCATTCCCAAAATTCCTTTTTTCGGCTGTTTTGCTTAAAATGGGAGTCAATCAAAGGCCATCATTGTATTTAGATTTATTTATTTGTTTATTTATTTATTTATTTATTTATTTTGTACTGGGGCTTGAAAACAGAAGGACTTTATCACTGAGCTACATCTCCAGCCCCCCTTTTAAAAATTTTGAGACAGGGTCTCACTAAATTGCTTAGGGCCTTGCTAAGTTTCTGAGGCTAGTCTAGAACTTTCGATCCTCCTGTCTTAGCCTCCTGAATCACTGGGATCACAGACTTGTGTCATTGCACCTGGCTAGATATGTATCTTAATTCTCTTTAAATTAGCATTGATACTGATCCCCTTCCCCATTTTTGACACTGTCTTAAGAGGTGGGTCACTTTTTCTTTATAACTCACCTTCTGGATTCTCTGATGGTTTCTCCATGGTGTATTTCCCTGTATTTCCCACGTGTATAACATTCACATCCCCTGTATTTTCTGTAACCTACAAGTTACATCTGAAACTTTGATTGGATCGGGTTAAACACTTTTCTTTTCTTTTCTTTTTTTTAAAGAAAAATGCCTTCAATTGCATCATTTCTGGTGGTGTATGTTGTCTGCCCATCCCACTTATTAGTGATACTGAAATTAACAACTGGTTTGAGGTAGAACCAGCTAGATGTCTATATAATAAAGTTAGAGGGCTGGGGAGATAGCTCAGTTGGTAGAGTGCTTGCCTTGCAAGCAGGAGGCCCTGGGTTCAATCCCCAGCACTGCAAAAAAAAAAAAAAAATATATATATATATATATATATATATATTAAAGTTATGACACGATGATTATGTAATCTATGGGATGATAGTTTGGCATTATGAGACTACCTAGTTCCCCATCAACTTTTCACCTAGTTGATCAATCTTGACTAAATTATTTCATAAGAGGTAGCAAAATAGTGATTTTTCTTACTCTCCTTTCCTTTTACATTTATTAGCTGATATTTCATAAAGGGATTTCCATTATTAACTTGGTTTAACTGATTTGAAATACAATCCCAACTGAAAACATAGAATATATTTTTAGTTTTTACTTCTCATCCATTTTCAGAGTAATAAGTTGCTATACTGTTTATAATAGTTACCCCTAATAAGTTTTAAAAAGTACTTTAATGGTTTTTCTTTTTGAATGTTTCTATTTATATATTCAATATGAATCAATCACGGTAATTATTTTTTTGTTTTAAAATTATCCCAGAATAAGCTGGTGAAAGGTCGTTAAGCCGTCTCCGATGTCTTCTTCTTTCTCTTTTGTTGGTACTGGGAGTTGAACCCAGGGATGCTCTATCTCTGAGCTGTATCTCCAGTTCTTTTTATTTTTTTATTTTGAGACCGAGTTGCTGAGGCTGGCCTGATCCTCCTGCTTCAGCCTCCCAAGTCACTGGGCTTATAGGTGTGTGCCACCATTCCCTGCTCCAATGTCCTTTTGAAATATTCCATTAATCATTAAAATTCACCTTGCTTTTTGCTACTCTAAAATGTATCAGGTTCATCTTTTTCATTCCCTGTCCACACAGGGAAGCAGCCATCCCTCTAAAGACATAGATTTTACTAAGGGCTGATCTGGGTGGAAGGGGTGAGGGACTGCTACTTCTAGTCCCTTTCAATGACCAGAGATGGTATATTAAGACACAGACACAGATAGACACACACACACACACACACACACAGACACACACACACACACACTGATATTTACAAAATTTCACCATGATTCTTAATGAACTCTGGATTTTTTATGAAGTTTTTATTCCTACACTGAAAATTTTGGTTCCTACTCACAGTAACATAACTCGTGTAAGTTTAATCCTACAATATACATACAATTATTTACACAATCATACAAATGTTACTCTACTGATCAATGAATGCTTAAGTTTTTTGGCAGGTTATTTTTGTCATTGAATATAACTCCTGGGGGTATACCGTCAAAATACTGTGTTCTAAAGTCATTTGAAATAACTCTTTTGTTTGTATAGTCACAATTACCAATTCCATATGTAATTAGGCTTGTTTCTGTTTGTTTGATATTTTAGGATTTTGTTTCTTATTCTTTACATCCAGAATATAATTTTACTTTTGAGTTTTATTTAACATTGTCTTGGTGAAGAGACAGGTCACTTTTTTCTTTAGAAAAAATATTCTGCAAGTTTCTCTTCTCTTCTTCAATTCTAAGTGGAAAGTCAGATATATCAACAAAAATTCCCACAAAGAAGCTTTTTCTTCACCAATGTAATTCACAGACACTTCTGCATTGGGCCATAATATAGCAGTCTTCCACTTCTGACGGATGCCTGCATTTTGTGCAGATGTCTCTAAATTAGGCCTATGCTTTATCTCCCCCTGTTAGCTCGTCATAAGCAATTCCCCAGGAAGCCATAAATAAGATTGTTGGAGAGGTGATGAAGCAGTAGGAGTCCAAGCTACCTGCTCATGCAACTTCTTCCATCCAGATCTTCGTGGGTCCCATCTCATATGTACCAATTCCATTTAATAAGGGAGTGCTATGATGAGCCTCCAATTTTATGACTTGGTGGGTCAGATAATGCCAAAGCCATAATTACTCATTGTCCCATGACCAGGTGTGTTCAGTCTATACCAAGAGCCTGGTAGAAAACTAGGAGCTGCTTTTCAAATGGAGAATAGTTGGTAGAATAAAAGGGCATGGACTTACTCCAAAATCTTATGGGTCTACATTATGATAATCTGACTGGGGCTTGCCAGAGGATTCATCTGACATCTTGTTCTGCTATAAACACTTCCAATGTTGCTAGGACCACTGATTCATAATAATTAAATAAAAAGACGGGTGGCATTGCAACCTGGAACCACTGCAGAACATTTTCTTGCTTCAAGCGGGGTGGTTTACTGGTAAATCAGTCTGAGTAGCACATTTAAATGTTTTGTCTATTTCCTCAAATGCCATTGAGGCCCACTCTTCTCCAAACAGTATTGTTTTTCTTTTTAATTGTGATAATAGTCTAACATGAAGTAACTTATTTCACTTAACTGATTGATTATGATACAGGGATCATACCCAGGGTTTTGTGCATGCTAGGCAAACACTTCATCACTGAGTGACACCCCTGATGAATTTATCTCCCTTTAGAGAGGGGATCTCATCATGCAACAGACAACTGGACCTCTAAGAACTTCATTAATGTGGCAGGACTCTGAATTTCCCTTAAGTTCTTCCATGCATGTGTCTTATGGTATCTAGGGTACTTGCTACATCCTTCTTATGATATCCAGTTAGCACAATATCATCAAAGTAATGAACCAGTGTCATTTTATGTGGGATATTGTCTTACTTCAGGCTGCTATAAATATTACTATAAATTAAAAGGCATATAAACAATAAAATTTTATTTCTCACAGTCTGAAGGCTGGAGGTCCAGGATCAGGGTGCCAGCATGTTCAGGTTTTGGTGAGGGTTCCAGGTTGCAAACAGACAACTTCTGCAAACAGATAACTTGGTGCTGTTTATTCTCACATTGTGGAAAGAGAGAAAGACAGCCTTCTGGATATTTTATAAAGGCACTAGTCCCTCAGAACCTTTTTATCTCCAAAAGTCCCTACTTTCTAATACATAGTTTGGATTTCAACATACAAATTTGTCAGGAATGTTGTGACACAAACATTCAACCATTTTAAATATCAAAGTAAAACACATCTTTCTAGATCACAATTTTACAGAGAACAGGAGGGTTGATATAATCTTTGAGGAAGACAGTTTTAGGATATGGTGTTTTCTCTGTTATATGAGTACAAAGTGCTTCTGTTTTTCCTAATAAAAATGAAAAAGAAAGAATATTTTCTAAAGCATTGTTGTCTAGCAGAACTATAATTGTAATTATATATGTAATTTAAATTTTTCCAATCATTTTAAAAAATATGAAGAAAAATGTGAAATTAATTTAAATGATGTTATACTTAACTCAACATATCAAAATATTAGTTTAATGTATACTCAATGTAAAAACTTATTGTGATATTTTGCATTTCTTTTTTCATACTAATTTTTTTAAGTCAAAATCAGTGTATCTTTTAGTTCTACAGCATATCTCCAGTTTGGACTAGCCATAGTTCAAGAACTCAATAGCCACATGTGGCTAGTGGCTACCATATTGGACAGTCCATAGGGGACAAAATTGTCCTATGACTCTTTTGGTATGCTCCTGTCAGATTATCATAGTGTAGGCCCCTAAGATTTTGGAGTAAGGTCGTGCCCTTTTATGCCACCATCTGTTCTTCATTGTTCTAGATCAATGACTGAGTATTAAGAAACAGAGTTGCAGTTAGCGTCCTCAACCTACCAAGGTTATTATAATCTATAATTATTCTCCAGGATTCATCTATTTCAAAGGATAAATGGGCAAATTAAATGAGGTTGTGATAGGAATAGCTACCTCTATATCTTTCAAGTCCTTGATAGTGGTATTGATTTCTGAAATTCCTCTAGGGATGCAGAATTGTTTTTGGTGCACACTTCTGGAAGGAGGAATGTTATAGTCCATTTTGTGTTGCTATAACAAAATATTCAAGTCTGGAACCTTTATAAAGAAAAGAGACTTATCTAGTTCACAGTTCTTGAGGTTAAAGAGGTTGGCACCAGCATCTGCTTGGTTCCAAGGAGTGAATGATGGCAGCCCAATGGTGAAAACACACATGGAAGAGTTCACATGGCAAGAGAGGATGTAAGAGACCAGTCAGGGTCCAGGCTCATTCTTTTTTATAACAACTTGCTCTTGCAGGAACTAATCCATTCCTACTAAACCCGACTCCCAAGAGACAGCATTAATTAATTCATGAGTGTTGAACCCCCATGACATAATTATCTGACACTAGGCTCCATCTCTTAAAGGTTCTACCACCTGAACACCACCAAACTGGGGACTAACTCTCCAGCACAAGAACTTCTGGGGGACAAGCTATGTCCAAACCATAGCAGGGAGGTTTTTCTAGGTACTTTCAGTGGGTGTTCCTGCTAAAATAATAACTTTATTTCACAGATCAGAGAATCAAAGAAGAGATTCTGCCAAATACTAAGTATATGTATTCCCACCATACAGTCAGAGACAGACAATTACCACAGGAAGAGTCCACAATCCCACTGAACTACCTTAAGGCAGACTGTGACCATAACTCCATTTATTATTACTTGAAATCCATATATTCTCACCTTAATGGTATTCACAGTGGCGTTTTTGATTTTTGTGGATGAGTCTCCATTCAGAACTGGTTTCTAGTAGCCCAGAGTGTTTGTGTATTGTCCCAGCACAATTGACCTTGTAAATGGCTGCAGATCCTTTTGCGGAAGACTTGGGGGAAGACTCACTGTGTATACCTGAGGCCTCATTGCCATCCAGTTAAGGAGCTCCATGACCGAATGCCTTAGCACTGGGAACTAGGAAAAAGTCTGAGTCCTACTGGAAAGAGGAAATATCACATACCATCCAGTTGATTGTTTTTTCCTAATAGTTCCAGTGCCAACCTCCAAGGTTCTGGGACTTTGGTGGTTTTAAGATAATAGCATTTTTTTTCATTGCTGTCCATTCAAGTTTAGTAGTTTAATTTCATTTGACTCATTCCACCTAATACCAACTAGAAAGTGTGACCAATTTGTATCATATTTCTTCTAAGTCAAGTGACTTACCTAAATTGATGGAACAACAATCCCTAGTCAAAGACTAAATCACCTATCCAGCAGTGCCATCTGGGCCATGCTGAGCCTCAGAGTTTTGCTGTGTTTAGTCTATTTGGTACCTCTTCTTGAAAGGAAAAAAATGGATAGGGGCCAAGAAGATATTTTTCTTCAGTTCCTAAACTCCTGAATAGATCCAGAAGAGGTAATTGGCCTATCTTAAAACTGTATATAAATGGGATTATATACTATGTATTATTTTTTAAAATGTGGGTTTTGTCCAATTTTATGAAGCCATAGATTGTTATTTTTCATCATTGTAGGAAAAAGTACTATAAAAGTACTAGTTAAACGCACAGTAAAAAGTACTATAATTTTTTATTTATTTTACTGTGGTTTGTTTTGATTGCTATTGTTGTTGTTTTGGTGCTGGGGATTGAACCCATGATCTTGCATGTGCTAATCAAGCACTGTATCACCCAGTCCTCTGTTTTACTGTTGACGGACATTTAGGCTACTTTCGGTTTGGGACTATTGTGTATAACACAGTTTTGAACATTCTCATACATAACTCCTGTGTACCTATATGTTCATTTTTCTAAGATGGTGGTTCTCAAAGTGTGGTCCTTGGACTAACAGCATTGATATCATCTAGAATTTCTTAGAAATGCAAAGGCTCAGGTTCCAGACCTACCATGAGTGGCACCATTATTATCCCAGGCAGAATATATCTGAATTCTCTCCAACAAAATCCTGTCGTCTGTATTAGTTTTCTAGAGCTGCCTTAACAACATGCCATAGGCTGGGTGGCTTAAAACAGAGATTTATGGTCTCACAGTTCTGTATGCTGGAAATATGAAATCAAGGTGTCAGTAGAGTGAAGAGAGAGAGAATCTGTTCCAAGCCCCTCACCTTGCCTTGTAGATGGCAAACTGCCACTTTGCTCTGGTGATAGAAATGTGGGGAAGGCCAGTTATAGATCACAGAGGAGAACTTAGATTTTTAGGATAAGATTGACAAAGTTCATCCAGGATGGGGCACTTATAATATACAGGGAATGGCATTTATAGGGGCCCTGGGGCATCAGCCATCTGGGTACATTTGGAAAACACAATTAGGGCTGAATTCCTGGTGCAAATAGTTGACAGAATGGGGGAAAGCACCATGGCACTGAAGAAATCTATAAGACAAGAACCTGAATGCTCTGTGGGCCAGATAAATTTTTCCCTAATAACAGATGGTTAGAAAATGATTTATAAATAAACTCCATGGCAGTGAACACTTTGCCATATTCACAACTGTATACCCAGTGTATAGAAGAATGTCTAGCATGTAATATGTTCAGTTTGGGTTGAACCAAAATAAATAAGATGTTGGGTGCAGGTAATTTGTGTGGGAGATGATCCCAGAAATCACTTTCCCTTGAGGCAAAGAAAGAAGAAAAGTCAATGAAGTAAGTGTGAGTTTGAACAGGTTGCAGCAGTGGGCAATGGAGCTGAATATCCTCTGAAGAATCATACTGAATACCCCTCAGAATTGTCTATGGAGAGTTGGACTCATTCAGTCCAACGTGATTCAGTTGCACTAAGTTCAGTTCTTTACTGGTTGAGAGTTACCTCTGGAGGTATTAAATCCCAGCTACTTCAGGGTTGTCAGGGAGACACACACCTGGCTTTCTAGAAAACTTACAGGATGAGAAGCAGAGTTCCAGGGCTTGAGGTGGGGAGGTGGTAGCAGGTATAGGAATTGTCCACCTGCAGCTGTGAATGGAAGGAGATGTGAGCCAGGGGATATGGGGCAGGGAAACTCCTCCCTATAATTACCTGAATGGAGCTATGGTATATATGGCTTACTTCTTTGATTACTCTTCAAAGTTTGTGTGTGGTGGGGAGGATACTTGGGGTTGAACTCCGGGCCTTGAACATGCAGGCAAGTGCACTACTGCTGAACCACATCACCAACCCTTTCTGATTATTCTCTCTTTTTCTTTAAAATAAATGTGTAAGGACTGGGGTTGTGGCTCAGTGGTGGAGCACTTGCCTTGCATGTGTGGGGCACTGGGTTCTAACCTCAGCACTACATAAATAAATAAAATTAATTTTACAAAGGTAATGTGTCCATCTACAACTAAAACTTTAAAAATACATGCATAAAAATATATTTAAAAATAAATTACATATGATTCTCCTTGAAAGTAATTAAGATCATTAATTTGGAAGAAAAAATATCAATACAATAAAATTTGGACTCACCATGTAAGAGGAACTTCTTTTTTTTTTTTTTTTTTTGGGTGCTGGGGTTCAAACCCAGGGCCTTGTGCTTACAAGGCAAGCACTCTACCGACTGAGCTATCTCCCCAGCCCCACAAGGAGGAACTTCTTAATACCACCCTCTGTTCCCGTAAATGGCACAGCACAGAGATGGTGTTTTTTTGATGGTCTCAAACAGAAGCTATAGACTACAGAGAACACCTATGAGGATCTGTCATGTGAACAAAGGGGCCATTCAGAATGAGAACTAGAAATAGGTCAACTCATCGTACTTGGCCTTATTGGTCTTGTAGGTGGGCAGAGTCAAGGGCTTTTTCTCATGGGGGGCGGGGAGTGGCACTTCTGAACGCTCCCAAGTGCATGAAGTTTTCACCACCAATGTCCGCTTTGATGAAGAAGTTTGTGTCTGGCTCTTGAAGGACACAGCCTTAAAATAGGGAAATTCTGGTTTTATTTTTCTTTGAGCTGGGACTTCACCTAGTTGGTGATGTCCTGAGTCTTGGCCGTGGCTGTCTTTGTGGCTCTGGAACCCCGGCACATGCTGGTGGCAGAGTGTGCAGCTAGGTGAGAGTGTGGAACCAGGTTGACAGTAATGAATGCCCCTTTCTGATAATTCTTAAAAATCTTTTATGAGGGCAGGAACCAAACACTTATAGGGTCAGGCACAGTGAAGCACAGGGTTATGAAAATGCTTGAGGATGAGTAACAAAGAAAGGTATAAAGGGGAAATATGAATGAGTGGCCATGGTTAGTTGATTTGATGAGAACTGGGAACAAAGGGATATGACTGGTCTAGTTGTTTTGGGTTCAGCTATATCCCGGAACAAAAGTAAAGAAGTGAGGGCAAGCACAGTGGTATGACCGAGACTATGTTACCAAGAATTAGTCACTAAATTTCTTTGGGTTTTTAATTGGGTGAGATGTGATGTGGCCATGTCCCAATTCCTTAGAGTAGCCTAATCCTTTTTTAAAAATCCCCCCCATAACTTTATGGATGTAAAATTGAAGTACAATAAAATGCATATTTGAAATATGCAATTTGATCAGATGTAACCAATACAGTCAATATAAAAAGCATTTTCATTACTTTTTGTATCAGAGACAGATATACAATGAACATTCAGATATCACAGATTGCACACTAGATAGAATTCTTCAGGCCTTTTACATAACCACCAAAAAACAGAAATTGGATTCTGCATTATAGTACAAAAGTCCACACTCTACCTTTTTGTATCATTTTCATTACTTTTTAAAAAAATTTGAAATCTTGCAGACTGTGTTTCCTTCATGATTTATTACATTAGACATCAATCACCAAAAAATATATAGAACCCCACCCCCACATGTCAATTATTTCAAAATTAAATGGACACTTATAATTATCTCAGAGGTCAAGGAAGAAAGCACAAGAAAAGTAAATTAAAATGCTTTGAATTAAGTAATAATAAAAGCTTAAAATATCAGGATCTCTGGGATGAAACAATACTCAGATGAACATTTATAACTTAATGTACTTGTGTCAGAAAGAAGTTAGAATAACCATCAAATTATTTTCAAATTATGTTGGAGGAAGGAAAAAATAAGAGTAGGAGTAGAAATATATGAAATAGAGATGAAATAATACAGCTAAAATTTGATAGAAATAAACAAGTTTAATCAGAAAAAAACAAGAACACGAAATCAGTATCAATGGAAAAGGGGTTATCAAAATAACCCTAAAGATGCAAAAATATATTAAGGTAATATTACAATTGTATGCCAATGTATGTGATAGCTTACATAACATGGTCTATATTAGAGAAGGATTCATGTGCTCTTGAGAAGAAAGTATATTCAGTCATTGATGGATGAAATATTCTATATATATCTGTTAAGTCTAAATTATCATTGTATTTTTTACTTCTATAGCTTCTTTATTTAGTTTTTGTTTGGAGGATCTATCCAGTGGTGACAGAGGCATTTTAAAGTTACCCAGTATTATTATGTTGTGCTGTATTCGACTCTTGAAATTGAGGTTTTGTTTGATGTAAGTAGATGCTCCATTGTTTGGGGCATAAATATTTATGATTGTTATGTCTTGTTGATGTATAATTCCCTTAAACAGTATGATATGGCCTTCTTTGTCCTTTCTGATTAACTTTGGCTTTAAGTCCACTTTATCTGATATGAGACTGGAAACCCCTGCTTGTTTACACGATTCATGTAAGTGATGTGTTTTTTCCCATCCTTTTACCTTCAGTCTGAGGATATCTTTGCTATGAGATGAGTCTCTTGGAGACTACATATTGTTTGGTCTTGTTTTTGAATCTAATCTGCCAGCCCGCGTCTTTCGATTGATGAGAATTTAGGCCATTAATGTTCAAGGTTAATAATGGGATATGACTTGCATTCCCAGTAATTTAGGTTTATTTCTAGTTTTTAATTTGAATTAGTTTCTCCTTTGATTGACTATTCCCTTTGTGTAATTCGTCCCTTTGCTGAGTTTCACTTTTGTTTTTTCATTCCATCTCCATGGAATATTTTGTTGAGAATGATCTATAGTGCAGGATTCTAGTTGCAATTCTTTTAACTTTTGTTTATCATGGAAGATTTTTATTTCATCTTCAAATTTGAAGTTTAATTTTGCTGGATATAGGATTCTTGGTTGGTATCTATTTTCTTTCAGAACTTGGTATATGTATTCCAGGAGCTTCCAGGTTTGAGGGTCTGGGTTGAGAAATCAGCTGAGATCCAAACTGGATCTGATACTTTTTCTTCCAGCCTTTAAAATTCTATCCTTATTCTTTATGTTAGGCGTTTTCCTTATAATGTGCCTTGATGTGGGTCTGTTGTAATTTTGTACATAGCCTCTTGTAGTTGATTTCCCATTTTAGTCTTTAGGTTTGGGAAATTTTCTGGTATTAATTGAAAAAATTGTGCATTCCTTTGGTTTGTATCTCCATGCCTTCATCTATCCCAATAAATCTTAAATTTGGTCTTTTCATGTTATCCCATAGTACTTGGAAGTTCTGTTCATGGTTTCTCAACATCTCTGCATGGTCAACTCTATTTTCAAGATTATATGTTTCGTCTTCATTGCTTAAGGTTCTGTCTTCCAAGCAGTCTAGTCTATTGATGATGCTTTCTATTGAATTTTTAATTTTGTTTATTGTTTCCTTCATTTCAAGGATTTCTGCTTGTTTTTTTTTTTTTTTTCAGAATCTCTGTCTCTTTATTGAAGTGATTTTTTACTACCTGTATTTTCTCTTTGATTTCATTTCTTATACTGTCCTTTACTTCACAGATCAGTTTAATTGTGTACATTCATCCTAAACTCCTTCTCTGATCTTTCTTCCACTGTAGTATCCTTGGATTCTGTGGTTGGAGTATCTTGGTTTGTTTGGGGCAATTTGTTCCCTTGCTTTTTCATGTTGTTTGTGTGTCTACCCATCCAACAGTATGGATCTGAGGCAAAAGAGTTTCTACCCCTTGGACTTATAGTGTCCCTGAATGTTTCCAGTACTTCACTGTGTAGGGGAAGACAAATAATAATAACAACTAATACAGCATTAACAAAATACAGCATTATACCAAATAGTTCCTACTATGAGGTTTACAATGATAATTATTACAATAAACAGAAATGATATGATCAGTTATTGCCTACAATAAAAAGAGCAAGTTTGTAAAAGGGTTTATAATTTTAAATGGTGGGCAGGGACAGAACAGAAGTGATATATGATGTGATGATTATGAGGGAGAAGAAAAAAAGATAGAAATAAAAACAATAAAGGAACAGTAAAAGAAAGAACAATACAGACTGGCTGTTAGCAGAAGAAAAGAGAGAATCAAGGGAAACAGGTAAGAGAAAATATATATGAAAAGTAAAATTTTAAAAAATTAAAAATAAAAGAATACAAAACAAAACTAAAATATACAAAACTAAAATATAACAAACATCTTAGTTCACAAAAAACTAATCCATGAAAAATAACTGGGGTCAAAAATGCTAGAAATAAGAAAAAACAAATATGAACATGTATAAGCGTCCATGTACCATTAAGGTCATGATTAAACAGAGAAAAAGAATTAAAAAAAAAAAGATCTTGATGAAAAGTTAAAGAATTCTTTCCATTGGAGTTCAAAGATTCTCAGCTCCTCATATCAGCAGTTTTAGGTGGGGTCATCTGGAATGTGATGCTCCACACTCTGGATTATTGGAGTGAGAGAGGAAATCTTGTAGTTGAAATTCCTGGAGGCAGGGTTTAGGCTTAGGTAGGCTCCAGGCTCTTTGCTGAATGTCAATTGGTCTGCAGGTTTTAAATCAGTGTACCTCCAGCACCCAGCACTCGTTGGTTCACGCTGCAAGACTGTACCCTAAGAGATCTCCCCTGAGTTCCACGTGTGTGGTGGGGGACCCTGTTCTTATTCCCCTACATCACCTTGGGATCCCACATTTTCTGGTCTCAGGTTCAGTCTCCAAAAAAATCTCTCCTGACCCTGCCCTTCTGAGTTCCCCGCCACAGGTGTCTCTCCTGGCTGATCCTGCAAGCAATCAGATTGGAGGGGGAGGGGTAGAGCCAGGTGAGTTTCCATGACCTGTTGTTCCCTGTGTCCATGTTTGATTTTATCCTGATCACTTAAGCACACTCTATGTCATGCAGTGTGTTTACTGGGCCTGTATTTTGAGCCAAATTCAGGAATCAGCCCCCTCAGCGGACAGCTCCTCATGCTGCAAAATGGTTCCTTCTTTTGTCCTCCCCAAGTCACCTAGAGAGATGGCGGCTTCCTTCCCTACACACCAGATATTGTGCTGTGCATATTTCAGGTTTGCTGGACAATGTCCTTGATCTCTAAACACTCTATATCCAGACACACTTTGGGCCTCCCAAAAATGCAGTTCCTTTGATTCTTTTATCCCTCCACTATGCTAACTATGCTCACAGAGGCACCACTCCTACTATTGTGTCCCTGGGGATTTCTTCCTTATTTTATTATATCCAACCTCTTGAGTTCCTGGTCTGCTTTGATTGTCCAGTTTTAAATTCTAGTAAATTCTGCCCCCCCCGCCGTGCTTTTTTTTTGTTCACCCACTTTGCTGAGAAGTTGCCTGTCTGTTTTCTTGGTTTCACTCCATGGAACAACCAGGAAAGCCACCTCCTCTTATTCTGTCATCTTGAAAAGTCAATCTTGATACCTGCCTGTTTGCTTACATCCATGAGTATCCAATGAATATGAAAATGGTTTGAGGAAAATAAAACTCTGCAAAGAGAACATTCTGGTGTTTGGTTGGTCTGAGCATGGGTCATCAGATTTCCTGCTCTCTTTGTTTTGTTTTGTTTGGGTACTCGGGATTGAACCCAGGGACACTTTATCACTGAGCTACACCTTCATCCTTTTCTATTTTGAGACGTGGTCTTGCTATGTTGGCCAGGCTAGCCTCAAACTTATACTCCTCCTGCCTCAGATTCCCAAGTAGCTGGAATTACAGGCATGAACCACTATGCTTGGTTTCCACTCCCTTTTATTTTTAAAAATTGATACATCAATTGATGCTGGAGATTGAACCTGCAGCCTAGAACATGCTAGGCTCTACCATTGGACTACATCCCCAGTCCTCCCACTCCCTTTTAAGATGTTAGACTATCAGAAGCAAACCCACAGGGGCCATCGAAATGTTAAATGTGTGCACACTTTGATCTCAGCACTGCTCTGTTGACCCTTGGGGCACAATGGACGGAAAAGCTCTGTCACAGCTCAAATGCTAGAGGTGGGGACCTTCATAAAACTTCAGGTCTAGGCCTGTCTGGCATGAGAGATGGAAAGAATGATTGGAGGCAAATATGGAGCCCACCTCCCCATAACATGAAGGAAGGACAACCAGACCACCCAGGGTGGCTAGGATGTGGGTAGGGAAGGCTGCCATTCCAGCTGTGCCCCACCCTTTCTTTATTTCATGAATAATCAATGGAAGGAAAACCAGACAGAAGTCAGCCTTCTGCCAGCCTCAAGAACTGTGCTCTCCTCATCCCCACCTCTCTCTCTTAGGAATCTCTGGCAAAGTTCAAACCCCACCTATTCTGCTTTAAGACAAGTTCACAGAAAGCATTTTCATAAAGTCCACTTTAATGATCCATATTTGGGTCATCCAACAACTGTCCCTCTGGAGGTGAGGGACAATGGTGAGGGCACTGAGGAAGGAAAGCTTCATGTGAAGTCTCAATCAGCCACAAGGTTGTGGCCTGCAGTGGGAAGTGGCCCAGAGTATTCCTGAAAGAGAAGAAACAGGGATTGGAGTCAAGATCTGGAGCATTAATCCCTCTTTCATGTCCTCCTTTTCCAAATGTTTCAATAAAAGTTGATTTAAGTAAGCCTTCTACGCAGTGACTCAGCCCACTGATTGACAGCCTGGTCCCTTGGTTCCCACATATAATTCTTCTTCCTGCTGTGATTTTTCCCTTAGGTTGGGGGCTGGAGAAGAATGGCAGCACTTTGTTTGCATTCTCAAAAGCACCACGGCAACCAATCCCCCACAGGTAGGTCCCTGTCACTTAGCCCTGATTATGTTGCCCTGGCAACCAATCCAGGTTTAGGAAGCCCAGCTGCCACTTTATGGGAGTAGGAGCCGGTTTCCTTGGAGAACATGAGGACTTGGACCCCCTGAAGTGCAGGAGGCCTCTAGATAGAGGGTGTGGCCAGTGGAGGGATGGTGTTTGGGTCCACTGCCACCACCCAAGTCCACGCTACCTCCATCTCCCTGGACCAAGAGGGTTGGCCTCTCCATTTTCATTCTTACTCTTTTCACCATTGATTCCCCAACATCACTAGAGTAGTTTTTTAAAATTGTATGTAATGTTACAACATTCTTTTCCTTAAAATATCTAGTTAATTTTCTGCTGCACTTAGAATAAAATCCAAATCTTTCACTGTGATTTGTGGGCCCCCCTTGTGATCAGTCCTGGATGACTACTACTTCTCCAAGTGCATCTTATGCCAGTGAATTTTCTGTCTGCTACTCTGATATACCTTAGTATTCTAGTCAAAGGCCATGTGTGGTTGCAATGCTCTCTGCCTGGGATGCCTTTGCTTTATATCTTCTGGCTGTCACCTTCCAATAGTTTAGGTCTTAGTCCAAAGAAAGCAATGTGGGGGTGTCTGTTGTTTGGAACAGCCTCACCCCCGCTACAGTCTTTGAGAGGAAAAACAGGATCTATGTAGGGAGAAGAACTGGAGATCAGGAGACTTGGGTCCAGTCTTGGCTCTGCCATGAACACTATGCAATCTTGACTAAGTCTCATAACCATCCTGGGCCCCAATATCTCATAAAGATAGGTAGAATAATAGATGGGTGGTTTCCAATATAGATTCTGCAGAATTCAAAGATCCCAAGGAGATATCTCTCATTCTTGCCCAGGTGACTTGCCCAGACCACAGAATAGAGCAAGGCAGGGACCGAAAGTGAGGCCTCAGGGCTGTGTCTTCCACTTAACCAAAGGAGTTTTGCTATTGCTTGCTATATACAAAAGAGCATATGGTAAAAGGAGGACCCTCTTCTCTAATTTTGAGAACTCTAAAGTTTTCAATGCCTGTTCTGAATTCAATGCCCAAGAGGGTCATGGTGGCTCATGCCTATAATTCCCATGACTTAGGCGGCTAAGGCAGGAGGATTGCTAAGTTTAAGACCAACCTCAACGACTTAGAGAGACTGTCAACAACTTAGCAAGACCCTGCCTCAAAATTCAAAAATAGTAAAAAAAAAAAAAAAAAAAAAAAAAGACTCAGGATGTTGCTCAGTGGTAAGACACCCCTGGGCTCAAGTCCCAGTACCACCACAACTACCACCAACAACAACAACAAAAACTAACTCAATGTTGATGCATGATCTTGTAGTTCATCTTCCCCTTAGAAGTTCTCAGCACCTGCACCACATCCCATCCCTCACTTCTTGTATGGATGCCTTATAGGTAGTCTGTGAGGATACAGGAAAGCAGGATTACTCTTTCTCAGGGAAAGGAGAAAAATTTTTTCTTCACTTTATTTGTTATCACCTTAAATACCCATTGCCTCTTCCATACCTGCTACTCTCATTTAAACAGGTCCTTGATGATTACAACTACCCTAGAAAAAAATTAGTCCCTCACCTTGATGGGGTTGGTCACCTCTTGTTTCAGGGCCTTTGAAACCACTTTGGAGGTAAAGCACTGATCCCTGTTCACCTTGGACACTGGGCTCTATAGGAGGGAAGGCAGGAGTCAGAAAGGAGGCAGAAAAGGATGAGAGCGTCCCAAAGGGAAAGTCATTGCTACAAAGTCAGGGATTCATAATTCCTGGATGAATCTCACCTTGGGAAATAAGAGTCGAAGCTTTTCCTCTTGCTTGCCCCTGGAAGACACAGAGATGACAGTGGGGCCTAGGCTTGCTAATCCACCTACCCCCTTTTGAAGGTATAGCTAATGTATTGTGGGAATTATTCCCTGCTGGTCCGAAAAAGGACCTCTGAAGCATTCTCCGCATAATGCTCCTGATAGCTCCTATTTGCAATTTTAGCACCTGTTTCTTCCCTGCTCTGTGTCTGCCAGATAGCATGGGCAACCACTGGCCTCACACACCTCATCCCAGTAGTTTTAGTGGAAAAAATTGCCTTTCCATCCTTCACACATGGGTCTTGGGGGTGGAGTAGACTGATGTGCTCCATCTTTTGGGTCATCACATTCTGGGTGGTGTCATCCTTCCATAACAGACCTGCGGGGTGAAAGGATGGAATGAGTTACCATCTGGAACACTGGCAGGGATCCTGGTGAGGTTTCCCTCAAGTACATATGGGATCACATTTTGTGGAGAGAATTAAATAAGATGGTATATTAAAGTTGCTTAGCTTAATGCTTGGCATGTAATATTCAATTAAAATTCTGATTATAGTTTCTTTGCTGATTCATTTAATGCTATGGTGAGGATTAAGTGAAGTTAAGAATGTAAAGAGTACTTAGAAAACTCAGAGGCAGCAATTCTCAAGCTTTAGTATGCATCCAAGTATCTTTCAAGGCTTATTAAAACTCAGATTGCTGTTCTCAAAATTCAGGTCTGGGGTGGAAATAAAGAATTAATATTTCTGAAAAATTGCCTGTTGATTCTGGTGTTGCTGGTCTGGGATGTACTTTGAAAACTATGCATTGTAAGCATAGTAGGCATTAGCAGTAGTACTATGAACTTAAGGCAGATTTTCTATCTAACTTTCCCCTCCCCCATTCATAAAACCCTGCTCTAAGAAAGGGTCAGCATCTGTCTCCAGTGGACTCTGCTCCCTTTCATCCCTCTCCTCTATCAGATACTTTTCCCTGCTTCCTACACAGAGGTTGACGTGTGTGCATGTGCTCTTGGCTGAGAACTTAAGGAGTTCTGGCTCAGGAAAAACTCAGATAGTGCCAGGGGCTTGAGTCCCTGGGAATTTGATCAAGGCCTCTCCCAGGGGTTTCTTCTAGCAGCATCTGGGGGGCTCCTCTAGAATGCTCAAGTGCAAGCAGCCCATCATCTAGATCCATCCCCACTCCAGTTTCAGGTGGAGACATTTGACAAAGAGAAACTGTCCTCAGGTCAGATAGCTCCTTAGTGCTTCCCCCATAATCTGACCAGGCCACAACCTTTGCTCTTCACCTTTTACTTACCTTGAGGTACAATTTGGTGGAGTATGACTTGTAAGTGCCGAAAGACTGAAGAAGTAAACCCTTGGAGGGGCCAGAGTTGCCCTGCTCCTACTTGGTCCTTACCATCTAAGGGAAAAATAGTGGTATCATCAAGGAGCCCAAGCTTTCCAGATCCCAGTGGAAAAGAAGCAGCTAGCTTTCCTTCACTACCATTCCTGAGCCAGGCTCTTCCTCCACCCCTTCGGGTTCTCTTTCTTCCAGTTATCTTTTCCCTCATCACCACCTGTCCTGTTCTTCAGGCCCTGGGCCTCATTCACCCTTGATGTCAACTTCTAGGTAAGAACCAAGCTTATAAGTAAAGAGTAGCCTGTGGAGGTTCAGGTGAGAAGAGGCTCAGAAAGCTACCATATGGGATGGATAATCAGATGGATGGTGGATTATAGGGAAGAAGGTGAGTTCCATCTTAGGGAAACTTTAGAGGGCATGAGGGTTAAGGGGAAGATTTGGAATTTTTAGAGAAAGTACCATCTTCCTCAGTATCTTCAGGGAATTGGATCTAGGTCCACCAACTCCATACCAAAATCCATAGATGTTCAAGTACCTTATTGAAAATGGCTTAGTATTTGCATATAACCTATGAACATTCTCCTGTATATTTTAAATCATCTAAATTACTTATAATACCTAACAAAATGTAAATCATTGTTTTTCTGTACTGTTTGGGGAATAACAAGAAGAAAACCTGTACATGTTCAGTACAGACACATTTTTCCTGAATATTTTTGACTTACAGTTGATTGGATTAGAGGATGCAGAACTCCCTCATGTAGAATGCATAGACATGGAGGGCCATCTATATTGGTATGAATAGGATTTGAGAGTATGAATACTTCTACTGAAAGCAACAGTTCACCCAGTTGTGCATAAAGAAATGATAGGTGTGAAGGAAGATATTCCCTAATGCCAAACACACCTTTCTGATTACAGATAGATGGGATAGAACTGAAGGAAAGTCCTGGGGTATGGGTTACTGGGGATTGAACCCAGGGGCTCTTAACCACAGAGCTATACACCCAGTCTGTCTATCTATCTATCTATCTATCTATCTATCTATCTATCTATCTATCTGTCTGTTTGTTTAAAGATAGGGTCTCTCTAAGTTGTAGAAGCTGGCCTCCAACTTGCAATACTTCTGCCTCAGTCTCCTGAGTCACTGGTAATTACAGGCGTCCCTACCGCGTCCTCCCTCCCTCCCTCCCTCCCTCCCTCCCTCCCTCCCTCCCTCCCTCCCTCCCTCCCTCCCTCCCTCCCTCCCTCCCTCCCTCCCTTCCTTCCTTCCTTCCTTCCTTCCTTCCTTCCTTCCTTCCTTCCTTCCTTCCTTCCTTCCTTCCTTCCTTCCTTCCTTCCTTCCTTCCTTCCTTCCTTCCTTCCTTCCTTCCATTTATAGTGGAATTATCATGAATCATTATAGGCATGTCTTAGAAAAGGGAATTCTCCGCAATCAAATGGAGTCCTAATAACAATTTCTTGGCCTCAGGAAGGAGTGAAACCTCCAGAACCCCACTGTGAAGGAAAAGAGCTTCAGGAAGGGGGGATAATTCTCTGAGGCTTTGATCCTAGAGCCGAGACAGGAACACGCCCCTACCGGACCCAGCAAGCGCTGTCCGTGGTGCTGCGAGGTGGCGAAGCCTGGTGTGGAGGCTGAGCTGGGGTTTGGCGGTACTTTCCCCACCAACCTTCCTCTCATCCACCACCAGGCCTCCTCCCACAGCTCTTTGCGAGTCTTCTGCATTGACCTCTAAACCCAAGGATCGGGCAGGGAGAGTGGGTGCCAAACTAGGAGTTTGCGTTGTCTCCCCCACGTGGTCGCTGCATTTTCGAGTCTGCGCAGTCCGTCTCCGACCGTGTGAGTCAGCGCTGAGCTTACCCCCGATGGCGCAGAGCAGAGTGGGAGGAAGAAGGATGGTTTCCTCCCCCGCCATCCTGATTTACCCCGGCCTCACCTTTCCCTCATTGGAAATCGGATCACAGTCACTAGACTGTGGGCCTACACTAAGCCTCGGTTTGTCTCTCGACCTAGCCTTCTTCCTGGAGACAGGACCCCATACCCGAAGACCATCCCTCCTGGTCCCTTGCCAATACCTAACCCACGTCATCTCTTCCCCGGTCCCTCAGCGAGTCTGGCTTCTTCTGTAGCCGCCCTTTCTCCCATTTGTCTTCTTGACCTCCTCCCGAATCCCGTCTTCCCTTGAACCCGCTCCCCTTAGGTCCAGACCCCGCTTGCCGAGCCCCATCCCAAATCTACTTCTTCCTGCGATACTCTCTCTATACATTCCTCTCTTCTCATACCCCCGAACACATAATTTTCCTCCTGAGTTTCCTAAGCCTGAGGCCTCTTGACCCTCCTCTCTCAGAATTGCTTTGGCCCTGCCCGCACCCCCCAGGTCTTCTCCTGACCGTGGCCACTAATGTCGCTGCAGCCCCCTGGACAGCTGTTCAACAGCAGGAAGCAGACGAGCAGCCGGAGCCCCCTGGAGCCCCCAAGCAACAGCCAGCGCTGCATCCTCTCGGGATCTGCGCGCTCACTCCCCCACCTAAGTCGTATTGAAAGTGGAGACAGCAGCCAGAGGGACTGTGCGGGGCTGCCTATCGCTTTCCACCGGTTAGAGACGCGGGATCTGCATAGCCCTCCTCTGCAACTCGGCCAATCGCTAGCGGGCCCTGCCCTTGAGGACGCCCACCCAATTTCTCCTTCCCCTTACCGCCTCCCTCCACTGCGTACCTTTTGGAATTCTCAGTCTCGCTTTTTTTTTTTTTCCCCCTTTCAATTTAAATTTTTTTGTTGTTGTAGATGGATACAATAACTTTATATTATTTTTTTTTATTCAATGCTTAGGATCAAACCCACACTGAGCCACAACCCCAGCTTCCCCGCACCGCCCTGCTCCTTTTTGCGTCTCAAGGACCACCGCCTTTATTCCCAGTCCACTAGTCAAAGGTTAGAAAAACCAATCACACGTAAAATGTGGGTGGGAAATTGTACCTATGTCACGCGTTTGTTATGAGAGATAAATATGAACTGAGAACAGTAGATCCTAAATGAATTCAGTTTATTTTTATCCTTGACCGTTATTTTATCCTTAACCACCTGAAAACTTGTAGCAATTAGATGGATGCGACCTGTAAAATTTATTGCACATCCATTCACATTTTTTCCACATCCTCTGCCATCTCCCTGGTTCAAACCACTGTACTTTTTTATAGAGGTCTTGCAATAACTAACTGGCTAACTGATCTCTTGCTTCCAATGTATATTTGTAGGATAGATGTGAGTTTTCTAAACCTTAGACTGGCATTTCAATATAAATTTTTTATGGTCCACTGGACATTTTGGGTTGACATTGTTAATGTCCTGAATTACATTATCTATTTTTAAAAAGTGTTGTTCGTTCTGGGAGGCAAATAAATGTTTTGTAGAAAGTCTTGATCCTACAGCCAGTTAAGACAGGAGTATTTCAGTTCTGCTTTTAATCTTCAGCAGTATCCTTTAGTTCTGGGATATGGTCATTACACCTTAGGTGTGGTACTTTCAGAATTCTAGTGGAAACCCCAAGGTGTTTACCAATTCCCTCTAATTTTATGGGTTCTGAACTTCAGACTTGGTCTCCCTAATACTGTGGCAGCTGACAAAATCCCTGTCAGCTATCTGGCTTTCATATTAGGTTCCTTGAAATCTCACCCTGTACCTGTGCCATTTAGAAAATTGATAAGGATTTGAGGAGAATTTGTATGTGAATATTGAAATCCCTCTCTGTAGATCAGTCATTTTCCAGATTTCTTCCTTAATTTCCAGGTGCCCTGGCATCTCTGTACACCCAACTCTGCTTCTCAGCCAGTAAGATGGCACTTCTGAGTTCTGTTTCTCTTTGTACTGTAGTGAACTGTGAAGTCTCTTTAGGGGAAATCCTGTTAAATATGGGCTTCACCTGGTGAGGCTTCCCTTCTTCAAGGATTAAAATTCTCTCATTTTTCTTGTGCTTGGTTGGTCTTCATGACTCTGTACAGCTTTTTTTTTTTTAATTTTTACATTTTTGTCTAGAGTATTTATTCCATGTTAATTTCAGGATCTGACACAGCTATTTTGCCATGCTACAAACAGAAAGTTTATCTGGTTATCAATGATTGTGTGCTGCACTTATTATTTTTATTTTTTATTGTTATACATAGTTGTTGGGTTCACTTTGGCAAAATCACACATGAATGGAATTTGATTTTTATCCCCATTCCTCCAAACTTCCTTCTCCTCGCTTCCCATATTTTTATTTGTTCTTTTTAGTTATACATGACAGTAGAATGTATTTCAACACATCATACATACAGGGAGTATAACTTGCCATTCTTGTGCTTGTATATGATGTGGAGTTACACTGATTGTGTATTTATATATGAACATAGAAAAGTTATGTCTGATACATTTTATTGTTCATCCCCATATTCTCCTTCCTCTACTGATCTTCCCTTCACTTGTTTATTTATTTATTTTTATTTTTATTGTTTTTTTTTTTTTTAGTTGTAGATGGACACAATCCCTTTATTTTATTTATTTATGTGGTGCTGAGGATTGAACCCGGTGCCTCATGCATGCGAGGTAAGCACTCTACCTCTGAGCTAGAACCCCAGCCCCTATTTATTTATTTTTGATTTGTACTTTCTATATATACATAAAGGGGAAATTCCCTTTGGCACATTTATATATGCATATAATGTGATTTGTTAAATTCATTACATATTTCCTCCTTTTTCTGGTCCTTTCTTCCTCACTCTTGATAGCTTTCTTCTATTCCACTGATCTTCCTTATATACTTATCATATCCAATTCCTCAACTCCCTCCTTTCTTTCCTTTCTTTTACTCTAGCTTCCACATATTAGAGAAAATAGTCAACCCTTGGTTTTCTTTTTCATTTTTATTTTCTTCTTGGTACCAGGCATTGAACCCAGTGGCACTTAACCGCTGAGTCATATCCCTAGCCCATTTTATTTTTTATTTTGAGACAGAGTCTCCCTAAATTGCACAGGGCCTTGCTAAGTTGCTGAAACTGGCTTTGAACTTGCAATCCTCCTGCTTCAGCTTCCCAAGTCACTGGGATTACAGGCTCGACTGCAACTGGCTCAATCCTTGATTTTCTGAGTCTGGTTTATTTCACTTAACATTATGGTTTCCATTTCCATCCATTTACCAGCAAATACCATTATTTCATTCTTCTTTATGACTGAATAAAACTCCATTATAACTGAGTAAAACTCCATTGTGTATATATACCACGTTTTCTTGATCCATTCATCTATTGATGTACATCTGGACTGATTCCATAATTTGGCATTTGTGAATTGTACTACTATAAACACTGAAGTGGCTGTATTGCTATAGTATGCTAATTTTAGGTTTTTTTGGATAAGTACCAGGGAGTGGGAGAGCTGGGTCATTTCTAGTTATTTGAGGAATCTCCATACTGCCTTTCAGAGTGGTTTACTAATTTTCTGTCCCACTAACAATGTATGACTATACCTTTTACTCCACAGCCTTGTCAGCATTTGTTATTATTTGTGTTCTTGATAATTGCCATTCTGGTCAGAGTCAGATAAAATGTTGGTGTAGTTTTGATTTGTATTTCCCTGATTGCTAGAGAGAAAGAGACACATTATTTCTAAATAGTTTATGGAAAAATTTGAGACCTAGAAGCAAATGAGTGTGAACCTGCTTTGAGAAGTATAATGTTCCTGTTGGTCTTCAAGTGGGATAAGCACAGGTGGGTGTGTTCCTCTCTCCCTTTTAAGATTTCAATCTGCCAGGAGGATACCTATCAAAATGTGTGCACAAGCATTGATATTGCACTTCTTTTTTGCCATTTATTTCATGGAAATTCCAGTGCTGAGGGCAATATTTTCAGAAAACAAGGAGATTCTCAGGCCTATTGAACTTGGGGTCCACAGGGAAGATATGTGGGGATGATATCAGCCTGGAGATCATAAGATGGTTTCTGGTGGTCTAGCTGTTCTCAGGATCCTTAGGTTGGTGTTGTCTTATTATCTTATTAATAGATAATATTTGAAATGGAACCTATATTATAGGTATCTTAAAATTGTGTATCTTGGTTTGCTTAAACTACGAAAAAAAGACATGTGGTAGTATGTTGCACGAGGTTATTTTCATGAGTGAATTTGCACAATTTCAAGATTTTGAGTGAAGATTTGCAGATTTCCCAGAAATTTGGGAGTGACAGGTCTAGGAAAAAAGCTAGCTTGGGACATGATGATATGATGAACTTTAGTGCAAGACTTTTAAGATTAAATTTATAATCGCCCTTTCTTTCCTGTCTCCTTTCTATCTATCATTTATATTTCTTCTATCCTACCTCAGAAAGAAAAAGAAATCAAAAATCTAGATTCTATCTGTACCAAGGAAATGTGTTGTTCCTCGTTACCTTCTCAAATGTCCCCTCTGTATCTGTACTGGCCTTACACATTTTACTTCAGAGGCTCTTGCTGAGGCCCAATCTTTTGCCTCCAGACAGGCTCAAAGAGTTTCCATGAAAAATCCAATAGCAGTTTTTCCTAGAATGGCCCCCTGAGGGTTAATGGAAAGACAGGGAGGCCTTGATCTGGTAATTTTACTTAGAGGAAACAGCTCAGAGAAGCTCTAAAGTGAGAGAATGGTGTTTGGAATTTTTGTGTTTATGTGCTGGGGCTCCCCCTCCACAGTAGATAGCAGGCTCTAACAGTGGTCTTGGTCAGGGCAGATCTGGAAGAACAGTGACTCAGCAATTACCTGACAGCTGGCCTCCCTTTGGCTCCCATGACCTAATCACCCACACCCCCGTCCCCGCTCCAGCCCCAATTCCCAGTTTTCTGTTAGGTTCAGAACTAGTCAAGAATCCTGAGCCTGGAGAAGAATGGCAGATTCTTGTTTTCGTGCTTAGTAGCACCATGGTAACCAGTTCTCATTGTGGGAATCAGTCATTTAGTGCCGATGATGTCACTTCTACCGCCCATCCAGGCAGAAGAAGCACAGCTGCCATGGTGACAGGATTCAGAAGAGGTTTGTTTGTTTGTTTGTTTGTTTTTAAATATATGAGGATCTAGAGTTTCCTGAGGCTCAGGCTGCTCTGGCACAGTGCATGGCCCCCTGGAGGTGCTCAACTTGACTGCAGTTGCCAAGTTCAAGCCACCAGTGTTCCTTAGACCAAGACAATTCTTCCTAACAGGCCTATCCATCACATTCTCATCTATATCATATGTTCTCCAATAGTGTTAGGGTAGTTTTTAAAAATGGTATGTGATACATTCCCTTCCTTAAAATCCCCAGTGATTTTCTTCTGCACATTTCTTAAGCTCTAGACCTTTTACTATTATCTGCAAATCCCTGTATGGTCAGTTTTGAGGTTACTTATCCAACCTTATTGTATTGCCTATCACTGGTTATTCTTTTTGATCCTCTAACGAAAAAAAAAATACAATAACTAAAAAACAAAAAGGAAATAGGTGAACTCAAAAGCAGAATAGATACAACAGAATAGTCAATTCACATGTTGGTGATGGATCAATAGAAATGATTCCATCACCCCAGCACTGCAAAAATTGATTCCATCAGCTGGGTGTGGTGACTGGGGAGGCTGAGGTGGGAAGATCACAAGTTTGAGGTCAGCCTCAGCAACTTAGTGAGACCCTGTCTTAAAATAAAAATAAAAAGGACTGGGGATGTGACTCAGTGGTGAAGCACTCCTGGGTTTGATCCCTAGAAACAAAAGAAAGATTTATCATAAACCTCTAAAAACTAAAAACAGAACAATCTCAAACAACACATTGCTTGAAGGAGAACAGTGATTTGTTTTGGTTTTGGAACTGGGAATTGAACCCAGGGATGCTTAACCACTGAGTCACATCCCCAAGTCCTTTCTTATGTTTTATTTAGAGACAGGGTCTTGTTGAGTTGCTTAGGGCCTCCATAAATTGCTGAAACTGGCTTTGAACTCCCAATCCTCTGACCTCAGTCTCCTGAGCTGCTGAGATTATAGGTGTGAGTCACTACACCCAGTGAGAACACTGATTTGAGTGACTGGATTCTTCCTTTTAGACCATGGGGACCAGAAGGAAGTGGGATAACATTTTTAAAGTGGTGAAAGAAAAAAGCTGTCAACCCAAAATTCTATATACATAAAAAACATATTTTAGGAATGAAGGTGAACTTAAAACGTTCTCAGGTGAAGAAAAACTAAGATAATTCATTGCTTGCAGAAACATTAGGAATGAAGGAAGACCAATAGAAATGGTCAGTATCTGAATAAATATTATAGATATTTCTCCATTCCTGGGTTATTTGAAATATGGTTGGTTGAACATAAAAATTATAACACTATCTGACAAGAGTTTTCAATGTATGTAGATGTAATTTATTCTAATTTATAACAACAACATTAACACAAGGTGTTAAAGAGAACTTTTTGCTGGCGAGAGTTCTGCATTTTTCACTTCCAATGATAAAATAGTGATTATAAGTAGACTGTGAAAAGTTAAGTGTGGCTTGGTGTGGTGGCACATGCCTGTAATCCCATGACTCAGGGGGTTGTGGCAGGAGAATCACAAGTTCAAAACCAGCCTTAGCAATTTAGCAAGGCTCTATGCAACTTAGTGAGACCTTTGAGTTTGATCCCCTGTGCCAAAAAAAAAAAGTTAAGTATATATATTTATAATCCCTAGAGCAACCACTGAAAAAACTACACGAAAATATATAGCAAAAAATACAATACAACTATTCAATGTGAAGGCGGAGGTGGGTAAGCTTGAACTGATATTCCAGAAAGCTGACTCTAATCAGGATTACATTCACTACAGGCTGGGATATGAAATCAAGACTCATCATCCTTATTCAGCAGGCCAGAAAAATCGAGTTATAGTCTTAAAGAAATTGTCAGCAATAAAGTCTTGCTATCAAACTTTATATGCATGCTTTAAACCAGTTGCTGTTGAACAGAAAGAGACTATGCTACACATTATGCTACTTTGAATAAGACTATGATACAAAAACTACAAAAGCAAACAGACCTGCAGCTGTCACCTCTGACTGAAGAAGAGAAAACTGTGACAGAGCAATTAAAATCTCACATGCCAGACGTATCAAGAAATGAATTTGCAAAAGGAAATTAGTGAAGAGATCTCTTCCAGAGAAATTTAGGAGGATGTCATGTGAACACTTGTTAAAAATTTAGCCAAAAGAAGTGACATATATGTATGTATACACACACACACACACACACACACACAGTTTTATAGTTTTAACTAAGGAAGTTCCTTAATGCTATTTTGGATCTGTTTTCTTTTTGTATAAGTTGAGATAATGTAGATATTCTGGCCTGTCATAAAAGAATGTTTATATATATTTCAGTAAGTCAGAATGTTTATATATAGTTCAATCAGTCAATGTGTGAATGAGTATGCTTTAGAATTTAGAGAACAGGCAGCATATTTGTTTTATGTATATACATACACACAAAGAATTTATGTGTGTGTATATATTTAACTTCCATTTTTTGAAATGTCAATTGCAGATGGGAATCATTTTTGGTGAGACCACTAATACATGATGTATAATCTCTCACGAAAACCAGCTAATATAATAAGTTGACTTTTCTGTGATAACTTCATTTTTATTTACTTTTTCCCTATTCCTTCTACCTGCTAATATTGAGCAACATGAACTTGTCTGCAAATGCTGTTTTAGACTGTCCCTGTGGTATTTCAATAGTCCCTTTGTTTTGTTTTAGCCTATGTTTGTAATTACTTTTGTTTGTTTTTGCAGCACTAAGGAGTGAACCCAGGGCCTCATGCATGTTGGTCAAGTGTTCTACCACTGAGCTACACCCATAAGCCCTGTAATTGTTCATTCTATATCAAAGAAAGCTAGGTGCAGTGGCATGCTACCCAGGAGACTGAGGCAGGACCAAGGCTAACCTGGGCAACATAGCAAGACCCTGTCTCAATTTTTTAAAAAGCTGCAGATGAAAGTTACATTGGAGCATGTATCTGCCACCTGCCAGTTTTGTTATGTGTGAGTTAGTATCCCTACTTATTTTCAAATAACTATTGGCAACAAGGTAATTGTCCAAAGTAGGGATAGGACAGGGGAAGTAGCTCAGTGGTAGAGCACTTGCCTAGAATGTGTGAGGGCCTGAGTTTGATCCCTAGCACCACAAAAACAAACAAACAAAAAACCCAAATCAGGACAGATAAAAACATATTTGTGGGATAGAAGGTATAAACCAGTGGTAGAGCATATGCTTAGCTTGTGTGAGGCCCTGGGTTCAATCTTCAGTACTGACAAAAAGGATATTATGAAGTTATTTATAATATCAATACATACACACATCTGGTTAATAGTAGGTGAATAAGAAAATAAATCATGGGGTATCTACTCTAAATAACAAGATTATTGAATAATCAATCAAGAAATTATTATGAAAATGCTGAAGCTATGCCAAATTGGGGAGAGGAGAAACAGATACTGCAGTTTTATAGTTAAGATTGGACTTTGGAGTCATAACTGAGGTATAAGTACAACAGTTCCCCTCTTTATCTGCAGTTTTGCTATCCATGGTTTTAGTCACCTGTGGTCAACTGAAGTCCAAAAATAATAAATGTCGAAATCCAGAAAATAACAACTCCTAAGTTTTAAATTGAAAAAAAAAAAAAACCCACAATAGCATAAAATTTTAAAAAATACAATAGATACATTAAAATAGAATATAGAGTATTCCAGCAATCCAATATAGAGAAGGAAAGGTGAAACAAGGAAAAACAACAATGAAAAAAGAGGAAACAAACAGAAAATGAATACTACAATAGATGTAAATCCAAATATATTGATCATTGTACAGGGCCTAAATACATCAATTAAAAGACAGGGGTGGACAGAATGGCCAGGCATGGTGGTGCACACCTGTAATCCCAGCTACTCAGGAGGCTGAGGCAGGAGCATTGCAAGTTTACAGACAGACTAGCAACCTAGAGAGACCCTGTCTCAAAACAAAAATAAAAAGGTTGGGGATGTTACTCAATGATAGAGCACTTCTGGGTTCAATCCC
Organism: Sciurus carolinensis; assembly: GCF_902686445.1. Classification (NCBI taxonomy): domain Eukaryota; kingdom Metazoa; phylum Chordata; class Mammalia; order Rodentia; family Sciuridae; genus Sciurus; species Sciurus carolinensis. Next base: position 164,908,666 of record NC_062215.1, read on the forward strand.
TTCTAGAGCAAAATAAATAAATAAATAATAACCCAACAATGTATTGTCTATAAAAAACTCACTTCAAATATAATAATATAAATGGAGAAAGATGGGCCACACTAACACAAAGAAGACTGAAATAGTTATATTAATACTAGACTAACTGACTTTCAGCACAAAGAAAATTACCAAGGATAAGGAGGAATATTGCCTAAAGATAAAAGGGTCTGTTCATCAAGAATGCACATAGCTCAACGTGTGTGGACTTAACAACAGAGTTTCAAAATGAGTAATGCAAAAATGAACAGTACTGAAGGGAAAAATAGGTCTATAACTATATTTGGACATTTCAACACTCTTCTCTCAGAAATCAAAAAAACTAGCAGAATATACAAGAACTGGTCACATCATTGCACAATTGATTCTAACTGGTATTTACAGAACACTCCACCCAACAACAGCAGAACACACATTCTCCTCAAGCACACAATGGGACATTACCCATAACCTGGATGATAAAAGAAATCTTAGTAAAATTTAAAACAATTGAAATTTTGCAGAGTGTTCTACAACCACAATGCAACTAAACTAAAAATCAGTAACAAGTCTCCAAACACTTGGCCACTAAAAAAAAAAAAAAAAAAAAAAAAAAAAAAATGTTTTAAATATCCCATGGGTCAAAAAGGAAATCTTAAGTGAAGTAAGAAAATATTTTGAACTGAACAAAAAGGAAAGCACAACCTATCAAAATTTGTGCAGTGCAGCTAAAGGAATGCTTGGAATGAAGTGTATGACATGAAATGCCAACATTGGAAAAGTCATCAGAGGGAAGAACTAAAGACAAAAGCATAAATCAATACAATTAAAAACAGAAAAAGAGCCAGGAGCAGTGGTGCATGCCTGTAATCCCAGCAGTTCTAGAGGCTAACACAGGAGTATCACAAGTTCAAGTCCAGCCTCAGCAATTTAGTGAGGCCCTAAACAACTTAGTAAGACCCTGTCTCAAAATTAAAAAAAAAAAAAGGACTGGGTATGAAGCTCAGTGGTAAAGCACCCCTGGATTGAATCCTCAGTACAAAACAAACGAAACAGAAAAAGGGAAGAATTGATGAAGCAGAAAGCCATTTTTGAGTTTTTACAACCACACTCATAAGGCATGTTGGTCTTCAGTTTCCTTTCCTTGTGGTGTCTTGTCCTGATTTGGTATCGAGGCAATTATGACTTCATGTAATGTGTTGGGAAGTGTTTTGTCAGCTTTTTCACTGCTGTGACTAAAACACAGCACAATTGTAGAGAAGGAAAAGTTTATTTGGGGGCTCACAGTTTCAGATGTCTCAATCCATAGACAGTAGGCTCCATTCTTTGGGTCTCAAGGTGAGGCAGGATATCATGGTGGAAGAGGTGGTGGAGGGAAGCAGCTCACATGATGATCAGAAAGCAGAGAGACTCCTCTCACCAGATACAAAATATATACCACAAAGTCATGTCCGACAATGCCCCACCTCCTCCAGCCACACGCTACCTGACTTCAGTTAGTACTCAGTTAGTCCCTATCAGGGGATTAATTCACTGATTGTATTAAGTTTCTCACAACCTAATCATTTTCCTCTGAACCTTGCATTATTTCACACGTGAGCTTTTGGAGGATACCTCACATCCAAACCATAACATCTGGAAGATACTGTACAGAAGTGTTATTTCTTCTTTAAATATTTGATAGAATTTTCTAGTAAAACCATCCTCGCCTGAAGATTACTTTTCCAGAAGATTTTAAATGAGAATTCAATTTTTAAAGTTGTTATAAGACTAGGTTATCTATTTCATCTTGGATGAGTTAGGGTAGTTTGTGGTCTTTAGAGTTGGTCACCAGAGGAAATGATACAATTTGAGTGACAAGCAGTAGGAATAACAGAGCTGGAAAAATTAAAACTTGAAAGCAGATATTTTATCTTTTTTACTGCTGTGACTAAAAGATCTAACAAGAACAACTAGAAAGGAGGAAAAGTTTATTGGGAGCTTGCAGTTTCAGAGGTCTCAGTTCATAGACAGCTGGTTCCAATCCTCAGGGCTCAAGGTGAGGCTGAACATCAATGGGGGAGGAGCGCATTGTAGGGAAGAGGCTCACATGATGATCAGAAAGCAGAGAGAGATTCCACTTTCTAGAAACAAAATATATACCCCAAAGGCAGTCCCCCAGTGGCCTACCTCCTCCAGCCACAACTTACCCACCTTCAGTTACCACTCAGTTAATCTCATCAGGGGATTAATGCTCTCATAGTTTCTCTTCTAAATCATTTCTCTTCTAAACCTTCATGCACTGTCCCATACATGAGCTTTTGGGGGACACCTCACATCCAAACCATAATAGTATAGAAAACCAATTGTCTTCATTTGGATTCACCTAAGAGGAAACTTGAGACAAGAATTTGATACAGGTGGTCTAGGTGACAAATCATCCCTGAAAGTACAAGTGGAGGGAGGAGAAAGTGAGAGAAAGGAAAGAGAAAAGCCAGTAAACAGAATGCTGGTGAGCAGATCACTACTGTGGACCATTGGGAATCAATCGTGCTGGTATCTCTGAGGATCCACATAAAACTTGTCTTATCTCACCAAGGGAAGGATATTTATCCACTAACTTAGTCCTTAATATGTTAGGTGTTGACTCTGGTGCTATTAAATACCAGGCCCTTGAGGACCATTGATGCACAGTTTTATGGATTCTTCTGGCATTCCAGAAGGCCTGGCATTCCCAGGGTTTGAGGGAGGAGGTGTTCAGCATGTACCAACAGTGTCCGATTTTTGGTAGACTAGAGGATATGAGGCAGGGCAACTGTGGGGCCTGCTGCACAGGCGTTCAATGTCTATTGCATCATGTTCTGGATGTAATTCTTCCCTAACTGGTCTTCACTTGCCTTGAGGCAGGAACCATGTATTGCAGCGTCCAAGCACAGTGCAGTACAGACATGCTGAATAAAAGAATGTATTATGGGGGCTGGGGAGATAGCTCAGTTGGTAGAGTGCTCGCCATGCAAGTATAAGGCCCTGGGTTCGATCCCCAGCACCGCAAAAAAAAAAAAAAAAAAAAAAAAAAAAAAAGAATGTATTATGGGACAAGTCTGGCAGTCTGGGTCCACCTAACTTATGAGAATCAAGTATGATAAATATGACTAGTTGAACATTACATTTAGCTATGTCCTTACAAGCAAGAATGCAGGGAAGAGGACATGTATTGGGAGTACTCATATACCAGAGGAGCATCTCTTGATCTTCCTACATTATATAAGTGGATGGTCTGGAAATACCCACGTACTATACCATTTGTTAGGATCAGATGAACTGAGTGCAAAGGTGCTTTGAGAAATACAGAAGCAGGGGACATACTGGAGTTTGGCTGAACTGAGCACTGGTCTCCTCTTTCTCAGTGTATTCCCCTTCCCCAGAGACAACTGATTATAGTTACCAAATATTAAATGTGCATAACTTGTGGCTGCAGAATTCTCTGTGGATTCTTGAGTTGGGACTGGTATGACTGCCCTCTAGGGGATCTTATCGCTGAGTGGGTACTGTGGACCTCAGAAGAGGCAGAACTGGGTCCTGACCTGCCTGCCTTACCTGGGGTCTGGATGAAAAGATTTTCTTCCACCAGGGGAATGAAGGCCAGTTAAGATGCATTTGAAGATTATAGTGGGTTGACTGTCATTCCAGGTATGGTTCCACCCGGCCATTCACCTGCACTGGAAATGACCCATGGAAGGAGAAAAGCATCTGAAACCAGGTCCTCAGGCAATCAAGGACTGTGCTCTTCGTACCTCATTCCCATCTTGCTGTGTTCTGCACCTGCCTCTCTCACTTTGGAGGTTCTGGTTGCCCAAAGTCCACCCATCCTGCCTACAGACAAATCTGTGAAAAGAGTTGGTTTTAAAAACCAACTTCAATAATATAAATTTGGATCAACCTGTAATTGCCCTTCTTGAGACCATCAGGGAAAGTGTGAGGGATGGGAGGCTTCCAATTCAGCTTTAAATAGCAATGAGATTCTGACTTAGAGTACTGGTAGCAAAGAAATCCTAAAATGGGAAGAAGTAAGGGGTTTTCAAGTAATGTACCAATGCAGGGCTTACCACTGTTCTCTTTGGTCTCCCCTACCAAATACAGAGCACATTTTCAGTAGTCGTCTTGATCTGAATAACACCTGAAACAAATGACTCTGGCCCTTCCCTAATCCCCTATCTCCTCCCCACCCTGAGCCTGGAGAAGAATGGCAGTTCCTCTTTTGCATATTTGGCAAAACCATGGCAACCAGTCCCCAACAGGGTCAGTTACTGGGTTAATGATGTGACTCAGCAACCAATCGAAGCTAAGAAGCACTGCTACCATGGTGACAGGGATGGGGACCAGTTTCTCTGAAATGACTAAGAGGGACTGGTGCATCTCCAAGGAGCATGTTGGCCTGGATGGATTCCAGCTAGGAGTTCCCCAGTTATGCTGCCACCATCTCAGTCCAAGATCCAGGTCCCACCTGGATAACTTACCATCCCCAAATATGTTTCCTATTTCCACTCTTGTCCTCTTCATAATCTATTTTCCAGCAGCATCAGTGTATCTTCATAAACTGTTTATGCTGTCATTAGGCTCCCTTCATTAGAAATCTCCAAAGGATTTTCCTCTGCACTTTAAATAAAATCCAACCCTATGAACCACAAGCCCTGAGTAATCCTGGACCTTTTCTCCAAACCCATCTCCTACCATGGGCCTGTTCTATCTCTTCATGGAATATGCCTGGAATCTACCTGGTAGCAATTGTATTGAATGGTGCTCACCTATAATCTCAGTGACTCAGGAGTCTAAGGTCAAAGGATCACAAGTTCAAGGTCAACCTCCACAACTTAGTGAGACTGTATCTCAAAATAAAACAACAACAACAAAAAAAAAATTTAAGGGCTGGGGATTTAGCTCAGTGGTAGAACACTTGCCTAGCAGTGGTAGAATCCTTGCCTTGGATTGGATCCCCAGTACTGAAAAAAAAAGAAATCTCTTTGTCCTAGGGACTCTTCCTCCAGATCTTCCTCTGCTTTCTAGTCATATGTCTAGTCTAAGTTCAAATGTCACCTCCTCAGGTCTTCCTTAGAGCAGAAGAGTCTGCTGTTTAAAACAGTCCAGACTCTCTTGGGGTCCCTGAGAGGAGGGTGGGCTGTGGAGAGGAAGGGTGAGCCAGAAAGGTGGAGGAAAGTGAGGGGACCAGAGTCCATCCTGGCTCCACACTTGCCCAGCCTGATCTCAGTTTTTATCTGTAAGGATAGCTGGAGGTACCATATAGGCAGTTTTTAATCTGGGCTCCAAAAATCTCCAGGGGTTCCAAAGAGATGCCAGGTGACTTACTCATCTCCATAGAGATGAGCAAAGGTAGGGCTGACTGTGAGGGACTCTGAGCCTCATTTAAGGAGAGTGCACTCCTTCTTTCTCCAAGTATAGATATAGATATGGATATGGATAGAAATAGAAGATAGATAGATAGATAGATAGATAGATAGATAGATAGATAGATTCAGTCACCCCTTAGGGTGATTCAATCCCTCAGGGGATTGTATTTAAGGACCTGCCCACAGACACCAAAATCTAAGGATGCTTAAGTTTTTTGTACAACGTAGTATATAACAGCATTTGCACGTAACCTATACACATCTTCCCATGTACTTTAAAGCATCTCTATAGTACATATAATATCTAACACAGTGTAAATACTATGTAAATAGCTGTTATATTGTACCATTCAGGGAATAACGACAAGAAAAAATGTACATGTTCCATATAGAGGAAACCATTGCAGGCCTGTTTTCAATCTGCAGTTAGTTGAATCTACAGATGCAGACCCTGCAGATATGGAGGACTGATGGTATATAAACACACACATATGCATATATTATGTGTGCGCACTTATATGTAAGAATGAGTGAGGTGGGGGTTGGGGTCATGCTATACTTAAGATTCTATTAGAAAAGCAGAGGCCCTCCCCCTTTTTTTCAAACATTGGAAATCTCTGAAGCAGATTTCTGCAGGCCCTCCTCCTAGGGCTGTGCATATGCTTCTCCTTGGAACAAGAGGCCACTGAGGGCCTCCAGTGCTTGGATGCCACAATTGCTGAAATCTGTGAAAGGGTGACTGAGAGAGACAGACAAAGTGGGGGCGCCCTCCAGTGGGGAAATGAAGAACTTACCTTCAGTCCAGAACAACTGACAGACATTTTCCTACATTATCTTTAATCTTCCTTGCAGCTGGGGAGGATAGGCATTATTATCATGTCTATTTCACCATAGAGAGGAGGACTTGGAGAGCTTGAAAAACGTGTATGTCCCCCAGGGACATAATCATCTCTTGCAGGAATCTCGTGGATAACAGCTCCCCAGAGATGGGTAAGACCTCTGAGGGGAGCTAAGAGGGTACCTGGATGTGGAAGAGCCTCAAGACTCTTTAGGAGTGGGTTATTAGAATTTGTGCATGTGTGTGTGCATGTGTATCAATGTGTACTGCATGCAAATGTGTTTGTGTATGTTTATATGTATGTGTAGATGTAGGCTTGTGTGTATTTGGGGGATGTATTTGAGTATATGGATATGGATATGTGTGTCTGTGTATAAGTATATGCAATATATTTGTATTCATTATCTTCTGCTCTATTGCTGTGTAACAAATTCCACCAAAACTTAGCAGCTTAAGAACAACAAACATTTTCATCTTATAGTTTCTGAGGGTTAGGAATCTAGGAATAGCTTAGGTGGGTGCTTCTGGCTGAAGTTCTATCATGGGATGACAGTCAAGATGTTGATGGAAGACACAGTGATCTGAAGATTCTACTGGGGCTTTGAAATCTGCTTCCAAAATGGCTTATTTCGCCATCCTGATAAGTTGGGGCTAGCTGTTGGCAGGAGGTCTCAGTTCCTTCTTCCTTGTCGCATCTTTCCATATGACTGAGTAAGTGTCCTCATGACACAGAAGTTGGTTTCCTCCAAGTGAGTAACCCCAGAGAGAGAAAGAGCCAGGCAAAAATCACAATGTTTTTTATAGCCCAGTTTTGGATGTCACTTGCCACCCATTCTGCCTTGTTCTACTGATCACACAGACCATAGATATATGCATACCTGTTTATATGTATATATGCCTGTGTTTATATGTGTGTATATGTATATAAGTGTATATATTTGATTCTATGATAAGTTGATATGCATATGCAGATGTATATATGTGCTTATGCATGTGATTGTATGTTTCCAAGCATTGCATGTGTATGTGGGCATGTATATATAAGTGTCTGTGAGTATGCGTGGTGTGTGCATGCATACTTACGTATGTGTGTGCATGAGCATGTACGTGTTGCATTCATGTGTATAGGTGTGTGCTGGCACACACACTGGCTTAGAAATGTCACCTACTATGTGAAGGAAATCCTGGAGTCAGGAATGGGGAGACCCAGAACTTCCCTTGATTCCTGGGATAACACATGGATGAGTTGGACCCAGAGCTTGGGGGACAAACTCTCCCTTACCTCTGGGATGAATGGATCTGTCTTTGGCTCTCCTTTGTTAAGGCTTTTGTTGTTGTTAATTTTTACTTGAATACTCCAGTCCTTCTTGGGGGTGAGCAATAAGGGAGCTGAGGAGGCTCTGTCTCTGCAGAAGTTGAGAGTTCATGGAGAGCAGCACCCCTGGGGACAGGTCTGGGGGTGAGAAGGGGAGACTGGGAATTTTGCAGGAGAGCCCTATTGACCTCCTCTCTTCTCTGCATGATCCTGAGCCTCTGGACAGGAAGGGGGCTTTTGTTTTTTACTTCTAATAGTCCAATCATCTCAGCAGCTGCTCTCTGCCTCGCATCTTTTCTATTTAAAATGTTTCTGGTGCCACCTTTTGTGTTTAGAGGGCTTTCTGCTTTTTCTTTTTCTCTTTAAAAAACAACAACAAAACTTTACCTCTGATTGTGAAAATAATGCAGATGAACAAAGATGAATGATACATAAAAACACAGCTCAGCAGATTATTAGAGCATGAGCACCCACCTCATACTGTTCAGGACACGACATCTCACAAACTGGCTCCCTGCATATGGAGCGCTTTAAACTGAAGGAATTTGGGGAACAGCAGGCACAGGATGGTCTCTCTGGTGTCCCTCTTCTTCTCTGAAGGAGGTGATCAGGCCCTCATGGACGATGTGCTCTCCCTGTACCCAAAGGGCAGAAGTCTGAAATCAGGGCATCAGCAGGGCCAAGCTCCCTCTGAAGGCTCCAGGGAGGATCCTTTCTTGACGCTCCCAGCTTCTGGTGCCTCCTGGCACTCCTCAACTTGGGACAGCATCACCCCATTCTCTGCCTCCATCTTCACACCCCCTTCTTCCCTATCTCTGGGTGTCCAAATCTCCCTCTCTGTTCTTTTATAAAGACAGTAGTCATAATATTTAGGGTCTACCGTAAATCCAGGATGGTTTCATCTCAAGATCCTTTACTAATTACATCTTAAAAGACCCTATTTCCAAGTTAGAACACATTCTAAGGTTTCAGATGGATAACTCACGCAGTATGCATTATTTTCTGCAGACTTCTTTCATTCTACATTTTAATTTAAAGACTCCACTACATTGTGAAATATAATTATGTTTCATTAATTTTCACTGTTGTAAAGTCTTTTTTTTTAATTGTAAACAAATGGGATACATGTTGTTTCTCTGTTTGTACATGGCGTAAAGGCATACCATTTGTGTAATCATAAATTTACATAGGGTAATGATGTTTGATTCATTTTTTCCCTTCCCCCCCACCCCTCCCACCCCTCTTTTCCTTCTATACAGTCCTTCCTTCCTCCGTTCTTGCCCCCCTCCCTAACCCCAACTCTAACCCTAACACTAACCCCTCCCACCCCCCATTATGTGTCATCATCCACTTATTAGCGATATCATTCGTCCTTTGGTTTTTTGAGATTGGCTTATCTCACTTAGCATGATATTCTCCAATTTCATCCATTTGCCTGCAAATGCCATATTTTTATCATTCTTTATGGCTGAGTAATATTCCACACTTTCTTTATCCATTCATCAATTGAAGGACATCTAGGTTGGTTCCACAATATGGCTATTGTGAACTGAGCAGCTATGAACATTGATGTGGCTGTATCTCTGTAATATGCTGATTTTAAGTCCTTTGGGTATAGGCCAAGGAATGGAATAGCTGGGTCAAATGGTGGTTCCATTACAAGTTTTCTAAGGAGTCTCCACACTGCTTTCCAGAGTGGCTGCACTAATTTGCAGCCCCACCAGCAATGTATGAGTGTACCTTTCTCCCCACATCCTCGCCAACACCTGTTGTTGCTTGTATTCTTGATACTCGCCATTCTAATTGGGGTGAGATGGAATCTTAGGGTGGTTTTGATTTGCATTTCTCTTATTACTAGAGATGTTGAACATTTTTCCATATGTTTGTTGATTGCTTGTAGATCTTCTTCTGTGAAGTGTCTATTCATTTCCTTAGCCCATTTGTTGATTGGATTATATGCGTTCTTGGTGTAGAGTTTTTTGAGTTCTTTATAGATTCTGGAGATTGGTGCTCTATCTGAAGTATGATTGGCAAAGATTTTCTCCCACTCTGTAGGCTCTTTCTTCGCATTGCTGATAGTTTCCTTTGCTGAGAGAAAGCTTTTTAGTTTGAATCTATCCCAGTTATTGATTCTTGCTTTTATTTCTTGTGCTATGGGAGTCCTGTTGAGGAACTCTGGTCCTAAGCCGACATGTTGAAGCTCTGGACCTACTTTTCCTTCTATAAGATGCAAGGTCTCTGGTCTGATTCCGAGGTCCTTAATCCATTTTGAGTTTAGTTTCGTGCATGGTGAGAGATATGGGTTTAGTTTCATTCTGTTGCATATGGATTTCCAATTCTCCCAGCACCATTTGTTGAAGAGGCTATCTTTTCTCCATTGCATATTTTTGGCGCCTTTGTCTAGTATGAGAAAATTGTATTTATTTGGGTTGGTGTCCATGTCCTCTATTCTGTACCATTGATCCACCTTTCTATTTTGGTACCAATACCATGCTGTTTTTGTTACTATTGCTTTGTAGTAGAGTTGAAGATCTGGTATTGCAATACCCCCTGCTTCACTCTTTCTGCCAAGGATTGCTTTAGCTATTCTGGGTTTTTTATTCTTCCAGATGAATTTCATAATTGCTTGCTCTATTTCTGTAAGGTAGATCATTGGGATTTTAATTGGAATTGCATTGAATCTGTATAGCACTTTTGGTAGTATAGCCATTTTGACAATATTAATTCTTCCTATCCAAGAACATGGGAGATCTTTCCATCTTCTAAGGTTTTCTTTAATTTCTTTCTTTAGTGTTCTGTAGTTCTCATTGTAGAGGTCTTTCACCTCTTTTGTGAGATTGATTCCCAAGTATTTTATTTTTTTCGATGCTATTGTGAATGGGGTAGTTTTCCTAATTTCTCTTTCTGAAGATTCATCACTTATGTATAAAAATGCATTAGATTTATGTGCATTGATCTTATATCCCGCTACTTTACTGAATTCACTTATGAGATCTAAAAGTTTTCTGGTGGAATTTCCTGGTTCCTCTAAGTATATAATCATATCATCAGCAAATAGGGATAGTTTGAGTTCTTCTTTTCCTATTTGTATCCCTTTAATTTCTTTGGTCTGTCTAATTGCTCTGGCTAGAGTTTCAAGGACGATATTGAAAAGAAGTGGTGAAAGAGGGCATCCCTGCCTTGTTCCAGTTTTTAGGGGGAATGCTTTCAGTTTTTCACCATTTAGAATGATATTAGCCATGGGCTTAGCATAGATGGCCTTTACAATGTTAAGGAATGTTCCCACTATCCCCATTTTTTCTAGTGTTTTGAGTATGAAGGGGTGCTGTATTTTATCAAATGCTTTTTCTGCATCTATTGAAATAATCATGTGATTCTTGACTTTAAGTCTATTGATATGGTGAATTACATTTATTGATTTCCTGATGTTGAACCAACCTTGCATCCCTGGGATGAAACCCACTTGATCATGGTGCACTATCTTTTTAATATGTTTTTGTATGCGATTTGCTAAAATTTTGTTTAGGATTTTTGTGTCGATGTTCATTAAGGATATTGGTCTGAAATTTTCTTTCCTCGATGTCTCTCTGTCTGGTTTAGGTATCAGGGTAATATTGGCTTCATAGAATGAGTTTGGGAGGGTTCCCTCCTCTTCTATTTTATGGAATACTTTGAGAAGTATTGGAATGAGCTCTTCTTTAAAGGTTTTGTAGAACTCAGCTGAGAACCCATCTGGTCCTGGACTTTTCTTTGTTGGTAGGCTTTTGATGACTTCTTCTATTTCATTACTTGAAATTGGTCTATTTAAATTGTGTATGTCCTCCTCGTTCAGTTTAGGCAATTCATATGTCTCTAGAAACCTGTTGATTTCTTCGAAATTTTCTATTTTGTTGGAGTATAGATTTTCAAAATAGCTTCTAATTATGTTTTGTATTTCAATCGTGTCTGTTGTGATATTTCCTTGTTCATTCCGAATTTTAGTGATTTGGATTTTCTCTCGTCTTCTCTTTGTTAGTGTGGCTAAAGGTTTATCAATTTTGTTTATTTTTTCGAAGAACCAACTATTTATTTTGTCAATTTTTTGTATTGTTTCTTTTGTTTCAATTTCGTTGATTTCAGCTCTGAGTTTAACTATTTCCTGTCTTCTACTACTTTTGGTGTTGGTCTGTTCTTCTTTTTCTAGAACTTTGAGCTGTAGTGTTAGGTCATTTATTTGTTGAGTTTTACTTCTTTTATTAAATGCGCTCCATGAAATAAATTTTCCTCTAAGTACTGCTTTCATCGTGTCCCAGAGATTTTGATATGATGTTTCTTTGTTCTCATTTACCTCTAAGAATTTTTTAATTTCCTTCCTAATATCTTCTGTTATCCATTCATCATATAATAGCATATTGTTTAATCTCCAGGTGTTGGAGTAGTTTCTGTTTTTTACTCTTTCATTTATTTCTAACTTCAATCCATTATGATCTGATAGAATACAAGGTAGTGTCTCTATCTTCTTGTATTTGCTAACATTAGCTTTGTGGCATAATATATGGTATATTTTAGAGAAGGATTCATGTGCTGCTGAGAAGAAAGTGTATTTGCTCTTGGTTGGATGGTATATTCTGTAAATGTCTATTAAGTCTAAATTGTTGATTGTGTTATTCAGATCTGTGGTTTCTTTGTTCAATTTTTGTTTGGAAGATCTGTCCAGTGGTGAGAGAGGCGAGTTAAAATCACCTAGTATTATTGTGTTATGGTCTATTTGGTTTCTGAAATTGAGAAGGATTTGTTTGACATACATGGGTGAGCCACTGTTTGGGGCATAGATGTTTATGATTGTTATGTCTTGTTGATTTATGGTTCCCTTAAGCAGTATGAAATGTCCTTCTTTATCCCTTCTGACTAACTTTGGCTTGAAGTCCACATTATCTGAAATGAGGATGGATACTCCAGCTTTTTTGCTGAGTCCATGTGCATGGTATGTTTTTCCCCATCCTTTCACCTTTAGTCTATGGGTATCTCTTTCTATGAGGTGAGTCTCTTGCAGGCAACATATTGTTGGATCTTTCTTTTTAATCCAATCTGCCAGTCTATGTCTTTTGATTGATGAATTCAGGCCATTAACATTCAGGGTTATTACTGAGATATGATTTGTATTCCCGGTCATTTGGTTCATTTTTAAATTTTATTTATTTATTTATTTATTTATTTGACACAACTTGGTTCCTCCTTTATTTGACAGTTCCTTTAGGATAATTCCTCCCTTTGCTGATTTGCTTCTTTGTTTTTTATCTCTTCCTCATGGAATATTTTGCTGAGAATGTTCTGTAATGCTGGCTTTCTTTTTGTAAATTCTTTTAGCTTTTGTTTATCATGGAATGATTTTATTTCATGGTCAAATTTGAAGGTAAGTTTTGCTGGGTATAAGATTCTTGGTTGGCATCCATTTTCTTTCAGAGCTTGAAAAATGTTGTTCCAGGCCCTTCTAGCTTTTAGGGTCTGGATTGAAAAATCTGCTGATATCCGTATTGGTTTCCCCCTGAATGTAATTTGGTTCTTTTTTCTCAAAGCCTTTAAAATTCTGTCTTTATTTTGTATGTTAGGTATTTTCATTATAATGTGCCTTGGTGTGGGTCTGTTGTAATTTTGTGTATTTGGAGTCCTATAAGCCTCTTGAACTTGATTTTCCATTTCATTCTTCAGATATGGGAAATTTTCTGATATTATTTCATTGAATAGATTGTTCATTCCTTTGGTTTGTTTCTCTAAGCCTTCGTCAATCCCAATAATTCTCAAATTTGGCCTTTTCATGATATCCCATAGTTCTTGGAGATTCTGTTCATGATTTCTTACTATCTTCTCTGTTTGTTCAACTTTGTTTTCAAGGTTAAATATTTTGTCTTCAATATCTGAGGTTCTGTCTTCCAGGTGTTCTATCCTATTGTTTATGCTTTCTATGGAGTTCTTAATTTGGTTTATTGTTTCCTTCATTTCAAGGATTTCTGTTTGTTTTTTTTTTTCAATATCTCTAACTCTTTATTGAAATGATCTTTTGCTTCCTGTATTTGCTCTTTTAACTGTCGATTGGTACGATCATTCAATGCCTGCATTTGCTCTTTCATCTCATCATTCAATGCTTGCATTTGCTCTCTCATCTCATCATTTGCTTCCCTGATCATTTTAATTATGTACATTCTGAACTCCCTTTCTGTCATTTCTTCTGCCATGCTGTCGTTGGATTTTATTGATGTAACATCTAGATTTGTTTGGGGCATTTTCTTCCCTTGTTTTCTCATATTGTTCATGAATCAGTTGATCATTAAGATATTGCTGTTTTCCTCTATTGACTTATAATGTCCCTGAAGATTGCTAGTATATTCCCTCTTATCCTTCAGTAGCCTGAAGTCTTGGAGGAAGTTGATAATGCGGTGCTCTACAAGGAAGCTGCCTCTCTAGAGGTGGTGACCCTTAGGTGGGGTATATTCCCTGATAGTGGGCGGAGGTGCCTCCACTTGTTGACCAATGGTCATCCAAAGGGGAACTAGGCTGCGGGCTGAGGCAAGGCCTGTTTGTGCCTGTGTCTCTGGTTTTACCGACCTTGTGGGAAAACCTCACCTGGCAGGGAAGATTCACCCGGTGGGGAGGTCTCGCTGGTCAGTTCCTCTCCTAGAGGTTCCCCTCAATCTACAACTACCGCCTGGGCTGGGCTGTCTTCCTCTGCAACGTTCCCAGGGGCCTGGACCTACCTCCTGGTCCTGGGAGCCTCACCCTTCGCAGACGAGTCTCCTTAGGCTGCCTCTCCTCAGAGAATCTGCCCGCAGTCCTGGAAACTTTGATCCACCCTAAGCGTGTCTCTGTGCGGCTCTTCCATCAAGAAGCTGGTCCTGGGACCCTGCTCTGCACCTAATCGCCTGGCTATGCGGCCCCTCCTCTGAGCCGCCACCTGGAGCCCCGTACAATAGCTCCGAGACCCAGAGACCCGCCACACACCTCTTCCTCTGGACAGCCGCCCGGTGTTCCGACGCAGTCACTAGGAGTCCAAGCAACTCACTTCGCGTCTCCTCCTCCCGCCAACCGCCCGTAGCCCTAGGCAGTCACTCTGAGTCCAAGTGACCTGCCCTGTTCCTCCTCCTCCTCGGGGTAGCTCCCCGGGTGTTCAGGAGCGGTCGCTCCGAGACCAAGCGACCCACCACGCTCCTCCTCCAGGCAGGCCACCGGTGTTCAGGAGCGGTCGCTTTGAGTCCAAACAACTCACCACTCGCCTCCTCCTCTGGCAACTGCCTGTGGCTCTGATGCAGTCACTCCTAGACCAAGCGACCCACCACGTTCCTCCTCTTCCTCTGGGCAACCCCCACCCCCGGTGTTCAGAAGCGGTCGTTCTGACTGTAAACAGCTCACCGTGCCGCTCCTCCTCTGGCAACCGCCTGTAGCTCTGGTGTAGTCACTCCAAGATCAAGTGACCCACTGCGCTTCTCCTCTTCCTCCGGGCAACCCCCCGCCCCCCGGTGTTCAGGAGCGGTCGTTCTGAGTCCAAACAGCTCGCCACACAGCTCCTCCTCAGGCAGCCGCCCGGAGCCCCAGTGGTTGCTCCGAGTCCAAGCACTGTGCTGAGCCGCCTCCTCTACGATGTTCCCAGTGGTCCGTGTCCACCGCTCCAGCGTGGGGAGAGGCGTCTCACCGGGCAACTCTACTTCACAAAGTTCCCTGCTTTCCGGGGCTACCGCCCCATCCGGGACGCCTCCCCAACGGGAGAGACTCACCCGGCAGCCTTGAGCTGGTCCCAAGTCTCTCACTATCTCCTCTTTTGAATCCTGCGTCCTGGAGCAACGTGAAATGCAGCTGCCCTCTAGTCCGCCATCTTGAAACCCCCCTGTTGTAAAGTCTTGTGTTGCATAATTATATTATATTGCAATTCAGAGTTGGGTATACTGTGAAACTAATGAAACTTCAACTTTAGGGATCCTCTTTTTTCCCTTAAACCTCAAAACATTTGCATTTGTGTGTGTGTGTGTGTGTGTGTGTGTGTGTGTGTGTGTGTGCTGGGGATTGAACCCAAGGCCTGTACATGCTATATAAATGCTCGACCACTCAGCTAAGCCCCTAACTCCTAGAATATTTTTATTACCCCACAAAGAAACCTTATATTTTTGGCCATCAAGCTCCCACCCACCTCCAGCCCTCCTACCTGATCTTAGAGGGAACACTTTATTCTTTCACCATTAGGTAATATGTTGGCTGTGTATATTTCATGGATGTCCTTTTTCAGGCTGAGGAAGTTCACCCCTATTTCTGAGTGTTGAATATTTTTATCATGAAAAGGGATTGGATTATGTCAAGTGTTTTTTCTGTTTCTATTGAGATGATAGTGTGGCTTTGTCCCATATTCTATTAATATGTCATATATATATATATATATATATATATTTTTTTTTTTTTTTTTTTTTTTTTGGTACTGGGGATTGAACCCAGGGATGCTTAACCACTAAGCTACACCCCAGCCCCTTAGATTTCTTGTTTTGAGACAGGGTCTCTCTAAGTTGCTTAGGTTCTAAGTTGTTGAGGCTTGCCTTGACTTGTGGTCTTCCTGCTTCAACCACAAGAGTTACTGGGTTTGTAAGTGTGTTCCACTGTGCTTGACTAATATGGTATAATATATTGATTGATTTTTGTAGGTTGAACCAACTTTGCATTCCTAGGATAAATCCCATTTTCTCAGGGTGTAAAATTCTTCTTACTTGTGACTAGATTCAGTTTTGTTGAGAATTTTGGAGTAAATATTCATAAGTAATGAATTCCTTCATTTCTTTTATTGAAATATCTTTGTTCAGTTGTGGTATCAAGATAATATTGGTCTCAGAAGAGTTGGGAAGTGTTCCTCTTTCACTCTTTTGAAGGGTTTGTGAAGAATGGATGTTACTTCTTCCTTAAATACATTTTCTCATTTTATTCAAATGTTTGCTTTCACACTGAATTTTATATTTGTCTTTTTTTTTTATTCTTCTACTTAAAGAGGATTCCCCCAAGTTGTGTATGTGTCAGACCCCACAATACTGGTACCTCTACCAGTGTCCACTGCACTGATTATGGACACTTTGGTTGTTTCCAGTTTGCAACTGTTAAAAACAGTGCTGCTATGAACATTTTTGCACATATTTCTGGATGCACATGCAAGCACATACAAATGCCTTTATAAAGGATGTATACCTCCAGTAGAATGCCTGGGTGAATGGGTGTAATGCCAAACTAATGTACCAAGTTCTTGCCAGTCTACTCTCTCTGATGTCTAAGAGTTCCTATTTTCCCACATTCTTACAACACTTAGTATGGTCAGATTTAAAATTTTTAGTTATAATGATGAGTGTGTAATGGTGTCTTATCATGGTTAATAAAATTGTTTTGTGGTGCTAGGGGAATGAACCCAGGGGTCTTCTACCACTGAGCTACATCCCTAGTCTTTTTATTTTTTTTAATTTTGAGACAGAGTCTTACTAAGTTTCCCAGACTGGCCTAGAACTTGGGATTCTTCTGCCTCTGTCTCCCAAGTCACTAGGATTACAGGCACGAGCTACTGTTCCTAATCAGTTTCATTTTGCTATATTGATATCCAATTTTCATAGCCATTTGTGCAAAGAACTACCTGAATTGCCACTTTCTCATAAATCAAGTATCAGATATTCATGTATCTCTATTCTGTTCTATTGGTCAGGTTATATCTTAGAACCAATAATATACTATCTTGATTACTATAGCTTTGCAATAAGCTTTCAGAGAAGATTGGGCAGTTAGTTGTCTTATTCCAAAGTGTCTTGATATCTCTGTATCATATATATGTATGCACATATTATATATTATACATATCTATGTGTATGTATATTTATGTGTGAATCACAAAAAAAGGAAAAGCAAAGAGAAAGAAAGAACTTGTTCACATTTTTATTGGGATTGCATTGAATCCATACATCAGTTTGGAAGATAATTCATATTTTTAGGTTGAATTTTACATCCATGAAGAAAACTTACCTTTCAAATTATTTAGACCTAATATTTGCTGCAGAGATCTTGCATATCTTTTATATTTATTCACAGATAATTTTTATGCTTGGTAGAAGCAAACCTTTTAAAAATTTCATTTTCTAACCATCCATTGCAATAGAAATAGCATTGGTTTTTGTCTATTGATTTTTCAGTTAGTTGTCTTGATAAACTTATTAATTTGAATAATAAATCTTTGGGGTTTTCAACATAACAGGGCATATCAAAAGAAAAATTTTCTCCTTTCTTTCCAACCCTTTCATTTTTTCAGTCCTTTTCTTGCCTTAGTTCAATACAATGTTGAATAGTGATAGAACAGCAGACATCTTTGTCTACTTCTCAGAAGCAGAGCTAGTGTGAGTACAAGGATTTTATTTGGGTAGTAAAGGAAAACACTGGTAGGGAAATGGGGAAAATGAGGGTCAGGACACTGAGATTTTGAAACAACATTTTATTAGTGGCACCATGGCCCAAGGGGATAATTCCCAAAATCTGAGCCCTGAGCAGAGTGAGCACAGCGGGGCTTTTACTTTTATACATAAGCAAATTTTGGGTACATCAAGGCAAGAGAGTTGGTGCAATTCTATTGGAGGGTACATTGTACATTCCTTATATGGGTCAAGCTTGTCAAGAACTTAGGGACTCTTAGCTCATACAGCTTAGGAACTTTTACAACACAAAGCCTAAAGGGAGAGTGTTCTGTCCCAGTTGCTTTGCTTCCTGCTTCTGCTACTGCAGTTATCTTTAACAGGTATCTGTTAGTCACTGCAAGTCTATATGGTTAAATGTCACTATGCAGAGCTGCTTTGTTAGCATGCAAAATCATGGCCTGTCAGCTCTTAAACTGCTAAAGTTCCCATTTTGCTCTACTACAATACAGGGAAGTGTTATCAGATTGAACTCTGAAGCTTTTCTCCTGGAGAGACTGTGAGAGTCAGTGTGAATCACACATCTCAAGAGTTGTCTCTCCCAGGATGTGAGGGAGCTGGGAGATTCAGACCAAGTCTAGCCAGTCACTGGTTAGAGCTGGCCTGGGGTAGGGAGCACATATTCTGTAGCGCTTCCAAGTGCCCCCAGAGTGAAAAACTACAAAAGGCAACCCTTAGGCAAAGAACTACAGATATGTGCAGTTGGTATTGGGACTGAGTGCACTGAAATGGTGAAAATGAGGGGTACGGGAGGTTACCCACAATGTCTTCTACGAACACCTTCAACAGTTTACTATTACACCTAACATTTGAAGACCCCTGAAGCCAGAATTAAGGACAGGTAGTTAGTGTAGAAATAGAAAATCGGGTCAATTCAAGGAAATGAAGCCATGAAGCCATCTGCCTTTGGAAGTTGGAGACTGCCCCCGGAAGAATGGAATATCAAAGATCTCCGGAGCCCATTGATTACCAAATTTACCTGCCTTTATCAAGGACTGCAAACAAGGAGCTGCTAATTAATGCCCCCTGGCCCTTACCCGCCTGAATCACCTTGGCCCTCCCCCTGCCCTTGGCTTCTCACTTATGCAAAACCGGGCCTAGTCACGAAGGCAGGAAGGAGAGATAAGGGGGGAAAGAACTGGAGAACAAAAGAGACTTTAACCTATAAAAGATGCAGGGTGTGCTCACTTCTTGGGACTTTAGAACATCAGCCATGGCCCCCTTCTCCCTGCCGGGAGAAGTCTGTATTATTCCCTTTAAATAAACCTGCTTAATATGCTTGCCTTGGCGTGCTTCTCTAGTGCTTAATCTTCAACATTAGAAGAAGCAGAACTCGTCACCGGTAAACGGCGGTATCAGATTTGGAGGTCCCACCGAGATTTACGCCAAGGTAAGTAAGCTTCTCTCTCCACACACCCCACATCTGTTTGAGGTGCATCTTTCTTTCTGTCTCTTTATTTTTGGAGGGCAAAATGGGCACCCGTCGGCTACTTAAATGCAGTTAGTGCAGCCGCCATCCCTAAGACTCGGGTGAGAGGTTTCCCGGCCCAGGCAAGTTTCCAATTCCCTGCTCTGCAGGCATGTTGGGGCTCTGCTGAAGCCGTTTCCTACTTTTCTGTCCAGGCCCGGAGCGCAATTGCCGCAAGTACACAGTGTCCCTAGTCCTGATCTGCCCAGGATGCGTGGAGGTGGAGGAAGGGTTGGAGCAACTGCGGGGTTCTCGGCCCGGGCTACTCTCGGGTGGACCCCAAAGGTTCCTTCTCCAGACTCCCCCTCCCGACAGCCCTGAAGGGTATCCAGGCTGATCGGTAGACAGTGGCACTGAGGGAAAGCGCCAATCACCTTTGCCTCCGTATGGGCCATACAGTGCACAACACTCCCGCACATCCACTCCCTCCTGGATGCTCCCCTTCCCTTGCCGGTCAGACATTAGGAATTCAGACTGTAGAATTAAGGCCTGGGATGATTAGTATGAAAATGCCCAGGTTCCCTTTGTTCACATAGTTAGCCTTCACTAGTCCATCTAGAGTCTCCCCATTACTGTTCCCATGCTTAAATGTACTCATGGTGTTCTCTTTAAGCTGCAAGAGGGAGGCATTTAAAAACCCCTCCCGTGAGACCCTCCAAGCAAAGGGTGTTATACACCTAACAACCAATAGATGTCCCCTCACCCTCCGGAGATAGGCAAAAGGCACACTTTTTACTTTTGTCATCATTTTTCATAATTAGGAGTTTATAGTGGCAGGGAGGAAAGCAGTAATGCCCTTAAGTCTGAATCCTCCAAGGGTCTCTAGCACAGGGCAAACTAGAGCCCCAGCACTTTGCCAAAGGAGGCCAGAAATACTTTGGCAAAGCCAGGTGGTGAGAGACGGGTTTTCTGGACCGGATTGAAGCTCAAACTTAGGGAGACGTCCCTGCACATAGTCTCCGGCACGGGCGCCTGAGGTCTATTTTTCTTTTCTTCCACTTAGATGGGAGCTTCTCTCTCAACAGTATTGCCAGGTTCACCACTAGCCTGCATACTGCTAAATTGCAAATGAAAAGTGCCTTTCATATGTTACCATGCTTGACAGCAATAATCTCTACCATGAGAGGAGAAAGTCTTGAGGAATCGCCCACTAAGGGAGGAAAATTGAGGGAACCCTCCCAACTTAAGATAGGCAAAAATAAATTTAAGGAGGCTTTTGGAGGATCCTAATAAATATTGAGATGTTACAAAACTTACGCCAGGTATTTGACTTCACCTGGAAAATTATGCTATTAACCATCTAGAGTACAGGCAGTTCCCAGAAACCATCCTAACTGGGATTCAAATAATGAGTAGGATGCATAAAAAACTATTATGCAGCCTTCACGAAAATCCTGCTATTTTCATGGGGAGACTTAGGAAAGCAATAAGAAAGCACACCACTCTGAATCCTGAATCCATAAAGGGTCACCTACTTTTAAAGTATAAATTTATCATTTAGTCAGCCCCAAATATTTAGAGGAAATTTCAAAATTGGCACGTGGCCCTGATCAATCCTCAGATGATCTTCTCCAGCTTGCATCTTCTGTTTTTAATAGACATCAAAAGAAAAGGGAACATACAGGCAAGAAAAAGGACTTATTAAAGATCATTCAAACTGATAGAAACTTTTAATGCCTTGCAATAGCCCATGCAATTTGCCCATTTAGGAGTTAAAAAGCAAACTGCCTAGTCCAAGACCTTAGAATAATGAAGCAGTAATTTCCCCCACCCTGTAGTTCTTAATTCATACACTTTTATCTTGGATTCCAACTGCTGCTTGGTTTACTAAGTTAGATTTAAAAGATGGTTTTTCCTGTTTATGCTAGACTCTGAATAACAATTTGTTTGCCTTTGAGGAACCAGATACTATAGCTCAACTAACCTAGACAGTATTGCCTCAGGATTTACATGGCCCTCACCTGTTCCGGACAAACCTTAGCTAAGGACTTAACAAAATTCAGAGATAAAACATTCTGTGATTGTTCTCCAGTAAGTAAAGTACATACTTTATGTGCCTCCACCCAGGAGGAATATCAAAAGGCCATTGCAGAACTCCTAAACTTCTTAGCTAATAGGAATTAAAAGATCTCAAAAAATAAAGCTTAATTATGTCATCAACAGGTTCAATGCTACAGGAAATAGCCACCATAGCACAATATTCTGCCCCAGGAAGGGGCCTTACTTCAAGCTCCTGTCCTCAGCTTACCTATGAAGCAAGATTTAACCTGTTTGTCACAAAAGGGGAAAATAAATCCTGGATAGGCAGCCATAGGCAACTCAATAACCAATGGCATATCTCAGTGAGGAACTTAGCAAAGTAGCTTCATTCTCAAAAGAAATGGAAAATAAGGTCTCATAATTTTCTTTGACATCCAACCTGTACTGATGAGATGGCTAAAGTGCCTTAGGCACAAGGTTTCTATTCAAATCTGTTAGGTCCTTCCAGATCTCAGTCAAGGCTTACATTGAAATGTAAATAAAAGAAGCCCAAAGGCTCAGTAGGAGACCGGTCTCAAACCCAAGAAAAAAAAAGGTAAAAAAGAGCCTTACTTAAACTCCAGCAAAAGTAAATTTTATGGTGCCTTACTAAAGTAATTAACGGCCGTATCATTTTTCCAGGACTCTTGTTTTTTTTTTAATTCTATATATTTTTTGAGCTCATGATTTTTTTGATAAGTTCTATTTTTTTATTCAACTACAGCTTTTGAACATCTGTTACATTGCAATGGAGATTCACCTATAAAGTTACAAGGCCTTTGATTTTGTGTTATTTGTATGTCGTGCTGTCTGGTGTTGTCTGTATCAAAACTGAGCGCTCCTAAAATTAAAATTTAAAAATGGATCCAAATACTTTTAATTCACATGATTTAAAGGTTCAATTCAAATTGGGTAAACTAATGAAAGTAAAATGTCTTTGAAAATAACTCGCAAGTCTCTAGGTGGTCAAGCTAATAAAATATTGATGTTAATAAAATGTCTAATGTCAATTGTTTCTAAAACTTTTCTTCAACAGGAAAGAGACAGCAAATACTGTTCAGGACACTTGTCTGATTTCTTGGTTTTTACAAAATAAGTGAATTAGAGTTAACATATATGGGATTATTCAAATGTGTTTGTAGAGACATCTGATTAATTTTCAAAGTTAAAATGCTAATTGTTAAATAACATCAAGTACTCTTAACTCCTTAAATTCCATGGGGTATCATACTCAAACATTATTGGTGTTTTCATAGGTTAGTAAATAAAAGGGTTTAAACTTGCTTTGTGTCATCACTAAACTAAAAACAAGGTTACTAAGAGTTATGTCCTAACAAGTGCAATTCTATGTACAAAGGGTCCCAAAAGTTTCAACTGTGTTTCAATTAGAGTACTATAAACAACAAAATATTTAATCTTATTAAAATAGAGTAATTTATCTAAATTCAGAAATTTCATAAGAGTTGTTTCAGAATGTGAACAAAAAGGGGTCAACAAATAGGAAAGAGAAAATAAAAGGTTCTGGGTATGGAAATATATTTAGTAAAAGGAAAAAGGAAATGTTTCTGGGTAAGAAAGTGCTTGTGTGATGAAATACATGAGGGTCTAAGTAAGTGCTAAGAAAGTCTGTGTACGTAAAGGGCAAGTTTCAACAAGTTTGCGTGTAACTAAGTTGGTTGTATGTATGTGAGACAGCTAAAGCTATTTAAGGTTTTTCCTAAGGTGAAATACTAATGTTCTGATATAAACCAAAGTTTAATCTATATGGTAAAATGGCAAGGATTTCTTAGAAACACTAATTTACTCTTAACTTTGTGTCTATTAAGTTTTATTCTTTAGAACAATTAGTCTTAAAAATTGGGGTGTATACAATTATGGTTAAACAACTGTTAAAGTATTGTACTGTGTTACAGAGTCTACATTTTTCTTAAAAAACTAAATTTGGTAAGAAAAAAGTGTCAAGGTAATTGTGAAGCGGTCACTAGTTGTATATTAAATGTATTCATATTTTTCAGGTATACAAGTTTTAAAGCAGGGAATTTATCAAGCTGCTATTCTCCAGGTTAAACTTGTCTGTAATGGTAATTTTAAGCTTATAAAGAGTAAATTTTATTGGGGATTAATTTCTATCATTTAATGTTCTATCATAGGACCTGTTATCAATAGGGTATATGTAAAATTTGTTACTTTTTATACTGAGATAAAGAATTTCAAATGTAGATGTATTTCTAAACATTAGAGCCTGGCTTGTTTAAAGGTTAATTTTGTGAAACATGAAAATATTTTGCCACTTTGACACACAAAAGGAAAGTTAAAAGCTCTCTCAGCCTTTCTTTGATTCATGTTTTAGATACAATGCTAAATTATGTTAATGATAAAGTTTATATAGACTCAGGAAACAGTATATGTAAGCTACTTAATGATATTTAAGGAAGAAGCAAAGATCAACATCAGAATTAGAACACTTAAGATCTGTAAAGAGCCACACCTTACCTGAGATAAGGCTCTGCCTCCCACCTTACTGCATGTTAGAGTGACTCCAGCTTATTTATTTGTTAGTCAGACTTCAGCTTATTTAAAGTTATAGTCAAAAGATTGATTCTTGTTGAAAAGTAGTGTGATCTCAAATAGGGAATATAATGTGGTTCTTAGTCAAAATTCAAGATAGCTATTATACAAGCTGAATATATTTTTACTCTTGCTAATTTCATTTTGTAAAACTGTTACCTGTTAATGTTTTACAGAAGTAGGTGCTTCAAGAACACGCAACCTAGGTAACATGATAATAAGCCATCACCTAACAGATAGTGGTAATAGATACCAGAACAGATAGTGGTAACTTCCAGTTCTAATGCAGACTCCAGTTAGATAAAAGGGTAAATAACTGTAAAGTTATGGACATTGAAGTTAAAGCCCAGTACTCTTACTTTATGACTGGTGAGACTGGCTTGCTGGATGGTTAAGATCAAACTTAGAGATTGGAATTAAATACAGAAGGCAAGATTGGCCAGTATTTGGAACTTTTGCCCTCAGTCAGCCTGAACCCACGAACAAGAGGACTTCTCTAAGGAGTGCTGCAACTCTGGGTCACACAACCTCCTGATCAAGGAGATTGTTGAGACTAGAGGATGAAAAATCACTCAGTGCATCTGCTGCAAAGGAGGGTCATGGAAAAAGGGAGACATCCCTTAATGCTTCCAAAGGAAGTCACCTCATCAAGGAGACCCCACCTAACCAATGGCACTGGTGGAGCTAAGAAGCTGCTCTTAAGTTCTCTACAAGTGGCCCCTGTGGGAACTCAGCTGACTCTTTAACAAGACAGGAATCAGGTCAATTTGACCAGCTTGATCTTAGACACCCAGCAAAACAGTGAAAACCAAAATATAATCATTCTTGGGCATTTAAAAGAAATAATAGTTAAATGTAACTTAAGATGTACACTTGTATTAGCCCACTAGAATAAAGACTGGAAGCTACAAATGAAAGAAAGATTCTTCAGCAAATGTGCCTGATAACTATCAAGAGAAACTGCCAGAGTCAGAAGTTTTTAGTCAGTTTAAGGCCTGCAGACCTTCCTAAGCTACACAGGTAGACTTAACCTATGTTTGCTCATATGATTAGCTATCCCTAAGTAACAGAAGTATAGAGCTCTCTACTAAACACAGGTTATACCAATAAAGGGATATTTTACAAAAATCAGATGACATTAAGTATAGCTTAACTATGTTTTTTTTTGGGACATCTATGACATTAAGAGTTAAATGTTGTGTTTACATTCCTGATAACCTGGACAATGTTAAAGTTCCCAAATAAAGGCCTTGTCCTTTCCAGTCTTTGCTAGGCCTAGTTATGGGAACAATTTCTCAATTCTTCCACCCGCCTGGTGAAAGATTGACTTCTGTCATCTTCATGATACTCAGTGGCATGTTCCAGATGCTGCAACATTTACTTTGTACTAATCTCATTTCAGTACTCATGTCTTTTTGTTCTTCTATCATAGAAGCACCCACCCCCAGATGACTTTACAACCTGCTCTTCCCCAACCAGACTTCTACCTTGGACCCCTCGATTGACCCGATTTTTAAAAAAGGAACTCCAAACTGCTTTACCCCTCGCTGCCCCCTTTCAGCTTCGAAGCAGCCAGAACGACCGACGCCCCCTTTTCCTTAAAGCAGTTAGGAGTTCCTATAGCTAAAGGGGGGAATGAAGCCAGAATTAAGGACAGGTAGTTAGTGTAGAAATAGAAAATCGGGTCAATTCAAGGAAATGAAGCCATGAAGCCATCTGCCTTTGGAAGTTGGAGACTGCCCCCGGAAGAATGGAATATCAAAGATCTCCGGAGCCCATTGATTACCAAATTTACCTGCCTTTATCAAGGACTCCTTTAACAAGGAGCTGCTAATTAATGCCCCCTGGCCCTTACCCGCCTGAATCACCTTGGCCCTCCCCCTGCCCTTGGCTTCTCACTTATGCAAAACCGGGCCTAGTCACGAAGGCAGGAAGGAGAGATAAGGGGGGAAAGAACTGGAGAACAAAAGAGACTTTAACCTATAAAAGATGCAGGGTGTGCTCACTTCTTGGGACTTTAGAACATCAGCCATGGCCCCCTTCTCCCTGCCGGGAGAAGTCTGTATTATTCCCTTTAAATAAACCTGCTTAATATGCTTGCCTTGGCGTGCTTCTCTAGTGCTTAATCTTCAACATTAGAAGAAGCAGAACTCGTCACCGGTAAACGGCGGTATCACCCCCAGAGGATAAGAGCAGTTGCCCATGTTCCAATCTTTCTGTACATCCTCCAAAAATCATTTTAGGTCACTAAAGGCAGAAAGAAGAGGAAAAGTACTCACGACCCAGGCGTACATCGTAAACTCTAATGATAAAATTCTGCAACCTGATCTCTGCTACCCCAAAGTCTTATCACCATTAACACTATCCATCTGAATTCCCTAGCAACAGTCCCTATCCAAAATAGATAAATAAAACGTGTTATATATACACAATGGAGTTTTACTCAGTCATAAAGGAGAATGGAATTATGTCATTTGCTGATAAATTGTTTTGGAACTGGGGAACATCATGCTAAGTGAATATAGCCAGACTCAGAAAGTCAAAGATTGAATGTTTTCTCTTATACGTAGAAGTTAGAGAGAAATAAGGAATTGAAAAAAAGGGAATCTCATGAAAACAGAAAGTAGTACAGGAAGAAGATCAAAGAGGAGGGAGGAGGAAAGGGAAAGCGGAGGAACTGCAGAATGAAATTCACCGAATTATGTTATGTATGCTTATGAATATAACAAAATGAATTTCGTTTTATGTACAACTTTAATGCACCAATTAAAAATAAATAAACAAGTAGAAGGAAATCAATAGAGGAAGGAAATCCGGGGGAGGGAAGTGGGAAGGGAAAGGAGAAGTACTGGGGATTGAAAAGGAGCTATTTATGTTAGCTGCATTTAGGAATATGTCAAAGTGAATCCCACTATTATGTATAACTATGATGCACTAATAATCACATAAAAACAAATAAATAAAAAAATTTAAAACTGTTAGCATAATTCTCCATGTTAATAAGTTAAGGAAAATAATCACAAAAAGCACATAGTGCACAATTCTGTGCATATAAAATTCTAGAAAATACCCACTAGTCTATAGTGATAGAAAGCAAGTCAATGGTTGCTTAGAGGATAGGGGAAGAGAGAGAGGTTAATTAATTATAAATGGGTACAAGGAAACTTTTGGGGGTGATGGGAAGATTATGTATCTTGAATATGTGGTGATTTCCAAGGTGTATATATTTGTCAAAATTCATAGAATTGTACACTTTAAATGGGTATAATTTATTGTGTGCAAATTATACCTCAATGAAATTTATAAATGTCTTAAAAAAACAGTAACCACTACTGGGAGACAATGCTTGCTATTTATATGCTTAACAAAGGACTTGTATCCTGAATACACAGGTACATACATATTCTTTCAAAATACAAGTCTTTTGTATGTGTATATTCAGCATAAAAATCTATAAGAACAGGATGAACAATCCTATAAAAATAGGCAACATGTTTGAATGGCAGCTTCACATACAAGAACATCCAAAGGGCTCAACATTACTCATCAAGAAAATGCCTTTTGGACTGGGGATGTAGTTCAGTGGTAAAGTGCATGCCTAGCTTGCCTGAGACCCCAGGTTCCATTCCCAGCAATATACATACACACATGCACATGCACACACATACCCCTATTAAAAACCAAAATGAATTACTCCTATGAACCCAACAGAATGGCTAAATTTTTTTTAAATGACAATACAAAGTGTTTGTAAGGATGTAAACTAATTGGAACTCTGATGTTTTTGCTGGGTGCATGAAATGGCATAGTCACTTTGTAAAACTGTGTAGTAGTTGGAAAGATAAACACACATCTACCCTATGATCTGGTGATTTCACTTCTAGATACATATCTAAGAGTAATAAAAAAATTTCCCATAAATATCTTTATAAGAATGTTTATAGGGGGGCTGGGGATATAGCTCAGTTGGTAGAGTGCTTGCCTCATAAGGCCATGGGTTCAATCCCTAGCACCGCCAAAAAAAAAAAAAAAAAAGAATGTTTATAGGTGCTTTATTCATAATATCCAGGCATTAGAAACAACTCAAATCCTATCAGTAAAGAGAATGGCTAAACAAATTGTGGTATATTCGCAGGAGGAAATCCAGTAATAAAAAGAGAAAAAAATATTTCCACATGCAACAGTATGGAGATATTTCCAAAGCAGTAGGTTGATAAAAAGTAGATTAAAAGCTGATAGGTTTGCTATATGAAATTCATGACATTCAGAAACTTATCAATCAAATCTATAATAACGTTTGTCAACCTTTTTGGTTTGGGTGTATCTCTTATAAACAGATGTAATTTTTTAAATATTCAGTTTGACATTTGTATTTTAACTGAAATATTTAGTTCACCTATTTTTTTAACTGGGTATTGAATCCAGGGACACCTTTCCTACTGAGCAATATTCCCAATACTTTTTATTTTTTATTTTTGAGACAGGGTTTCACTAAATTGCCAAGCCTTGAACTTTCAATTCTCCTACCTCATCTGCCAAAGTTGCTGGAATTACAGGGATGGGTCACCTGTGTCTGGCCTACCTATTCTTTTTTTAAATAGCAGCTTTATGGATAAATAATTAGTCCACCTTAATGTATAACTAGATATATTTGGGTCTCAGTTGATCATTTTATTAAGTGTTTTCTCTTGCTTAACCCATTTTTTCTCATTTCTTCTCTTTTCTGCTTTGAATTTGTAAAAAATGTTCAACCATAGAAAAAAATTTGAAAGAGTAAAATGAACACCCATAGTGTCTCCACCCAGAGTCAGTACTTTTCAACTTGAGTCAATAAATTTTACTTTATTTATATTGCACACACATATACGTGCTTATGGTTTTGCTGAACCATTCGAAGTTGCAGAATGGACTGATTATTTTTTATTATTCCATTTTTGCACTCGATTAATTTGAAGGAGTATTAGTTTCTTAGGCTGCTAGACTAAGTACTAGGAAAATGGGCGCTTAAAACAACTGAAATTTATTGTCTCACAGTGATGGGGGTTAGAAGTAGAAAATCAAAATGTCAGAGGGCCAGGCTCCCTCTGAACTTGGGAGCACACGCTCCCTTGCCTCTGCTTCTGAGGGCGATGGGTCACCAGTAATCTTTGGCATTGCTTAGTTTGAACTGCATCACGCCACTCCCGTTTTTACATGGCATTATCCACGTGTCCTCACATCTTCCCTCTATGCATGTCTGTATCCAAATTTCTCCTTTTCATAAGGACACATTCATATTGGATTAGGGCCCACCCCGATGATGCTATCTGAACTTGATCATTTGCAAAGAACTTGTTTCCAAATAAGGTTGGCATTGACACATACTAGGATTTCAACATCTTTGGTCGACGGGACACAATTTAAACAATAACAGAAGCTATATAGTTTTTAAAATTATTTTAGAGACTTTCCTAGCAATTGTGATATATATCCTTAACTTACCTAAGCACAAGGTGGACTGATTTCTTCACGTGGAGGGTCAAAAACCTTCTGACCTTTAGGATATCCTTTAGTGTCTGCTGGTTGAAAATATTCTTTTTTATTTAAATAAAAATTGTTTCATCATTATTTATTAAGGATAATTCAATTGAGGATGGAATGTGCCCAGGTCTCCGCAAATATTATTGCTGGATGGAAGAG
The DNA here is from genome assembly GCF_902686445.1 of Sciurus carolinensis. Taxonomy (NCBI): domain Eukaryota; kingdom Metazoa; phylum Chordata; class Mammalia; order Rodentia; family Sciuridae; genus Sciurus; species Sciurus carolinensis. Next base: position 164,938,400 of record NC_062215.1, read on the forward strand.
AAAACTTATTATGCGGAGATAGATATGCATGTCTGCCTGAGGTTATCCAATCTAACCAAACTAGGTATGAATGAATACGACGGGTCCAAAGTAGGGTTTAGCTGTCCTTGGAAGTAGCTGGGGGGATGGAAAAGGCAAGCATGGTGGGTCCCTGAGCCTGTTTTACAAATGTCAACATCTTGGAATTCCTTAAGTAGGTTGAATATGCTATGGCCAAATCCTAACCTCAAAAAAAATCTGTGAGAATCCCAAAAGCTCAGTATGAAGGTGCATCGAGAAGTGTAAAGCCCCTTGTAAATGGGAAATTCAGGCCTGGGGGCTGAGCCTAATTGTTGGGGCTGACTCTTCATTCCAGGATTCCAAGTTCTCAGGGAAAATTACAATAGTTATCAATATTTTAAATATGCATACCTTGATTCCTTAAGTCCCTTTTATCTCAAGGGGAAAAAGAAAGCTAAGTGTACAATAATCATCCCAGGATTGTTTAGAATTATCAACAAATGAAGAAAAAAATGTCCATTAAGGAACTGAAGAAATAACAGCACATCTGTACAAAACAATATGGAGCAGCAATTACAAGGGTATTGATTTAATATAAAAATTTTATTTCATATATTTGAACACATTCTACTGTACAAAAGAAAATCACTACAAAACAGTAAGGCCCCTTTGTCACTCCCAACGCAGAAAATCATCCTGAAGTTTCTTGTGCATTTTCTCAGGCTTTTTTCCTATATATCTACATGTATATTTGCATATTTCCAAAGTACGTTTTGTGGGTCAGTGGGTTTTGCACAAATCACAACATGCTCTACGGATAGTTCTGCAATCACCTTTTCTACTCAGCAATGTGACTGTGATCTCTTCAAGTTAAGCACGTCTCAACAGCTATACACTAATGGTGTTTCATAGCATTCGTGGAATTGGTTTTACTGAGGGAACTTTAGGTGGATTTGTTTTTTCACCATTGCTAAATTAATTCATGTTACTATGGTTTGGATCTGAAATACACCCGAAGGTTCACATGCTGAGGGCTTGCCGTCAAGGCAGCGGTGTTCAGAGGTGGGGCTTTGGGAAGTGATCGGCTCATGAGGGCACTGACCCCCCAATGGATTAGTCTATTGAGTTCACAGCTGACTATGCTGTTGGGAGGTGGGGCCCAGTTGCAGGAAGCAGGTCACTGGCAGCCTGTCTTTAAAGGCTATATTTTGTTCCAGGACCCTTCCTTGGTTTCCTCGCTGCCATGATAGATGAGCAGCCTTTAGCTCTCCTGCCACACCCTTCTCTGCCAGGGCATTCCGCCTCACCCCAGGTCCAAGACAGTGGAGCCAGCAGAGGAGAGACTGCAACTATTGAAACCATGAGCCAAGATAAATCTTTCATTTTTCTTAGGTATTCTGTCACAGTGGCAAAAAAACTAACATATATGTATTCATATGAAGATATCTCCACACCATATTATTTTAGAAAGCTTAAGTGGTCATATTTGTATAGAATTTTTTTTTTTTTTTATACCAGGGACTGAACCCAGGGTTACTTCACTACTGAGCCATATCCTCAGCTTTTTGTATTTTATTAGAGACAGGGTCTTGCTGAGTTGCTTAGGGCCTCTCTTAAGTTGCTGAGGCTGGCTTTGAACTCAAGATCTTCCTATCTCAGCCTCCTGAGCTGCTGGGATTATAGGTGTGCACCATCATGCCCAGCTATATAGAAATTTTTATAAGTAACAAAAAATCAGAAGAACACAAATTAGCACATATATTTGGGAGACAGAAGGGAGGTTGGCTTATAAGCAGACTTTGACTTAATTCTTTGATGACAGTCTCTTTTCCTGATAATAGGCTGTTAAATGATAACAGGGACTAAGAAGAGGAGGATAAACATGGACTGTGCCCTTCTCCTTGCAGTTCCTGGGAAGGGTTGGGGAGAAAGGAAAACAGCCTAGGCAGCCCAGGGCAGCTCAGAAGAGGACTAATGCTCATCAGAGACCTTAGAGGGCAGACTACTCTGGGAATGAAAGGAGAGAGCACTAAAGCCACTGCCCAGGGGAAGGGAGGGCTGGGGTGAGAGAAGTGACCCTCTGATTGTGACCCACTGGCCTTCACCCACTTCAGGCATGTGCCTAAGATAGAAAAAAGAGGTTTTTAAAGGACTGTTAGCAGATCCTGGGAGCCATGGCCTCCTCTACCTGCATCCCAGGCTCCCCCTCTGCCCGGGTCCTAGAGGTCCAAGTCAGGCTCAATCCACACCCCTACAGTCTCCGAATAACCACAACACAGTCTGAGTGAAAAATCCATTTTAATAATCCAGCTTTAACTCATCTGAGATTTTCCCTTTCTGGTACAAAGGGGTAGAAGAGAAGTCTTGCCAAGAGCCTTCAATCCACTACAAGTTTACGGCTCAGAGTGGAAAACAGCTCAAAGAAGCCCTACAAGAGGCAACATGGGATCTGAAATTAGTGAGGCACCAGATGGAGGGGCCCCACCCTCACCTCCTGACAACATGGGCCCTAGCAAGAAGCACAGAGGCCTCACCATGCTTAAAGCTGCCCCTCCTCATCCCTCAGCCCCTCTCCATCCCCTTGTGTTCTTCAGGGACTGGTCAGGGTCCTTGAGCCCTGAGAAGAACGAGGACACTATTTCCCCACATGGTAGCACCATGTCACCTATCACCTAGGCCAGCACTTAGTGCTGGTGCCCCAGCAAACCAATTCAGGTACTAGAGGAGAAAGGAGCCCAGAGACCTTGAGGGTGGGAGTCACCTTAAAGAGGGTGAGGGTCTGGAGCACTCCTGTGGTGCAGGCGGTCTCGCGGATGGAGTGCATGGCCAGCTGGGGGCTGCCTAAGTCCAGCACCCGCAGCCCCAGCCGAGAAGCCAAGATAGGGCCAATGGTGGTACCACAGGGGGAGTCATTCCGGACCATGAAGTCCTGGAGAGAGGAGGACAGGTCATGAGCCACGTGCAGTGTATGCTCACTAAGGCCAAGGAGAAAGCCACCTTATGTCGGGGTTTCGGCCGGACCCCTGGCCCTAGGTGTGGCAAGGCTAAGATGGCGCCTGGCAGTGAGCCAGAGCAGTTAACTTTTGCATAAACAACTGACATTATTTTGAGGAAGTTCCAGGGATTGGCTGAGCTCCCTGATGGACAGTGCAGGTCCACTATATGCCTGCCTTTGCTGCCTGTATATGTTAATGCTCTCCCCTCGTGCGAAAATGCTGATTGGTTACAAGTACTGTATATATTGGAGTGTAAGTTCCTCAAAGGAGGAACAAAGGAAGAACTGAGAGGATGGGGGTGCGCGCAATAAAAGGGCTGAAAAGAACCAGGTGTCGTGTCTCACTGCGGGCAGGGAGCGCGACAACCTTAGAACTTCGGGGTTCCTTGGAAGGGCCTGAGAGATGGTCCAGTTCTACCCCTTGGAGTATGAACGTTACCAGTGTGAATCACAAAGTCGGCACTGAATGGCAGACCCCAGAGGACAAGCTGTTCTGAATTGGTCCCATTCCATTTGCACTGCCACCACCCTCACTTCAGCTACCATCACCTCACCTTCCATAATCCATTCCCCACATAGCAGGCAGGGGACTTTAAAATCACCTATCCTTGTCACACGCATGCTTATCATCCCCTCCACGCACACACAAAGAAAAATCACTCCGTAGTTTTAGCATTTAAAAAATACTGCTACTGGCATTCTGAAACTATTTTATCTATGTATGTTAAAAAAGAAAAAAATAAGGAAATCATAATACAATGTTAGATACGCCAACATTTTCAGAAGGCTGGCAATGTACTCAGTAGTAGAGCTCACACCTAGTGTGCCTGAGGGCCTGGGTTGGATCCCATCACTGCAAGGGGGAAAAGACTTCTAGCCAGGCACGTCAGGTGCATGCCTGTGGTCCCAGCTACTCAGGAGGCTGAAGCAGAAGGATTGCTTGAGCCCATGAATTTGAGACCAGCCTGGGCAACATAGGGAGAACAAGTTTCAAACAAACAAAAAGGATTTTCAGTGTAAGAGAGAACAGAATTATAAATAAGCGAGGTGCTAAGCAACTCAGTGAGAGCCTATCTGTAAATAAAATACGAAATAGGGCTGGGGATGTGGCTAGGTGGTGAAGTGCCCCTGAGTTTAATCCCCAGTACAAAAATAAATAAATAAAAAATAAATTACAGTGTTAACTCATGATTTTTAAAATACATACATATTTTCTAACGATTTTCATGGATGTGATCCCCAAGAACTATCTCCTTGCTGTGTATGGTGACATATTGTCATCCCAGCGATTTGGAAGGCTGAGGCAGGAAGACTGCAAGTTCAAAGCCAGCCTCAGCAACCTAGCAAGATCTTGTCTCAAAATAAAAAATAAAAATGGACTGGAGATGTAGTTCAGTGGTAAAGCACCTTTGGGTTCAATCATTAATATAAACAACAACGACGACGAAGAAAGAAAAGAAAAAACTGTCTCCCTTCCTCCATCCAATGAACAATGAACTCTAGGTGCATGCCAGACCATGGCCTCTAATACCATCATTCACCCAAAGCTACTAAGTCTGGGGAGCTAAATGAACAAGATAAGCCTATTATTTCACATTTTGTTTTGTGTGTATGTGCTGGAGATTGAACCCAGGGCCACATGTATGCTAAGCATGTACTCTACTACTGAACTCTGAGTCTAAAATTTCTTGTGTCAAAAAGCAAGGAAACTTTCAAGAGTCATGTCAGATGTGCACAGGAGTTACACTGAAAAGGCTTCTGCTGGTCAGAGTTATGACAATTTGAGCATCAAATATAATTATAGTGGACTGGATCACAATAAATCAATGAAAATTCATGATTCTGATAGTCATAAAAGGAAAAGAAACCCTGTCACCATTATGTGTGAGGTACAATATGAAAGAGACACAGCCATGATGTCTTGATGTCATTAAGCCTTTAGATATAAATTCCAGTTTATAGGAATTCAGGGTCCAGAGGTGCAAGCAGGACAACATGAAGACAACGACGAATCCCGAAAGTGAGACACTATATGAGATGTTCAGCCTGGTTTCTTCAACAAGCCCATGTTACTTGTTTTAATGAGGGGGAGCAAGGGAGGCTGTGCTAAATCAGAAAATATTTAAGTGACATATCAGTCAGATACAATGTCTGGTCCTGAACTGGATACCAGGGTGGGCCAAAGAGTTGTAAAGAATATTATGAGGAACAAATTCGTTGAAACAAAAATTACTGAAATGGAAGGTAGAGATAATGGAGTGAAAAGAGGTAGCAACAAATATATATCCAATACAATTTAATTTTTTAAATGTATGTTAGTTTATGTATAGAAAAACAACTGGCAGAATACATACAAATCTCTGGGTATTCAATACTAGTTATTTTCTTGTTTCTATTGGTAAAGTATTTATGTCCTGTTTTTGCATAAGCTACAATGGAAAATCCCCCAGGGTCTTTGCACTGCCTTAGAATAAGGCATGCCCTTTCGTAGTTCCTGAAGCCCTGCATGACTGGTCTAGGTGGGCTTCTCCCCGCGCCGCCTGCTCTCACCCTGGCTTTCTCTCCTCTTACTAGATGAGGCTCATTTTTGTCCCCTGTGGTCTTCCAACTCCCTCTGCCTGGGATGCTCTTCCTCTAGATCTGCTCAGAGCTGCCTTTCCCAGTAGCTGGACATCACTTCCTTTAAAAGACCTTCCTGAGAATGGAACCACATGGCTCTACATGGGACAGGGTGGGAAAGAGCAGCACTGCAGCAGAAAGAGCACTGGGCTGGGAGTCAGAATGCCAGGGTCCTTCTCCTGACTCCATTGAAACTTGCTTGCTGTATTTGTCACTGGACTGCTGTGAGCTTAGTCCCTGACACAAAGATTAAAAAATATAGAAATAAATGTGCATACACACATACGCACACACGTGCATGTTCTGAGAAAAAAAGACTAGATGGGTGATTCAAGGCAAGAGGGAAATGAGTAGTTAGGGTCTCAGGCTCCCCAGCCCTGAGCATCCCAATGGGGAAGAGTAAAGGTATACAAGAGAGAAGTGGGAAATGAGGATGCTGTATGTGAAAAAGGCAGGATGAATCCACAGTGTGCCAGAAGCACACTGTACTTTTAAGCCTCAGAAAAATCTAACAAAGTAGGCATCATTATCACCCCCATTTTATAGATGTGGAAACTGAGACTAGGACAGCCTAGGAGACCAGTCCAAGTTCACACAGCTAGCAGCACAGCAAAGCCAACATTGTCAGCATCCAAAACTCCCATTCTTCCACATAGTGGGATACCCTCCACCAAAAGCCATGTACCAAGATCCCTGTTCATTGGGGGCCCAATGGTTTGTGTCCCTACTCTGTTCCCTCCATCACACGTTCCCAGGCAGGGTGTGCCCTTACCTGCAGGGGCACCCCAACACTGCTGGCCACCTCTCGGATCAGGGCCTCTGAAACTGCATTGGAGGCGTAGCGTTGCTTGCTGTTCACCTTGATCACAGGGCCCTGGGGAAGAGTCAAGGCGGAGGCAGAGATGGTGGTAGGATCAGAAGGAATGAGATGGGGCCCAGTGCCAGTCAGGGGTCCACAACTCTAAGAAGAGAGCATCTTACCTTGTGGAATAAAGGCCGGTGGTTCTCCTCATGCTTGTCCCTGTAAGAAGCAATTAAGAGCCAGATGGCACACAGCAGTGGGCCTGTCAACACCTACCACCCCTCCCGCGGCAGACTGTACTAAGAGATCACAGCACTCTTTTTGTCTCAGCTCAGTAAGATCTCAGAGTCATTCTAAACACAGCATACCATGCAGCCTCTAGCAACAGATGGAAATGAGTTTGTAATAAAGCCTATTCAACACACCTGGGTTAGGCATCACATGACTTTGACCAAGTCTTGAAGCACCTCCAGGCAGAATGAGGATGAGGAAGGGGAGGGAGAAGAGGGTATCCAGGGGCTGAGCCCGAAGGTGGGTTCTCCCTGGGCTCTGGCTGTGTAAGGACCATCAGGTACAGGAGACTCACATGTAGTTGGGGTGCACAGCGTGGACCATGTCTGCACTGATCACGTAGGACTTGGGAATGGCTTCCTCAAAGGCCGTCAGGTGCTGGGGTGAGGCTGAGATCCGACGCAGCACTAGTTCTGTCAGCAGAGACTGGGCTCCCTGGGCACTCTCTGAGCCTACCTGGAGACACAGGGTGGGGCTCTGGACACGGCCTGAGCCAGGTGGCCAGGTGGCCAGCATAAGTCCAGCGTCCACATTGGTCTAGGACCTCTTGAGTCACCAGGTGAGATGAGGGTGTGCTTAGCAACATCCCCAACTGTGGGTCATTACTGAACTCCTGACAATGGGCTGGGGTCAAACTAATTTCCAGTCATTTCTAGGATAGAAATTGATGGGTTCTCTGTACTGACCTCTCCTCTCTCCCCCAACACCTCTGGGGCTCAGCAGAGGCACCCCAGCATACTGCAAGTGACAGAGACTGCCGTCTATAATTTTATTTTATAACAGAACACCCAAGTTGTAACTAACACCTAACTACCCAGTTACAGATGACCTTCCCAGCCTTCCTTCCAGCTAAATATGGCCACACTAGTTCCATACACATAAACAGTGATGAATGCCCACCTTGGAGGGCACAGGCATCCACTCCTCCTCTGCCCCTTCCTCCTTCCCTGCTAACTTAATGTCTGTGTGTTTAACTTAAACACACAGAAGCCAGGTGTTCAGGATGGCAGAGACCTGAAGTGCTAACACTGACCTGGGCAGTTACGTAAGGGAGAATTATCTCCCTGTCAAGTTCTATTACAGCATCTCTGATTGAGCCTAACACACACAGGCATCAAAGGACCTATTAATTACTGAATCCTTGGGCTGCAAGGATGAATAGGGCAGAATAAGCCCAGCTGAGGAATGAGCTTGCCAAATGGCACAGAGAGATGTGGGAGATGGGGTCACATTGGAAGAAGCAGATGTCTGCTGAGCCAGTAGGGGATACCAAGTGCTAAGGAATCACAGGCAACCTTGCCCCCAACTTCTGAGGTCTCTAGAATAGCTCTGGCTCAGGGTAGGCAGGTGTATGGCACAAGGTGACTGCTAAAGACTCCACGGAGGGGCCCTTTCCCAAGCTCTGCACACACCTCTTCATTGTCATAGAGCGTGATCATGCGCACGTGGGGTTCCATGGCCAGGGAGGAAGGGGCTGCACAGGAATCAATCAAGGCCTGGATGGGCAAAAAAACAAGTGCACCATTCTTGCGACTCCTTCCACAACTTAGCCCACAGCATTTTGGGGGCCATACTCCCTTGTGTCCATGTTCCCTCTCAGGGAAATGGGTCGGGCTCCCACCGGCCTCCTCTCCGAGGGCCTATCAGAGGGAGTGGTGGCAAACTTTCCAACCAGGATGGAGAAATCATCATCGGGGTGCTCCCACACCTTCCCCCACAAAAGGCAAGAAGAGGATGTGGAAGGTGGAGAGGAGGAGCTAAGAATCATGGTAAATCAAAACACGTGGAAATCATGTAAATTGCTTGGCCTCAGTTGACAGACTAAAGTCCAGAGAGGTGACCATGATCCCAGCTGGCTGGCTGCAGAAGCAGATGCAGGCCCCAGGTCTGGCTCCGGTCTCCAGTTACAGGATGGGCAGGGAAAGAAGGACTAAATAGGGCAGAGGGAGGAGTGAGAACAAGAGGAAAGAAAGAGGCCTGAATGGAATGGAAAGAAGACAGGTAACACGAAGTTGACCAGTAGGAGGAGAGACTGCCGCCCTGAGGTCCTAAGTAAAGAGGAGAAGGCTGAGCAGGCTGAAGCCAGCAACAGGGCTGAGGAAGTGGAGGGAGATGGCTGACACCGCCTGGCACAGAGGTAAGGCCTTTCTCTTGAGAACAGTTATTAACTTGAAGAAAAGCAGCATAAACCGAGTTGGGAAAGATACCATGGTACCCTGAATAGATATTTATGTAGCTCCTCTTACCTCAGTCCCTGGCCCCAGGCCAATGCAAGGACAGAGGCCATGGGTAGTGCGACCAGGGGTGCAGCATTTGGGCCCCTCCTTGTGGTCTACCTCAGCAGACTGAGGCACAGTCAGGGCCCTCTCTCACTACCTGTTGGAGCGCAAGACCAACCCCACCAACTCTCCTGGAGAGTGAGTGTCTGGGATGCCCCAGCTCCTCACCTGCAGGGCACAGAAGCAGCTGTGCAGATTGTCCAGCCGAGGGGCAAAGATGAACTCATCATAGGCTCCACCCAGGACCTAGACAGACAGGACAGGCAGCTGACCTCAGTCTTCACCCTGACTCCCGAGCTTCTGCTCTTGAGGGCCTGAGCTCAGCCAGCCTTCTCAGATTCTTGTGCAACTACTCCCTGACCCTTGCTTAGGGAGGTCTGTACTGCCTGACCTCTTCCAGTAGGACAAGGAAAAACTGGTCCTCTCTTAAAAAAAAAAAAAGAAAAACAATCCAAGGAAGTAAAAAAGAGGTTCCAGCTGACAAACAAGTTCAGTACACATTCTGGCAGGACAAAATGTCCAAAGACTTAGCAATCTCCTACTGCCAGCAACTGGGAGGCAGAGAACAGGTGGCCACCTCCTCTAGGCCTCTTGCCCCTAGAGGTTCAAAGCCAGTGTGGGTCTAAGAAGACAGGATCACCTGTAGCAGAGATTCCCAGAAATCTATGAAAGTCTGATTCCCAGAGTCCCCATCCCACAGATAGCCCTAGGAGGCAAATCTGATGGGGGGAACTTGCCTATCTGAGAACCAGTGGAAGCAGAGGGGGTGGTGTCTATTGGGAAAACAGATATGAGAGTAACTGAGGAGCTGGTGGAAGGATGAGAGCTTCAGGGGACACACTAGGGCTGGCTGGAATCCTGGAGGTCCCCACCCACAAGTTCCTGTAGCTATTCCTCACCCCAGGCTGGGTGTCTGCCAGGCAGAGCTCCATCTCCAAGATGTCCTCAGGGCTTAGCCCTAGCTGGGCACAGAGCAGGGACATGAGGACTGAGTGGTGCCGCTCATCCTGCAGGACAGAAGACATTAGAAGGGTCTGTTCTTCCTCTCCTTGCCCCTTCTCAGGGGACTGATTGGTTCCCCTTCTGTGCACCCCCACCAGGAGCAAGGGAGCCCTCTTACAGTAGCACTGAGAGTCCCTGGCTCAGGAGTCCCCTTCTCCAGCTCCTCCTGTACTACTGTGGCAAGAATGGGGACTCTGTAGAGAGAGGTATGAGAGGGCAGCATGAAGAGGGCTAGAGGGCATGGCAGCGTGGAGTACCCATAAACTTGGGCATTTCCTCATGGGGAAGTGCCCTTGCCCTTCAATATCCAGCCCACTTCCCAAATGGCAGAGCTGTGAGGACCCTTGAACATCAAGGGTCCCAAGAGTGGAACTTGACTATGGCCATTAAGCATGGGTCTCCCAGGTTCCTCTGGGGTCCTCTGTTACCTGGTGCTATGCCCCATCCCTCCCTGCCACAACAGTCCCCTGCTCCAGTCTCACAAGTGTGTCTCTGTGTTAGGCCCAAAGTTCTCATTGACGTTTCGCTGCAGATGGATGGCCAGGTGTGGGATGCGAAGAATAGGCCGGTCCACGTGCACCAGCCGCTGCTCCAGCCGACCTGAGATGGGGCACTGTGGCACACAGGCCAAGTCAGCCCAGAGCGTCTACCACTCTTGGTTGGTCAAGCTTCTCACTTCACCCAGACTAACCATAGTGATCTTCTGGGTTACCCCTACCCCTCTTCCCCAGAGGGCTCTCCTCTAGTACCCGAAGGAATGCGATTTTCAGTCTTCAGGCAGCTGAAACCCAGTTCCTCCCCAGTTCCCAACTCTGGTTCCCACCTTGAAAATGACACGCCCAGCCAAGGTCAGGTCACGGTCAAACCAGGTGCTCCAGATTCCACCACCATAAGTCTCTACACCAACCTGCTGGAAGCCCACCTGGCTACGACGAGACCGGCGTTTCACCTGACCATGAAGACGGGGAGGAAGTCAGAGAAGGCTGAATGACAAGATTTGGACATGAGACAATACAGAGGAAATACAGAGAAAATATCAGCGTCAGATGAAGGGCCAAAGTGTGGAGGAAGGGCAAAACAGTTCTACATTTTCTTCTGCTCCAAGGGATAAAGCCCCCGCTTCCCAATTTGTGCCTCCTGGCTTTCTTTTGTCCCCACAGGGCTCCTGTAACCTCCCCTCACCCCAGTACACCCCTAGCTCCTTACCCGGAGGCAGGGACTGTCCGTGTGGGCCCCAATGAGGCTGAAGCCATTGCCAGGAACATACTGGCCCCCCACAGCAAAAGCAATGATGGTAGAGGAATTCCTGGTCAGGAAGTACTGGAGAAGGATGAAAAAGAGGGGTGTGAATTGCTGGCCAGAGGTCACACAGGACTTTGAGACTCAGCTAGGGATCTACCCATCAGTTCTCAACCCTAGTACCTTGCTCTCGGGCTTGATATCCCAGCTCTCTGTCTCCTTGAGTTCATGGAAGCCAGCCTGGAGGAGGCGGCTGCGGCACTCAGCCACAACTGTAGGAAAAGGACCCTCTCACGGCAATGGAAGTCGGTGGCGGGGGGGGGGGGGGGGGGGGGAGGTCGGTGACGGGGCGGGGGGGCACATCCACCCTTACTCTCCCTTGCCCCGGTTACTTACCATGGAAAGGAGAGGGACTCCGGTTCACGAACTTGAGGAGCTCCCGGGCCGCAACCTGCACCGCCTCCTTGCGGGCCTTGCCATTCATGGCCACCTAGGGGAGAGGGGCGCTCAGGGTCCTACCAGGTCTGGGGCTCCTATCTCTTACACGAGCCCGGAGGACTCCCCCCGCCATGCCCACCCCCATTAGCTACCGCTCTATGGCTCGGATCTCTGCTTCTGCCCCTCTTCCCAAGGGCAGTCCCAGATGCCGGGTTAAACCTCTCGGGGCTGAAAGAAAGCTTCGTTCTCCCGCCAAAGGACCACCACCTAGCCGCGCTCCGGGCCAGCTATTCCAGAAGGCCAGCACCCTAGTCCGAGCTTTGGCCCGGCCCCTAAGTCCCACCCCAGCTCCCCTCCTAGCCAAGAAATTCTGATTTGTAGCAGTACGCCGAGCTCCCGAGAGAGCCCCTAAATCTGAAACGGTCTGCACCAAGCGCATGACCCCAAGCCGGAACCAAATACCTCACCTCCTCCCACAACTAATTAGTCACAGGACACCCCCTCCAACTCCAGCGAGGCCCGCTGACCCGCAGCAGGGTTTCGGTTTCGCTTTAGGTCAGGCCTGCCCTCATCTCAGCGCCGCGCTAAGCTTAGGCCTTTATGGGCTCCAGGCCGGGTCTGGAATCAAAACATAAGCCGGCGGGCGGCAGCCACCTACCTGCATAGCCCCACCGTCAGGTCCGCTCACCTGGCCCCGGCCTCGGGCCGCCCCCGCCCCGCCCCTCGTCAGGCTGCGTTATCGCTCCTCCCCTCTCCCGGCCGTGCCCAGGCCCCGCCCCCACCGCGGCCTCCGCCCCGCCCCTCGTCAGGCCGCGTTATCACTCCTCCCCTCTCCTGGCCGTGCCCAGGCCCCGCCTTCACCACGGCCTCCGCCCCGCCCCTCGTCAGGCCTCGCCCAGACTCGGTCCCCGCCCTTAGTCCGGCCTCGGCTCGCACTGTGTGCTCCGCCCCTCGCAGGGCCGCTCCCTGGCCCCACCCCTGCCTCGTGGTTTGCCCCGCCTCCCAACGGACCTCGCCCTCTACCTGCCCAACGCGCCGCAGCGACCAGCCCGCCGCCGAGGCTAGTGCCCTCTGGCGCCGCGGAGGTCCTAGGACAGCCGTTAACCTGCCGGCTCTTTTCACCACCTTCCGCTGAGTGGGTGGGATACTCGCCCCCGCCAGCAATATAAAGTGCTCTCTCTCGCCACCGCCATCCTAGTGATAACAAAAGCAGCATGGCTAATGCACAGGCTCCTGATGAGCTCTAGCTTTGTGATAAAGCTTACCGTGTTATCTCGATTCATCTTCATAGCTGCCCTGTCAACCTAGGACTTTTACTGTTCCCGTTTTGTACATCAACTAACAAAATACGGAAAGGAACAATCTGTCCCACGTAGCAAATGCAGAGGTGGAGTTTGGACTCCATCGGTTTGATTGCAGAGGCCTGAAACAACTGCTAGAGCTTTTCAGGTCTTTTCTCGGCCTTTTCTGTTCACCTTAGTAAATGTTATAAGGGAGGCCCTGGAGGGGCACATACGTTAATGACTTGCCCAAGATCACAAGACTATTTGGGCGGACCTGGGGTTTTGACTCTGATATCTGTGTTCTTAGCACTTACCAAAATGATACAAAAACAAAAAACAAAACTCCATATATTCTTGGAGGCAATTCCAATATTTCCACCTCAAAAGTAGTGAGTAGCAATTTAAAAACCCATGCGCCTGCCTGGCTGTGGATTCAGATCAGGACTTTGGTGGACCCAAGGTTTAAAACAAGACCCAGGCATAAGGGGTGTGGTCAACATTTGGGGATCACAGGTCCATGGCTCAGTCTGACATTTACATACTTAGATGGGAGTGATGGTGAGGGGGCAGGGAGAGGTTGGAAAGGTCCTTCCACTCTCACTTCAAGCGAGTAAATATTGAAGGGGGCCTTTCAAGAAGACACATGCTAGGTGATGTGTTAAGTTTACACGATTTCCTCCCATGGCTGCATGTGTATAATCCCCATTACTTGGGAGTCTGAGGCAGGAGGGTGAGGCCAGCTTGTACAACTTAGCGAAACCCTGTCTCAAAACAAGCATTTAAAAAGGTGGGGGATATAGCTCAGTGGAAGAGTGCTTTCCTAGTACATGTGAAGCCCTGGGTTCATTCCCCAATTCCGAAGAAAGAAAAAAAAAAATCTTGGGATTCCCTAACCGCTAATTGGAATACCATTCTGTATAAAGTTCTGTGCTGAGTGGGACATGGGGAAAACATTCTTTTTGAGACAGGGTTTCACTATGCTGCCCAGTTTGGGCTCAAAAATCACAATCCTCCTGCCTCAGGCTCCCAAATGACTGGAATTAGAGGCCCATGCCACCACACATGTTTTTTTTTGTTTGTTTGTTTTGTTTTTTTGGTTTTTTTTGGGTGCTGGAACCCAGGGCCTTGTGCTTACAAGGCAAGCACTCTACCGACTGAGCTATCTCCCTAGCCCCCACCACACACGTTAAGAGAGTAAAAGAACATTCTTTACTTAGAAGCTAGAGGCTGACTTCTAGAGAAGGGCCACATTCCAGGAAGACAGTGAGAAGAGCCCTACAGGGCTAATATCTTCAGTCAGGCCTCCAGGTCAGTGAATTTGCCCTTTGGACTCAACTAACCACAGATATTTGGTTAAAAAAAGTAGTACCTGTACTAAACATGTACAGCCTTTTTTCCTTGTCATTGCTTCCTAAACAATACAATTTAACAACTATTTACATAGCATTTGTATTGTATTAGGTATTATAAGTAGTGGAGAGATGATTTAAAGTATATAGGGGGTTGGGCATAGTATATATGCAAATACTACACCCTTTTACGTGAGGGACTTAAGCATCCTTGGATGTGGGATTCCACTGGAGGTCCTGGATCCAAACCCCCATAGATAACAAGGGATAACTACATAAAGGAAGGAGACTTAAAAAAGAATCTTTAATGTTCTGATCACAAAAGAGTACATGCTCACTTGGGAAAGTCATACATCGCCAAAGTGCATAATTTAGAAAGTAAAAGTAAGCATTTGATAAATTGAACCTCCATTCTTGATTTTTTAAAAACATCCACTAAGAAACCAGAAAGAAGCCAGGTGCAGTGGCAAACACCTGTAATCCCAGCAACTCAGAAAGCTGAGGCAGAAATCAATTTCTAGAATGTTCATAGGGCAAGCACATTTATGTAAAATTCACACAAGGAATTAAATTTCCAGATTTTATATAAAAGGATATATAAATGCATAGAAACAAATTTGGAAGGCAAGGAGTCTCCTCTGGATAAGGGGAAGATATTGGGCACAAGGTAGGCATGGAAGATCAAAGAATTATTGTAGGACCCAAAATGTTTGTAAGAATCATTATTTCCTTCATTGTAAAGCTGGTGTTTACAATGCTACCATTATTCATTTATGTTTTTGGTTTAACAAATATTAAAGTGTAAATGCCTGAGTTAATACAGCAATTGGTTCTATATATCAGTGTGAGTGGATATGATATATATGTCACATTTAAGTAGTAATTTGTCACATAATTGTCAAGGGTGATTTGGGATTCAGAAGACCAAAGTAGTGCTATAAGGAAGAGATGTGTGTGCATGTGTCTTTGCATGTTTTTTAAAATAATTGTTCTTTATGAAAGAGACCTCCTTGGAATACTATGCAGCAATAAAAAGGAACAAACAAAAAAGCAACAATTGGATCTCATGGTGACCTCATAGGCATTATTGAGTGAAAAAAATGACAAATTATGGAGATGGAGAACAGTTTAGTGGCTGCACACATAGAGAGAATGGGGGAGAGGTGGCTGTGACTCTTAAGGGATTATACAAAGAGCATAATTGTGGCAATAGTTCTGTATGACTGTATGTGATACAATAGGGTTTCCAGAGACTGGGGGTGTAGCTCAGTGTTGGGGGTAAGGCCCTGGATTCAAACCCCAACATGCCAGATGGGACAGACTGCCAGATAAAATACAGGGTGCCCAGTTAAATTAGAATTTAAGATAAACAAAGAGTTGTGGAGTTTTTTTTAGTCTAAATATATTCCAGATATTGCACAGGGCATACTTGTGCTAAAACACACACACACACACACACACACACACACACAATTAATTGAATGTTTTGTAATTTTACTTGCTAAACCTGGCAATCCTGGAAAAAGTAGCCTAAAAGTATGTGCACAGACATTTTGTCAATGTCACTGTCCTGGTTGTGGTTTTATGTCGCTGTTATATATTTTCTCTGGTTGTGGGAAACCAAGGGAAAGGCACACGGGACCTTGGTACTTTTTTCGAAACCTTGAGTGAATATACAATTATGTCAGATCAAAAGGTTTTTTTGAATGACCCTTAAAAGAAAACTAATTACTTCTTAGGTGATGCAAACAGAAAGGTATAGGAAATGCTGACTACTGACCTTGAAGTTTTATGGAGCATTGTAAAAGTGGCACTTCACAAAGGTTTTAAGCAGTATTCCTCCCGAATGCCGACACCTTCATGCGGTTATTGACCATATTACAAAGTGGTAATAAGCAGGAACTTGAGATCAAACGCACCTGGGTCAAATCCTGGCTCCTGCATTTATTTATTTATTTAGCGGTGCCGGGGATGGCACCGAGGCCCTCGCACGTGCTAGCAAGCGCTCCGCCACCCAGCTGCCCCTCAGCCCTCCTCCGCTTATTTGCCGTGGTCCGTGTTTGCCGTGGTCCGTGTTTGCCGTGGTCCGTGTTTGCCGTGGTGTGCTGGGCCAGCCCACACTTTTCTCTTTCCTTCCCCACATCCAGTGACAACAGGTGGAAAATTTGAAACGGACCCGGGAGATTGGCAAACACTACAAAGTAGGTTTTTTTTTTTTTTTTTTTTTTTTTTTTCCTAGAGAGCTAGTAGTTAAACATTTACCATTACACCAGACTTTGAGCCTCAGTTTCCTCATCTGAAATATGGGGGAAGATAACAATAATAACCTCAAAATGCTGTCAGGGTTAAATAAGATAATGCCTGTAGGGTGCTTATCATTGAATTGTCCAGCAGTAAGTGAGCAACACGTGGTAGCTAGTGTGAACTCTCATGGTCCTGTCTCATATTAACCTGTGAGAACTTTGAGGGCAGAGCTGTGTCTTACTCTTACTCTGGTTTTGTTTTGTTTTGTGTTGGTGGTGTTTATTGTATTTTTTACTTACTCATCTGTACCTTTAGTAAAGGGCACAGGATCTGACATAAAGTAGTTGCTTAATAAATGTTTACTAAAGTTACTGAATAAATGACAAGTAACGTTGGGAATGGTGGCACGCCCCTGTAATGCCAGTGGTTTGGGAGGCTGAGGCAGGAGGATTGTGAGTTCAAAGCCAGCCTCAGCAACTCAGCAAGGCCCTAAGCAACTTGGCGAGACCCTGTCTCTAAATAAAATACAAAAAAGGACTGAGGTTGTGGCTGAGTGGTTAAGTGCCCCTGAGTTCAATCCCTGGTATAAAATTAAATAAAATAAAAGGCAAATAATAGTAACTTGGGATAATATACGCTAGAAAATTTGCATATTAATATAGGCCTCTTAGGACTTACTTAATCTTTACTTATTTACTTAGTAGTACTGGGGATTGGACCCAGGGCCTCACACATATAGGCAAGTACTTTACCACTGAGCTTTATCTCCCAGCCCTTTTATTTGAGACACAGTCTTGTTAGGTTGCTGAGGCTGGCCTCAAACTTGTGATCCTCCTGCCTCAGCCTCCTGAGTAGTTGGCATTACAGGTGGGCACCACCATGCCTGGGTTTAGGACACACTTAATTTTTAATCTTTGGAATTTTGGGCTCTGGGGCTGGCTGCTGGGAAGGTCTGGGAACACTCCTACCACCCAAGGCTAGGGTCTACCCCTCATGACCTGGCCCTGATTTCCAAGGAACCAGGCTCCTGGGGTGCTCCCTCCAGGAGGCAGGGGCAGGCGTTCACCTCTCCTTCCTCTGGGAGCCAAGATTGGGCATTTCTGGCTCCAAGCCTGTCTTGGCTAGAGGTCATTTAATCCTCACTGGATTTGTCCTGTTTATTTTAGTGAGCAGGGCTGTTTACCTTTAGTTTTTATTTCTAGGGGTGCTTACTCATTTTGCTTCCCTTTTATTTACTCTCTGCAAGCACTTGGGTTTGAGTAAATATGTCTATAAAGTTCCAGGGACTGGGTTATTCTGTGTCTGGTATTTTAATGGCCTTTAAACAGTGTCTGCTCAGGTAAGCATTTTATAGATGGGTGGAAAAGATGGGGGCTTCTGTTCTTAGTGGTCTCTGACTCCTTCCAGGCTCACAGCTGGCCACCAACAGCCTATGAATCATAGCTTTTCATCAGCAATAAAAATATCAAGAGCCAATACCCATCTCAAACAGAGAAACTGACCCACACCAATAGACATGGTGGGTGCTTCAACTCTAGGGCAGTACTCAGGGTTTAAATTCCTGGGAGTGCTTTTTAAAATGAAGACTCAATAGCCCCATACCTGAAGATTCTGATTTGGAAGATTTGAATATAGGCCCAGGAATCTGCAATTTTTTTTTTTTTTTTTTTTTTTGTACCAGGGATTGAATCCATGGGGGCTTAACCACAGAACCACACCCCCAACCCTTTTTATGTCTTATTTTTATGTTTATTTAGAGATGGGGTCTCACTGAGTTACTTAGGTCCTTGTTAAGTCACTGAGGCTGGTTTTGAACTCACAATCCTCCTGCCTCAGCCTCCCAAGTCTCTAGGATTACAGGTGTGCGCCGCTGTGCCTGGCCGGGGTGCTCTGCAGGCACTGCAAATAATTTTTCCATCCCCAGACTACCTGAGAAAGATTAATCTAGATTCCCACAAACAGTTGTGTGGCTGGGTGGGCTGCCTCGTTGCTGGGCAGCAGGCTGAAGCTGGGGAACCAAGCAGGATTGTTAGGACCAATTACGTAGAAGCTCAGCACACGGCTCCTCCACAGTTAGCTGGGATGATGCTGTGTATCATTCTGTTAGCTCACTTATGTCAGGTCCAGTTTGTTGGCAGATTGAGGATGAGGATCATATCTCGTTCATCTCTTTAGTCCCCCAGAAGGCCTAACATGGCGCATGCTCACTGGCCGGCTCTCCAGGAGGCAGCCATGTCTTCATGGGCTGGGGCACCCCCACTGAGCACAGAACAAGAAACAGGCCCAGTTACCAGTAGCCAGAAAGCCAGCAGTTGAGAATGGGCATGGCAGACAGGCTGAGTGCCGTGGTGACCTGCTTACCTCCTCCTGAAGCCAGGACCAGCTATGTCTGTCCAGGGTGGACACAAGTGTCCCTCTGCCCCAACTTGCAAGGTCTTCATTCCATCCCCCAGAACCCATTATGACATCATCAGGCCAATTTGAAACAGTGACATCCTCACAACACGGCCAGCCTCAGGCTAGCATGTTGTGGCCAATGACTCAACCGCAACTCCTGACCTGGGGAGGGGACTCCTGCATTCCCGGGGGCTACACACAAAGTCATCCTCTCTGCTTGAAGAAGTTCTCCCTTGTTCTCTAGGGGGCCCTTCCTTTCCTTCCTGCCGGCCAGCGTGGTCATTATTTTATTCCCATGCACTGACTTGCTTATGGTCTGTTTCTCCCACCAGAACATGAGCTCTACAAGGGCATGCCTGCCTTGCTCACTGCTGGATCCAGAGCACAGCCCGGCCTGAGCAGCAAGTACCCGGCAAGGCTTTCTGGTGCATGAATACATGAATGAGAGTCTTCACTGGCCCCCGACATCCATTCATTCAGTCATCTGACAAGCGTGCCTTGGGCATCTGCTGTGGGCCAGGCTCTGGTTGACCCGAATAACTCCCTTTTGGCCCTGAGGAGCTCCCAGCCCCATGGTGGGAAGCAGGAGACACATCCTTTGTATAATGCACCCTGACAAGGCCCGAGCCCGCAGTCTAATGGAGATGGGGTTGCATGGAGGAGCACGCTGTGGTAATGACAGGCTCTTAAGTCAGAGAAATGGTATCTTGTCTGGTAGGATTTCCCCTGCCTGGTTCAGGGAGCCTCATCTGCCCTGAGGCCTCTGCCTCTGCTGACAACCCCGGCTGCTTGTTTCTGCTAATATTACAACAGGGTGCTTCTATAGAAACGATCTATAAAACACCATTTATAGCCATAACTGAACCACAAAAATCAATGCCCGATGTTCACTCCCATCAGCACATACGCTTTGAGGGCCGCCTGAGCGCGGGGCCCAGTTTTTAGGTGTCATAGGGGATAAACAGATGAGTGCAACAAGGACTCTGCCCCAAAGGGGCTTCTGATTTCCCTGAGGAGAGGGGACACACAGGGATGAGATGATGAATTGCACGTGCCAAGTAGAGAACGAAGCCTCTAGAACTGTGCTGTCCAGTACGGCAGCCACATGTGGCCACTGAAATGCTGCAGCACGTTCAGCACCTCGAGAGGTGCCAAATCATGTACGAACTGGATTATAAGCAAAATGTGTGCAACATCTCCACTTTAAAATATTGATCACATGTTGAAAGATAATATTTTAGATAAATGGGGTTAAGTATACTATGTCATTACAATAAATTTCACCTGTTTCTTGTACATTTTAAAAATGTGACTTCTAGAACATTGAGAAAAATATGTGTGGCTCCCATTATATTGTTACTGGTCAGTACAGGTCTAGAGGTTGAGAGGACCCAGCAGGGCACCAACAGCCTGTGCTACTGCAGTTGGGAAGGAAATGGGACAATTGGAAGCCAGTGAGGGAGCCCCAAAGAAGCGCATGGGGAGAACATCTAAGGAGTTTGATCAGGAAGGGAAGGAGAAACAATGGGAGCCCCATGAGGCACCGGGCTCCCAGGAACAATGCCCACACCAATAGTGGATGCTCACCAGCAATTGCTCCCCCTACTGGGCACCTTCAGTCACCTTCTAAGGCAACAACTCTAAAGTGAGTCTCCTTCACTTCAATCCTGGATAATGGGGAGTTGGCTCGAGACGACCAGTGAGCTGCATTCAGATGCCAAGTCGTGGTGAGTAAAATTCCTAGCCAGGACCTTCATTGCAAGTGTGGGTTAAAAACACATCCCTTGACCTTGACTCCCAGCTCTGGGCCCTGTGTAGGGGCAAGGGTGGGGAGGAGAGATCAGGAATTTCCATGCCACAGGAACTGGTAGTCTAATTGCTGTTTGAGATGAGGAAAGATTTCTCAGATGAGCAAGGAGGCCCTGGAGAAGGTGGTCAGCCCCCCAACCTAGCCAGACTAGGACACATTTCATCAGGGGAAATCAGGCAGCTGGAATCCATTGTTCGCTTCTCTGCTTCTGCCTCCCCCTCAGTCACCCAGAGAAGCTGTAAACACTTCAAGGATTAGCTCTGCATGTGGTGTCTGGGACATTGTGAACAACTCTTAGTGACTGTGTTTGTGTCTGTGTTAAATTGATCTTTTTTAACCCCAACACTTAGGACGTGAAGCTTGGTACACAGCCAATGTTCAATAAGTATTGATGAATGGATAAACATAGAAAGGAAAGAAGGAAGAAGTGCATGGGTGAACAGATGACGAATCTGCTGAAGCACAGAGCAGACTCTTGAATGGACTAACCTCATCCTGTGCTAGATTTTTGGAGGCGAGTTGCAAGAGGGGTCTTTCACAGACAGAACACAGTGTTTGAGCCCAAGGAAGACTGGTGCTCAGCTGACAGCATTCTGCCATCCTACCTCCTGCATGGGGTCCTGGTCCACGAGCTCTGAGAGACAGCCCAGGCCTTCTCTCTAGAGCTCTGCCCCCAGTTCTTATCCTGCGGAGTTAGAAGCCCCTTAAGGCCTCCAAAGGAGGAAAGATAACATGCAGAATTCCAGCAGGGTTGAGTAAGCCTGTTCTGCCAGGGGAGTAGGGGCATATCTGAATTACTTCTTGGATCAGCTAAGGAAGGGCACCCCCAGTCATCAGGAAGCCTGCAGCTTCTCCTTATGACCACTGGAGGGCACCTGGACCATGAAATATCAGATCACCACCTCCTGCGTCTTTGGAAAGCTGTGATTCAATTCAACAAACGTTTCAAAATCATCACAATAAGAATAGCTCTTGTGTGTTGAATATTCAATATGGTGACATATATAATGTATATAATCTTGTTTAATGTTCACTACAGTTGTGGTGAGTTACTTTGGCTGTTTAGGAAAACCCAAGGCTTATAAAAGTCGAAGAACTTATCTAAGGTCACTTCACTAAAAGGGAGTGAGGACTTGAATCCTAGCCCTTAGGCACTGACCATAAATAATGAATGTATGGGAAACTGAAAAAGGGCTCTCTGGATGGAGGCAGAGAGAAGCAAAGGCTGCACATACATTATTGTTATCGAACAATTTACACATTCTGAAATCGGAAGATGACTTACAATTTGTACATTTCATGTGTTAATGTTGTTTCCCCCTTGAAATGATGTTATTAAATAAATGAAGTGTCTCACAATTCATGGTGTCTTAAGTTGGAGAAAATAAGGTCTTAGCAATACAAGGCAGGAAATGATGATTTTCATCTATCATTTAAATAGCACTTACTATGTACCCAGAATTGCTCTAAGCACTTTACACAGTCACTCAACTCTTCCTTCCAGCGCCCCTCTAAGGAATGCACGGTGATGGCTCCCATTTACTGGTGAGAACATGGAGGCACAGAGAGGGAAGCCGCTTGCCCAAAGCCACACAGCTAGAAAGAATAGCTGGGCTGAGGGATCAGGTAGTGGGATTCTATCCTGGGCTCTGAACCACTGTGGGCTCTGAGAAAGGAAGAATTGGGGGATCATTAGACTGGAGCTGTTGGCCCTGTGAGGGGAGAGTCCCCGGAAGAAATGCACTGTAGCAGTGAGGGTACTCCAGGCAGAGCCTGGGAAGTGTGGAGTCAGAGGCTGGCACAGCCACGCTCCCTGGGGCCCCCTAGGGGTGAGAAGAAGAGAAGCACAGTGGGAGGGCCCAGGATGGGGAGAGCTTCAGTCTAGGGAATGCTGGGCCATCCTGCCAGGCCCCTCCCCAGGGACAGGCCATTTGGGAAGTGCAGTGTGTGCTCAGGAAATGGCCAGATTGGATTTCAGGGAAGATTAAAGGAGCTAAATCTGGCCTGGGGCTGGGGGAGGTGTCCAAGAAGGGAACTGCAAAGGGCCCGCGGCTGGAAGGCCTAGCGGAGCCGCCTGGGACCTAAGGGTGGGGGTGGGGCTCCCACACCAGGCCGGAAGCCCTCCTGACCCCAGTGAGGCTGGAATGTGGGGGTCAACACACAAAGCTATCCTCATATAAAAGGGTGGAGGGGGCAGGGATCCAGAGAAGAGGAGTAATCCGAGAGGACAGAGGGAGAGGCTGGGGTGCAGCCTCAGCCCCATGCTGAGATGTTGTCTGGAGCCCCAAGCCTTGTCCTGGCTGGGAAGTGAGGGGTGGGCACTGCTGCGTGCAGGGTGTTGGTGGGGAGCTCAGCACAACGGAAGGAGAAGCCGGAATCTGCCAGGGACCTGCACGTGCCCTGCCACAGTCCCAGCTCCCCCCTGCCCCTCCTCCTCCCAACCCCTCCCCTAGCCTGAGTGGCAGCAACGGCTGTGGCCCCTCCCGGTCCCAAGGGCAGGCGGTCAGTAGTCTATTCTGGTACCCAGGGTGGCTGGGAGCCTGGGGGATGGTAGAGGGGAGAACCTGCCCCATCTCTTTGAGGTGCAATCAGGAGGGGGCGTCAGGAGGGTTCTGGGATGGTTGGGGTATGGGTTTCGACCTCCTGCGTGGGAGAAGAAACTCCAGTGAAGTTTCAGCAAATTGTACCTCTGGGGATCTTTCACTGGGAAGGGAGTGGCTCAGGGACATCTCTTGGTGTCTCTGGCACTCAGGAGCTGGGGCGGTGGGAATCCCCAGCAGCTGGCAGTGGACCCCAGAGTCTCTTTCCAACTTCTGGGCTCAGGATCAATCCTGGCCCCCAGTCCTAGGTCTCTAGGCAGCCTCTGCAGGAGCCATGTGTGGATGAGGCCTGGTGGGGGCAGTCTGGGGCCAGGGTGCACTCAGGGGGAGCCTCTCCAGTCCTTGGGGCAACTGCGGCATCGGGCTGACCTATGGGTGGCACAGGGCGGAGAGAACCTATTGGTTTCTTTAGTCCCCAGATGAGATATTTTCAGTGCCCCCTCCTGTGGGATGAAGGCTGATTCTTCTGCCAATGGGCCCTGACTCCCTGCGACTTCCCCTCCATACCCAGGCCCTCTGTGGAGGGCAGCTGGGTAGGGAGAGGAGCAGGACAGAATGTGGGGAGGGATCTGACACTGGACAAAGGGTTTTCCTGTGGCGATTCCTTAGTAGGGCTAAGTTTAAAAGGGAAGAACCTGGACTGGGCCTGCCAAGTCCATCTATGCTGAGACCTGAGAACCCACACAGACAAACAAGCAGGCCTTCCAGGGGCCACAAACTAGGGTTCAAATCTAGGCTTTGTTTTTTACTTGCTGTGTACCTTAGGGCATTTCCCTCACCTCTCTGAAACTAGTGTCCACAGCAGGAAAGGGGGGATAATAAGGGTAGTTGCTTCATGGTTTCACAATATAGTGAGGATCGGAGACACAGTGATTTTATATGGCAGCTGACCATCATACAGCACCTGGTATACAGCAAGTGCTTAATAAGTGACATTGGAAGAGCAAGAACTTTGGAGTTAGGCAATCCTGGCTCTGAATCTTGGCCGCATACCTGCTGACCTTAAGCACGGACTCACATCTGTCCCTGGACCTCCTGGAACCAGTTCCCTTTTTAGTGAAAAGGGGATAAAATATTAGTTTCAGCTGGCCTTTAATGAGTGCTTCCTGCGTGCCAGGAACTGGCTAAATGCTTCACAGAGGTTTCTCATTTACTCTTCCCAATACCCTATGCTATTATTATCATTTTACAGATGAGTAAACTGAGGCTCAGAGAGATGAAGAAACTAACCCAGGAGTGGCTGATCCAGGCTTTGAACCTGGGCAGCAGCCCATGAGCTGCTTCCCCAATTCCTCCCCAACCCTCTGCAGAGTTGAATGGAATTAAGGTCACTGACTAACTATCCAGCAGGTGTGAGAAGATAGCATAAAGGGCTGAGGTTATAAGAATACTTAACAGTAAGGCCCCAAGAAGGGGTGTCCTCTGGAACCCAATGGTCACTTTCATTGTGTGTTTAGATGATTTGATGAATAAAATTTCCTATCCACCAGCAAGAACAGTTCACAGTGCTATGGTGGCCTATGGTCTGGTGGATCAGAGAAGGCCCTGAGATCCAAGTGGACCCCAAGCTGACTGTGACTCAGCTGGTTGGAGGAAGAGGAGGATGATCCATAAGGCTATAAATAGCAGCCGTGCATAGTGGCCCTGTGAGGTCATTGCCAGCCTGTTCAGGCCCTGTTTAAAGCACTCTACAGCCTCAGAGGGATGTAGGAAACCTGGAAAGGGCCCAGGACAGCAGGACTATGACCAAACAGGAGGGCCTGAAACCAAAAAAGCCTATGAGGAGAGACGAAAGGAATGGGGATGAATCAAGCAGAAGAGGGAGCTGATTGATGTCCCAAGAGCCCCACCGTGTGCTCCAGGGAAGGTGTGAAGCTGCTCATCTTGTCTCTACCCAGGTTAAGGTGTGAAGAGTGTCGCAGGTGTGGCTCAGTGGTAGGGGGTTTGCCTGGCAATTGAGGCCCTGAGTTCTGTCCCCAGCACAGCAAAATACAAATCAATAAATGAAAATAAAAATAAATTGTCATCAGAGTTGAACCATAGGGCTTCCCAGGCTGTGAGTCTGGGCCTGGCGGAAGGGGCCGCGCAACCTCTTGCCAGGAGTGCTCCCTGTTCTCTGAGTCTGCCACATAACTCTCCATGCTTTCTGATTCCCTCCCACAGGGGTTCTGCATCCCCTTTCCTCTTCTGCCCTCAGACCCCGATGCCCCTGGCTGGTCTAAGAGTTTCCTCCTTTCCATCTTGGGGGGGTGGCTATGTTGGGGACGGGGCTTCTCTACTCTGGTCTGTCTCTTCGGGCAAGGCTCAGGCCTAAGTAGGATTTGGAGATCAGGGGCATGAGCAGAGAGGTTCAGGGACATCCAGCAGAGACTGAGAGCTGGCAGGGAGTAGGGGTGCATTGGTTTGGTTGGAGAGGACCAGCCGCCGAGACAGTAAGGGCCTGGGGAGAAGGAAGAAAGGAGGGCCTGGGACAGGAGAAGGGCTGTGTCCAAGGAGGGTGTGGATTCCCGTTCTGCTGGCTGGTGTAGCCACATCTCACCAATATGTGGTGGCACTGGTTTTGTCCTGGGGAGTGTGCTCACAATCTGGGTCCTGCTTTACGGGGGGAGCACAGAGACTTCAGATTAGGCTGTCCAGAGGAGGCCCCGAAACTACAAAAAGAAATCAGCTCTCACTCCTCTCCTTAGGGTCAGAACAGGGAAAGGTGAATGGGCCATTCACAGTAAGCAAGGAGAAACGAGATCCAGAGAGGGTTAGTGACCAGTCCGGGGTCACACAATTCATCCCAGAACTGGCCCAGGATGGGGTTCTCCTGTTCCCCTGACCTCCAGTTCCTAACCACATGCTCCCAATGCAACAAAAAACCTTCCAGTCCCTTCCCTAATGCTAGCAAAGTCCCCTGTCCTTCCTCCAACCTTCTGTCCTGTCCTCCCTCCCGGCTTCTCTTATATTTACATGGCACTGATGGTCCATGAAGCACTTTCACCTTCCTCATCCCCAGAGCTCCTGCCCTTGAGGCTCAGGCCCCTCCTCCCAACCTCCTTCACTGCCAGCCATGTCTTATTTGGTAGAAGTTGGGGGCTGGGGTGGAGGTGAGATTAGCTGGAGACTTCTCCTACTTTGGCAGAAAACACGCTAGGCTCCATGTCTGTAAAAGGAGCTGGGGGGGCAGGAAGGGGCTGGAGTCAGGGCAGAGGGGGTGAAGAGGGTGAGAGGAGGAGGGGGTTGTGAGAATTGGGGTGGGGGTGCCATAAAGGAAGGGGCCCAGGAAATGATCTGGGGGCAGGAGGTGGGGAAAGTCGGGAGCAGGGGGCTAAGTCTGAAGGTCTTAAGCCAATCAGATGTGGAGGGTGGCAGATGGTGGCGAGTGGAGTGGCAGGTTTGCTGGCGGAGCCCGGGGAAGAGGAGGCGGTGCGGCAGGAGACAGATGAGTTTCAGGGAGAATCTTGACATCATCCCGGCTGGGCCCCCAACTCTCCAGCCTCCCTCCTCCCAGGGTGATATCAGAAAGAAACAATTGCCTCTGGACATTCCTTCCCTTTTACAGTCACTGGGCCTCAGCAGACTGCAGGTTTCGCAGCTGCTGCAGGGAGAAGGTGGATGGGGCATCCTGGAAGGGGCTGCTGGAGGGAGGTGGATTTGGGCAGAGAGGCATCAGGAGGTGACCCCCTCCCCCATGCTGGGGCCCAGAGACTCAGGATGTCAGAGTCAAGGGTACCCCAGAGATGAGCTGGCCTGGTCCCCTGTCCCACAGAGGTCATCCCAGGACCAGAGAGGAAAGGGACTTGCCTGGGTCACACAGATGGCAGGTTCTTGAACCCTGAGGATGAGCACCCATCTCTTAGCCTCTGGTTGACCACTCCATGCCCCGCCCATACTTGTGTCTCTGACCCTCCCTCCAGCTATGGCTAACGCTGGTGACGAGAGAATACACCCCAGCCTATTCCCAAGGCTCCCTTTTACAATGGCTACCTCCTGGCCCAATCTAGCTCAGGATAGAAGCATGAGATCCTCGGTTGGGAAGCAGAAAGAGGAGTGTAGACCCTGCAGAAAAGCTCAAAGTATGTCCTTGGAGACAGTGCTAAGGTCTGGATATGCTTTGTCCCCCAAGGGTTCATGTGTGGGAAGCTTGGTTCCTGGTGTGGCGATGTTAAGAAGTGGTGGAATCTTTAAGAGGTGGGGTCTAGTAGGAGATAGTTAGGTCCTTGGGGCCCTGCCCTCAGAAGTGATGAAGGTAGTTCCTGTGGAACCCCAGTTAGTTTCCACAAGAGTGAGTGGTTTTAAGAGTAAGATTGACTCTGAATCACTCTTTGGCTTCCTGTCCTGCCATGTGATTTCTTCTGTATGTGCTCCCACCATTGGATGCTATCCACCATACAAGCATCACCAAAACCAAACAGATAGTGGTACCATGCTCTCAAACCTTCAGAACTGTGAGCTACACAAACCTCTTTCCTTTATAAAGTACCCAGTCTTGGGTATTTTGTTATAGTACGGAAAACAGGCTAAGACGGGTGGAGTGTCATTCAGTGGAGGGAGAGAACACCATGGGAAGAATCAGCACTATCTCATATCTGAGATCCTAAGATAATGCCATCATTCAACTTTCTTTCTCTAAGTATCTGATTACTCTAGGTACTTCATATAAATAGAATCATATATTTGTCCTCTTGTGACTGGCTTATTGCACTTAGCATAATATTTTCAAGGCTCATCTGTATTATAGCATGTATCAAAATCCATCCCCACCACCACCCTTTTTTTTTTTTTTTTTTGTTGTGGTACTGGGGATTCAACCCAGGGACCGCTATAACTAATCTATATTCCAACCCTTTTTATTTTTTTACTTTGAGACAGTGTCTCACTAAGTTGCTCAGGTTGGCCTTGAATTTGCAATCCTCCTGCCTCAGCCTCCCCAGTAGCTGGGATTACAGGCATGCACCATCAGCCCTATAGAATCCTTTGATTTTTCAAGGGTGAATGATAGTCCATTGTATGTAATATCATATTCTGTTTAGCCATTCATCTATTGATGAATATTTGGGTTGATTCCATCTTTTGGTAATTGTGACAAATGCTGATATGAATTGTATACAAATATCTGTTAAAATCTCTGCTTTCAATTCTTTACTGCATATGCCCAGAAGTGGAATTACTATATCATATGGTAATGTTGTGTTCATTTTTTAAGGAACTGCTATTTGTTTTCCACAGTGTTTGCACCATTTTATATTTCTACCAAGAGTTCCAATTTCTTCACATGCCTCCCAACACTAGTTGTTTGTTTTATAATAGCCATCCTAATGATATGAAATGGTACTTCATTGTGGCTTTCATTTGCATTTCCTTAATGATCAGCCATGTTGAACATCTTCTCATGTGCTTATTGGTCATCTTTACACCTTCTTTGTATTAATGTCTATTCAAAATCTTTGTCCATTTTTTGAATTGGGTTGTTCTGAACTTGAACTGGTGTTGTCTTCAAAACCATTTAGCTGGGGCTGGGATTGTGGTTCAGTGGTAAAGCACTTGCCTGGCACATGCGAGGCACTGGGTTCGATCCTCAGCACCACATAATAAACACAAAAAGTTATTTAAAAAAAAACATTTAGCCTGAGTTTGATCCCCAGTACTGAAAAACAAACAAACAAACAAAACAAAACAAAACAAAACAAAACATTTAGCTCTCATAAAAGCCTAATTCTTGCTTGATTTGCAAACATAAGTAAATATCTATATTTCTTATAAATATGTATACTAAAGGAAAACAATTTAAGCTCAATAAATTAGAAGCAACCAACAAACTTATATAACTATATATAACATTGGAGAAAAAAAAATAAAGCAACCATACAATTGTAACCAAAGATTTTCTTAGTTTTCCTTTTAGATCTGTCCAATAAATACCCCCTCCCATTCCCCCACGGAGCTCCTGTACTGCTTCTGATTTAGAGCTGCTAAATTCATGAATCACTCTTCAAAAACATTTTGTGCCTCAGTTTACTTTTTGACAATGATAACCAGGGTGGAGAAAAGGGGAGATGGGGAGTTATTTTTAATGGTTATGGAGTTCCAGTTGGAAAGACCAAGAAGTTCTACAGGTGGCTAATGATAAAGAGTGCTCCACACTATAAATGTACTTAATGCCACTGAACTGTACACTTAAAAATGGCTAAAATGGCCAATTTTATTTTTTGTATTTTTTTTACCATGATAAAGAAATAAGTTAGCTGTCAATGTACAAAACTTGAACAATCTCTAACAAATATGTCATTGAAAGAAGCTTGACTCAGAACAGTATATAGGGCTGGGGTCGTGGCTCAGTGGTAGCGTGCTTGCCTAGCACGTGTGAGGTCCTGGGTTTGATCCTTGGCACCACATAAAAGTGAAATAAGGGTATTGTGTCCGCCTACAACTAAAAAATGTATTTAAAAAAAGAACATATGTAAAGTATGTTTTAAAAGGGAGGGTTCCATATACACAGGTATGCTGGTATACGGCAGCCTCTCTGAAAGGAGACAACAGACCCCTAAGACGGGTTGTCTCTGAGAAGGGATATGGGGTGGCTGGGTGTCAAAAATGGGAAAGAGTCCTACTTTCGACTTCATACCTGTCCGTGCATTTTGTGCCATGTACACCATCCAACCAGATAAATGGCGATTTAGTGTGCTTAGTTCTCTCTCGGTAGCCCACTGGGGAGGCTGAACTCTTACTCCAGCGGTGCTGCCCAACGCGGAGCATGTTTTGGAGTGCTCCTCTTTCACCTGCCTTCAGAGCCCCAGGGTGTTGTTTTGCTGCCCTCCATGGTAGCAAATCCACAGGGGTGGAATTAAATTTTGGAAACAGTCCCAAGTGGTTCAGAGCCAAGTCTGGTGGTTGTTGATTTTGACTAGAGAGTAGATGGCGGAATTTATTTATTTGTTTTCTGCCTCATTTCACCAAGGAACTGAGGCCTCAGGCTGGTCTGAAAGCAGATTTCCTTATGTGGTCTGGAGACTGTGTGCTGACAGAAGTCCCAGAAATGTCCTCGGTAACATCATAGAAATGGGTGTGCAGTCTCCCACAGCAGATTAGTCGAGTTCTTTGGGCTGTAAGTGACCAAAACCAACACCGAGGACCTTAGATGAGAAAAGGAAGAGTTTAGTAGCCTAAAGTCAGGAAGGACATAGGAGCTGTGAAGTCCAGGGACAGTCCAGCACAGGAAGCAGACCCCCAGGTGCTGGAATTGCTGACTACCTGCCCAGCCCTGCTTCTCCTCTCCAGGTATCTCTGCCTCCTGCACATTGACCTCTGTCTCTCCTTACTCCCCCCAGGGGGGCAGGAAACCTCCACTGTCCCAGGTTCCAATTTAGAAAACCCAGTTCTATTTCTAAATTCCAGGGATGGTCTCTGATTGGCTCTGCTCAGGCCAAGGGCCCACCTCTTGAGCCAATCACTACAGTCAAAGGGATGCAATAATAGGACAGACTGGGATCAGAGTTACATATCTGGTCTTTGGGGTGGGGGTGGGGGTGGGAGGTGGGAAGGAGGTGCAGCATTTGCCATCAAAATAAAGGGATGGGCAAGAAAAGCTTGCAGGCTACTTTGAATGACAAGGACAACGGATGGTGCTGCCTGGGATGTGTTAAGTATCCACGCAGCCTCCAAAATCCTCCAGGAGCATGCAGTCTAGTTTGGGAGCTGAGACACAGAAATAACCACAACACAACAGCTTGCACTGATTTGAAGGCTGGATAAGAAATCTGGAACTCCCATCCACCTCGTAATCTTGTCTCGTGGATAAAAATTAGACACTTAATGTGAGAGGGCTTTAAAAAGACAGCAGTTACAAAGCCCTTTATAGTTTACCTGGCAAATTCATACCCAACCTGGGGCCAAAGCACGGCCCCTCAGCCTCCTGAGCAATGAAGTGAGAAAGGTATTAGTTCCTACTTTGGGAGGTTGCTGGAAAACTGGAGGTCACAGGAGTGAAGTGCTCAGCAGAGTGGTCCACAGTAGGTGGCCAATTCCTGTAAGGTATTGCTAATATCATTGCAATGTGCATTATTGTTGTCTGGGCCTCTTAACCCCTATGGGATAGGTTAGGCATGGCAAGGTTGACCAGTCCCGCTCTATAGCTGAGGATCCTGGGGCTCTGGGAGGTGAAGGATGAACCTTCTAGTAACTATTGCTACTGGAGATGGCAGGGCCAGCCATGGTAGATAGATGGTAGGACCAGCTATGGACTCCTAATCTAGGGTTCTGTTTCCCGGGTCTACATTCCAGAATGAACAAGCTTAAGAGAGGCCTGAGTCTAGGAGGTGGAGGTGGGGAAACACAGCCAGTGGATGGAGAACTATGGATGCTCTTGAGGGGGTCAGGGAGTGGCATGTGCTGAGGGAGATGTGGAGGAACTGGCAAGCCCTCTCTGAGACTTCATTCCTGTTGGGGGCCTGGATATCATAAGGGTGGGATGTGACTGGGGCTTGTCAATCCTGGCTTTCCTCAACTTTCTGAGACCTGAAGCTCCTCAGGTGCCTGGCCCCCACCCCCAGAACTCCTCTCCCGCACCTTGTTCCCGGGCCCATGCATTCTCCTCTATAAATACCAGCTCTGGTATTTCGGGTTGGCAGCTGCTGCTGCCAGGGAGATGGCTGGGTTGACACAGGGCTCCTGACAAAACACAAACCCCTGGTGTGAGTGGGTGTGGGTGGTGTGAGTAGGGGGATGAATCAGAGAGGAGGTGAGGGGGATGAGGGGCAGGAGCCAGGCAAAGTTGGTGCGGTGTGGAAGTGTGACTACAGAGCAACTGGAAATCGAGAGCTCAGCAGACTTGTGGAAATCATCTTGCTGGTTACAAACTTGAGGCCCTGCCCTCCCCTGTAGGGGGGGAAGGGGAGGGCCTAGAGGAGTCCAGAGGGAAACCGAGGCTCAGAGCTAGAGCCCAGGTGCCAGGGGACATACATGGGCAGGTCAGCTCTGGCCAGGCACCCTCCTACTTTCCTTGCTTGCCTAGAGACCCCCTCTGTTTGGCTGGTGAACTCTTGGTGTTTGCCTGAATCCTTCCAAACCTCTGCAAGCTCCAGAGAATCTTTAGAAATAAGTGATTTGGGACCTTTCTTAGGTAGAGGCCTTGTTCATTCAAATGACCTAAAGTTTCTCCTTGGAGTAAAAAGGGGAGCCTCAAACTAAATGCTTGTTCTCCCCATCACCAGCCCTAGGCAAAGGCGGGCACCTAGGGGCTGCAAGGGGCCCGCCTGGGGTTGCAGAAGAGCAAGAGCGAGTCATCCTGCTGAAGCGGTTGGCAGGCCTCTCTGTCTGCGACGCTACTCTACCCCTCATACGCACGGCTCGGGGGCGCAGGCCTCTTCGGGGGAGCTGGCCTCCCCGCCCCCAAGGCCAGCGACCGCCCTTTCCTGGCAGGACAGCGGGATCCTGCAGCTGTCAGGGGAGGGGCGGCGGGGGCTGATGTCAGGATGGCTACAAATAGTGCGGACGGCTAGGGGCTCCGTCTCCCCTCACCGCATCCACTCTCCAGCCGGCTGTCCGCCCGCTGCCTCCTCCGTACGCCGACCCAGTCTCGCCCGCGCCGCCACCATGAGCCAGGCCTACTCGTCCAGCCAGCGCGTGTCCTCCTACCGCCGCACCTTCGGCGGGGCCCCCGGCTTCTCGCTCGGCTCCCCGCTGAGCTCGCCGGTGTTCCCTCGCGCAGGCTTCGGCACCAAGGGCTCCTCGAGCTCGGTGACATCCCGCGTGTACCAGGTGTCGCGCACGTCGGGCGGGGCCGGGGGCCTGGGGTCGCTGCGGGCCAGCCGGCTGGGGGCGACCCGCGCGCCCTCCTATGGCGCGGGCGAGCTGCTGGACTTCTCGCTGGCCGACGCGGTGAACCAGGAGTTCCTGACCACACGCACCAACGAGAAGGTGGAGCTGCAGGAACTCAATGACCGCTTCGCCAACTACATCGAGAAGGTGCGCTTCCTGGAGCAGCAGAACGCCGCACTCGCCGCCGAGGTGAACCGGCTCAAAGGCCGCGAGCCGACGCGAGTGGCCGAGCTCTACGAGGAGGAGCTGCGCGAGCTGCGGCGCCAGGTGGAAGTGCTCACCAACCAGCGAGCCCGCGTCGACGTCGAGCGCGACAATCTGATCGACGACCTGCAGCGGCTCAAAGCCAAGTGAGGGCCCAGCGGCCCCAGACCCTCTTTCCCGGGCAGGGCTCCGCTGTCAGCACACTCTTTTCTGGGCCAGGGACCCGCTTCCACCTAATGCCTACAGAGGGTCAGCCCCTGTATCCCCTTAAGCCCCAGGTCTCTCGCATGTGCTCCCCCTCTGCACAGCAGTTCTTGGGGGAGATAGATCAAGGGGGAGAAATCTGAGACCACGGAGGCCTGGTACCCTGCGGGCAGCTGCCTTAAAAAGGAATCTTAAGCTGCTGGAGTGGTGGGGCAGAGATGGCTGAGGAAGGGCTGGAGAACAGGGAGTCGAAGGGGAGGTTGGTGGGAGGGAAAGCTGGGCAGCTCAGCTCAACTGTGATGAGGCCCTGGGGAGGGGAGGCGCAGAGAGAGGGGAGCTTGACTCCCGGGCCTCCCTGAGGCTGTGGCATCACAAGGTTAAGCTGAAGTAGAGGGGAGAGTGAGCAGGAGGCCCTGGTTCTGGAAAAGGTCCGGAGCACTAGCTAGTAGGCTCTACTAACGTCCAGTATGAAAAGGCTGAGTATATTCATGGGTCTTGCTTCTGATATTCCAAGTGAGTAGTCACCCTCCTGCCACCAAAGTCACAAATATTAATCAAGCAGTTACATGGGCCAGGCTTGGACTGAGAACCAGGAACCCAGAGGTGAATAAAATAGACACAGTTTCTAACCCCAGGGAGGTCACAGTCTGGGGGAACATAGACTTCAAGGGTGTGACTACAGGACAGAGATTGGGCCACTTCCTGTCCCCTCCCTGGGTAGGCGGGGCCTCTGCCACTCCCTTTCTGGGCCTCTTGTTTCTACCCATCAGCCAGGCCTTCTCCCTCTGTCCTGAATCCACTCCCTGATCTTTCAGTACTGCCAACTCTATCCCTGTAACTGTCTGTCCTTCTGTCTGTCTTGGTCAGGCTGCAGGAAGAGATCCAGCTGAAAGAAGAAGCAGAGAACAATCTGGCTGCCTTCAGAGCGGTAAGCCCTCTTTGGTCATCCAACAGTCTTCCCATTTCTATCTCTCCTGGGTGTCCCTCTGCCCCACCTGGGCTATCACTGACCCTTGTTGCTTGACCTCTTCCAGGATGTAGATGCAGCCACTCTAGCCCGCATTGACCTGGAGCGCAGAATTGAATCTCTCAACGAAGAAATTGCGTTCCTTAAGAAAGTACACGAAGAGGTACTCAGGGTCCTTGGGCCTTGGTGAAAGCAGCTGGGAATGGGGGTGCCAGGGTGCTCTGGGGGACTGAAGCCCAACCACAACCTGCAGGAGATCCGTGAGCTGCAGGCCCAGCTTCAGGAACAGCAGGTCCAGGTGGAGATGGACATGTCCAAGCCAGACCTCACAGCTGCCCTCAGGGACATCCGGGCTCAGTACGAGACCATCGCGGCTAAGAACATCTCTGAAGCTGAAGAGTGGTACAAGTCCAAGGTGGGTGGCGTGGTCTGGGGACTCAGGCACCTCTGTCCCCTCAATCCCAGTTTGGAGGTGCTGCTTGTAGCCACATCCATGAAGGAGGGTGAACCCAGAGTGACATGCTTCCTTGCCCACCCTATTTGCATCTTGCTCCTGCTTGTCTCAGGGACCCTCTCTCTGCCCTCAGGTGTCCGACCTGACCCAGGCAGCCAACAAGAACAATGATGCACTGCGCCAAGCCAAGCAGGAGATGATGGAATACCGACACCAGATCCAGTCCTACACCTGCGAGATAGATGCCCTCAAAGGCACTGTGAGTCTCCGCCTACTTTCACAAACCCAGCCCTTTTCTATAGCTCACACCCTTGCTTTGTGACCATGACCTACTATAGACCCTCTCTGGGCCTCTATCTCCTCAAGTCTACAGCAGGGGTAAAACCAGATGGGTGGATCCCCAATTGGACACTGAGGATTCAAATGGTTCCTAGGGGCATCTCCCTGTGTAGGGGTGACTTATTCAATGACTGTCCATGTAAGACTTCATTTGAGTTCAGGGTTCCCTGGCTAAGAAGCCTTTGACAACTCCTGAACATGACTATCTGGAGTTACTGCCCAGCACCAAGTCTGTGTCTCTTTCCAACCTGGACCCTAGTGTCCTCCTTCCTGAACATACTCTGAGCTTGCCCTTGACCTGGGCTCTCCTCACCCCTGCAGAACGATTCCCTGATGAGACAGATGCGAGAGCTGGAGGACCGCTTTGCCAGCGAGGCCAGCGGCTACCAGGACAACATCGCACGCCTGGAGGAGGAGATCCGGCACCTCAAGGATGAGATGGCCCGCCACCTGCGCGAGTACCAGGACCTACTCAATGTGAAGATGGCCCTGGATGTGGAGATTGCCACCTACCGGAAGCTGCTGGAGGGCGAGGAGAGCCGGTGAGGAGCAAGGCAGAGGCCGGGGCAGGTTGCTGTGGAGAACCCAGTTCTGCCCCCAGGGAGCTCCAGATCCCCTCAATAAGACCTGGAAGTAAATTTATACATGAGGCCACCTTTCTGCTCATTGCAGAGAACTAATCGAGGTCGCCAGGGTAAAAAGTGATGTAATTAACAGCTTTTATAAAAAGAGAAATGTAAGTATTCCCTTATCCACCTTTAGAATTAAGAACCAAGCAGCATAAAATCATCTTTCGCAATCAGTAATAAAATATTACTGCCAGTCAAGGGAGAGATGAAAGCAGAACAGGGAATTGAGGACGAAAGGGAGGGGGCAGATGGAGACAAATGAGACAGAGGAAAAGACAGAAAGCCTTGCACATGGGTAGGCTAAAAGAAGGGCCGAAGAAACGAGTGTGCACACGTACGCATGCACACAAGCACACATGCACATGCTCGAAAGAAAAGGCTCAGAGGATGTGCTGGAAGCAACCGCCCTCTAGATCCAGAAAACAATATTCAACTGGGAGGGACATGAGGGAGTCCTTGGGGTGATAGATGTTCCATATCTGCAGTTGGACTGGTGGCTACATGGATATAGACATTAATCAACATTCTGAATTGTACACTCGTGATCTGTCCATTACATCGTATAGAAATTCAGCTTTAATTTAAAACAGGTCAATTACTTCCAAAAAATGGTACCCAGTAATACTCATAAAAATAATATGTGAAGTTAAAAAAAATGGCAAACATGTTTAGATATGGACTTATACATAAAGAGAGGTTTCAGGTTTTATACAGTAATGTCGCCGCAGATGACCTTTTAAGGTAGCTAGCTGCGTTGCCTCTTCCCAGCAGCAGGCATAAATGGTCAGCTCCTGGAACTGGCCTGTCTGGAGGGTGGGCACACACAGTGATGTCACAGCTTCTCTTTATACCTCCTTCAGTGGAAGGAGCAAGTAGGAAATGCTGGTGAACTGGAGGGTGCAGAGGGGTGGGGTGTCATGCTAGCAGGTCAGGGTCGGAATGGGTGATCTTTCTAGAAGGGACAGTTCCTGGGACAGCTAGAGTTTGGTTTTGGACCCCGTGTGGGCGGTGGGAGGGCTGGGATCAGTGGACCTGGGACAGCTGAGGATGGTGTTTAAGGAAGGTCGGGGTGTGCCTTGATGGGTGGCTGCAAGGAGAGATGGGAGGAGAATGAGAGTGTCCTTAATCCTTTGGGGACTTGGTCTCTCTCCTTTCAGGATCAATCTCCCTATCCAGACCTTCTCGGCTCTCAACTTCCGAGGTGAGTGTGTGGTAGGAGGTGGAGGTAGGGACACAGGGGCAGGAGTCCAGCTTGGATACTGCCCAAGCCCACCAGGAGGGGAGGTTGAAACCCTGGGGCTGGAGCCAGGCCAGGGAAAGAAAGAGGCCTGCCCAGGATAGGTGGAGAGTGTTTAGGTAGAAGCAGATGAAGTACTGTCTGCGAGAGACGGGGGCGGTTATTGGACCAGGTTGTCTTGTATTATATTGACCATGTCCCTTGCACTTTCTGAAGAATTCAGCCTCGGGAAACTGTCTCTGTCCTGAATCCCAAACTCTGGAAGTACCAGGGGTGTCTCACCCTCCAGCCAGAAGGAATTCACTGCCCATGTCTGTCTGCCAAGTGCTCTCTGTTTATTGAGCACCTCCAGTTTACTGGAGAAAGATGTTGGATTCATGTTTGAAAAAATGAAGCCAAATCTAGCAAAGCCAAAACAATGAAAAGAACGAGCTCTTAAGGCATTCTGCCATCCTGACATCAGTAATATGCAGATCGAATGGCTTTCTAACCCCAGCGAGCAGAAAAACACGCTCTAATGATACATTAGGAAAGCAAGTTGGAGTCCTTGGCAGCTTCTCCTTTCCTAGATCAAACCTCTTATATCTTCGATGTTCATTTCCATCAGGAAAAAATACACGCCCCGCTCCACGGAGTTAAAACGTTCATCACAGGCTAGTTGCTTGCTAAGGAGACTTAGGAACACCAAATCATGATACCAAGGACCCAAATTTGACCCTCCCTATAAAACTCAGAACCTCACTTTTCAGTTAGTTGTTTATACAGACAAGTCTCAGTCTTGCATTTAAAAATCACGTAATGCCTTTTCAAATCAATAGCTCTGTAGCCACAATAGAAAAAGTATCATTATCATCATTTCACAGTGAGGAAACTGAGACCCAGCAGGGCAGTGATTCAGCGTGATGTATCATGACTGAGTCCTGTTCTGACTCACTCTCATTAAGACATCAAACTGCTCATCTTGTCCTAAAGAGGGCTGGGTCCTCCAAAAGGGTGCCTCCAGACTGGGCTTTGGGAATTCTAATGGTCTTGGAGGAGGAGAGACCCAGGACACAAGCTCATGTAGGGTTTTCTTGGAGTCCAGGGTGGAGAGGAAGCTAGGAGTCATTGGGAACATGAATGTGGCAGCCTGGGCCTCAGAGGTCCCCAACCCTCCAAAACCAGCTTGCGTGGTACAATCTGTTGACTCCTAAGAGCGTCTCAACTGTGAGACTTGTCCCCAAGATTTGTAGGGTCACCTTCTGGGTGCTGAACTTAAGGACAGGTGCTAATGTCTAGAAGTAAAAAGCTCATCTTGGGGAGTCTCGCAGGACTTTGGGTGCTGTGGCCAGAGGTAGGAGACCAGCCTGGCCCAGCCCAGGTCTGGGCTTGATCAGGCTGAGTGTGAGGTGGATCTATTACAGAAACCAGCCCTGAACAAAGGGGTTCTGAGGTGCACACCAAGAAGACAGTGATGATCAAGACCATTGAGACCAGGGATGGGGAGGTGAGTGGATTCTCTGGCTCCTCATTCTTGATGGAGACTGGGGGGGGGTACTGGGGGACTGCCAGCCAGGTATCTTCTACCAGCTGAGCTGGTCCAGGACCCCGACTGGGGGCAAGCAGTAGCCGCACAGTGGTGGGGTGCATGGGGCTGAGACTCCTCTTGGTCAGACGTGAGCTGAACTGGGCTTCTTTTTCTGCCTAGGTCGTCAGTGAGGCTACACAGCAGCAGCATGAGGTGCTCTAAAGCCAGAGTCCCTCAGACAACATCCTGGCCCCCTCCTCACCTCCTCCTGAAGCCAGTCTCCTTCCATCCTGGGAGCCACACCCAGCCACCTTTCTCCCTCACAGCCTCTGACCCTTCCTCACTGGCCACCCCTCCTGGTTCCCATCCCGCCCAGCCCCAGGGAGAACCCCAGCTGCCTCTGTGGACCCCATCATGAGTCCTAGCTGTTGGAAGTGGGTGAGCCTGGCCCTAGGGTCGAATGGAACCAGCTGGAGCAGTGACCCTACCCTCTCACCTCTGTGACCTCAGGCTCTAGCCTCTGCTTTGGAAATGGCCCCAGAGCAGGGCATATGGACCCCAAAGTGTCAGGACAGAGCCCCATGGACCCCCATCCCTCAGCCTGGGTCAGAGAGAGAAAGGACAGCCTTGTTAGCAAGCTAGGCAGAGACCAGGGTACTAGCCCCTGTGGAGTCCGAGGGCCTGAGCCTGGCCATGCTCCCTGCCTTCCCTTTCCCTAGCCCAGGGTGGGCTCAGGAAGCAGGGGCTGCAAGAGGGAACCCCCGAAGGTGCTGGATGTGGGAGCAGGAGATGCGGAAGGAGAGAGAGGGTGAGATGCTAGAGAGGAGAGGAGAGGAAAGAGGCAGAGAGGGCTCAGGCTGGCAGGAGGGCGCCACCTCCCCACGCCTGCCCCTCCTGCTGCAGGGGCTCTGAACTGAAACAATAAAGACATAAGCACAAGCCACCATGTTCCCTGCTGTCCTATCTGGTCTCCTGGGGCAGGGGGTCTAGGGCCCTGTCACACCACCCATTACCCTGAGATGGACTGTACCATCTTCCTGCCCAGCCAGACTGGCCCCTGGGCCTTCCAACTCTGTGTATATGTGTGGCATGTGGAGCAGGGAGCAGGGACGCTAACAAGGGGCTCTTGATGGCGAACCAAAAATATATCCTGGTAGGTCGCAATTCCTGAACTGCTCCCTCCACCCGCTACCCTTCCTGCACAGGTGAGGGTGGGAGATACCACTGTCTTCTTGGAAGGAAGTCACAGCTCCCTACACACTGACTCTGAAGGAGGATGCTTTTGGTCCCTTCCCCAAAAAAGCTTCTAGCCTCTTCATTAACCCTTTCTAAGGCCATTTTATGCACAGGGTCCAGGTGCTTGGATAAGAAGGTTGGATATTCTAAAAATGTCAGTTCATCACACTTTCATCTATAATTTCAGTGCAATGCAATTTCAATTAAAAAATAACAAAGGGACATTTTGGAGGAATCAGGGAAGATGGGAGGGGAGAATATAGGACATATGGGAAAAAAAGGAAATCATGGAATAAAACATTGAAATGTATTGTGGGGCTAGGATAATTTAAAAAGATTTTTAACAAAGACAAAATATACAAATAGTAAGAGAATAAAGCAGAGTGTTTAAGTGTTAAGACCCATAAACATATGGGACTCTAGTATATGTTAAGGCAGTCTTAATTAATCAATATAAGGGGAAGGCTTAATAGATCAATATAAAGTTTGAGGAAAATGAGTAGCAGGGTGTTGGGGGAGACATGAAGCCTGCTTCTTTTTTCACTCCTTCCAAATAACATATTCCAGGTGGATCAAAGATTTAGGAAACTTGATGGATTCATGTAGATCTCAGGC
Organism: Sciurus carolinensis; assembly: GCF_902686445.1. Lineage (NCBI taxonomy): Eukaryota > Metazoa > Chordata > Mammalia > Rodentia > Sciuridae > Sciurus > Sciurus carolinensis. The sequence goes on from NC_062215.1 coordinate 164,978,941, forward strand.
TTTATGTTGCTCCTCCAACTTTAAGGGACTATCTTTTAAAGGAGATGGCAAGAGGAGAAAGATCAAAAAGATGATAAACTCAAGACCATCTATAGGTGAAATAACTTAATGAGTCTTAAGTTCCCTACTCTGTGGTTCCAAACTGATTTTTCCAGAAACTTCTAAAACCCTTTCTGGAGACCCTGCTTTTCTCCCCTGCTTTGAGGCAATCCTCGTTCACAGGAGGCCCCTTTTGACAGGAGGAGCTGGGGTTCCACTACAGGTCCCCACAACTGCCACAGGTGACTTGGTCATTTCCTTTCCCCTGGTACTCAAATGGGGTGGGCCCTGTAGGCCCTGTAGGCCGCAACCAGTCTTCAGAAAAACTCCATAGCTGTCAAGAAACATGGAGCCAGAAATGCGTGTCTTCACATTGGAACAGAAGAAGAGGGATGGGCTAGGGGCTTCTTATCCCTGAACCTGTGGGGGTCCTGGAATCGCAGCTGACCTCTCTGTGAGGGAACCTCCGGTGGGGCTGGGCCCTGGTGGATAACAAGGGGAGGGAATTTGGAGAAGTTTCTAGAACCTTGCTCCTTCTTTCCCTGAATGAGTTATGTACACTCAACTGTCCCGCCAATGATAAAGGGACACATAGGTCAGGGAAGGTTTTGGAGGCAGCCCCCATGCTCAAAAAAACACTTGGGTACAGACTAGTCACTAGTGGGGAGGGAGGGAAGGATCTCAGACTCTCAGAGTCAGATCTCAGAAGTTCCCTGGACAACAACCCTCCCAGTACAGAAATTCGCTTTCTAGTCTTGCCTCTGCTTCTTTGATAGGCAGTGAGTTGGTCCTCTGCCTGCCTATCCACAGTGTCAGAGAACTCCCTATTTGCCCTTCCATCAGGAGGAAGCCCTTACTTCTGGGCACACCTGTCTTCTGTAACTGCTACCCACCTGTCCTCAGGAGGGAGCCAGTGCCACCCTCTGACTCTCCGGGGGGAAACATTTTCTGAGTAGAGCCTTCCAGGCCTGCACTCCCCTCCCCCCGGCTCCCTGGGAGCCAGGGAATGGGTAAAGAAACCAAAGAAGGCTTGGTTCTCACGGGGGTTGTGTGCACACCACCAGACGACAGTGTACCCCTGCCCCTTCCGCACACACCCCTTCGTCTCCCTGGCAAAACCTTTCCCGGCTCTTTGGAAGGCTCTGGGGTCATCTCAAGACTCTGAATGTGGAGAGAAGAGGACTCACAGAGGACTGGCCAGTTAATTTCCCACTGAAACCAAAGAACCAGGCCCAGGCCAGCTCTGATCCCCTCTGATGGGGGAGCAGGAAGGACAGTGGAAATGGATAGGTCCTTGTTCCAAAAACCCAGGGCCCTGTGGACAATTTCCTACCCTCTGTCCGCTGTCCACTCTGGCTGCCCTTGAGCCCTGCTCCTTGAGGCCCTATTCATCCCTTCCTCTGACTCACTGCAAGCTGACCCAGGGTACAAGGAGAAATGCATCTATGACCTCTGCTTCAACACCTAAGTTGCTAGTGACCTATGAGTAGGGATTTTACCTACCTTATTCACTGCTATATCCGTAGTACCCAGAAGAGTGCTTAGTGCATAGTGGGCATTCGTTAAATGTTTAAATACTTCTTCAATGAATACACACCACTTTTTTTTTTTTTTTAATTTAAATTAAATATTCACCAGGAAGGACTGATGGCCCCAACTTCACTCACTGATTCAATGAATGCATATTGAGATACTCCCCCTTGTTAGACACGTGGTACACATTTACAACAGAGAGTTAGCACCTCATAGCTCAGAGAAGTGGAGTGACCTACCAAGGTCACACAGCATTCTGCAGCAAAGAAGGACCAGGCCCTGGGCTCCTTGGCTTCTGGAGCCCAGATATCTTTCCATGACACCACAGACTTGAGATGGAAAGCCAGGGCTTACTGGCAGCACACACACCCAGCCTGGCGCCAGGCTGCAGGGCACTGTGGGGCCCCTGCTGAGGGACAGACAAGTGCCTTGAAGCCAGCTGCTTCTGGGTGGCAGGCTGGGCCAGAGCCTGACCGCTTCCAGCTGTCGCGGTTTTTGTGGGCTCCTCCAGGAGAGGGCACCAGTGGCACACGAGGGTCTGCACCCTCCCTACCCAGGCCCACAGACCCTTGAGTGCATGCCCCAGCGAGGGACACAGGAAGGCAGGAGACAAGTCATGTTCTGGCCTCTGTACCAGGCTCCTTTAAATAGTTAATATTCATTTTACTATTTCATATAATATTTGAATGCCATCACAACCATGTAAGATCATGTCATTTTCTGGTCAAAACACTGAGATGATTTCTCATTTCACTAAGAATGAAAACACCATGGCCTGCAAGATGCTAGGCCATCTGGCACCTGCCAGGTGTCTGATCCAGTTCCCTCCACTCTGCCCTCACTCCCTCTAGCCTTGCTGGCCTGCTGGCTCTTCTGGGAGCCCCTGTGACATATTCTTACCTAGCCTGAAGCTGTCCTTCCCTGATGTCTGTACCATTTGCTTGCTTCCCCCTTCAACATTAGCTCCGATGTTCCTGTGGCCAACTCCACCCACCTTATTTGAAAATAACAAGCCCACCTCATATTTCCACCCCAAGTACTTATCTCCCAAAATACTTATCTCCTTCTCACGATCTTCACAATCTCTTTATGGCTGTTGAATGTCTTTTGTGGACTATAAGCAACCCTGGGGAAAGGAATCCTTGTTTGATTTGTTCACTGGTATGTTCCCAGCTCCATACACACAGTAGGAACTCAAAAATGATTGCTGAATGCATAAACAAATTCCGAGATAGGCTACCCTCATTTTACAGATAAGGAAACCGAGGCTTAGAGATGCTCAAGATCACCCGGTCTGCTTATTTGACCAGCTGACCAATTGGCCAAGACTCACAGGTTACCCACAGCATTTCAGACAATTGTTAAGGCATGGAGTTAAGAAGCTTCAGGTTTAATTAGTTTTTAAAAAACAGTCTCTATTCCTTTGTTCTTGATGTTCTGTTTGCAATGCTTTCTCCCACATTTTTACCTTTTTAGAATTCAATTTACATTGTAAAGTTCAATTCATCATCAGTGGTTGCCTGGGGATGGTGGAGGGGGTGTGGTTGACTACAAAGAGGATGCACAAGCAATATTTAGGGTGGGGGAACTGCTCTGTATGGTCCTGAGGTAGTGAATGCATGACTCCATGCATTTGTCAAAACCCAACACAAAGAGTAATCTTTAATATATGCAAACTACAAGAAAAATTATTCCTCAAGGCTCTTAATCTCTATGGATATAATTCAGTATTTAAATTGTTTCTGCTGTACTGTGCGGCTTTGACTTCAGCATTCTAGAATGAAGGTGGGAATGAGGAAGTAAGGGCTACAGTGCCTCTCCTCATCTCCAAATGACTCATGGATTCTTTCAGTCCCTCTCTGACTTCATCCCACAGGGCTCAAGGTCAGGTGTGGGTCTCTCACTGACTATTTTTGAACTTTTTGATTTTGAGAAATTGTTGATTCACATGCAGTTGTCAGAAATAACATAGTGAGATCCTATGTGCCCTTCACCTGGTTTGCCTGATGGTGACACCTCGTATGATCGTGCAGTATCACAACCAGGAAGGTCACATTGGTATAGTCCATCCACCTTCGTTAGGTTTACCAGTTTTACACACACTCTTAGGGTGTATGTGTGTATACACGTGCACATGGACATTTAGTTCGATGCAATTTTACCACTTCTGTAGGTTCATGTGACTGACACCACAGTCCAGTTATAGAACTGGTTGAGCACAAAAGCCTCCTCTGGATTTTTATTTTATGTATTTCTTTGCAGTGCTGAGGATTAAACCCAGGGCCTTGTGAACGCTAAGTGAGTGCTCCACCACTGAGTTATACCCCCAACCCCCATCAGAAATTTTTATTTCTTATTTTGGGGTGTCATCGATTAAAACTAGGGAAGCTCTGTGTGTGTGTGTGTGTGAGAGAGAGAGAGAGAGAGAGAGACAGAGAGACACACACACACACACACACAGGGTCTTGCTAAGTTACTGAGCCTAGATTGGAACTTGAAATTCTCCTGCATCAGCCTCCCAAAGTCACTGGGATTACATGATTGTTCCTGGCTACTCTGGACTTTTAAAAAGTCATAATGTCTTGTCTTGATGTTTCTCAGAGTGCAACCCTTAGACACATGAGAGTCAGCTGGGTCTTTTGTTAGATGGGCAGATTCCTAGGCCCTCCAAGCCTCTCCACTGAACCAGGTCTCTTGGGATGCAGCCTGAGAATTCGCACTTCCTTGGAAGACTATTGCTCTAGTTAGCCACCATCCCTGGTCCACACACTGTGGCTGCCAAAGGCATTCTCCTAAAACACAGCTCTGTCCCCCTCACTACCTGCTTAGAACTCTGTGCCCCCTGCCCTCAGAATAGAGACTTTAGCGACCAAAGCCTTGTGAATGGCAAGCTCCACCTCCCTTTCTTCTACTCCCAAAGCACCATGGTCAATCAATCCCTCCAAAACTTTCTGATTCAGAACTCATCCTCTTTCATCATGCTCTCATTTTGTTCATGCTGTCCCTCTGCCTGCAATGTCCTTCCCACTCTTTTCTGCCTGTTGCAACCCTATCCAACTATTAGTACAGATGAGGACTTGGAGGTTGAGAGAGGTTTGGTGTCACCCAGTGTGTAAGGGCAGGACCAGCTGGGAGACCCAATCCATCCATCTGCCAGGCTCCTGGTCTTACTGTTGGCCAGCTGTAATGGAGGTTCTGGGTGGCCACTGGTCCTTCCTTCTGGCAGTCTGCTCCCTCCACTTGGGAGGTGGAGGTGGCCTCTCCAGTCACCTCTGCAGTCTCATGAAGACCTTTCCTCTTCCTTTCCTCCAGTCACCAGCCTTGTGAGGCTGGGGCTCAGGGACCTGAGAGGAGGGAGGAAGGGAAATGGGATTGAGCCCAGGGGTAACTTGATTCCCCTGCCTGGGGCTGGGGTGGTAGGGGGACAGGCACCCCATGGGAGAGGGGGCCTGGAACCAATCCCCAGGGATTCATTTAAGCCAGAGCTGGTGGACTAGCAGTGGGGGCTCCTGGAGGGAGAGAAGAAGCCGGTGGAGTCCAAGTCCCCTCCTTTGCTGCCCCCTCCCTCTACAGTTCCCTCGCAACGCAACCCGAGCCGGGGGGCCTAAAAATAGCCCCCGAGGCGCAACCGCGGCCGCCCTGGTGACCTTCTGGGTAGCACAGGCCGAAGGCGGGCAGGCAGCAGGAAGGCAGGCCGCCGGCCCCCCAGGACTCGTCTCCCAGGTCACCATCCCCCCGGTGCCCCGTGGCCGCTCAGTTCCAGCGCCCCCCAAGCCCAGCTCACAGAGGCCATGCAGAAAGCCCGGGGCACGCGAGGCGAGGACGTGGGCACGAGGGCACCCCCCAGCCCTGGGGTGCCCCCGAAGAGGGCCAAAGTGGGGGCCGGCGGAGGGGCCCCGGCGGCCGGGGCCGGGGCTGGGGCTCCAGTCTTCCTGCGACCCCTGAAGAACGCGGCGGTGTGTGCGGGCGGCGACGTGCGGCTGCGGGTGGTGGTGAGCGGGACGCCCCAGCCCAGCCTCAGCTGGTTCCGGGATGGGCAGCTCCTGCCCGCGCCGGTTCCCGAGCCCAGCTGCCTGTGGCTGCGGAGCTGCGGGGCGCAGGACGCCGGCGTGTACAGCTGCAGGGCCCAGAACGCGCGGGGCCGGGCCTCCTGCGAGGCTGTCCTCACTGTGCTGGAGGTCGGAGGTAATGGGGAGGTGGGGCCAAGCCTGGCGGGCTGGGGGCAGGGAAGGTAGAGAAGGGTTGCCCAGGCCACGTGGGCCAGGTAGCGGCTCGTCCGCCTTCTTCCCAGGTGCTCAGGCTTCTCAGCTGCGCAGGCCCAGAAGTGCAGATGGAGAGTGAAATGCAGGGAAAGGGTGTCAAGGTAGAGAGGCTCCCCACTGGAAGGTCAGAGGTCAAGGGTCAGCAGTTGGTGAGCCCAGCTTGAGACCCACACAGGCCTTTTGGGGAATTCTGTAGTGGAACCCCTCCTAGCCCTTCTGTAGAGAGAAGCCTCCAGGGAGAAATCCTTTTCTTCAGCTCCAGTAACAGACTTAGGAAGCAGGCCACGAGTTCTTTATAGGTGTGCGCCTGTCTGAAGGAGGGGCCAGTTCCCCTGGTCAGGCAGCTCTGTGGAGTGGGTGGGCCACTGCTGTGGCAGGGCTGGTATGATCAGCACCAGGCAGGGCAAAAGGGTGTGGGACATCAGGAGGCAGAGCCAGGGTGACTTGAGAATCCACACGCATGCATATGTGTGTAACACCTGTGCAGGCTGTGGAGTTGTGGACTCTGTGTGATGGTACATACAGATAGATATGGGAAAGGGGCATGTACAGGTCGTGTGGAAAACCTGTGGGCCATGTCTGCTGCCATTCCAGAGCGAATTTGGGAGGACATGGAAGGAGGATCCTCTGGGCAGGCTCAGACCCCTGCCTTTGTGGGAGGTACAGTTCCAGGCTGGTGGTCTGAGGCAGAAGGGGAGGATAGGAGCCTGGACCCTGTACTTATGGTTCTGCTGAAGCTGGTAGGGATGCCAGACCAGGGTTGATTCTCCTTGGATCCATTTTTGAACTTCCCTTTTTATTTCCTCAGTCCCTGAGTTAGCTAAATGGTTCTTCTGGCCAAAGACAGAGCCTTCGGTAGAAAACAGTTCTGAGGAAGTAGAATTTGGGGGATAGCAAGCAACTGGAGGGAGGTGTCACTGTTTCAGGCATTTGTAAGAAGAACGTCTCAATCCAGTTGGGTAGTGTCCTATAGGGTCCACTCCTTGGGACCTGGGAGGAGACCCAGGGATGAAGGGAAGACCTGAGTAGCTAGAGGAAAAAGAAGGCTCAGGGTGCAGCCTAGTTGGGAAACAGAGCTCTTAGCACCTCCTCTCCCCAACTTTACCCTGCTCACCTCCCAGGGTCTCCAACTACTGATTCCTCATGATCTCTGTGGCCAGACCTGAGCAAGAGAAGGCTAAGGTTAACTTCTCCTGATTGGCTTAGCCACTGGTCAGATACAGGCTTCTCCAGCCTGGGGTGATGGGATGGAGCACATTATGAGCTGGGGAAGGAATAGACTTACTTAACTCTGGTCCCCTCAAGAGCAAAGGGTGCTGAAAACAACATAAATCAAAGGGTAAGATAGTACGTTAGCGAGAACAGGTGTAGGGAGGGAGAGGTAAGGGGAAGGAAGGGCAGAGAAAGCGTAGGGTCATAATATTTGTTTAATGTTGGACAGGTCCACAGAGAACTTCAGCTCCAAACACTTCCTTTTACAGGTGAGGACATTGTGGACCAGAGGGGAGGGAGATCTGCCTAAGACGTGCAGCTAAGTATGGCCATCCCATCTCAGAACTAAGAGCCTGGTACTCTTGGTTTTGGCTCTGGAGGCTTTTTACTACCTAAAAAAGTTCTGAAGGGGGAGAGAGAGGGAGAGAAAGAGCAAGAGTGAGCTGTTCAGTGTTTGAGGAGTATCTGATACATTATTGGTCTGGCATTTTTCTTAATATGGGAGCCTCCTAGTTTGCCTGGTCCCTCTAAGTACTTTATAATCTGGGTGGCTTGGTGGGCAGAGCTGAGCCGTGGACAGAGGCTGGGGACAGTCTCTAGTCTGGGATGCTCTGGTGAACAGCAGGCTTGAAGATCTTGCGTGAGGAAAAGACCCCGGGTGCTGGATTTGGGGCCTTTGACAGTCATGTTAGAATCAGAAAAGGATTGGGCTGCAGCATGTCACATATGAGAACATGTCCGGGTTTTACAGAGGATAGCACAACAAGTGGAAGCCTCGTTCTGTCCCACTGCAAAGAACCAGGTGGTTAACAATTATACCCTTTTCCCACCATTTAGGGAAGGGAGGGGCTTTGCTTTCCTGATGTTTGGAGATTCACTGGATGAATCTGGCTTCTACTTCCTTCTATTGCCCACCCGCCACCAGTCCCTTCCCAGTGACAGCTCTTGAACAGAGGCAGCTGCACAAGTATCTAAGCTGAGACTCATGGAAAACTTTCTCGGTTGGAATCAACAGCAGGATTCAGGGTACTCGAGGAAGCCAAGCAAGGACCTGGCTGCAGAGGAAAGGAGGCAGTTTCCTGGCTGGGATTGCTCTTTGGCCCAGCAAGACAGGGCGATGCTAAGGCTCCTGGCATGGCTCAGGATGAATGGGTATTGGCAAGGCTCTGGGAGGCTGGGTCCTTGAGAAGACAAGTGGGTTGCAGGCTGGGGAGTTTGGAGGATGGGCGAAACTAGGGTGGTAGTGATAGGATTTTGGGATATAGAAATGAAAAAATAGGAGGTAAAGATAGCAAAAATGCAGGATGTTTATAAAGTCCTTTAATGTGTAAGACACTCTATCTCATTTAATTATTTAATCTTCCAAACCCCAGGTTACTATTATGACTGATAGACATAAAAACAACTGGGGTTCAACGAGAAAATTTACCCAAGGTCACGTCACATGACTAAGGGGGGTAGGGCTGGGTCTGAAAACTGGATCTCTAGGTCTGGGTCCACACTGCCTATTCACAGAGAGAGAGGTGTGGGAAGGCTACATCTAGATTTGTCAACATGACCATCTTTCTCCTGTCAACATCGCAGTCTACCCCTGGCCTGGTTTCTAGCCTAGGCAGGCATTCTTTTCTTTCAAAACACCAGGTTCCCACCTGTAGAAGCTGAGGAGCCACATGTAAATCAAGGGACTAGAGCAAGTGCTACCATCAAAGGTTGGGGCCTGCATGGCTGCAGAGGGAAGCCTCTTTGTAAGGGGGTCAGAGGGAGAGGGCACAGTTGAGAGGAGGGGCAAGCGAAGGATGCTCACCTGTATGTTAACTAGAGTTTTGCACAGAGTGTGGGGGACTCTGGTGTCAATCATAAGGCCAACAGATGGTAATGAACCATTCTGGAGACTTGAAGGTATGAAGGGCAAAATTAGAGACAGGAAGAGAGAGTGAGTTGAGGTGAGGGAAAGATAGGGAGCGCACCAGAACCCATGATGAGAAATATTTTACGATTTCATCTTTTTTTTCTGAAATTGGAAGTGACAAGATAAAATCCCAGGAGAAAAGTAGTATGGAGCTGAAAATGAGTATGGAGAGTGTCACTGTCCATCAATGCCAAGTGCCAATCAGAGAGAGGAGGGACCAGAGTGGGAGCAGAAAGATGGCCTGGGAAGGAAGCAAGAAAAGAGCAGAGAGGAGCAGTGAGTCAAAGCCCTTGCAGGAGACACTTTGCTGATCAAAGCAGGGCCTTCCAGGAAGCTCTGGGTAGAATCAGGGGGGTGGTCACTTCTCCAACTGTTTCTTGGAAAAGGATCTGGGTCAGGACAGAGAAGTGGGGAAGACTGGATGAAGGGAGCTATTTTAGAAGATTCATTCTCCCCTTCCCTAGCACTTCTCATCCCCTCCCCACCTCTGCAGTTCTGCCATCTACTCCCATGTTCATTGAGTGCCTCTTCTATGCCAGTTACTGTATTAGGTGCTTGGAATACATGAGTGAAGGGGAAAAGACTAACATTCGTGTCCTCCTGGAGGTTACTTTCTAGAGAGGAGAGACAGACAGTATGTAATAAATATGGTAAATAAGTAAATTATATAGTGTGTCAGGAATACAGAGCAGGGTACTTAGTAAGGGAGGGAAAAGAGGGAGAAACTTAACTGAGTTGGGAAAGGGAGGTAGAGGGGAGGACGGTGGGTGCCTGTGACTCAAAGGAGTGTCTGCTTAAGAGACCAGGTATGGTACAGGACTTGGATTTTCTCTGGCTAAGGGGAAATGCTGGCAGCAAGGAAATGGGAAACCTGAGTTTGAGGAAATGGCAGGAGAGCACAGCTGCCAGCCCTGGAGGGAAGGAAAAATGGGGCGATCTGGGGCCAACAGCGGAGGCCCACTCTGAGAGCATGTCCCAGACCAGCACTTCAGCAACACAGGTCCAGGGCAGGAGCACAGAATCTCCCGGTCCCTCCTAGGCCCAGCTGTCCCGTCACTCACGCCCGCTGCCCATTGGTTATTTTTGCTATGGAATGTGCCAGCCCCTCGGATTCTCCTGGGGAACAGGGTCTCAAGTTACCCCCTCTCCCATCTCAGCTACCCCATCTGTGAGTGGGACATCTGGGGGTGTCCAGGGTCCTTTGGCTGGAAGTAGTTTGGACACACACCCATGCCCTCTCATGGTCCCTGTGTATGGATCTGTACTTGCAACATTTGTCACTGATAGTCTGGGACACAAGAACACCTGTATATACCCAGAATGTACAAGGTCTGACCTTAAACTTTAAAAAAGGGGGTGCTGCAAACTCAAATAACTTCAGGGGCCAAATAGAAACTGAAATATGGGAAGTGCTATTGTCAGCAGCTCACTTTGAGATGCTTGTCCCACCCCAAATATTGTGCAGATTGAACAAAACTCATTGGTCTGACTCTGTCTTTATTTCAGTACCCAGGCTTTAAAGCAATAAGTTTACAGGACACACTGACCAATCAGCATGTGATGCTTTGTGGCATAATGGTCAATCACCTGTCATAGAATCCTGGCCCCCTCTATCCTGACTGTGTGAGCTTGGGCAAACATCTCTGCCTCAGTCTCATTCCCTATTGTGAGGATTGGATGAGTTTTTTCGTACAAAGTGCTTAGCACAATGCCAAGTTCAGACCAAGAATGCAATATGTGTTATAATAATTACTTATAAATTAAGTAATTATTAAATTATTTTATTTTAAATTATTATTAAATTATTTTATTCTCACTAAATCCTGAGAAACCAGGATTGGCACCACTTAACATGGTGGGATGAGAATTTCAATCTGAAGACTTGCAGTCTCAGAACCTGTGTGGCTCTGGCTAAGCCATAGGACTTCTCTGAGCCTCAGTGGTTTGTCAGTGAAGTGGGACTGGCAATGCTCCTAAGGGCTTGAAACTCTCCGGGTTGCTTTAAGTTGGGGTAACATTTGTAAAGTGCCAGGCACTTGGTAAATATTAAAGAAACCTAGTTCCCATGATTATTGGGGAATGGTAAATAGAACTCAGTTTATGCCAAGTGTTCATGGTGCGGAATGGGGTGATGGGTGGGGAGGCCAGTGAGGGGAACATACAAATAAAAAATCTGGCGAGGGCTGAGGATGTAGGTCAGTGGTAGAGACCTTGCCTAACATGGAGGCTCTGGGTTCAACCCTCAGCCCGGCCCAAAGAAACATCCGGTGAGTGTGCCCACCTGTGAGAACATAGGTTGATTCTGTGAACACTAGTAGTTCCTCTGGACATCTTAGCATGTATGTGTGTGTACACGTGTGGGGAAGGCATCAAGAAATTCAAGGCAAAGAGAGGAAACCATCTGCGGCTGTCCTGAGGATCCTAGGCGTTTTGTAGCCTGGGTCCCCGTCAGCAGGGAGCCCCCATGCCCAAAAACCCTTGCCCTGCGTATGACCTAGGCGCCTCCACCCGGCACTGTGTCCTGCGGTGAATTGGGTACTGCCTGGCACGGTCTGCGTGTGCGCATGTTTGCGGAATGAGCGAGTGGAGATGCTATTGACCTTCCAGGGCCGCCGGGCGGGAGGAGGGTGGGGACGGACGGCCTAGAGGCCGCTTTGGGCTGCCAGTGAGAGTGGCCTGAGCAAGCGGCCGCTGCACCCGCCCTTTCTGTGCCTCAGTTTCCCCATGTGCCCAGGGCCCGGGAGGCAGATGCGGGGGGAGTGCGGGCTGTCAGCGTCGGGAGCTGTCCGGTGGGCGTCCGGGGAGGCAGGTGGGGGCCGCCCCAGGAGACGCAGAGGGGCAGGAAAGGGCAGGGGCGCCAGGTGGGGTGCAGGCTGGCGGGGGAGGGCGGGCACTGGGCGCCGCCGCCGCCTTCGCCTTACCCCCACCAGGGCTCGGGAGGCCCGGCGGCTCCTTCCGCCACCCGCGCCGGCTCCCGCCCGCTCCCCCGCTCGCCCCCGGCCCCGCCTCCGACTCCGCCCCGCCCCCGCCGTCCCCTCCTCGCCCGGCCGCCGGCCCGGCCCCCTCCCCCGCCATGAAGAAGCTGTGGGTGAAGAAGCGTTTCCAGGTGAGGGCTCCGGGGGCGGGCAGCGCCGGGAGGGGGCAGGAAGGGCTGGGCGCCCCGGAGGGAGGGCGGGTCACCGCGGCTGGGCCCCGGGGAGGGGGCGCTGGAGCGGCGCCGGCCCCACCCCAGCCTCGCGGAGGGTGGCGGACCGGGTGCTCCTGGGGGGAGTCCCGGGGGGCGCCCCGGCCCTAGTCCGGAGCGCTCAGGCCCCTCCCCGCGCTGAAGGGCAGAAACCCCTGTAGTCCCCAGTCCCCGCGACCACCCGGGGAGGCCACAGCTGCAGCTTCGGCGCGAGGGGTCCACTTGCTTCGCCATCTCTGGCGCCTCTATCCAACCCCAGTCCCCGACCCTGGTCTGGTTTTCCCCTGCTGCCCACTCTGGAGCCTTCCATCTTCTGAAGCTCCCGAAAGAAACGCAAACGGATCTGCGCTGAGCTCTAAATTCCCCCAAGCCCTGCCCTGCCCTTCGCGTACCCGGGCCTCCTTCCTGCATTCCTCAGGCTCTGGCCCTTTGGGGAACCTTACTCTTTGCCCCCTCATCCCCCTCCCCCGCCCTCTTGACACCTTTCCCAGGTATCTGTCCTTTTCCCCAGCATGAATCTGTGTCCTTGGCCCTCCTTCTTCCATCATTCAAGCGCACCCCCTCCATCTTCTCTTCAACCATCCTGGCTACCACATCTCTTCTCTATCTGGCCCCAGGCTATGAGCCTCTGTCCAGCAGGGAGTCCCAGTGTGGGACCTACAGCCTTTCTGTTCCCTCACCTTCCTACCCTGCTCTTGAGCCAAGCTGGGTGGCCTGGAGGAAGGCAGAGTGGATATATTCTCTACCGCAAGCTATGCGCCCCCCCACCCCCCAACACACACACTGGACCTAGTATGCATTTCTGCCTGATACAGCAGGTTGGGATGGGAGGTATAGGGACTCAGGAGCAAGCTTCCCCCCAACAACTCATTCTGGCTTTTCTCTTTCAGAAAACCGGCCATTCTCGCCGGGCCTTTGGCCGACTTACCCATGGTGCGTGGACTGCTCTAGCCCATGCCCGCTCCTCTTGATCCATGTCCCTTCATGAGGCATCAAGGCCCTGAAGATAGCCCATAAGATGTGGGACACCCCACCCCCCCATTCATCTACCCACCCACCCAAGAAGGGCCCCTGGGCCCTGAAGCTGAGAGAGGATCTAGCGATGGGGAGGGGGCTTACCAGCACACCCTACCATGGGCCTGGGCTCCCTGTTCTCCATCTGAGACCAAGTGAGGAGGAGCATATTACCATGCTATGGCAACCAGCACACGGCTCCTGCTTGTCATGGCACCCAGAGGGAAACTGAGGCACAGAACCTGATAGACTCTAGGAAAGTTAAAAATATGCCCAGGAATCTTTGTTTCTAACCCAACTTCTGGGCATTTTTAAGAACTACTCACCAGTAGAAGAGAGGGTTCTTGAGGAAGGTGCCTGTCACAGCCCAATGCAGACAGATGTGCTTCTTTTGTAAAGAAGAGTTAAAGCATAGTACAAATTCTGTGGTAGAGGGTAGGACGACCCCTAATATTTGAAGGCCCAGGCCTGTGACTGCACTGGGCATAAACAGGTGTGAGTATGGCCAGTAGGCACAACAGGAAGTGTCCAGGGTCCCAAAACCACTGGATCAGTTGGGACAACCAGCCCAGCACATGGGGGTGGGCTCCCCATGCTGGACACATCTGGTGTCCTCCTCCCTCACCCATCCCCACAGGGTACTGGGGACCCTTGTGCCCCTTCTGTCCTCCCTGTCCTCCATGCCCCACCCCACAAACACTCTGATAACTGTCTGTCCACATCTCTCTCCTGCTGCTCCTATGGAAGCGAAGTTTTCCGCTCCTGCAGAAAGCAAAGTTACGGTAGGAAGCTGGCTTCTGCCCTACCCCCAATTCCCCCTCTACCCTGCCCAGCCCTGGCCTCTCCTCACCCTGCCTCAGCTGTGTACCCTGATGCCTTCCAGCTGGTTTAGGGTGCAGGACAGGCTGGCCCTGCAGCTGGTCGAGTGCCCTGACAGGACTCTGAGGTGACTCCCCTTTGTTCCTGGGGAACTGGAATCCAGACTTTAGAGCCTTGGAACCTAGGCCTTGTTATTTTGGGCACCACACAGGACTTAAGCTGTTACCAACAGGGAGAGGAGGGGGAGGGGATGAGGCTCTCGTAAGCCATTAACTGGGTGGCAGGGAGGCTGGCAGTTTTGAGGGCCCCATGGAGGCAAGGGTGAGTAGCCAGAGATGGAGCCAGGGCACTAGTGTGGGAAGCTGGGCAGGGAGATGAGAAGCAAGAGAGAAGACTGGGTCCTGGAAGCCCTACCTGTGGTAAGATGGAGCCTGCTATGGGGGAGGCAGGAGGCGACATAGGCAAGAGCTGGAGGCGGAGGGAGGAGGGCCCTGCCCACACAGACCCCCTTCTTCTCCAGACTCAGAGACTGCTGAGGATGACATCAGCGATGTGCAGGGGACCCAGCGCCTGGAGCTTCGGGATGACGGGGCCTTCAGCACCCCCACGGGTGAGCTCTGGGTGCTCTGAGAGCAGGCAGGCGGGTTTCCCACAAGGGGCGCCTAGGTCTCACTGTGCTCCGTTCTATAGGGGGCTCTGACACTCTCGTGGGCACCTCCCTGGACACACCCCCGACCTCCGTGACAGGCACCTCAGAGGAGCAAGTGAGCTGGTGGGGCAGCGGGCAGACGGTCCTGGAACAGGAAGCGGGCAGTGGGGGTGGCACCCGCCGCCTCCCAGGCAGCCCAAGGCAAGCACAGGCAACCGGGGCCGGGCCACGGCACCTGGGGGTGGAGCCGCTGGTGCGGGCATCGCGAGCTAATCTGGTGGGCGCAAGCTGGGGGTCAGAGGATAGCCTTTCGGTGGCCAGTGACCTGTATGGCAGCGCGTTCAGTCTGTACAGAGGACGGGCGCTCTCCATCCACGTGTAAGTAATGGCCTCACCTGGGCCCGCATTGTCCCATCTCACATGCTGTCCTGCACTGCCCGTCACTGCTCCATCAGCCTCCACCCCATCGCCCCTGCCCCATCCATCTCTGTGCAAACCCCCTCCACCCCACTGCTGGCCTCAGCTACACTCTTCCCACACCATTCCCTCCTTTTTGGCCATCACCTCCCACGTCCTTCTGCTCCCACCTGTCCTGGCCCACTGTGCCGTCTCCACGGTCTTATGGACCCCTCTGTCCCTTCCTTGTGTCCTCCAAGAGCTCCAGTTTGTCAGGGGCCCTCTACTGCCTCGCCCATTCAGGCTCCAGTTGTCCCCAGGATCTACCCCCCCCCCCCCCCGGGCCCCCTCCGTGCCTGCTGTCTCAGCAGCTGCTGCCTTTTCATCTCTCTGCACATTCCTGTTCCCATGTGGGCCTTTTTCTGGGAGGAACAGAACCTTTCCGCACAGCAGCTCCCGGGAGAGCAGGGAAGAGCAGGGGAGCAAGCGAGCACCCAGGCGAGAGAAGAGAACGCAAGGTGGTCAGGGGCAAATGGGGCGAGGGGCCTGCAGAAGAAGGAGAACGTGGGCTGTGGGGAGGCCGGGGCGCTGGGAGAGGGAGGGGCTAGAGACAGCAGGCTGGGGTGGAGTGGAGGACCCGAGTGACAGCGCAGGGGGCAGGTGATTATCTTGTGGGAAACATCCAAGGGTGGGATCCAAGGTTGTCCTGGTAGGGGGTGGTAACCTGTGGAGAGAGATTGGAGTGAAGCACTGGAGCCATTTTTGGAGATCTGGGGGCTGGCAGATACTGGAGGGAGTGCTATAGCAGAAGAGGGGAGTGGCTGATGGTAGAGGTAATGGGGGGCATTTGGGGAGCTGAGAGGGGGCCTGATTTGTGATGGGTATGGGTATGGGGGAGGTACCTTAATGGAGCAGAAAGAAGGGGTGGGGGCTGATTCAGAGGTGGTTGAGTGGCTAGTGGTGGGCAGAAGAGAGGCCTGGGTCTGGAACAGGGGCTCCTTTGGCGAATCTCCTTGGTGCTCCTGAACCCTGTACTGCCTCTCCTTTCTTGCCTTTCCCAGGCCCCAGCCAGAGCCTGGAGTTGCTATGGCAACTTCGGAGGAACCCATTTCCTTAGTGTTGTCTGGTAGAGTCTGGCCTGGAGCTCTTGGAGCTGCCGGCAAGAATCCTCTTTTGCTGTCCCCAGTTTCTCTGCAGGCCTCACCCAGTTCTCAGAGGCCATCCCTCAGGGACTCTGCTACCCCTCCCCCAGAGTAGACTACGCCTCCCTGCAGGTGGCTGGCTGAGGCTTTTCTCCCTCCTGGGATTCTCAAGATTACCTCTGTCTCTCCCTGCCCCCAGCCAGGGGTGGGTCTTGCAATGTGGGTGACTGACCAAAGTGGTCTTTTAAAACATCTTTCCACTGAGGCACTCCTAGAACCCCTGGCTGGTACTATCCTATTTCTCTTCCCTTTTGTGTCTCTAGAAACCCAGACAGCTGAAAGGAACAAGGACTTAGAAGTCAGATTCACCTAGGTTTCAACCATAGCACCCTATTTCCTAGCTATGTCACCTTGGGAGGCACTTAATCTGTCTGAAGCCTCAGTTTTTCATCTGTAGATGGGGGTGATATCAGTTCTTGTCTCAAAGGGTTGGGAGGATTAAATGACAATGTATTTGAAGCACTTCGTACATGCCTGGCACATAGTAAGTATTCAGTAAGCCATTTTATATGTTTCCAAGCTCTTGCTAATGTGTCAGGTATGGAATAGATCTCAGAGTCCTTGTCTTGTCAATCTTTATGTTTGACATTCCCCACCACCAAGAGTCCAGATGGGGGAAACTGAGACCTATCTCTTGGGCAGCAAAGTTCTGTTAGATGAGGGGGTATTCTGGGTCGATGGGCTCCTTCTCTCCTCATCTTGCACACTCCCTGTTCAGGCCCACTGGGTAGTTATTTCTGGGTATACCCTTTGGAGGGAACTTCAGTGCTTTTCAGAAGGATTTCTAAGGACTCAAAGTACCTTTCCCAGGGGTACCCAGGATCCAGCTGCTGCCTGCTGTGCCCTACTGGTGGTGGTGTTAGGGATGGGCCAGGTCTACACAGGTCATCACAGGGATGAGCTAGGTCATCACAGGGATGGGGCAGTGTCCTATAAAGTCTTGTGTCTGGTACACAAGGCCAGTGCCCTTCTTCTAGGGGCCATCTTTCTGAGGCTGGGCTGGGCTGTGGGCCAGCTGAGGGCAGGAATGAGTGGGAGGCTGCATTCTCAGAGGGCCCCTTCCCATCCAATCCTCCTGTCTTCCTTCACCACTTCATCTTTGGGTCCTGAGCCTCATTCTTTTCTCTCCCATGCTCAGTTCTGTTCCTGCTGTTCCCAGCTTCCAGGCCTGGGGGGAGGGGGCTGGCCAGAGCCCCTGGGGTTGAGTCTGTACCTGGACCCAGCCACTAGCCCAGTCTTCTGGTGCATGAGCCGCTGGCCTCTCCCCAGCACCTGCTCTGGCTGTGCCCTCCTCCAGGGGGTGGGGGGCAGGAGAATCTGGCCCATGTCACCCCCAAGCCTGCCCAGCATGTCCCACCGCCCAATCCTTGTCACAAGCTGAGAGTCTAGGAGGGGAGGCTCCCTGAATCCTTTACCCCTTTTGGTCTTGGCTCTGCAGCAGCATCCCTCCAAGCGGACTGCACAGGGAGGAAACTGACCTTCAGCCTCTGCCGGCCAGTGAAGCCCCGCGTCCTCGCCCTGCCCCTCCGCCTCCCTCCAAGTCCGCGCTGCTCCCACCACCGTCCCCTCGGGTGGGTAAGAGGGCTCCACCGGGACCCAGCGCCCAACCCCCAGCCACCCCCACATCGCCCCATCGGCGCACTCAGGAACCAGCGCTACCTGAGGACACCACCGCCGAAGAGAAACGAGGGAAAAAGTCCAAGTCGTCGGGGCCCTCGCTGGCGGGTACGACAGAGTCCCGGCCCCAGACGCCACTGAGTGAGGCCTCAGGCCGCTTGTCGGCGCTGGGCCGCTCACCGAGGCTGGTAAGAGCCGGCTCCCGCATCCTGGACAAGTTGCAGTTCTTTGAGGAGCGACGGCGCAGCCTGGAGCGCAGCGACTCACCCCCGGCGCCCCTGCGGCCCTGGGTCCCCTTGCGCAAGGCCCGCTCGCTGGAACAACCCAAGTCCGAAGGCGGCACAGCGTGGGGCACGCCCGGGGCCTCTCAGGAGGAGCTGCAGGCACCGCGGGGCAGTGTGGCAGAGCGGCGCCGCCTGTTTCAGCAGAAAGCAGCCTCGCTGGACGAGCGCACACGACAGCGCAGTCCCGCCTCTGACCTCGAGCTGCGCTTTGCTCAGGAGCTGGGCCGCATACGCCGCTCCACGTCGCGAGAGGAGCTGGTGCGCTCACACGAGTCCCTACGTGCCACGCTGCAGCGTGCCCCATCCCCTCGAGAGCCTGGCGAACCCCCACTCTTCTCCCGGCCCTCTACCCCCAAGACCCCACGGGCTGTGAGCCCCGCCGCCACCCAGCCAACCCCTCCAAGCATTGTGGGCAGATCCATAGAAGAACCTGGGAGGCCCAGAAGCCGTGGGCCTGTGGGCAGGACTGAGCCTGGGGAAGGCCCGCAGCAGGAGGTTAGGCGTCGGGATCAGTTCCCGCTGACCAGGGGCAGAGCCATACAGGAGTGCAGAAGCCCTGTGCCACCCTCCAATGCCGATCTCCCAGAGGCCAGGACGAAAGCCTCCTCCGGTCGGAAGAGGGAGCCCCCAGCGCAGGCAGTGCGCTTCCTGCCTTGGGCCACACCAGGCCTGGAGGGCGCTACTGTGCCCCAAACCTTGGAGAAGAACAGGGCAGGGCCTGAGGCCGAGAAGAGGCTGCGTAGAGGACCAGAGGAGGATGGTCCCTGGGGGCCTTGGGACCGAAGAGGGGGCCGAAGCCAGGGCAAAGGTCGCAGGGTCCGGCCCACCTCTCCTGAACTCGGTAAGGTTGCAGAAAGGGTTGACAGTTGCCCAGACCTGGCTGGGTGGGGATTTGGGGGCAACAAGACTGCCTGGCAGTAGTGAGGGCCTTGCTTGGGAATGGCAGGTTGCTATGAGGGTACTGTTTGTCAGAGAACACACTGACACACGCTCTGGCTGGAGTGAAGGAATGTGAAGGTCCTGCCGTTGGTGAGCTGGAGTGTGAGTGTGTTTGGATGGGAGCCTGAGTGAGCTGAGGAGTGAGCAAAGGCTAGTGCCCACATACCTGCCATAGGTTCCCTAAGGTCCAGTGACCTTCTAGGTTGTTGGATCAAGGACCCACAATGGGAGGAGGCACTGGTGGGAACCTAAGCAACCCCCAGAAACCTCCATCCCTCTGTGGGGTAAAAGAGTAGGTGGTTACAGGCAAGCATTGGGTTAATAAACCCTTTACTCTGCCCTTCCCATCCCAGCACCTTCCACAACCCACCTGTGGCCACTTAGTTCTGACCTAGCCTCCTCTTTCTAGCCTCCTCTCTCCCATACTCAGATCCTGGATTGCTGAACTAGACCCTACACATACCTGTCTGTGTTGTCTTCCTGCATTCCTGGGGTGACGAGCAACATCAGGGACAGGTGCTGCTGCCTCTAACCCTGCCCATCCTGAACCACAACTTGGGGAAGCCATCCTTGACTTGCTCCCACTCCTCACTGCTTTTCAACACTGTGCCTAGGAGACCTTGCCAGTATCTTTCTCACTGTATTTACCACCCTGTATTTTTCTTCATCAAAGTTATTTTGCATTTAAGTATTACCACCTCACAATCTTTAGAGATGATTAGGTTCTAGTCTATCATCCTACTGACAACCATTATTATATACCTGCTATGTCCCAGGTGTTGTGTTAACTAGACTCATAAGGATGTTATTTCATTTAGTCTGTTTGCCAGCTCTGTAGAGTATTGCATGTTATTCCTCCATCTTCCAGATAACATAACTGAGACTCAGAGATTATCTCATTTGCTCAAGATGATATAGGTAGAAAACTGCAAAATTAGGATCCTCACTGCCGTTTTAGCTGCCTACATTGTCCTTTATCTAGTTCATAGAATGTCAGAGTTGGAAAATACCCAGAGAGAACCATGACAGGGGAGTCTCTGTGTGTATGAGTTTCCTGTAAGCAGGGACTATGTCTTATTTCCTGTTGTATTCCAGTACCCATCAGTACTCAATGAGTGAGTGCAGTGTTACTGTCTGAGGAAGGAGGAATGGAGGCTGACCCTCAGAGGCCCATCCAATTCCCCTACTGCTCCCTCTGTGTAATATGGTGCCCTCAGAAATATGACAATTTCCCACGTTACCTTTTGCAGCTATAGTTGCTGCTTGGGTCTTGGGTTGCTGTTAGCTTGTCCTCTGTTTCAACCTTGTATATTCTGTGTCCCCTTGGAGTGCCTTGCACAGAGTCTGCTGTGGCACATGTGATGAATAGTTCTTTTTTGTTTGGTACCGGGGATTGAACTCAGGGTCACTCGACCACTGAGCCACATCTCCAGCCCTATTTTGTATTTTATTTAGAGACAGGATCTCACTGAGTTGCTTAGCACCTCATCCTCGTTGAGACTGGCTTTGAACTCACCATCCTCCTGTCTCAGCCTCCCAAGCTTCTGGGATTATAGGCGTGCACCACTGCACCCAGTGATGAACAGTTCTTGTGAAGATACCTGTCACCTTTAAAAAAAAAAATACTTATCACTGTCAAAAAAAAAAAAAAAAAAAAAGTAAGACCACCCCATGTGTTTAAACTTTTCTGCATACAGCTGGTTTCCTTTTTGTTTCTCTGCCAAGTTGTAATAAAGCCAGCAGGGGAGGGGATCTTACCAGAGGTTGAAGAGTTGAAGCTGCCAATCTTGGACCTTCAGCTTCCAAAACTGTGTGCTAAATAAACCTTTTTTATTTTTACATTAAAGGAAAAAAAAAAGATACCTATCACAGCGCATCTCCATCTTCCTCCAGAAACCAGTACTAACTGTGGTCTCAGCTGCCTTGTCCCGGTGGAGAGCCTTCCTTCTGAATTTTTCTTTTCTCTCTTAGGACATTCATTCAGGAAAGAGACCCTTGGCCCCTTAACCCCTTCCAGAAGCCCTAAACTCTGGGTTTTGGTACTTTCTAAGATGCAGGGCTGCCATCACACTTTCTCCCTGAGTCATTCCCCCAGGGATCATGGTCCCCTCATCTTGTCACCCCTGTGTCTGCAGAGTCTTCAGATGACTCTTATGTGTCCGCTGGAGAAGAGCCCCTGGAGGCCCCGGTGTTTGAGATTCCCCTGCAGAACACGGTGGTAGCCCCAGGGGCTGATGTGCTGCTTAAGTGTATCATCACCGCCAACCCCCCACCCCAAGGTAAGCTGCAGGGCTTGAGGTGGGGAGCATGTGGGACAGGGATGGGGAACTTCCCCTAGAATCCTCTGAGGGAGTGGGTGGGAGGAGAGGAGTTATCCACCGCATGGGGCTGCCCATCTTCAGGGAGATGGCTTAGGACCCCCTACAGAGAAATGGGCCAAGCCTGGGCTTCTGGAGTAAGGGCAGACTCCTCAGAATTCCCCACGGGCAGGAAAAGGAGTGGTTTGAGTCCTGTGTGGGAGAGGTAGGGTGAGGTTTCCCCAGTGAGCCCCTGTGCCGTGGCAAGCTGGTTCTCACTGCTTCTCCACAGTGTCCTGGATCAAGGATGGGTCCACGCTGCGCAGTGAAGGCCGCCTTCTCATCCGGGCTGAGGGCGAGAGGCACACTCTGCTGCTCAGGGAGGCCCAGGTGGCCGACGCCGGGAGCTATATGGCCACGGCCATCAACGAGCTGGGCCAGGCCAGCTGTGCTGCCTCACTGACTGTGAGACCTGGTAGGAAGCCCGTCAAGCCTAGGGGTGGGTGGGAGTGAGCTGTGACCCTTCCCAGTGTATGTGAGGCCATGGGCCCAGACTCCCTTCCCACTTGCAATTGAGAGAGCTCCGGCTCTCAGTCATTCTACACAGTCCCTTCTCTGCAGGCCTCCCTGGAGAGGGCATTTAAAATGCTCCTGTCTTCAGGGCAAGGATCAAATTCCCAAAGCACACCCCAGGCTGGTCAATTCATGAAGTCAGTGACATGCGCCCTCAGACATCCTCTAACCACTATCTTCCTATCACTTCCCTGAACAGGGTCCTGTGGGGAAGGCAAATTGTCTTTGAGTCTGAGAAAAAGAATCTCTCAGCTCAGAGGGCTTAAGATCTACTAGGAGCTTTTGAGGTTATTTTTTTTCTATAGGAAAACCCCACCCCTGTAAAAGAGAGGCTTTCAAGTGCCCCCCGCATCCTGTTGAACCCCAAGCCTTAAAGAAGGTGCAACTGAGAGCACCTTCAGGATGGCAGTACGGAGGCTGCCTTCTTTTCTATTTTTATCGAAGCCCTCACTTGGTGTCAGACTACTTCCTTTGGGTTTCAGTCCCATTTCTTTCTGGTTCAGGCAGGGCTGGATTGGCATCAGTGTGTATGGTGAGTCCCGCTCATCCAAGTGGCTGGACCTGACAGTGTGCCGACCCTGGGTAGTGGGGCAGAAAGAAGAGAGGGTGGCAGGGTGCGTTACAGAAGGGAAAGGCAGAGACTCAACCTGTAATCAAGGGGATTACCATTGGGTGTTCAAACCTAGCTCAGAGGACCTAGGCTGGAGGGCAGCTATGCGCAGATGAATCCAGTTTGGAGAAGAGTCTAGCAGTGGTCAGTGTTCTGGGATATCTGCACTAAGACTGGAGGACCTGGAGGAGGCGGGATTTAGACTGCAGAGGGAGGGGCAGGACATGCCAGGAGGCCAGGAGGGGGAACAGCACGCACTGTTCTTTGCCTTTCTTCCACTTGGTGCTGTAGGACACCAGACGACAGCCCGTGTGCCCTGTCCCAGGGCGTTAGCACTTTCACAATGCAGGAACTCTTGGTGGGGTCTGGCTCTGCCCCTATGCCATGTTAGGTCCTTTGATGGCACCGTATGACTTTGTGGAGCAGGGAGTCTTCATCTTCCTTCACCTCCATGTCCCTCCCAGGAGCCTTGTTCAAGGCTCACTCCCTCTCCTCACCCCTTCCACCTCGCTGAATCATACCCATCGCTCCACTGTGCGCTTCCGTCCTCCCATCACCTCTGGGATCTGGCCTCTGACTCACTCCCCTATTCCCCTTAGGGCCCCAGGCCTGGCTCCAGGACTCCAGTCAATACCTGGCTTGGGCTGAGATTTGGCAAGGGGTGGGGTGGGGGGGTGCCCCAATACAGGCTCAGAGCCATTTGGGAGCCTTTTAAGGTTGAGAAGGCAGCTTGGGGCACGGCAGCTGTCAGCACTTGACAGGGAGTTCTGTGTTTGCCACATTGAATCTCCCCGAGCTTCAGTTTCCTCATTTGTAAACCAGAGATAATTATACCATCCTCACGGATGAAAGCAAATGTGCGAACGAGCTTTATGAACTGTAAAGCTGTAGACAAATGTTAGTTGTTAGCGTTCAGGGATGGCGTTGTGCACACGAACTCAGCTTTCCACGAGGGCCCGGGGAACACCTTACTCTTTCCTGCCCCTTTCTTCAGACTGTCTGTGTCTTGGGGACTCCACCTCTGCCTTTGCAAGGCCTACTAACCCCTGGACCATCCCTATTTTCCAGCCTCTGCGTCCTCAGACTGTCACAGCATCTTTGTGCCTCTTCTGCCCTGGGGAGCCAGAAAACCTTCATCACATCAGTTGGTTACACTAGGCATTGTGAGCAGCCCCCATAAGTCAGGCTGGCTCCAGGGCCCTTGGACCCAGGGGCTGGCATGCTGGTCCAGACTCAGCGGTGGTTGTAATGAAGCAAACTGATTTTCTTACCCTACAAGGCACTGTTTGGTCCAGAGTAGCTGGATGGGAGCCACTGGACCCAGAGAGCGGCTGGAGTGGGTGGAACCAGAGGTGGCACAGACATTTGGCAAGGGAGGGGGTCCCAGGCCTGGAGTCTCTAGGCAGTGGTTGGGTCTAGGGACAGTGTCCAGCTGTGGGGGTGTGGGGAGCAGGTGGAGGGAGAGAGTGGGTAGTGTCTTGTGGGAAGAGGCCTGTATAGAGCCACTGTCCTTTCTTACTACCTCCCCACCCCCACTCCCAATACCATGGAAACAAGGGCTGACTGCCCAGTGTGCTCCTGGGGTGCCCACCCCAGTAGGGCCTGCTTTCGAGAGCCCACAGATTTTGATTCCTGTTTAGGAACCGTGGTAACCAGGGAATGGGCAACTAGAAAATGCAACCCATCCCCAGCCCCGGGTCCCTCCCACCCACTGAATAACTGTCTGAAGCTAGGGAGTGAATGGGGAAGGGTGGCTTGTGAGTGTCAGAAGTGTGCTTAACTGAAGTGAAGCCTTCTCTGCTGCTGCTACATCTAGTACATGAGAATTTATTGCGTACCACCAGTGCCAGGTGCTCCATCTCTGTTTAGAGAGTTCATGTACTTTTTCCAAATCCTTTTATGTCTATTTCCTTAATCTACACTGTACCATATATATATATCCCTTGAAGGGACCCATAACAGGTGGTGATATTTCCATTTTACAGATGGAAAGACAGACCTATGGAGACCTTAATGACAGAGCTAGTACCAGGCCAGCAGCCTTTATTGGCTTAAACGGTCTGCCTGGGAGTGTTATAAATTCTAAGAGACTTACAGTACAAATAATCCACATGAATAAATTTAGTATGAATAGCAGATAAAAAAATAATAGCACTCAGGCTGGGGTTGTGGCTCAGTAGTAGAGTGCTCACCTAGCAGGCATGAGGCCCTGGGTTCGATCCTCAATACCTCATAAAAATAAGATAAAGGTATTGTGTCCACCTACAACTAAAAAAAACCCAAAATGTTTTTAAAAAATAATAGCACTAATTAGCATTTACTGAGCACAGTTGATTGGGTAATCATATTCAGTTCATCCCTGTGAGGTAGGTTCTATTATTATGCCCAGGTTATAGATGAGGAAACTGAGACTGGGAAAGCTATCACAAGTTGCTTTAGACCAGTGCTGATCAATAGGCCTTCTCATGATAGTGGAAGTGTTCTGTATCTGTCCAGTGTGGTAACCACTAGCCTCATGTGGTTGTTGAACATTTGAAATTCGGCTAGTACAACTGAGGAACTGAATTTTTTGTTGGGGGTGGGGTGCTAGAGATTGAACCCAGGGTCTCACGCATGCTAGGCAAGTGTTCTGCCACTGGGCCACTCCTCCAGCTGGAACTGGATTTTTCATAACCATTGCATTTTTACTGTATGCATTTCGATAGTTTCAGTATCCTTATTAGATACTGAATCCTAGGAGCATAGGTCCAGTTGGAGGCTTGAGGCATGCTTTGAGGTGCCTTCTCAGGGTCTCCCAAGTAGACACACCTAACCACTACACTGTCCTGCCCCCTTTCCTGTTACTCTGAAGAGGTTCAGGGTTAAAACTTGTGGGGAGGGGACTGCTCGGGCCTCTGTGGGTGGGTCGATTGGAGGTTTCCTCTACTTCCTCAGTTCATTCCCTGCCTCCATCAAGGCTGTGATTCTGTTTCCTCTCACGCCTAGAGAGAGCATACCTGGCTCTGCCCCACTGTGGGCTTGGACATGAGGCCTTTCTGGTGCAAGTCAGGAGGAAGGAGGTCACGGGGGCTCCACCCGCCCCAGCCTCCATTCCACGGCCCCATTCCACAGCCCACGGCCCTCCCCTCAGGCACAGGTCTCATGTATTTGAGCCCAAGGCCTCTTCCCTTGACCTTCATGGCATCTCTCTCATCTGGGCTACATACTCCATAAGACTTGTGAAGCTGTGTGATGAGGACGAGTTGGCTGCAGATGTTTGTACTGGAGATGTGGCTTGTCAAGGCTTCTTCTGGTCCTGCTCATGATCAGCACTATCACAACAGAAAAGAGGCTGTTTATTGGCAGCCATGAATGTAAAAGACAAGGAATCACATCATACCACCAAATTTTACACCCCTCTTCTGCTGCCCCAGGTCCCTGGCCATTGCTGCATGGTTGCAGGGTCTCCCTGGTGATGACAGTGGCTGTAGATGGAAGGGATCTTGGAAAGCCACATGACCCCTGTTGTCCATGAGGATGGGGGTCTGGACAACACCTGAAAAAGCAGGATGGCATGATTCATTCAACCAGACTCGGCCTCTCCTCCCGGTTCCTGTCTGCCAGTTGTGCCCCATGGGCCAACTCCCCAAGGCACTTACCTAGAATGGAGCTTATCACTCCCAGCCTGTCACAAGAGCAGAAACCCAATTTACCCTGGGTGCAAACTCTTCATCTAACCTGGAGCAACCCAACGTAATCATATGTGAGAAATTCAGCCTGGCTAGGTCAGGCTGACCATGTGAAATTTCCGCCAGTGCTTCATACGCTTTAAACCAAACCTGAAACAGCCTCAGCCTAACCCTTCTTCTTGTCTGGGAGAGACAGTCATGTCAGCACCCTCTGGAAATTCCACCTCTTGTCAGCCCATGCCTTCCTTTCTTCTCACTTTCCTGTGGTGGGATCACTATAGCAGCTATTTCAAGAAATGCCCACAGAGACCAGGTGTAATGGCACATACCTGTAATCCCAGTGACTCAGGAGACTGAGGCAGAGGATCATAAGTTCATGGTCAGCCTGGGTAAGTTAGTAA
Source organism: Sciurus carolinensis (assembly GCF_902686445.1). NCBI lineage: Eukaryota > Metazoa > Chordata > Mammalia > Rodentia > Sciuridae > Sciurus > Sciurus carolinensis. Next base: position 165,005,549 of record NC_062215.1, read on the forward strand.
TGAGCCTATCTCAAAATGAAAAATAAAAACGTGCTGGGAAGTGGTAGAGCACCCTGGGTTCAATCCCTAGTGCAAAAAAAGAAAAAAAAAAAAAAAAAAAGAGGAGGAGGAAGGAGAAGGAGATCACCCGTGGAGAACCTACAGGTAGAGGACAGGGTTTGAAGGGCCAGGCCACAGCAAAATGCTGGCCATCATTTCCAAAGATGGCCAAGAGAAGCTCCTCAAAAATCATAGGGAGCTTCTCTTGGCCTTCAGAGTAAAGGCCACATGCTTTAAGCTGGCATCCACCTTCTGGATCCTTAGGGCCCAAGAGGGCAGAGGCCTAAAGATGCCTGAGAGAGGCAGGAGGTAGCAAAGGTACCTGCTTTCATGACGTGATGCCCACCTTTTGTCCTTCGACTGTCATCTGTCATCAGTTGAGCTACTGGCCTCTGTGCCTGTACTTTTTCCTCTGAGCATTTGTTCAAGCAGGTTTACCTTCATGGTCTGCTTTTCCCTTCTCCCTGCTTAAACCAAGCTCTTAATTCAGTACCACCTCTTCTCTCAGTTACCTCTTTTTCCCTAAGCCAAAAGTCATCACCAGCTGTCTGTCCTCTTATCTGCTCCCCTCTTGCCACCTCGTCATTCTTTCCTGCTTGCTATTCTAGTCATCTGTGTATCTGACTTGTCTTTGCTACCAGCCAAAGGCACCTGAGGACATGACCATGCCTTCTGCACTCCTTAGCCCTTGCAGTCACACTGGGAGGCACTCCTGGACAGCTAGGGGCTATGTAGAGCTTGAGGACTAAGTGTCAGGCAACAGTGGGGGACAGAGAGCCCAAGAGACTCCAAGCCCTGGGAGCAACCTGGGTAATACAGAGGTTAGGCAGGACATACAGCTGCAGGGTGTAATGAGACTCAGCCTAAGAGTGGCAGTTGGGATGGCAGAGTTCTCAAAGTATAGTCCCCAAACCAGCAGCATCAACATCCCTTTGGGAATGCATTAAGAAATGCAGACCATAGGCCCCAGACCAGATCTACTGAATTCAAAACTGGGGCTGGTTCCCAGCAGCCCATGGTCTAAGGAACCCTCCAGGTGATTCCAGTGCACAGTAAACTTTGGAACCGACTGCCAACCTGGGTGCAATGGTGCATGCCTATGTTCCTAATGACTCAGGAGGCTGAGGCAGGAGGATCTGAAGCTCAAAGCCAGCCTCTACAACTTAGCAAGACCCTGTCTCAAAATAAAAAATAAAAAGGGCTAGGGATGGGCTCAGTGGTTAAGTGGCCCTGGGTTCAATTAAAATAAATAAATTAATTAATTAATAAAGCACTGCGAGAGAGAAAGAGAGAGAGAGAGAGAAAGAGAAAGAAAAAGAAAGAGAAAACTGGCTTAAGATGAGAGGCCAGCTGGTACAGTGGGAAGTACACGGGCTGTGGAGTCAGACCTCATCTATTCAAACCCCTGCTCTGAAGTTGGATGGCCAAGTGTGTGGGGACTTAGTGAAACTACCTCCTAGGGTTGTCCTCCTCCCATGAGGATTGGCAGTGGTCCCTACACTTTCATGTGCATAATAATCACCTGGGGTGTTTTTGAAAAATGTGATTTCCTGACCTCCCATTTCAGGAAGTCTAATTTTGTAGGCTGGGCAAGACCCAAGAGTTTATTTCAAAACAAGACCCCAGGTAGTCCTGGTGTGGGTGGCTCAGGATCATTCTGAGATAAAGGGCCTTATGTGATGCCTTTCATGTGCTGGATACTGGCAGTGGTGGTTGCAGCTATCTCTGTGGTGAGACTGTATAGCAGAGGACATTGGAAACAGTTGGGTTGTCGGGACCAGCAGGATGCTCTGGTCTGGGGAGGGGCAGTTCCTTTATTTGCAGTTTACCCAACACCAGTGTTTTCATGAAATATTTGACCCAGAGGTTGTGTTGAAAGAGCAGATCTGGGCATAGGGTCAGCACAGGGGTGGAAGGCAAATGTGAAGGGGTGATTCTTCTGTGGCATGGTGAGTATATGTCTCTGAGGTTTGTGGGGAGCACCCACTCCCCACTTTCTGGCTAGTGTAACTATGTCTCCCACAGTGAGAGCTGGGCTTGTAGGTAGAGCGGGACTGGAATGTTAGGGACTAGTCACAAAGGTGATTTTGACCATAGGGCCAGTAACATCTGGTACCAGAACCTGGTGTGGAGCCCCAGGATCCTCCATCAGTCTCCTTGGACATGCAGTTTGGGGGTATGTCAGGGAGAGACCGCTCTCTTGTCTCAAAAAGGCTTAGTTCTGCTTCTCTGGTGCCTGAGCCTCCTGCCTGGGCCACACTGACTGTCTCTCTCTCAGAGAGGCTGAAGGAGTGGAGCTCACTCTGGCTGGATGCCCCCTGGCACTATTCCCCCAGTGACCACCAGGGGCCGCTGAAGCCCCTGAAAACCTTGCCATTCCAGCATAAATCTCCCTCTCCTTCCCTGGGAGGCACCTCAGCACTGTCCAGCGGAGTGGTGACCCTGGAGCAGGACTCCCAACTCCATGGAGGGGAGACAGACCTCCAGGGGCTGTGCCTGTGATCTCATGATCTGAGTGTCAGCTGGGAGCCAAACCTTCAGCACCAAGTGCCATTCTGACTTCCCTCCCACACCCTACCTCAAGACAGCCTGCCTGAATGGTGGCCCCCCTCCTTCTTCATGGGCAATGCTGGGAAACACAGGTCATAGCTTGGGAATGTGGCCCTGGGTGGGGGTGAGGGGATAGGAGGAGGAAGAAGGACATGTGACCCCTGCTCAGCAACCCCTTCTCTCTGGCTCAGTTTCCAAGTCCCTTCCCCAACCCAGATGCAAAGGGGTGCTAGTTAGGAGGGTTATTGGGGAAGCAGCCCCCACTGTCCTCATCCTTGTTCCCAGTGAGGCTGATGGGTAAAGGCAGGTTGCCAAAAAGTATCCCAAAAGAGCCTGCTGGGAGGGTGGAGTGCAGGCCTAGGTCCTGGGGTGGCTGCTGGGTCAGATCTGCCATGGCTGTCTTGGGGAAACAAACATGGGGCTCTGGAACCCCTCAAATTGAGAAGGGGCATCTCTGGGAAGGAGGGTAAAGATCTCACAGTTCTCTGATCCTCCATGCCAGAGAATGTAGGGTGTGCTTGGCTCTTTAGTATTTGAGGCTGATTGGAGCCTCAGGCTGGGGAGCCTGGTGGTTTGGTCAAGGCAGGGGCCAGCACAGGGCCATTGCCATCGGCACCTCCTTTCATGGACTTGTGGACATTAATGGATCATACAAAGGTCTTGAATGCCACAGTGCAGTGCCGCCCCACCCCCATCTTCCTCTGGGGACAGAGGCCCCCATACCTGGAGTCCAGCCCCATGGAGGGGCTCTGCTCTTGTCAGTGTCCAGAGCTGTAAGGAGAGGAAAGGCAGACTGCTGCCTGGGAATGAGCAGGCGGCTAAATTCAGCTGGGCTGGCTCTGCTCCTCCCTCTCCTCCCCCTCCACTCCAGGCCAGGCTGCCTGTGTGCTCAGCAGGCGCCACCTACCCAGCCCACCACCTTCCCAGCCCAGCCTGCCTGACAGCCACCCAGCCTCTCACTAGCTACCCCCACCTCTGTCCCCTCCAGGCTCCTTCCCCTCCCCCAGGGCCCGTTCAGTGCTGGGCCTCCCCTGGGTCTGCCTAGTGAGTGGGGCTGGGCAGGCTGGGCTTCATCCAGCTCCCTGGGGAGCCAAGGCAGGGTGGGCAGTGGGCAAGCAGCAGGAGGGCCTGGTGCCAGGGCAGAGCCTTCGGAAAGGTGCAGGCTGGGGTCCGTGCGCAGTCTCAGGGTGAGTTGGGGTACAGCCCTACTGGGGGCTTGGGGTAGGGGAACCAGGAGGAGGGGCCAGGGGGCTGTGGCAGATTCATGTCTGTATTTGGCAGTCGGGTAGAAGCCAGCTCAGTGAGGCTGGGCCCCCAGCCAGTTGCGGGGGAGGGCGTCAGGGCCCTGGGGACACCCCTCCCCCAAGGCAGACTCAAGTCCCCCTCCTCTTCCCCAGGCTGAGCTGCCCTTTTCTGTGGATCTCTCTAACTCTGCTTTCCCATCCCCTGAGAGATTTGGGGTCCCCATGCTCTAGGGCTAGGGCTAACAGGTGCCCCTGGGATTTCTGTGGCAGGAAGCTGAGAAGGGAGGGGGAAGGGCAGACTGGACAGTGCCGCCTCATTGGCCCTGGACTGAGGTCAATGGAGCTTGTCTGGGGTGTGTGTTCCTCTGCTCTAAGCCCAGCTCACCTAAGAAGCAAGTGTCTTGGCTTTGCTGCTTTGGGGTCCCAGAGGTGTATATCACCTGCTTTTAGAGCATGTGATTGGTAGCTTGAGTCCCTACTCTATGCCAGGATATGGATTCCCTGTTCCAGTGGAATTCTGGGTCTCTCGCAAGGCCCAGGAGCAGCCCCTCTGCTGGCTGAATCCTTTACATTAGGCCATTTCCAATGACCCCCTTCCCAGGGGTTCAGTCTTGAGGCAGAGATGGCAGAGGAGGAATCAGGAGCTCAGAGGGAGGAAGTGTCTGGGCAAGGTCACACAGCAAGCCAGCAGAGACCAGGAGTAAAGTCAGGGCAGGGCCCACAGGAATGGCCTCAACCAGGCTCTGGGACATTTCCAGCCAGCTGTCTCTCTGCCGCTCCCTCTCCTGGCATCCTCTCTGTCTCTCTTCCAGGAGGGTCCACATCCCCTTTCAGCAGCCCCATCACCTCTGACGAGGAGTACCTGAGTCCCCCAGAGGAGTTCCCAGAGCCTGGGGAGACTTGGCCTGGAACCCCCACCATGAAGCTCAGTCCCAGCCAGAACCGCCGTTCTTCAGACACTGGCTCCAAGGCGCCCCCCACGTTCAAGGTCAGATTTCTGAGGCTGGTGTCCAGGTCCCTGTGGTCCTCCATCCCTTTGTGTCCCCCTTGCCCTTCGGGTCATGCTTAGGCTACAGGAGGACCTGGAACTTTGCCCTGTTAACCCTTCTTAGCCAGCCTCAGTCAGACTGGTATGGAAGAGCCACTGTCCGGGATCTCCCGCTCCCCAGGAATCACTGCTGTGCTCCGCCTGTCATCCCTGACACTTTGGGGTTCCCCTTTAGGTCTCCCTCATGGACCAGTCAGTCAGAGAAGGACAAGATGTCATCATGAGCATCCGCGTACAGGGGGAACCAAAGCCTGTGGTCTCCTGGTAAGTAGGAGCCACACACACCACACAGCAGTGCCCCCAGCCCCAGCTGGGCCCAGCGAGCTGGCTTTGGAGAAAGGGAGCGGAACCTTGGGGGCCTTCCCCAGGTCTTGTTCTGGGTACAGCAGTACCGCTCACCAGCATACCCTGCCCCTTGTCCTGGTGCTCTCCCTTGTGGGGAGAGGTTTCAATAATGAATGGTTTCTTGTCTTCCCACTTGAGACGAAGGGCTAGGGAGTCCTCTCAGCCCTGAAAGAAGGCTGCCCACCCTTACCCCATCAGTGAATGGCAGGGTAACTTTTGAGGGTCATTCTCTTCCCAGCCTGGTGCTGGACCCAGTCATTACAATTTGTTTCTGAACTGCCCAGACCCAGAGTTAAATGTGGGTCTCAGCTGGGATGCTTGGAACAGCCATTACTCAGCATGTTTTTCTATTGGTTTTCAATTCTCTTTTTCATTTTTAATTGATTGGCTGGTTTCCTCTGTGATTTTTAAAAATATTGTAAGTTCTTTTGTATCCCTTTTGGGAAGTGGGAGAGCTATCTTTCTGTTATAGAAAAATAAAAGTAAGACACAGGGAAATTTAAGGAATATTAAGAGCTAAATGAGCCAAGTGTGTTAGTGCACGCCTATAATCCCAGCTACTTGGGAAGCTGAGGCAAGAGGATCTCAAGTTTGAGGCCAGGCTTGGCAATTTAGAGAAACTCTGCTTCAAAATAAAATTTAAGAAAGAACTGGGGCTCGGCTCAGTGGTGCATGCCTGTAATCCCAGCAGCTTGGGAGGCCAAGACAGGAGGATCAAGAGTTTGAAGGTGGCCTCAGCAATTTAGCGAGGCCCTAAGCAACTCAGCAAGACCTATTTCTAAATGTTTCTAAATAAAATATAAAAAAGGGCTGGGAATATGGCTCAGTGGTTAAGCACCCTTGAGTTCAATTCCCCTGGTACCAAAAAAAAGAAAGGACTGTGGATATAGCTCAGTGCTAGACTGCTTTCCTATCAAATGTGAGTCTCTGGGTTCAATTTGTAATATTGCAATAAAACAAAAACAATAAACCACTAAATCACATGGTTCTACTCCAGGTAAAGTGGGTTTGGTGAAGGGAGAGATCAACTGATGGGGTAAGGGTGGGCAGCCTTCTTTCAGGGCTGAGAGGACCCCCTGGCCATTTGTCTGAGATGGTCTGAAAGTTCTTGGAGCGGGTGGGAAGGTAGAATCAGGGTGAAAACTTAGCTCTGATCACTGTCTGTGATCAGTGGGACAGACTTAGGGAATGATGAATAGCATGGGGGAGAAGATCCACGTTTGACTCTGCAGCCCCACTTTGCTGAGCATGCAGGTCAGGACCCCGGGCTCTGCGATTAAGTTGTAACCTCTATATCAGGCTAAGAAACCGCCAGCCTGTGCGCCCAGACCAAAGGCGCTTTGCGGAGGAGGCCGAGGGTGGGCTGTGTCGGCTGCGGATACTGGCTGCTGAGCGAGGTGACGCTGGCTTCTACACCTGCAAAGCAGTCAATGAATATGGCGCCCGGCAGTGCGAGGCCCGCCTGGAGGTCCGAGGTGAGAGCCCCACACTCTGATGAAGGCCTGACCTGGTCCTGTCCCCTACCTGCTGACAGCTTTCACACAATCTCAGCTACAGTATACCACACTGAAAGGGCTGTGGAGGTACCCTAGTCTGAGTACTTATATTGTAGTGGAGTAAACTGAAGCTCAGAGAGAAGAAGCAACTTGGCCAAGGTCACACAGCAAATTGTCCCACTCTCAGCTTGCTACACAGTTCTGCCTTGCCCAGTTTCCATCATGAGAGCCCCGGGCATTAGCCAGAGACCTGCTTCTTGCAGCTGACCACTCTCCCTCTGTGCCCTTCTGAGCCTGGGTCACTCTGCTCTGCCCAGGCTCTCCCTCCCACCCTCTCTGCTCTCCTCTTCCCCCTTGCTCTCCCTACTTACCCCATCACTGTGTAGGAGCTCTTGTGGTTGAGGGGAGAATCTAGTGTCTGGACCCGTTCGGAGGGGCCCTTGGTGTGAAATGGCCATGGTGCATCGCAGGGACCTCGGGTGCCAGGACATGCAGAGCCCTGATATGTGGAGAGTGGGGCTGGGCCCCCAGAGTTGGAGACATAAGGCAGGGGCCTCGTGGGCTGTGGGGTGACAGGTTCTAGCTAGGCTGCCCTCTGAAGGCTGCTGTTTTCCTTCCCTTGGGTTGCTGTTTGCCTGGCCTCCCACCTCACCATGTCCTGTGATGGCTCAGGACCAGCAACCTCACCCTACTCCTTATTCAGCCATTGTCCTTCCTCCCTACAAGACTCAGTCCCTTATACCCTGGCAGAGGCCATCTTTGGGAATGTCCCAAGACACACCCCCAGGCATCCACTGGACCCCAGACCCTACCACTCATGGCCCCTCCGCCAGCCTTATCTGCCTCACCTCCCTGGTGCCTCTCATTCCTATGGTTGCCACCTGTTTGGTTCTAAATTCTTCAGCGCCCCCTACCCTGGCCTGCTCCTTCTCCAGATTCTGGCGCTGCCTTGCTTCTCTGTGTTAACCCATGTCTTGGTGCCTCTCTTTTTGGATTCCTCCCAACATCCTGCAGGCTTTGGGGTGTTCCTGATGCCCGCGAATGCCTCTCCCCTGGCTGCTCAGGGTCTCTGCCTGCCTAGGAACCCTGGGGACTTGGCCTCTGGCTAGCCACTGGTCCTCCCACCCCTGGGCTGACCTTGGGGGAGCTGAACATAGCTGTGCTCCCTAGAGTGTTAGAGGCAGCTCCATAGCTAGAAGGGTCCTAGCCAGGTCTGTGCGCCTGTGCGTGCATGTGTGTGTGTGTGTGTGTGTGCGCGTGCGCGTGTGTGTGCTGCACTAACCTGCCGCTTGCTGACTGAGGTTTTTGTCTGTACACAGGCGAGTGAGCTCAGGGGGCCACCTGCGCTCCCCGCCGCTACCCTCCGAGCCGCGCCCCTGTCTCAGGCACCTCTCGGACCTCGCTGTGTTTCACTGCCTCCTGCCCACAGACCCAGCCGGCCTGCAGGCCCGGACCCATCCCAGCCTCCCCTCCCCTCCCCAGCCAATGCAGCACCCTGGGGTAGCCGCTGGGCCCCTGGGGACCCTCCCTCCCCAAGTAAACATGTGGCTGTGCAGGTCAGGAGGCCCCTAAATGGACTGAGTGCTGGGAAGGGGGGCATGAGGATTATCAAGCCCTCCCACACTTGTCCCATGAGGACCACCAAGTGAATGCATGTGCTACGCTGCTACAGGCCTCTGTCTGTCCATCTGTTTGTCTGTCTGTGTGTCTGTGACAGTCAGGGAAAGATACCTCTGAGCTGGAGTGGGATGAGACAGAACAGGAGAGGACAGGACATGGCATCCACAGGATGGAGGGGCCCAGAGGGGCAGGGGTTGTTGACAGGGGACTCACTGGGAGCAGGGCCGGGCATTAACCATTCCAGAAATGGATTTCAATGGCACAACACTTTCTATTCCATAAGAGACCAAAAGCCAGAGACCCTGGGGCTGAGCCCTGACCCTAGCAGGTGTAGGGCCCAGTGGGGACTCCCTCCTTCACAGTCAGGGTGGGGTGCTCTGTCTGGGAATGGGGGAGTCAGCCAGGCTTCGCACAGGAGCAGGGCCATTTGTTGGGGTGGAGGTATCTGGAAACACTATTTCTTAGGTCAAATAAAGTCCGGTTTGTGGCCAGCTGGTGTGCCGTGTCTTCTTTTCTGCCGCCGTCACCGCCACCACATGCCCTTTTGATCCCCCTTCTCAGTTCCCTCTTGCCTTTCATGACTTTCCCCTCCCTGGGCCAACTTGGGGGGCCATCTGAAGGCCAGGTCTAGGAGCTCCTTGCTGTCCTGGCTGGGTGGGCGGACTTTCCCTGTCTCCAGAGGAACAAAATGCATCTCTCTCTCTGTGTCTGTCTCTCTGTGTGCGTGTGTGTGTCTGTCTCCCTCACCCCGTGTGTCTCTGCTCTGTGTGTGCCCCCTGTGGCTACCTTCCCCCCAGCACACCCTGAAAGCCGGTCCCTGGCCGTGCTGGCCCCACTGCAGGACGTGAACGTGGGGGCCGGGGAGATGGCGCTGTTTGAGTGCCTGGTGGCAGGTCCTGCTGACGTGGAGGTGGACTGGCTGTGCCGTGGCCGCCTACTGCAGCCTGCACTGCTCAAATGCAAGATGCATTTCGATGGCCGCAAATGCAAGCTGCTGCTCACCTCTGTTCATGAGGACGACAGTGGAGTCTACACTTGCAAGCTCAGCACAGCCAAAGGTAACTTGCTCAGGCCCTAGGGCTGCTGTGGGCACCAGACCTGGGGGTGAGAGGTGGAGGGGAGAGAGCTCGGCGCAAAATAAAATGCCTAGGAAACAAAATAAAATGCCTGGGGGAAGTGTGGTGGGTGGGAGATAGTACAGGACTCAAAACAGTGACAGTTCAAATAGTATCTGGCACAGAAAGGGTGACTCCTGTGTCCACTGAGACGAGTGAGCAGATCCAGACTTGTGCTCCCATTCTTGTCCTGCAAGTTCCCAACCGTATGTCTTTGGACAAGCCACTTCCTCTGTTTGAACTTTAGGCTATTCATCTGTAAAAAGGGATCATGCTAAGACCTACTTCCGAGGAGGAGGATGTGAAGAACAGCACTGTGCTGTCTTGGGGGCACCTAATAAATGCCAGTGGTCGTGTTATTGATGTCCTCTCCGACCTGGTCCCCAGCTCATGTGAAGAGCAGAGATGATGGCACCTGCCTCATCGGGTTGTGAGTGAGGTGTAGGCTCACCTCACACCGTCCTGTAAAGTGAAGTGGGAGGGTCTTAGCAAGCAGGAGGCAGCATCAGGTCAGTGTAGGGACTGTTAACTCTCTTCCAGAAGATTCTATACTGGGGTGTAGAGTGGGGCCAGGGGCATCTGCTGGGCATGGGACAGGTGGGAGGTAGTGTGGGGTGAGAGTTCTGAGAGTGGGGGAAGTTGGAGAGGCAGTGGGCTTGCTTTTTAGGACCTCTCACAACCCAACTGCTTCATCCTTCATGGGCAGAGTGAGGTAAGAGGGAACACTGGACCAGGCTCTGGCTTTTATGGAGTCCCCAACCTGCCATAACAGCCTGCTGCCCATCCTTGCTGACCTCTACCCTCCTGAGAAAGCCTGGCAAATGGATCTCTGCCCACTGCCTCACCCCCAGCCTTGTACCCAGAACTTCTGTAGGGCTCTGCCCAGGTTCCCTAAAGAGGTGAGGTGCCTTGGCCTCTGTGGCCTTCAATGGCCTAATGCTGCCTCTCCCCTTCAGATGAACTGACCTGCAGCGCCCGGCTGACCGTGCGGCCCTCACTGGCACCCTTGTTCACCCGACTGCTGGAAGACGTGGAGGTGCTAGAGGGCCGTGCTGCCCGCTTCGACTGCAAGATCAGCGGCACCCCACCACCGTCTGTTATCTGGACTCATTTTGGTATGCAGCCCCCTTGCTATGCAGATATTGGGAGATCCCAAGGGCCCAGAGCAGGATGGAGTGTATACAGAAGGCAGGGCTGCTGCTATACCTGCTCTGCACGCTTGCCCTTCCCACCCCCAGGTCGCCAGGTGGAGGAGAGTGAGAACGTGCGGCTGCGGCAGGATGGAGGGCTGCACTCACTGCACATTGCCCACGTGGGCAGCGAGGACGAAGGGCTCTATGCAGTTAGTGCGACCAACACCCACGGCCAGGCTAACTGCTCAGCCCAGCTGTATGTAGAGGAGCCTCGGACAGCCGCCTCAGGCCCCAGGTACCCCCGGGGCTCCAGTGCTGTCAGTGCTCCTGGCGCTGCCTCTGAGGAGCCCCCACCCTGCACTGGGGGGAGAGCCCTGTACCTGTGGGCAACCCTGTGGTTCTTACAGCTCAAAGCTGGAGAAGATGCCGTCCATCCCTGAGGAGCCAGAACAGGGCGAGCTGGAGCGGCTGTCCATTCCTGACTTCCTGCGGCCACTGCAGGACCTGGAAGTGGGACTGGCCAAGGAGGCCATGCTAGAGTGCCAGGTGACCGGTCTGCCCTATCCCACCATCAGCTGGTTCCACAATGGCCACCGCATCCAAAGCAGTGATGACCGGCGCATGACACAGTGTACGTGTCCAGGAAGGGACCCTTGTGGCACCCTCTTGGCTTGCAGGGCCCTCCTTTCAACCCACCCTCCCTCAGGGCCTTCCCTTTTCTAGCTCCACCAGTGATGTAGTCTCTGGCAAAGGGGGCCCCCAGGGCTGTGAGGTCATTGTGTCCCTTCTTGATCCCACACAGTGTCCATCTGTTGAGTCACCCCCTAACAGTCAGCCCTGTTAGCACTTGCGACAGGCGGTACAGCCTGCTGCTGACCAGCACATTGTCAAACCCATCTGTGCCTCAGTCTCCTCCTCTGTAATTGGGTTGCTACGAGAATTATATCAGTTCTTAGTGTAAAGCACTAAGGGCCATGCTGGGCAGACAGCATGTGGCAGGCAGCTGCTCCACCTCACCAGCTGCACCCTTGTGGCCACGCTCCTCACCGTTGACAAAGCACATGCTTCCTGTGAAGTTTCAGAGAAAGGGCCGGGGTGGGCAGCATCTGGCAGGAAAGGGAGGCTTGGTCCTGGTTTATTAACAAATAGCAAGCAAGGCAGAGGAGGTAGGGGAAACAGAGGGCCCTGTTGAATTGGTGTCCTCTAGGCTTGAGATATTTTCCCAAGGGAGCACTTCCATTCCATCCTTGAAGGATCCTGATTCTCATGTGAGGTCCGCCTGCCTCCTTAAATTGTGCCCATACTGTCACCCTTGATGGATTCCTCCTACAGTCACAAGTGAGCAAAGTCCTCTTACTAAGTACTTTCTGAGTTCTAAAGACCTGATGTGTATGATCTTACCTTGTCCCAGGCTTGCAAGGCAGGCACTATTAGCCCTGTTTATAGATGGGAAAACTGAGGCTTTCAAAGGTACAGAGACTTGCTCAAAGACAAGTAAGGACTGCCTGACTTGTGCCCATCTCCTAAAGGATGCTCCCAATCACCATGTCCCACTCTCTTGACTCCACCCTTACCCCATCTCCAGTGCCACAGCTGTGGCTCTGGCCTTTCCACTCAGTTCCCCTCCTGTGGCTCTTATGGCTCAGCCACAGGCCTCCCTATCTCCCCATCTGCTTTGAGTCGGTGGGTGGGTGGGTGTCTGTCTCAGGATCTGAGCTTGCATCTCTGCTTCTGCCTGAATCTGGGGTCACTAGCAGCTTCTGGCTTTGCTTCCCTTATAAATAGTGTCAGCAGAGATAAATGAGTGGGTGACTGTTCTATGCAGAGATAACCACTAAGAGAAGGGAGGGGTGTTTGGGGACATTCCTGACATGAAGGAGGATAGTGCAGGCCTCCTCCTCTCTGTGTCCTAGCCAGAGACAGCCTCCTTAACATTCAGGGAGCAGAGTGTAAGGAAAGAGCTTTGGAAGAGATGAAACTAAGTTCAAGCCATGGCTTCATCACTTATTAGCTGTGTGACCTTGGGCAAGTCAATTAATGTCTCTGACCTCATTAGTAAGTGGGATAATTTCATAGAGTTGTTGAAAGTATTAGGATGGGAAAAACATGTCAAGTACCTGGCATAGGCTAGACACCCAGTAGAAGACTTATTATAATTCATAATATAACTTGTATTTGGTACTTACTGCATGTGAAGCATTGGGTTCTGGGTAGGACAAGCAGATCTGGACAAAAGCAGCCCAATCTTTAAAGAGACAGACTGGATAGGAGCTGTGGCTCGTGGAAGTAAAGAGGAAGAACCCTGCAAAGCACTGTAGGCCTGGTGCCTGGTGATGCACGCCCAGCCATGTGCCACAGAAAGTGTGTCATGGCGCAGGGAAGAGGGCAAGGGCATGGCGGGGTAGGCTTCGTGGAGCTGCATTCACTAGAACTGTGTCTCAAGGAGAAGAAAAGCCTTCGGTCAGAGGAGAACATTCCAAGAGGGAGGAATTTTGTGAGCAAAAACATAGAGATGGAATTCCTGTGGCCTGTTCAGGGACCTGATGGTCTGTCAGGGTCAAGGCATGGAGGAGCAGCAGGGGACCTGGCTGGAAGGGAGTTTGGACTGGAGGGTTTTCCTGGGGCTCTGCCCTGCGGATGGAGAAGAGGGGACTGGACAAGGAGCCTAGGAGCAAAACCGTGTCAGAGCTTTGACCTGGAGGTTGTGACCCTGTAGAGGTGAGGGAATGAGGAAGCAGTCAACAGGAGTAAGGACCCCAGAGGGTGCCCCAGTGTGGGAGGAAGATGCAGAATTACTGGGCATGAAGTGCTGAGGAGCAGCAAGAAGGGCCAGCACTGCTGGCTTCGGCCACATGAAGGACATACTTCTTCTGCCTCCCCTGTCTGTCCCTACTTGCCTCCTCCCTGTAGTGGGTAGCATGAGTGGCCAGGCCTGGGGTGGCATGGTTCATTCCTCGAAGCATCCTCCTAGCTTAGCCCACATGTCACTGTCCCTCCCCCACCAGACAGGGATGTACATCGCCTGGTGTTCCCTGCTGTGGGACCTCAGCATGCTGGCGTCTACAAGAGTGTCATTGCTAACAAGCTGGGCAAAGCTGCCTGCTATGCACACCTCTATGTCACAGGTAAGGCACCCTCCTGGCAGCTGCACCCATAGTGGGACCTCCAGCACCACCTGGGGACTGAGGGAGGGAGTGGCCTCCGCCAGTTTCCCTTGGGTTCCCTGGGAACCTTCTGGCCTTGCTCCTGCCCCTGGTCCCCAGACTCATGCCCTGAAACTCAGTGATTCTGTGATGCTCTTGGGCCAAAGGACCCATGAGCCTCCAACCTGTGGCTTTCAGATGTGGTTCCAGGTCCCCCGGATGGTGCCCCACAGGTGGTGGCTGTGACTGGGAGGATGGTCACGCTCACATGGAACCCCCCCAGGAGTCTGGACATGGCCATCGGTGGGTCAGGGCTGTGCAGGGCTCTGGGTGGGGATGGGGGTAGGCAGGGAAGGCCCAGGCAGGGATACCAAAGAAGCCAGGCCCTCCAGAGTGTGGTGGGAGGCGGAAGTGCTGGAGTGCTGGGAGTGAAGCAGGAGCGCCTCTGCTGCTTCTCCCCGCAGTGGGTGAGGCCCTGGCTCCAGGCCCTCGCTCAGGAGAGGAGGCGTGGGGCATCACTACATCCTTGCCCTTCTCAGAGGGACTGGGTGCCTGGGTCATGATCCTGTGGATGGTCCCTCTTGCCCTTGTCCAGGATCTCTTCCTGGTCAGTTTCCTTACCTCAGGTAGCAAGGATTTGGGATACAAGTCCAGGGCAAGTGGAATGCTAGCCCCCTTCATCCACATCTGACGGGGCTGACAACTGGTAGCTTATTGACTTTAAGGCTGGCCCAGGCAGTGAGTAAGCAAGAGCAGAGGGAGGCGGGCCGGAAACCTCAGGGGGAGCTGAGGCATGTGCTCAGAGAAGACCAGTGATGAGCTCCAGGGTCCTGAGCAGGCTGGATGAGGAGGCACAGTGTCCTTGCGACATCAGCCTCTAGCAACTGCCTCCCCTCCAGACCCAGACTGTCTGACGTACACGGTGCAGCACCAGGTGCTGGGCTCAGACCAGTGGACAGCACTGGCCACAGGTCTGCGGGAGCCCAGGTGGGTGGCCACAGGGCTGCGGAAGGGGCTCCAGCATGTCTTCCGGGTCCTCAGCACCACCGGCAAGAGCAGCAGCAAGCCCTCAGCCCCCTCAGAGCCCACGCAGCTGCTGGAGCGTGGTGAGCAGGGTACTCCCAAGGGCAGGGGTGAGGGGCCCTGTGGTGGAGGCTAAGGGGCTGGTGTAGACTGGATAACCATGGGAGGAACACTGTGACTGAGTGGGATCCTGGCCCATCAGTGACAGCATGGCAAAGGGACAAAGCTAAGGCTCTGGGGTCAGACAAGCTGCAGTCTAGCCCTGGCTCTGCTGCTTCCTGGATGTGTTCCCTGGACAGTAGACTAAACCTCTCTGAGCCTCAGCTTCCTCATCAACTCAGGTGATGATTGGGGGTGGGAGAGGAGCGGTGGGCGTTGAGGTCTCAGCATCAGCCCAGTACGGAACCTGTGCTCTCCTTCTCCTAGGCCCACCCCTGGAGGAGGCCCCTGCTGTGCTGGACAAACCAGACATCGTGTATGTGGTAGAGGGACAGCCCGCTCACGTCACCATCACCTTCAACCATGTGGAGGCCCAGGTCGTCTGGAGGAGGTAGGACTCCCCGCCTGCTCATCCATTCCGCACATGCAATAGCCCAGCCCCAGCCTGGCCTAGGAGGACCTCCTGTCATGTGTCCCTTAGCTGCCGAGGGGCCCTCCTGGAGGCACGGACAGGTGTGTATGAGCTCAGCCAGCCGGATGATGACCAATACTGTCTTCGGATCTGCCGGGTGAGCCGCCGGGATGTGGGGTCACTCACCTGCACTGCCCGCAACCGCCATGGCACGCAAGCCTGCTCGGTCACACTGGAGCTGGCAGGTGGGTGACAACAGGCATTCTTCCCATTCCTCCCTCTGAAGCACACCCACCTGCCCCTGGTGGGGATCACATCCCATGTCCTCCCTCTCAGACTTGCACATCTAATGGTAGTAAGAACATCAGTAGTAGTAATAATAGCAGTAATAATACTAATAAAATACTGATTGGGCACCTAGCATGTGCCAGGATTGGTATTTAGTGTTTTACACATATTACCTCTTTTAATATGTATAACAAGCTTGTGCAATGGGGTTGGTTATTATCCCCAGTTCACAGATGAGGAAACTGAGGCTCAAAGAGTGCTAACTAACCTGGCCCAAGGTCACACTACCTGGTAAATGCAGGAGCTGGGTTCAAGTGTGGATGTCAGACTCCAAAGCCTGTGAGTGTTCCCGGCTCCTATTCTAAATGTAACAGGAAAGAGATCTCAGCTATAACAAGAATGGGAAGACTGAGTTGATAAAAACAAACAAAAGCCGCTGAGTGCAGCTTATCGCCTGACTCCCATCTCTGAGGCTCCTGGCTGCCTTTTTGCACAAGGTTGTTTGACAGGGCCTCCCAACCTTCACAGCAAGGCCCCTTTCTATAATTTCTCCTTTAAGGATGTAGCCTCTTAAGCTGTAGCATGCATTAAGTAGTAATTGTTCTGTTTTCCGGTTTGATAATTAACTCCAGACATCTGTAACTGCCACTCAGAACTTCAGATCCACATGAGCCGAACAGTGCTACCTGCTGAGTGATATAATTCCAGTCAAAAGCAAAGGAAGTGACATGTTAGTTAGCACAGGCCATCTATAGGCAAATGGACATTTTCCAGTGCTTTAAAACAATCACTGACATTCACCTGAAACTTTCTGGTGCTTTGACCTTGAGAGACTGCGCCCCCACCTGGCCCATCTGGGGACCAGATACCTAGAAGGAAGGGAAAGCGGTAGGTCCGAAGAACCCTCCTAGCTGAGAGGTGGAAAGAGTGGATGCAGCGGGGCCACAGATTCCTGGGAGCCCCCTTTGGAAAGTCTTGCCCCTTGCTCACCCACACCCATCAGCACTTCCTGCTCGGTCCCTGCTTTGTCCCTCAACAGTGCCATCTTCCTTCCCAGATACAGCCCTAGGTTTTGGGCTTAGACAGGCCCTGGCTCCAAGAGTCCTGCAGCCCAGTTTGGCCAGAACAGTGAATGAGACTGTGTCCCGGCCAGCGGGGCTAAAATGGGCCTGGGGTTTGCATCGGCACCCCCATTCCATTGGGCTCCACCTCCCCACCCCAGCCAGGCAGGGCAAGTGGAATGCTAGCCCCTTTCCTCCACATCTGCTGCACCACAGCAGCTGATCCCCCTTCCTCAAACAGACCCCCCTGCTGTCTGCATAAAGCCACGTGGGTCTCTGTGGTGGGTGGTGTCCATACCTGGCTACCCTGCTCTTCTCTGGGATCCCAATCATTCCCACTCTTCTTAAAGCCAAGATCCTCAAACATGCTCAGGACAGAGCATCTGGAAATCATAGGCTTCTTCACAAATGTATCTAATGCAAAAATGTATTTAATTCATGAGAATTAGAAGTGGCTTTGCAGGTTCACACAATACATGTGGAGGAAAGAATCATAGTCACCTGTGGGAGAACTGAGTTGAAAGTTAGCTTCTAGACTGTCTGGTTTATATTTGAGGGTTATCTTGCTATCTTCCAGATGGCAGAAAGTCCCCTAAACATTTAAATAAGATTCAGATGGAAAAACTTCAAGATAAAGCAATGTTGACAGGCATGGTGGTATATGCCTTTCATCTCAGCTACTCAGAAGGCTGAGGCAGGAGGATCCCAGGTTCAAGGCCAGCCTGGGCAATTTAGAGAGGCCCTGTCTCAAAACAAAAATAAAAAGGGCCGGAAATGTAACTCATTGACAGAGTGCTTATCTAGCATCTAGCTCAATCCCCAGTGCCACAGAATAAAGAGGGGGGGAAAAATTACCACAGAAAAATGAGGGGGAAAAGGCAATGTCATTCCTGAGCAGTTGTCTGGTGGGACTGTGAGAAGGGCGATCGCCCACAGGGGGCAGCACTGAGCCACACCTTGCTTGCTGGTTAATACAAGAAGGGAAGTGGCTCAGGGTGGCCAGTTCTGATTTTTCAAGAGACGAGAAATCCAGATTTCTTTTATGTGTGAAAAATCTCCTAATTTCAAAGCTAGCAAATGAACACTGAGGGCCAAACAAACCAAGCCTGCACCTGTGACAGTTTTATAGAGATTTGGAAATCATTATGTTTGGATTTACAGGGAAGACAGTTGGTCCAGGCAAGGAACTCAGTGTTTTGAGGGGTGGTTGACCTGGGAGACCAGGGCCTGGCATTTTGAGAAGCAGGTTGCTGATGGGGATTAGGAGAAGGGCTGAGGAGGCAGGACCTTTGAGGATGTGCAGCTCCTGCCCTTCCACTGGCCTGTTCCTGTGTTTCAGAGGCTCCTCGGTTTGAGTCCATCATGGAGGATGTGGAGGTGGGGGCCGGGGAAACCGCTCGCTTTGCTGTGGTGGTTGAGGGGAAACCGCTCCCAGACATCACATGGTACAAGGTCAGTGGGTGATACAGTCCTCAGCAGAGCGAGTGAAACCATCTGGCCAGAACCCAGCAGATGGAGAAGGGATTCCCTGGGAGACTGAGGGGTTTGGGAGGCCTTAGGAGCAAGGAGTCTGGGCAGAGATGTGGTTAGGAGGAGGAAGTGGGACCCAGGTGACTGACCAAAGGGTGCAGGTCTGTTAGCTGAGCTAAGAGAGAAGCTGACTCTGGGTCCTGGGGGAGCAAGACCACTGGTATGAAGATGCAGACTGGTGATTGGGCTCCTGGCTCACAGGTCAAGATGAAACTGGGTCTCTAGTATGGAGATAAAGCTGGGTGCCAGGGGGAGGTGAGGCCAGGCCCAGGCTTGAAATGACACCCACCTTTGCAGGACGAGGTGCTGTTGGCTGAAAGCAGCCACGTGAGCTTTGTGTATGAGGAGAATGAGTGCTCCTTGGTGGTGCTCAGCACGGGGGCCCAGGATGGGGGTGTCTACACCTGCACTGCCCGGAACCTGGCAGGGGAAGTCTCCTGCAAAGCAGAGTTGGCTGTGCACTCAGGTGAGCTGCAGTTCCTGGGGAGAAGGGCCAGGTGCCTACTTCTAGGAATGTGATGTAAGTCCCGTCCTGCCCTTTACTCCTGACCACCAAATCCTCCAGCCCCAGCTTCCCACCTTAGGCCCCAACATTCTTGCTCCTCTTCTGTCTCCTTCATTTGCTCCACTGGTCCCAGTCTCTACCATTGTCCCTTTTATGCCCTCCTCACCTAACCGCAGGACACCTGTCTCCTTCACAGCTCAGACAGCTATGGAGGTTGAGGGGGTCGGGGAGGATGGAGAACATCGAGGAAGGAGACTCAGTGACTTTTATGACATTCACCAGGAGATTGGCAGGTACGGGACTGGGAAGTACCAATATGGGGGAGGGGGACAAGAGAGGCTGCTGGGTCCAAGGGCTGGAAGAGGGTAGATAGTCAGGGCTATACTGACAGCTGAGACCTGCCACTCTCCTTGTGTCAACCAGGGGTGCCTTCTCCTACCTGCGGCGTGTGGTGGAGCGCAGCTCTGGCCTGGAGTTTGCAGCCAAGTTCATCCCCAGTCAGGCAAAGCCCAAGGCATCAGCCCGGCGAGAAGCCCAGCTGCTGGCCCGGCTTCAGCATGACTGCATCCTCTACTTCCACGAGGCCTTCGAGAGGCGCCGGGGACTGGTCATTGTCACTGAGCTGTATCCTGGAATGGGCTGGGGAGTGGAGGGTACCCATGCCTGGATTATTGTTTAAAAAGTGGACCTGTTGACAATTGGGAGGAATAAGTATGGTGACTTCTGTGAAAACCAGACTTTTTTTAAGCTTAGTCTTACATATCATTTAATATGTGTCTGGCGGTGTTTTGTGAATTTTGCAATTTATCAACCTATGTAAGTCTCATGTATACCTACCTTATGGGATTTTATTATCCCCATTTTTATGGATGATGAAACAGGTATGAAGAGATTAAATAACTGGCCCAAGGTCATGCAGCTAACAAATGGCATATGTTTTTTAATCACAAAATGCTATATAGTAGCTGGGTGGCATGCACCTATAATCCCAGCAACTCTGGAGGCTGAAGGAGGAGGACCACAAACTCAAGGCCAGCCTGGGAAACTTAGTGAGATCCTCTTTCAAAAAATTATCAATTCCAGTGCTAGGGGGAAAAAAAAAAGCCATACAGTGTAACTTCACATTTGAAGGACCCTACTTCAGATGAGCAACAGTGCCTGGCTTTATTTGGGAGACTGTTGTCATTAAAAAAAAAATAGATGTTATCTTTTCATAAAAGGTATATTTAAACAAAGGCACATTGAATTAAGGATGCTGGATGGTTGGCTTGGTTTGGCTTTCCTATAGCAGGGTGACCATGACCTAATCACCAGTCTCCCAGGCTGTTCAAATATAAATCTCAGCAGATTTGTAGATCTCTGGATCATTAACAAATAGCATCAAGAAGTTCCTTCCACAGTCAACAAGATTCTGTTATGATTTGATCCCTATAAATACTTCATCAGGTGGGCAGGGGAGGAAATGTGATTCACATTTTAATCTGAGGGAACCTAGACTCAGAGAGGGTAAGTGACTTGCCCGAGGTCCTATAGCGAGTGAGTTGTCCCATCTGTGCAGCCACATGATGTGGAAAGGGTGAAGACAGTCCCTGACTGGTATCAGATATGCTTCAAGGGGAAGGAGAAGCCTGTACGGAGCTAAGGCATGCTGATCTCGGGCTGGGTCAGGCAGTCTGCACTGGTCACTGTTCTCCTTGATCCAGGACATAGCTGCACAGAGGAGCTGCTGGAGAGGATGGCCAGGAAACCCACCGTGTGTGAGTCTGAGGTGAGGGCAGGGGGTGGCAAGGGCCAGGTTGGGCACCAGCCTTCACCCGCCTGAGCTCTGAGAACAAATGGGGGGAGGGTGCCCGCATGCCACTTCTGCCCAAGAGGAGACCAAGGGTGGTGGAGAGCACTGTTAGGCAGGCAGCAGAACTCCCCACCCTGGGGGACCACACTCCTATCTCTTTGGGACTTGCTTTGTCCTCTGATCTCAGCAGACCCGCTGCAACCTCTAACAGTGTTGATCTGGTCTTCCTCGCATACGCATTCCCCAGTCATGTCTCAGAGGTAGCCCCACCTAGACTCTGCCAGTCTCATGGCTGTCCTGAGGTACATAGCTGAACATACTGTACACCACACAGCTCTGAAATTCATAATGTAAATGACTGTCCCCAATAATTGTGTTGTTCCCAACTTGTATAGCCATACATGATTACCCTAGGTCTTAGCAACCCCAAACATGTGTTTCAACCCCCTCCGTGAGCTGTCTGAAGGTCTCTTCCCAGGCCTGGTGGTGATCAAGCATAGCTCCCCACCCTACTCCCACGGACTCTGGGCTTCCTGTTTCTACAGATCCGGGCCTATATGCGGCAGGTACTAGAGGGAATATGCTACCTGCACCAGAGCCAGGTG
Source organism: Sciurus carolinensis (assembly GCF_902686445.1). Lineage (NCBI taxonomy): Eukaryota > Metazoa > Chordata > Mammalia > Rodentia > Sciuridae > Sciurus > Sciurus carolinensis. The sequence goes on from NC_062215.1 coordinate 165,026,657, forward strand.
CTGCACCTCGATGTCAAGGTGAGGTTGAGAGGGGAGAGCAGGTAGTCCTGTGGGACCAGGAGGTAGTGTCCTTCTTTACTCAGCTCTCATACCTTGCTTGTGTCATAGCCTGAGAACCTGCTGGTGTGGGATGGCGCAGAGGGCGAAGAGCAGGTGCGCATCTGTGATTTTGGGAATGCCCAGGAGGTGACTCCAGGAGAGCCCCAGTATTGTCAGTATGGCACGCCTGAGTTTGTGGCCCCCGAGATCGTTAACCAGAGCCCTGTGTCTGGAGTCACTGACATCTGGTAATGCTGGCATTCTTGGCCACTGGGTGGGCTGTGTTGGGGACTTAGCTCACTGGCAAAGAGGAGCATTATGAGCATTCTCTGACAGTTGCCTGATGGCAGTGTTCACAGGGCCTCTTGCCCATGTAGGAGCCTTGTAGTGCTTGGCTTCCTGCTCCCCTGGGATTGGGGCCACCCCAGTGAGACAGACATGCTCTCATTGGTCCCCAGACGTCTCTGGGCATCCTAGATCAGCCCTGCCATAAGCCTTTTGAACCACTAGGTTCAGGGGCCTCCCTGAAGGAGACACTACTGTGCCTATTTATCCAGCATGGTATTCCTAGGGAGGACATGTCTCAGAGTTAAGGTAACAGAGAACTGCTCACTTCCAGCAGGAGGTGGGCTGTCCTCTCACCTGTCCACTCTCTTCCCACAGGCCTGTGGGCGTCATTGCCTTCCTTTGGTAAGGACCCTCTCCAGCTTCCTAATGGTCTCCTGGTAGGCCTACCCCTAACGTTTGTAAGGCTGCAGCCCTCCCCTTTTCTCCCATATCTTCCTGCTCTTCAAGGGGCCTCAAGTGCATGAACTTGGATGCCTTGGTCTGCACGTCCAACTCTGTCCACTGTCACACCCCTCCATAAGAGGTGGTCCAGTATGGCTCAGTGCCATTTTGGCAAGAACTGCTTGGTTCTGAGTGTCCAGAACATGAACTAGAAGGGGTGGGGCTCCCTTCACACAGATGCCTCATCTCATAGGCCATACTGGAGGTGGGACAGAACTGATCCTCTAAAGCCCAAGTTACCAGGTCCCAAGGCAGGACTGTCTCCTGTCCTTCCAGGGGGTTGTAGTCAGAGCAGGACAGGCAAGAGTCTGAAAGCTTTGGCTATGCCATCCCCACAACCTTGGGCCTCCACCTGTCCCTGGTCCCCTGCATTCCGCTTCACTTCTACCTTAGCCCCAGGACCCTGCCCTCCTCTTACAACACTCCTCTCCCCCTGCAGTCTGACGGGAATCTCCCCATTTGTTGGAGAGAATGATCGGACTACGTTGATGAACATCCGAAACTACAATGTGGCCTTTGAAGAGACCACATTCTTGAGCTTGAGCAGGGAGGCCCGGGGCTTCCTCATCAAAGTGCTGGTGCAGGACCAGATGTGAGTACAAGACCCCAAATGCCTCCTGCCTAGTCCTATTAAGCCGCTGCCCTTAGACATGCAACCCCCAGCTCCTTAGAGGCCCTGTTTTCTCAAACGTTTATTACCTGTCTGAATGAGTGAATGAATGAATAAAAATATCCCTACTTAATCCTCATTCCTTTACAGGAGACCTACTGCAGAGGAAACTCTAGAACATCCTTGGTTCAAAGTGAGTCTAGTCCTGCCAGGTGGTGGTGGGAGAGGGAAAGAAGACGCTAATAACAGCTCAATTTATTGATCATCTACTTATGCAGTAACTATGCTATCATTTATATACACATGATCTATTAGCCTTACAATAGCTCTGCAGAGGAAGGCATAGTTCCCATTTCGTTGATAAGGAAATTGAGCCCCAATTAAGTGATCAAGTTGGGATTTTTTTTTTTTTTGGTATTGGGGATTGAACTCAGGGGCACTTTACCACTTTAACACTGAGCCACATCCCCAGCCCTATTTTGTATTTTATTTAGAGACAGGGTCTCACTGAGTTGCTTAGCACCTCACCATTGCTAAGGCTAGCTTTGAACTTGCAATCCTCCTGTCTCAGCCTCGTGAGCCCCTGAGATTACAGGTGTGCACCACCACGCCCGGCAAGTTGGGATATTATGGACTCTATAGGTCTTGAACCTGCCTCTACCCCAGGGGTCCTCTTCAGGGTTCTGTCTGATGCTAGAGATCACCATGGTCTTCCTCACTTCTGTTTGTACACCTCTGTCCTGCACTGGTCCCCACACTGTGGTGGGTGGGTGACCTGTAGACTCAGCCTCTCATTATACTCTCCGTGAGGACAGGATTCTCATTCATCTTCAAACCTCAGCACCCCAGAGTACAGTGCTAGGCACAAAGGTGGGGGTACAGCCACTGAGTCCAGAAAGAACTCAGTGAATAAACTCCCTTGAGTGCTTGCTATGCTGGGTCAGCTGGACTTAGGTCATTCTGCTAGCGGTCCTTGAGGTAACAGCCTTCTCCCTCAGATTGGAAATAAGAGCCACGTGGGTGTGGGTGCCCAAGGGAAGCTTCTGTCTTGGTCTAGTCCACATCTCCAGATGCCTGGAATGTGGGGTTACATGGAAACAGATGGGGAACTAGGGGCCAGCCAGGGGACCTAAGACCACAGCCTCCCCAGGCTGCCAGTGTACCAGGAGAGGACCTTGAGGCCTAGTATCAGCTCAGAAGCCGTCCCAGGAAGCCACCTGTTTTCTGCCTGTCCCCTTAGATTCAGGGAGTTTTCCACAGGTGTGTGGCCTGACTATGGTAGTTGTCCTGATTGATGAGAAGGGAAGAGGACTCCCAGGAGCCCAGACTCAGTGTTGCCTGCTCCATGCCTTCCCACCCCCAGTGGACTTCGTCTCTCCATTGCCAAGCCTCGAGGGTCTAGGTTGACAGAGAGCTGACCCTCAGGCCCTCTTTCCTGGGTTTGCAGACACAGGCAAAGGGTGCAGAGGTGAGCACAGATCACCTGAAGCTCTTCCTGTCCCGTCGGAGGTGGCAGGTGAGTTTGGCTCAACCCTGTCTTTTTCCCTGCCTTTGTTCTTTCACCTTCTAATTTTCTCTCACCTGGTCTTTTTTCCATGGTGTGCCCTCACCTCCTGCTCCTCTGTGTTTGTGCCTTTTATTGTCTTAGTTCTGGCTTTCCTCATGCCCCTGCCCCTCTACCTGTCTAGGCCTCCTTTTCCAGGGCTGAGGTGGGCCAGAGGGGTGGCAGTCCTGCCTCAGGACCCCTCAGGCCTGACTCTAGCACCCTGTCTCCAGCGCTCCCAGATCAGTTACAAATGCCACCTGGTGCTGCGCCCCATCCCGGAGTTGCTGCGGGCACCCCCAGAGAGGGTGTGGGTGGCCATGCCCAGAAGAACACCCCCCAGTGGGGGGCTCTCATCCTCCTCGGACTCTGAAGAGGAAGAACTGGAGGAGTTGCCCTCTGTTCCACGCCCCCTGCAGCCTGAGTTCTCTGGCTCCCGGGTGTCCCTCACCGACATTCCCACTGAGGATGAGGCCCTGGGAACCTCAGAGGCTGGTGCTGCCACTCCCATGGATTGGCAAGATCAAGGAAGGGCTCCCTCTCAGGACCAGGAAGCTCCCAGCCCTCAGGCCCTCCCCTCTCCAGGCCAGGAGCCCCCAGCTGGGTCCAGTCCCAGGCGGGGAGAGCTCCGCAGGGGTAGCTCCGCTGAGAGTGCCCTGCCCCGGACTGGGCCGCGGGAGCCGGGCCGGGGCCTGCACAAGGCGGCATCTGTGGAGCTGCCGCAGCGCAGGAGCCCCAGCCCGGGAGCCACCCGCCTGGCCCGGGGAGGCCTGGGCGAGGGCGAGTATGCCCAGAGGCTGCAGGCACTGCGCCAGCGGTTGCTGAGAGGAGGTCCAGAGGATGGCAAGGTCAGCGGCCTCAGGGGCCCCCTGCTGGAGAGCCTGGGAGGCCGTGCACGTGACCCCCGAATGGCGCGGGCTGCCTCCAGCGAGGCAGCGCCACACCACCAGCCCCCACCCGAGACAAGGGGCCTGCAAAAGAGCAGCAGCTTCTCGCAGGGCGAGGCGGAGCCTCGGGGTCGGCACCGCCGTGCAGGGGCACCGCTCGAAATCCCTGTAGCCAGGCTTGGGGCCCGCAGGCTACAGGAGTCTCCCTCTTTGTCTGCCCTCAGCGAGGCCCAGCCGCCCAGCCCCGTGCGTCCCAGTGTCCCCAAACCTAGTATCGCCAAACCTAAGGAACCTTCTACTGCTAGGCCCAGTGGTTCTCCCCAGCCCTCCGCACCCCAGCCTACCCCAGAGAAGGCCCCAGAGCCCACGCCAGAACCAGCCCGAGCCCCCAGGCAGGCACAGCCCTCCGTGGCTCTGCAGACCCCAGCGCTGCCCCTCACACCCTATGCCCAGATCATGCAGTCGCTCCAGCTGTCTGGTCACTCCCAGCCCTTACAAAGCCCCCCAGCGCCCTCAACAGAGCCCAAGCCCCACGCGGCTGTGTTCGCCAGGGTGGCCTCCCCGCCTCCAGGAGTCCAAGAGAAGCGCTTGCCTTCACCCAGGGCTCCCCCAGTGCTAGCTGAGAAAGCCAGGGTCCCCACGGTACCCCCCAGGCCAGGCAGCAGCCTTAGCAGCAGCATCGAGAACCTCGAGTCAGAGGCGGTGTTCGAAGCCAAGTTCAAGCGCAGCCGGGAATCACCCCTGTCGCGGGGCCTGCGGATGCTGAGCCGCTCGCGCTCAGAGGAGCGTGGCCCCTTCCGCGGGGCGGAGGACGAGGACGGCATGTACCGGCCCAGCCCGGCGGGAACCCCGCTGGAACTGGTGAGACGGCCAGAGCGCTCGCGCTCAGTGCAGGACCTGAGGGCTGTCGGGGAGCCGGGCCTCGTCCGCCGGCTCTCGCTGTCATTGTCCCAGAAGCTGCGGCGGACTCCGCCCTCACAGCGCCACCCGGCCTGGGAGACTCGAGGAGGAGACGGGGAGAGCTCAGAAGGCGGTAGCTCAGCGCGGGGCTCCCCGGTGCTGGCGGTGCGCAGGAGGCTCAGCTCCACCCTGGAGCGCCTATCGAGCCGGTTGCAGCGCAGCGGCAGCAGCGAGGACTCCGGGGGCGCCTCGGGCCGCAGCACGCCACTGTTCGGACGGCTGCGCAGAGCCACATCTGAAGGCGAGAGTCTGCGACGCCTTGGTATCCCACACAACCAACTGGCCTCTCAGGCTGGTGCCACCACTCCTTCTGCTGAGTCTCTGGGCTCTGAGGCCAGTGCCACGTCGGGCTCCTCAGGTGAGGAGGGGCTAGGCTGAGGGGCCAGGTTCCAAGATCGAAAGGACAGGGTGTGCGGAAAGAATCTCTAGGAGGAGAGGACTGAGGACACACCAGAAAGAGGCTACAGAGGTGCTGGAGGCCTGAGGGTGGAATTGACAGTGCTGGAGGAGGGGGAGGCTGAGAGGCAGAGACTGGCATGGGAGCAGGACAGGGGGTAGGTGCTCTGTTCTCTTTCTCCGGGCTGAGGGGTGCAGGGAGGCTGGAGCCAGCTGGTACTGGCTGGGTAAACAAACACTCTTGGGTCTGGGTCTGCGCAGCTCCAGGGGAAAGCCGAAGCCGGCTCCGCTGGGGCTTCTCACGGCTGCGGAAGGACAAGGGCTTATCACAGCCAAACCTTTCTGCCAGTGTCCAAGAGGACTTGGGTCACCAGTATGTGCCCAGTGAGTCAGGTAAGAGAGGCCTGCTGGGTGAGCACCTCCCTTCCCAGGGAGCAGCCTAGCTGGGTGGGAGGTGGGGAGTCTGGGCAGCCAGGAAGGGGCCTAGAGTCAGGAAAACAGCAAGGATAATCATAGCAACAGCTGCCATTAATTAGCAAAGCCAAGTGTCCTATTAAGCACTTTACAACCGCTGTCTCATTCGGTGCTGCAGCATTGTTTAGGAACAATTATTGTCATCATCCTATTTTACAGGTGAGGAAACAGGCTTAGTGATGTGATGCTAAGTAGTTTTTCCAAGTGGCAGAGCTAGTAAGTGGAGCAGCCAGAATTTGGACTGTGTGACCCTCTGCAGCCAGGGCTCAGAGTGGTTTCGGGGCACTGGATTCAGGCTTTTCTTTGGCCTCTTGTCTCATGGAAGACTCTAGAAAGTTTCTGTACCTGGGTATTGTTTTGAAGGAATCTGAGCTCCTGACTGAGCTCCCCTGCCCCCATGGCCACCTTCAAGTGTGTATACTTGAGTGTACACCCAAAAACACACTTTGTCTCCCAGCCTGAACTGTGCCCCCAATTCTCCATTTTTCTACAGCTCCGAACACATGGCTGCCCCTCTTTGTCCCCCTTCCATTGGCAGAAGGCACATCTATGAGGAAAAGCGGGCTTCAGGGCTTTTTGTTGGGAAGAGGGGGCCTGGGCATGTACTGACTTGCTTCTTGCCCCTCTGTCCTGGGGTAGGGAGAGAGGCTTTTTCCACCTAGGTCACCCTACCTGGAAAAGGGTCTTTACTCAAGGACTGCAAGCAGAGGCTTTGGGATGCTAGGTGTTCCAGACCAGCAGAAAAGACAGGAGCCGACCACCAAACAAGTCTACATGATCTTTATAAGCCACCAGCTCCATTCTTGCCCAGTTCCTTGTTGAACTTCTCAGAATGGCCCTAGCCTGGCCTCAGCTAGGCCTGAGGGGAATGTGCCCAGCCTGTAGTGAGTGAAGGGGAGGGAGGGAGGCCAGTTGTTGCGGGGAGGGTGGAAAAGGAGGGGGAAGGAAGGAAAACATCCAGCAGAGAGGACTAGGGACAGCTGATCCCTTCCCACCTGGGGCCTCCCTCTCTCTCAGTTTTGCTTGTACAGCTGATTTCCTGCCGAGCAGTGTCCCCTGATCTCATCCTCTCCCTGTAGGAAGAAGCCTGTCCCATGTCCACTTCACCAACCAGGGCTGGCCCTGGGGGAATGGTGGTAGGGCTGGCAGAGCTGGCCCAGGTCACCTTTCACCTCTCCTCCTGCCCACTTGGTCTGGAGGTAGCCATTGAAGAAACTATGTTCACATTACTTTGCAGCCTCAGAGGGGAACAATGGGTACAGGCAGTGGGGGGAGAGCATGCTGCTGTCCTGGCCATCCATTCCCACTGAGTATTCCTCTCCTGCCCACTCATCCCCACTCATACTCCCTCCTGGTTCTTCAGACAGGCAGCCTCTGGGGCTCCCATGGGTCTCTCTGCCCTGGTGAAAAAAATCCTCCCTGCAATCCCCTGTGGTCAGAACCAGATTGGAAGTTTTCTAAAGGGAAATTCCAGGGATCACAAACCCAACTTCTCATGGCACTAAGTAGTCACAGGCCAACTGCACTGGAGCAAAGATCCTGGCCCCAGGCAAGGGTGACCCTTTTCCAGGTAGGGTGACCTAGGTGGAAAAAACCTCTCTCCCTACCCCAGGACAGAGGGGCAAGAAGCAAGTCAGTGCATGTCCAGGCCCTCTCCCCAGCAAAAAGCCCTGAAGCCTGCTTTTCCTCATAGATGCGCCTTCTGCCAATGGAAGGGGGACAAAGAGGGGCAGCCATGTGTTGAGAGCTGTAGAAAAATGGAGAATTAGGGGCAAGGTCACCAGTCCATGGTAAAGCAGCTTCTCTGCTTTGCTGAAACAGCCTGTTTTTCTGGTTCTGCTTCTGGCTCTTTTACTGGACATATTACCAAGATAATAGTAATACCACAACAAAATGTCTGTGATCACTTATTTCATGCTAGACACATGCTAGCACTTGGTAGGCCTCTTTTAATTCTCACAAGAACCCTCTGAGCTTGGTATTATTTTCCTCAATTTACAGATATGAAATGGAGTTTCAGAGAGTGTAAATGGCTACCCAAGGTCATATAGATACTCTTTTATGTGTATGTGAGGGGTACTAGGGATTGAACCTAGGGGTGCTCTAGCACTGAGCCACATCCCCAGCACTTTTTATTTTTTGTTTTGAGGCATTAAGTTGCCTAGGCTGACCTCAAACTTGTGATCTTTTAGGCTTGTGCTTCCATGCCTGGCTAAGATACTGTCTCTTGCCATTTCAAAAGTTCTTCTTGCTTAGTTGACCTGAAGGAGTAAGTGGAAGGTCTAGGAGTCTGGCGCACTTCCAGGGGCTGCTCATGATCTGTGTTGACTTCAGGTCTTTTGAGACTGTACATTCTTATTGCAGAATCTATGTTCAGTCTCAGCTCGGGTCACTACCTACTTTCCCTTCCCTTCTCACTTATCTGTGGTGCCCAGAGGGAGTGGGCATTGCAGAATCTTAACTGTTAATATTTTCAATATTTGCTTTCATTTTATCTGACAAATGCTTATAGAGTACTTAGTGCCAGACCCTACGCTAAGTGATTTATGAATATGAGGTATGTCCCAAGCATCTTCAAAAACCATTGCAAGGAAAAGATAGTCTATACATGCTGAGGGCCTAGGGAAAGTGATGCTTGTCCCAAAGAAAGTGCTCAGGCGTGGAGCGAGCTTCCACTCCCCACATCTGGCTGGAAGGAGACAGCCTTTCACTCCGCTCCATGCCAGCAGCACTCGGGGCTCACACCCATGCACGCACCCCTCCCTCAGCAGTAAGTGGCCAGGGTCCTGCGTACACTGGCTGTCTTTGCTCTCCCTCTAGACTTCCCCCCAGTCTTCCACATCAAACTCAAGGACCAGGTGCTGCTGGAGGGGGAGGCAGCTACCCTGCTCTGCCTGCCAGCTGCCTGTCCTGCTCCCCGCATCTCCTGGATGAAAGGTATGGAGATTATGGGGACTGCCCATAATTATGGAGATTATGAGTGACCCAAGTGCAGGAGATGGGAGGTGCCAGACTTTGGAGTGAGCAAGGTTCAAGGGAGGGGCACGGGAGAGGGGTCTCCACATGCTGCCTCACTCAGCAGCCCCTCCTGCTCCTCCCGGCCCCAGACAAACAGTCCCTGCGATCGGAGCCTTCGGTGGTCATTGTGTCCTGCAAAGATGGAAGGCAGCTGCTGAGCATCCCCCGGGCAGGCAAGCGACATGCCGGGCTATATGAGTGCTCAGCCACCAACGTCCTAGGCAGCATCACCAGCTCCTGTACTGTGGCTGTGGCTCGTGAGTCTGGGGCAGGGCCCCAGGGAGTTGATGGGGACAGTGGGCCAGGGCTTAATAGGCCCTTAGCTGGGGCATCACTGGGCCTCTCTCCCTTTTACCAGGTGTCCCAGGAAAACTAGCTCCTCCCGAGGTGCCCCAGACCTATCAGGACACGGCGCTGGTGCTGTGGAAGCCAGGAGACAGCCGGGCTCCTTGCACGTACACACTGGAGCGGCGGGTGGATGGTGAGGGACGAGACAGGATGGTGAGGGGAGGAAGTGGCAGGTGGACCCTGGGAAGGCAAGTGTCCTGCTTGGACAGAGTTCCCTTCCCAGGTCCTTCTCAGACTATATTGAGAGCTTGGGCCTCCCCTTCTGAGGCCTTAGACCCACCCCTGTGCTGCCCATAGGGGAGTCTACCTGGCACCCCGTGAGCTCAGGCATCCCTGATTGTTACTACAACGTGACACACCTGCCCATTGGTGTAACTGTGAGGTTCCGTGTGGCCTGTGCCAATCGTGCTGGGCAGGGCCCCTTCAGCAACCCTTCCGAGAAGGTCCTCATCCGGGGCACTCAAGGTCAGTGGATGGAGGGGGGTGGCAGGTGGGCAGGAGAAGGAAGGAGAGCCTGAGTCCAGGGTCTGCCCCTCCTTGGAGCACCATGGTTTTGCCCCCAGGACACATGGTGATGATTTTCTTTGTCTCATCTTAGATTCTTCAGCTCGGTCATCTGCTGCTCACCAAGACACCCCTGTTACCTCAGGGCCAGCCAGGACCCAGCCTCCTGACTCTCCTACCTCACTGACCCTGACCCCAGTTCCCCCAGCTTCCCAGTCAGCCTCTCTCAGCCCCTCATCCCCTCTCACACACCCCAGCGAGGCCTGGTCATCACTCAAAGCTGTGGGTCCACCACCCCAAACCCCCCCACGAAAGCACAGGGGCCTGCAGGCCACTCAGCAACCAGAGCCCACCCCACCCAGTGCCCATGTCACCCCAAGTGAGCCCAAGTCTTTTGTTCCTGACACTGCGACTGGGAGTCCAGCCTCCACCCCTCAAGGGGTTAAGCCAGCGTCTTCCTCCACTCCCTTGTATATGGTGACTTCCTTTGTGTCTGCACCCCCAGCCCCTGAGCCCCCAGCCCCCGAGCCCCCTCCTGAGCGCACCAAGGTGACCGGGCAGAGTCTTAGCCCAGGCAAAGGGGTGGCCAGCTCCTCTGGGGGTGGCTCCCCCAGGTCCCCCACCCCAGAGGGCACTACTCTGCGACAGGGCCTCCCTCAGAAACCCTACACCTTCCTGGAAGAGAAAGCCAGGCAAGCAGGGAAGGGAAGGGGGCAGAGGTGGGAGAGGGTGGGATGTAGGGAACACAGGGCCTGGGAGAGCAGAGCAGACTGTCCTGGCCAGCCTTGGGGGAAGTTCCTTAGAACTGTGGAGTTCAGGGCTGGGGATGTGGCTCAGTGGTAGAGCACTTGCCCAGCATGTGCGAGGCCCCAGGTTTAATTCCCAGCGCTGCAAAACGCAAAATTAAGTTTGAGTTCAGAGGTGCCAGGCACTGTCCTGAGCATGATAGCCACGTGCTGTCGATCCTCACAACTCTAGAGGGAGGCACTGCCCTACAGTCGTCACCTATCCCACAGGCCGGAGGGAAGCTGAGGTTGGAGAGCTTATGGGACCTGTCTAGGGTAGAGAGCCAGGTGTGCAGAGGTGGGATGTTCCCAGAACTGAAGTCTAGAGCCCATGGTGGAACCACTGCATTCTTGTCCCCAGGGTCCCTGCTTCCCCTCTTAGCCCTCACAATGGGAGTGTGCCCCCTGAAACTGTGGTGTCCCCCTACACACACAGGGGCCGCTTTGGTGTTGTGCGAGCATGCCGGGAGAATGCCACAGGCCGGACGTTTGTGGCCAAGATTGTGCCATACGCAGCCGAGGGCAAACGGCAAGTCCTGCAGGAATACGAAGTGCTGCGGACGCTGCACCATGAACGGCTCATGTCCCTGCACGAGGCCTACATCACCCCTCGGTACCTTGTACTCATTGCTGAGAGCTGCGGCAACCGGGAGCTCCTCTGTGGGCTCAGTGACAGGTAGCCAGACCTTCTGGGGCAGCAGGGGGCGAGAGTGGGGGAGGTTGGACTGGGAGATCATCTGCTTGGCCTCTGCCACCCCAGGTTCCGGTATTCTGAAGACGACGTGGCTACCTATGTGGTACAGCTGCTACAAGGCCTGGACTATCTCCACGGCCGCCATGTGCTACACCTGGACATCAAGCCGGACAACCTGCTGCTGGCCCCTGACAATACCCTCAAGATTGTGGACTTTGGCAGTGCCCAACCCTACAACCCCCAGGCCCTGCGACCCCTTGGACACCGCACAGGCACGCTGGAGTTCATGGGTAAGGAGACCAGCTACCAGCCAGGGGCAGGGGTGATGGGGGTTGTAGGGTACTGCCAAAGATGTAGCCTCCAGGGCTCACCCCACTTCACATACATATGTACCATTGATTGTGCGCTTACTGTATGCAAGCAATGAACTAAGTTCTCTACATGGATTTTTTAAGTGGATCTTTACAATAGCCCTGGAGTTTGCCAAAATATTCAGATGAGGAAACATGCTGAAGTTAAGTATTTGTCCAATCAGTTATAAATGATAAAGGCGAGATTTGCTAAGACTGGAAAGACAGAAGAATCAATTATTATTTTATATAAATAAGGAACACCAGCTGTCATTTAGCTACCTCCTAAATGTTTGATGTTTATCATCTCTATTCCTTAGAGCTTTACTACAAGCCCCACTTTACAGACCAGACAATGGAGAGTCAGATGGGTTTAGTAAATCACCCAGAGTCCCATAGCTAAGGGGCAGGCCTGGGATTAGAGCCAACCAGGTTGGTTTCAAAGGCTTTTAATCTTGGTGTTGCTCACTGACTTTGTGAATGGGAGTCCTACCTCAGAGCTGATCCAGGGGAGTTAAATGACCCTACTTCTCAGCTCCTCTGGAGTTCTGGGGACCTTCATCATTCAGTGCCCAGGCTAATTCCTCAGATGGCCCATATCTCTCCTGGGAGCTGCCTCGACTTCTGTCCTATCTGCTGGTCTCTAAGGCATTATGATTGTACCCATAGTCTGTTGACCTGAGCATTGTCCTGCTCCTCAAACCCCCAGGAACCTCCCTGCCTATATCCCTGCTCCCCTGCCATTGGGAAGCTGGGTCAGCTTGGCCTCTGTCTTCTCTAGCTCCTGAGATGGTGAAGGGAGAACCTATTGGCTCTGCCACGGACATCTGGGGAGCAGGTGTGCTCACCTACATCATGTGAGTTCCCCTGGCCCTGCTCCAGCCCCTTTTGCCCTCTTTCTGCCTAGATCTTTTCCTTCTGCCCTGCCTCCCTGGAACATACCCAGGTGCACTTTAGTACTATGACCCCAGCATCCCCACGTAAATGTCCCCCAGGCCTGGGAGTTGACCCTCAGTCCACTAAGGTGGAAAACCCGTGAGTGGCAGATTTGGGGCTATTTCAACTTAACTGTCTTCTACAATAGGCTCAGTGGACACTCCCCATTCTATGAGCCAGACCCCCAAGAAACAGAGGCTCGGATTGTGGGGGGCCGTTTTGATGCCTTCCAGCTGTACCCCAACACATCCCAGAGTGCCACCCTCTTCTTGCGAAAGGTCCTCTCAGTACATCCCTGGTGAGTGGGCCCCCTTACCTGGCAACCCCCTCAGCCTTACCTGCCCCTGGCTGTGGACTGCCCTGGACCCACCTGGCCAAAGACCCCCCCAACTTCTCC